>NC_045978.1:25399273-25999273 GCF_010909765.2 Amblyraja radiata | reverse complement strand
CTTCTGATCCAAACAATTGGTGGTTCATTTCCTCCACAAATGCTGCCTGACCCGTTGAGTTCCTTCATCACTTTGTGTTTTGCTCAAGATTCTATCATCTGCAGTTCCTTGTGTCTCCTGCCGTCTACTGCTCCTTATGTTTCTTATGTTCTTACGAATTTGCCACTGAGCCTTTTGTACATGAAGTTAACATGGAAGGCCTGATATCTGCTTCAAACCTCCATTAACAAATTGGCTTGCTCTGAAAATCATTGATCACCAAGGGTGGAGCAGTGGCGCAGCGGTAGAGCTGTTGCCTTCGGGTGCCAGGGTCCCGAGTTCAATCCTGACTGTGGGTACTGGCTGTACAGAATTTGTATGTTCTCCCCGTGATTGCATGGGTTTTCTCTAGGAGCTTTGGTTTCCGCCCACATTCCAAAGACATGCGGGTTTGTGGGATAATTGGCTTCAGTAAGTTGTCCCTAGTGATTGAACTAGTGTACAGGTGATCATGGTCAACACGGACTAAGTAGGCCGAGGAGCTTGTTTTCACACTGTATCTCTAAGCTAAACCTTGGCAGCTACATCCACACAGAAGTAGCATCACTAAAATTGGGGCAGTGATTTGCTAAGCACTTGCCTTACCTCCTTTGGACCCTCTCCAACACCAGCACATCCTTCCTCAGCTATGGGGCCCTAAACTGCTCACAATACTCCAGATGTCATCTGACCAGTGCCTTATATAACCTCAGCATTACAACCCTGTTTTTATATTACAGTCCTCTTAAAACAAATGCTTTTCTTACTACCAATTCAACTAGAAAATTAACCTTTTGGGGAATTCTGTACCAACATTCCCAAGTCTCTTTGCACCTCCGATTTCTGAATCCTCCCCCATTTATAACATGCCTTTATTCCAACTTCCAAAATGCATGATCCCGTTAAGAAGGGATCCGAAGGGCTGAATGGTATTGTCCATGCTATGACCTCTCTGCGATCCTTTGAACTTCACATGATAGAATAGAAATTACGCTTAATCAGGGGATGGCACTGGAGAGTAGCAACTCTGCATCCTCATCCCAAACAAGGATCTACTATCATCTGATGTGATTGACCTACTCATTGTAGATCAGTTTTGGCTTAGCTTTAAATCTCTTATCCACCTGTAAGTATAGCTTCCCCTTTGCTCTATCTATTTATGAGGATGTTGCCAGGACTCGAGAGTGTGAGCTATAGGGAGAGGTTGAGTAGGCTGGGTCTCTATTCTATGGAGAGTAGGAGGATGAGGGAAGATATTGTAGAGGTATACAACATCATGAGAGATTAGGTAGATGCACAGAGTCTTTTACTCAGAGTGGGGGAATCGAGGACCAGAGGCCATAGGTTCAAGGTGATGGGGAAAATATTTAATAGGACACCGAGGGGTAACATTTTCACACAGAGGTTGGTGGGTGATGGAACAAGCTGCCAGAGGAGGTAGTTGAGGCTGGGACTATCCCATCATTTAAGAAACAGTTCGACAGGTACATGGATAGGACAGGTTTGGTGGGTTATGGACCAAGCGCAGGCAAGTGGGACTAGGGTAGCTGGGACATTGCTGGCAAGTGTGGGCGAGTTGGGCCGAAGGGCCTGTTTCCACACTGTATTACTCTATGGCTCTATCACTCTATCTACTGTACTTAAGTTTGACGATTGTTTTTATGTATGGTATGCCTAATCTGTTTGGATAGCAAAAATGAAGCTTTTCACTGCGCCTTGGTGCACATGGCAATAATAAACCTCACCTAAACCAACCTGGGATTGGAGGGTGGGGTTTGGGATATGTAGATGGGGGGAAATGTAACTTATCGCACTCCTCACAATCCTCATTAATCCATGAGAAGACACAAAAGTGGGGAGGCCACATTTGGAGTATTGAGTTCAGTTTTGGTCACCCTGTTATAGGAATGATGGTGTTAAGTTGGAAAGAGTGCAGAAAGGATTTACGAGGATGTTGCCAGGACTTGAGGGCCTGAGCTATAGGGAGAGGTTGGGCAGGGTAGGACTTTATTTCTAGGAGTGCAGGAGACTGAGGGGTGGTCTTATAGAGGTGTATAAAATTGTGAGGGGAATAGATCGGGTAGCTGGGGCAGAGTCTTTTACAAACAGGAGAATCGAGAACCAGAGGACATGGGTTTAGGTGTGAGGGGAAAGATTTACTAAGAACCTGAAGGGAAACTGTTTCACATGGAGTGTGGTGGATATATGGAACAAGCTGCCAGAGCAGGTAGTTATAGCAGGTAGTTATGCCTACAGAGGCAAGTATTATAACAACATTTAAAAGACATTTGGACAGGTACATTGATAGAAACATAGAAATTAGGTGCAGGAGTAGGCCATTCGGCCCTTCGAGCCTGCACCGCCATTCAATATGATCATGGCTGATAGGGTATGTTTAGTGGGATATGGGCCAAATGAGGGCAGGTCGGACTATTGTGGATGGGGTATCTTGGTTGGCATGGGCAAGTTGGGCCGAAGGGCCTGTTTCCATGCCGTATTACTCTCTGATTCTATGAGATGATACAATGTGCTGGAGTAACTCAGCCGGCCAGGCGGCATCTCTGGAGAACATGGATAGATGTTTTCATGTTTCGGGTCAGGATCCTCCCTCACGCTCTTCAAGCTCTGCAGGCTAAGCCAGCATCCGCAATTCCTTGTTTCCTCAATCCAAAATGGTGCACAGGGAACGGAAAATCTGCTTAGATCTGAACTACCTGAAACCAGGCTCAAAAATCATTGCACAACTGATTGTGAACATAAACAATTCATCTCAGGAAATGTTATTCATGGAGACAGCAGCGACATGTGTGGGACTGGATCTATGGGGATATTGGCAAGGTGCCAGATGCAGATTTTATGGGTTCTGCAGCAGAATAAATCCAAAGATGCCGTCATAACGGCATGTCAGATATTGGACCCAGATTCCGATTATTCTGAGTTTTAATGCACGTATTATCATATCATTCAGCTAAGGGATATTGACATACAGTTAAGTAGAAGTTGAAAATGACTGTTTAAATTTTCTGCAAATGAAATTATAGTCTATTTATCCTTTTGATCAATATAATCCAATCTAAATACATTTAATTTCAAATGATCTTTCCCGTGCAATCCATCTTACAAATCTCACTCTTTTGCATGTACATCTCAATTCTGACAATCAATGTTTTAAAAACATTTAACTGGTCAATAATTAAGTCTTGTCAGAAAGGTCTTACAAAGCAATAATTGCAAATAGCATCATTATAATAATATCCCTTCAAAACAATCAGTTAAAGTCCATATTTCAAAAATTCCTTTTGAAATTATTTCACGACCCGGACTGGGTGAGTTATCTGGCTCACAGGAAGTGCGATACAGAATTATTATACAGAATTATTATGAGGTCTGGCTTGACTCCTAAGGGGTAATGTAAATTCTTCCGTCTATGGTCGTGTTATTGACTTTTTTGGCATATTCCAGTGCTTTTTCATGGTCTGTAAAAAAGTGCTCCTTGGACTTGTAGAAGACTCTTAGTCTTGCGGGGTAAAACAAACTGTATTTCAGATCAGGTACCTCCTTCAGTATTCTCTTTGTCTCAGTGAACAGCGCTCTTTTCTTGAAGACTTCTGCCGGATAATCTCGATAAATACTGAATCTCGCACCTTCAAAAAGGAGCTGTCCACCTCGAACAATTTTCTTCATTAAATCATCAAATTCATGATCCAATTGTACCTTTACGATAATTTGTCTTGGACGGCCATCATCTTGTATACGACGTCCCTGCGCTCTATGAGCTCGACCGAGTGAAGGTTTGTGATCCAATTTTAAGGCTTTTTGTAGTAGGTCTGCCACAAAATCCCGCGTACCCATTTCCTTCTCACTTCCTTCTTTCACCCCTACAATTCTTAGATTCTTACGTCTTTGACGCCCCTCCAAATCAATACACTTATCATTTAATTTGATCACCATATCGGAGAGGCGTTGATTTTCAATAAGGAGTCGACTTACTGTTTCCACACTTGTCGTCACCGAATTCTCAAGTTCGGTTATCACTGTTCTATGCTGATCAAGTATGTGATAAATGGGGTCCACCTTCGTTTCCACCGAAACAAGCCTGGTTTCCAGCACTTCCATCTGATCCTTGATCTCTTCCTCCCTCGTCTTCTTCCAGATTTCCAGCATTTGTTTAACGGTAGAAAGCATTTCTGCTTTAAAATCTACCTTAAAAGAGTCAAGTTCCTCTTTAAACTTCTTTAAAGTTCTTTTAAGAGCTTTAAGGACATTCGGAAACCGAAATGGACGGAGGACATTGGATAAAACCGTGATCTTTGTATTTTTGTTTATTAATCAATATTATTATCTGTATATTCATGCCTAACTATATATGTAACAACTAATACTTATTAAATATCTATATTACCACTAAAATTATTAACATTAACATTTCTCATAAAAATTTAATACTGTATATGATTGATAACAATGATTAATAATTAATAGTCTTTGATTAACGTAGAAATGAATTACATACTTATATTATATAGGAAGATATGCAAGAGGTAAATTAGATTACGTCATTAAAAAAGTTTAACGGTTTTTCTCTTTATTTTTCGATTTAAAATTAAAATTATAGATTTAGCGAAAAAATTAATATGATATGTGAGAATAATAACGTTGGGAATTTTTGCTATTTTTGAACTTTTCTGCAGGGTCACGTGTTTGTGTATGTATGCATATGGGTATATATGTATATATATGTATATGTATATATATATATATATGTGTGCATATTGTGTGTGTGTACGTATGGATATGTAAATAAGTTTGTTACTCCCAAAGAAGTTATTTGAATGTTAGAAATAATCTTTTTTTTCTTCGGGCACGGAGCTGGAAATTTTTTTTTTTACAAAGGCTACGGAAGTCTTTAGAATTCTAGCCACGTTAGTGTGGCTATCACTAACTACACTAATTGTAGATGTAGTTCTTTCTCTTTCACCCTATACTAACCAACTCTATCACTTTTTTCACTTTAAATATTTTTATAATTTAATGTTTGAATGGAAAAATAAGACTAATACAAGGAGATGTGTTCGGAAGAGCGATGTATATGATTTCAAATTAATCTATTTGAGGTTCGGGAGCAGGGTCAGGTTCTATGTGTTGTACCTTCTGCTCGGTTATAGACCACCTTAGAAACAATATGCAAGATGTTAATATGATAAGAGGGGGTCAGGGAATAACATTTTGTAGTTGGAATGTCAAGGGAATTAATGAACCAATTAAGAGAGGTAAAGTTTTGGCACATCTAAATTTAATCAAAACAGATATAATATTTCTACAAGAAACACACCTTAAAAAGGAATCCCAACATAGACTTAAAGCTAAGTGGATCGCTGAATCATATCATTCCTCCTTTTCCCATAAGTCCAGAGGAGTTGCAATACTAATTCGTAAAGGAATACCTTTTAAGAACTCTTCAACAATAGTGGATATTGATGGTAGATATATTATATTAGTTGGAGAGTTAAATGGAGAAAAAGTGATTCTTCTTAATGTTTATGGGCCTAATTTTGATAACCCCAAGTTTTTTAATAAAACATTTAATAAAATTCCTGAATTTACACAATATAAATTAATAATTGGAGGAGACTTCAATTGTACACTAGATCCATACTTAGACAGATCATCAAGGCAAAAAAAAGTAAAATCTCAATCAAGTGTATTTCTAAATTCATTTATTAATACCACTAATATTAAGGATATCTGGAGAATAGAAAACCCAACGGGACGGGAATATTCATTTTACTCACCAGTACACAAAACATACTCAAGAATAGATTATTTTTTAGTTGACTCTACGTTTATCCCATTTATTTATAATTCAAAATACCATAACATTATAATCTCAGATCACGCACCTGTAACATTCATGATTAAATTAAATGGAATGTCCGAGAAACAAGCATATTGGAGATTTAACCCACAAATTTTGAACGAAAGATCATGCCAGGAATATATTATTAAACAGATTCAAATATTTTTTGAGGTAAATGACAACCCTGAAACACCTACTTCTCTTATGTGGGAAACGTTTAAAGCGTATGTTCGAGGTACATTAATTTCTGCTCAAGCATTTTATAATAAAGAGAACAGGATTAAGCAACAAACATTAGAAATTGAAATCAAGCAACTAGATATAGAAAATGCGAGAATGCCATCTACTTTAAAACATAATAAAATTGCTGTATTGAAATATAAATTAAATAAATGTATTCAGAACAAGTAATAAAACTTTATCAAAAAACCAAACAACTACATTTTGAATTTGGAGACAAACCACAAAAATTATTAGCACGTCAGTTACGAAAAATGGAAGGGGAAAAAACAATTCATAAAATTAGAACAGAGACAGGAGAATTATTAAAAATGCCCAAGGATATAAATGATAGATTTCTCCAATACTATCATAACATTTATTCAACTAAAACCGTAGTACAATCAGAAGGAATAGCAGATTTTTTAATAAAATGTAATTTAAAAGGTTTAGATTCAAACGATAGAGAATTATTAGAAAGGGAGATTACGATAAAGGATATTGAGGAGTCTATTGGCTCTTTAAAAAATGGTAAAGCAGTAGGACCAGATGGTTTAGGTTCCGAATTTTATAAAAAATTTTATGATTTGCTTAGCCCACGTTTACAAAGACTGTATGAGGATATCTATACTCAACAGAAACTTCCAGACACGTTAAATGAATCAATAATAACACTTATTCCTAAAGCTGATAAAGATCTGGAAGACCCGGGATCATACAGAGCAATTGCACTTTTAAATACAGATCAGAAAATTTTAACTAAAATACTAGCGCATAGATTAGGTACAATGATGAATAAATTAATACACCCTGACCAAACAGGCTTTATTCAGAAACGATACTCATATTATAATCTAAGAAGATTATTTAATATTATATATTCTAAGAGAATTATTAATGAAGATCTAGCAATAATTTCACTTGACGCTGAAAAAGCATTTGATCAGGTCGAATGGCCTTATTTATTTTCGGTGATGGAAAATATGCAGCTAGGGGAGAAATTCTGTACATGGATAAAACTGTTATATACAAATCCCACGGCTAGAATATTTACAAACCAAAGGTTGTCACCTAAATTTAGCCTATCTAGAGGTTGTAGACAAGGATGCCCATTATCTCCATTATTATTTGCGCTTGCTATTGAGCCACTGGCAGAAAGAGTTAGGGGGCATCCGGAAATACATGGGTATAACACAAAGGACACAGTGAATAAAATTTCTCTATACGCAGATGATGTATTAATTTACATTACAAAACCAGAAATTAGTATTCCAAACTTATTAAAGCTAATAACCCAATTTGGTTCACTTTCAGGATACAGAATAAATTGGAATAAAAGTGAAATTATGCCAATAAGGGAACATAACAAACAGACAATACAACAATTTCCATTTAAAATAGTAAATGAAAAATTTAAATATCTAGGTATTTATGTAACTAAGATATATACATCATTATTTAAAGCAAATTTCCCCCCATTACTGAACAAACTACATAAGAATATTCAATACTGGAAAACACTTCCTATCTCAATGGTAGGCAAAATCAATGCCATAAAAATGATTTTTTTACCGCAAATACTATATCTTTTTCAGACAATTCCGATATATCTGGCAAAAAACTTTTTAAAAAAATTGGACTCTATTGTTAATGATTTTATCTGGGATTATAAGAATCATAGGATAAACAAAAGACACTTGTGTAAATCAAAAATAAATGGAGGCTTGGTTTTACCCAATTTTTTGTTTTATTTCTGGGCAGTTAACATTAAAAATATGAATTTCTGGTTGGAAGAAATAGATCATCAACCAGACTGGTTAAAAATGGAAAAGGAAGATTGTTTACCTTTTGATATCGGTTCGATATTATTTGCTACGTCTAAATTAAACAAAAAAATTTATAGGGAAAACCCTATAATATTTAGTGCTATACGAATCTGGAAACAATTAAAAAAGACATTAAAATTAGATAATTTATCACTTTTTCTTCCAATTGTGAATAATCCTTTGTTTAAGCCTTCATGGTTGGACGGGGGTTTTACACAATGGAAGAATTATGGAATTAAAAATATGGGACAACTTTACAAGGAAGGTACTTTTCTGACATTTCAGGAATTGCAACAGACTTATGGACTTCGAGGAAATGATTATTTCAGATATCTTCAACTTAGAGATTATGTAAAATCGAACTCCCAAAATTTTCGAATTAGAAATTCAGAAATTCTTGATGAATGTTGGAACAAACATCCTAATACAGAAAAATTAATATCTTATATATACAATATTTTATTAGACAGTGACATTCCCTCGACGGACTTACACAGACAAACATGGGAAAAAGAATTAAATCAAGTAATAACGAAAGATACTTGGGAAGAAAGTTTGCAACACATACATCAGTGTTCATTAAACGCCAGACATTCTCTAATACAATTTAAAGTAATACATAGGTTACATTATTCAAAAACAAAACTACATAAAATTTTTCAACATATCTCACCTATATGTGATAAATGTCAACATTTAGAAGCTACATTATCTCATATGTTTGCAAACTGTATAAAAATAAAAAAATTCTGGGTAAATATTTTTAGTATAATATCTAAAGTAACCAGCATACAATTGGACCCAGATCCAAAATTAATAATACTCGGAATATTAGAATTAAATCAAACACTTAGAACAACACAAAGAAACTTTATTGATTATAGTTTAATAACAGGAAAAAAATTAATTCTAAAATTTTGGAAAGGCCCTACGGCCCCCACAATCAAAATGTGGATTATAGAAATGACGGAGACCTTAAACGTGGAAAGAATCAGATTTTCCCTGTTGGATAAACAGGAATCATTCGTTGGAACATGGTCTCCTTTTATTGATTACTTAAAGGGTCAGAATGGTTCAGCACAGGAACCTGACTAGCACGCGGGCTAAAGAATGGATGAAATATTATACTCTGAAATGTACGAATATATCTCGAATGAAGTCTTTTTTATTTTAACAAATTTTTCCATTCTTCTTTAACTACCTTTTTTTTTTTTTTTTTTTTTTTTTTTTTTTTTTTTTTGTTGTTTTTGTTTTTTGTTTTTCTTCTCTTTCTTTTCTTTCTTTACTTCATCTATCTCTTTAGTTCTATCTAGTTTAAAAAAAAAAAAGGTAAAAAGTATTGGAGACAATGTAATAATAATTGACATGTAATGATGTATTTTGGTTATGTACCTATCTCCAATAAAAAATATTTTCAAAAAAAAAAAAAAGAATTATTATGAGGTACGAGATATAATAAATCACAGATTTATTACAGCACATTCGGTCCATCGGGTCATGCTGGCACTTAGTGGAATGATCTCCTCCATACAATTCCTCTGCTCTTTCCTCACAACGCTGCAATTACTTGTCAGCATTGAGGCAGCATGATGGTACAGCGATAGAGTTGCTGCCCTACAGCGCCAGAGACCCAGGTTCAATCCCGACTATGGGTGCTGGCTGTATGGAGTTTGCACGTTCTCCCCGTGACCTGCGTGGGTTATCACCGGGTTCTCCAGTTTCCTCCCACATTCCAAAGACGTGCAGGTTTGTGGGTTAATTGGTTTTGGTAAAGATAGTAAATTGTCCTGAGTGTGTAGGATTGTGTTAGTGTACGGGGGTCGCTGGTCAGCATGGACTCGGTGGGCCAAAGGGCCTGTACCTGCACTGTATCTATAAACTAAAACTAAAGTACCCGTCCTATTTTTGGGTTTAGGTTTATTATTGTCACGTGTACCGAGATGCAGTGAACAGCCTTGTTTTAAATGCTATCCCATTCAAACAATACAATCCTATACATTAAGTTTTGGTTTGTAGGTTAATTGGTTTCAGTAAGTTGTAAAATTGTGTCTAGTGTGTAGGATAGTATGATTGTTGATCATCGCAGACTTGGTGGGCTGAAGGGCCAGTTACCACATAGTATCTCTAAAGTCTAGAATGAATGCAATCAAGCCAAACTCAAGTACAATAGTTAGAGCAAGGGAAAGATACAGAGTGCAGAATATAGTTCTCATCATTGTAGCTTAATAGTTTATGAGGCAAAGTCCAATGTCCGCACTACCCAGTGAATTCCAGATCATGTCTGCCTTCTTCATAAAAATATTTTCCTTATCCCTCATCTATTGCCAACAATTTCTAAAAGCGCAATGAAAATTTCCAAGAAACCTTCGCTTGGTTTCAGCACCTACCTTCTCTGCAAGAACATTCACTTCTTCTTCTTGCGTATGGCGTGCACAGCCTAAAGTTGTAGATCCAGGGTAGACATCCAAGCCAGGACAGCATCAGTTACTGGGTGGATGACTTTGATGCCACCAGGGAAAAGCCTCAGTGAGAATGCAACTTTCACGTGGTCCACCCTGTTTCGACTAATGCAAACAACCCGACGTGCACAAACAAAAACATTCACTGAAGGAGGTCCAGAAGGAACTAATTGGCTTGATCTGCAATTGTGAAAAAGCACTACTGGTACATGGATAGGAATGGTTTAGGAGGTTGTGGGCCAAAAGCAGGTAAATGGGCATTTAGATTCTAGCTTAGAGGGACATTTTGATTGGCATGGATGAGTTAGGTCAAATAATCTGTTTCCCTGCTGTTTGACTCTATAACTCTACATAAATGCAAACTTTATTTTCTCTACTAAATGTTTCTCAGCCGCATGTTGCCTGTGGTGTGGAACTGTGAGCAAAAAGATTAAGAAATTAGAAGGTATAAATTAATATATTGATCTGTACTTTTTCTGAAGAACTTACAGAAATGTTGGAAGGAATGAATTACACTGATTTTTAATCACTAAAGGATAAACCTTCATTTGAAGATTAAAGTTTTAAAACCCGGTTCTGAGAATTGCTGCATTTCAAGTACACCTACAGATCTATATATTACCAGTGCAGCTTGGAAAATATTCAAACTTTACTGATGAGGGACAGAAACTTGGTTTTGTGCTTTGGATATCAAAAGAAAAACATATCATCTGTGAACAGATGGAAATGAGATGAAAAATCATATCTCCTTTGGAGGACAGCTTGGAATTGCTCGCTTCTACTGCCCTGCCCCAACATTAAATGGTTTGACACAACCAAGAAGAAAGCAGAAATCTTTGCTTAAACATTCTGGCTTCAGTGGAATATTAATGCAACTCTCATTGGTAATTGCAGAAAGGAATAGCGGCAGATTAGAAAGAAGATAATTCAGTATAACAACAAAATAATATTCTGGGTTCAACTTTTCATGAATTTCCCTATATATTTACAAGAAAACGATCACCGAAAAAATGGCCTTAATTATGAAAAGTTGGTATTTAAAGTAGGTGGCCCAAAAGGCAACTATTGACACCCGAAACCTTGACTGTTTCACCATAGATGCTTCTGGGATTGCTGTGTTTTTCACTATTTTCTGCTTATAATTTCAGATTTCTGACAATTGCAATATTTTGTCCTCAATGAAAGGATATCTTTTTTTTAAATAGGTAGATGCTCATGGAAATGGAACTTTAAATGTAAAATGTGGAGAGGATGATTCCAGTAGTGGGAGAGTCTGGGACCAGAGGGCACAGCTTCAGAATAAAAGGACATACCTTTAGACTGGAGATGAGGAGGAATTTCTTTAGCCAGAGGGCAGTGAATCTGTAGAATTCATTGGCACAGATGGCGGTGCAGGCCGTCATTGGGTATTTTTAAAACGGAGATTGATTAGTTAGGGCGTCAAAGATTACAGGGAGAAGGCAGGAGAATGCGGTTGTGAAGGAAATATAGATCAGCCATGATCGAATGGTAGAGCAGAATCGATGGACCTAATGGCCTAATTCAGCTCCTACATCTTCTAGTCTAAGATCACGAGACCTTTATTAAATTTATCAAGGGATAAATGTCTTTTCCTTATGACATTGCAAACCAAAGAATCACATTGATATTGCATGTGTAATAGAGCAATATGTTCAGGTTCATCACAAGCAAATTATCAAATAAATCTGAGATCTTTGACCTTTTCCAAGATGGCGTCGCGTGCACAACGCGAGGCTCTGCGTCTCCGTAGTTTTTGCAATTTAGTTTTTTTTTTGTTAATAATTACCTTAGTTTTCGCCCGGAGCACTGGAGCGAAGACTCTGTACGGCCGTCAGGAGCTACTGGAGCTCGGCCGCCTCCGCACAACGAGCCCCAGAAGCGACTTCCAACTGCCGCCGGAGATCGCCAGGACACCGTGGTCTAGCGGGCCAGCTCCCCCGACAGGAAGTGCCCGGAGGCGGCGCAGGGACCGCAAACAAAGACGTGGGAAGCGGGGAGGCTATCGAGCTAGGCTGAAATCAAACCCGCACCAGCCAGCTCTGCCCAGCATTTTCCTCGCGAATGTCAGGTCCCTAGTGAGTAAAATCGACGAACTACGGCTGCGGATCACCACACACAGACGGATCGCCGACTGCAACGCCATGGTCTTCACCGAAACATGGCTCAACGACAACATCCCGGACAACGCCATCGAGCTGGAGGGGCGCACTGTCTTCAGGTCCGACAGAACAGCGGAGGACTCCGGTAAGACCAAGGGCGGTGGACTGTGCATTTATGTGAACAACACATGGTGTACGGACGTTGTTAGGATTGGTAGTCACTGCTCTGCTGACCTGGAATACCTGATGATAAAGTGCAGGCCCTTCTATCTGCCCAGAGAATTCACATCGACTGTTATCACTGCAGTCTATGTACCCCCGGACGCTAATGCCAGGCTAGCAATGGAAAAGCTGCAAGCTGCTATCAGCAAACAACTAACTGCACACCCAGAGGGGGCATTTATTGTTGCTAAACTCAATCACAAACGGCGGATTGAGGAGCATTTCCAAAACAACTCCGACCCCAGGCGCATGTGGCAAGGAATCAAATCCATTGCCGATTACCATAAAGTAAACCCCCCCCCTCCCCCCAGACAACGCCTCCCTTCCTGACGAGCTAAACCATTTCTATGCTCGCTTTGACCGGGACAACAAAACTCCAGCCATCAAAGTTCCTCCACCTCCGAATGAACAACCCCTCAGTCTCTCCACCTCTGCTGTACAAGATGCACTGAGCAAGGTGAATGAGCACAAAGCTGCCAGCCCCGATGGCATCCCCGGGCGGGTGCTCAGGGCATGTGCTGGACAACTATCCCTGGTCTTCACTGACATTTTCAATCTGTCACTAGCCCAGGGTGTTGTCCCCACTTGCCTCAAGACATCAACCATTGTGCCAGTGCCCAAACAATCAGCTACAGGGAGTCTCAACGACTTCCGCCCAGTGGCACTCACCCCTGTCATCGCAAAGTGCTTTGAGCGGCTGACCTTGGCTCACCTCAAAGCCAGCCTCCCCCCCACACTGGACCCCCATCAGTTTGCCTACCGGGCCAACAGGTCTACAGACGACGCCATATCGGCGGCCCTACACTCTGCCCTGACCCACCTGGACAGCAATAACACCTACATCAGATTGTTGTTCATTGATTTCAGCTCCGCCTTTAACACTGTCATCCCCGCTAGCTTGATCACCAAACTCAGTGGACTTGGCATCTCCACCTCCCTCTGCAACTGGACACTGGATTTCCTCACCAACAGACCACAGTCTGTTAGGGTCAACAACCTCACCTCCTCCACTATAACACTGAACACCGGCGTGCCACAGGGCTGTGTGCTCAGCCCTCTCCTCTACTCCCTCTTCACCCATGACTGCATCCCTAAGAATGGCTCCAACGCCATCATTAAATTTGCCGACGACACCACGGTGGTAGGACTGATCAGTGACAACGACGAGTCAGCCTACAGGGAGGAGGTCCAGCACCTGACAACCTGGTGTGCCAACAATAACCTCGTCCTCAACTCCAAGAAGACAAAGGAAATTATTGTTGACTTCAGGAAGATCAGAGGGGGCAGACATACCCCCATCCATATAAACGGGACTGAGGTGGAGCGCGTCTCCAACTACAAATTCCTCGGGGTACACATCTCGGAGGATCTGTCCTGGTCCCTCAACACCTCCAAGCTGATCAAAAAGGCACAGCAGCGCCTTTACTTCCTGAGGAGGCTCAAGAAAGCTCACCTGTCCCCCCAGATCCTGACCAACTTTTACCGCTGTCCCATCGAAAGCATCCTGACCACCTGCTTCACGGTATGGTACAGCAGTTGCACCGTAGCGGACAGGAAGGCACTACAACGGGTGGTGAAAACCGCTCAGTACATCATCGGTGCCCCGCTCCCTGCCATGGATGCCCTCCACCGAAAACGGTGTCTGAGACGGGCCGGGAAGATCATCAAAGACCCCTCCCACCCCAACCATGGACTGTTTGCCCTCCTCCCATCAGGGAGGCGGTACAGGAGCCTCAGGTCTCGTACTAGTAGGATGAGGAACAGCTTCTACAACAACACTATCACATTGCTGAACTCGGAGTCCCGCCGATAGATTTCTCCAATCTCTCCGTCCACATTGTTTGTTTATTCTGTATTTTTATTTCTATATTGCACTATTACTACGGACTGACGCTAAACTGCATTTCGTTGTACCATACTTGTATCTGTGCAATGACAATAAAATTGAATTGAATTGAATCAATTCAAGAGCCAATAACTAAAGAGTTGCTCAAGAATATTTTGGTTAAATATTATTGTCACGTTTACTAAAGTACAGTAAGAAGCTTTGTTTTGAATACTATGCAATCAGATAAGGTATACATACTTGAATGCAATCAAACTCATGTACAATGGATAAAGCAAAGGGGAAGATACAGAGTACATGAAAGAGTTATAAGGCAGCAACTCTACCACTGCGCCACTTTATTGTCCTGACACCATGTCACGATGTTCTCTATGTCCCTTTTATACTCTGCCTTGTCTGTTGTTTGTGATTCGGCCCACCATAATGCTGTTACCTGCAATCTTCTGGATGGAGTTAGAGCCAAATTTGGCCGTATAGCCGTGAGTGTACAGGGAGTGATCAAACCACAGATTTTGCGTAGGAAGGAACTGCAGATGCTGGTTTAAACCGAAGATAGACACAAAAAGCTGGTGTAACACTGCGGGTCAGACAACATCTCTGGGGGAAAGGAATAGGTGACGTTTCGGGTCGAGACCCTTCTTTCTAAGCCGTAGATTTTTGTGCTTTGGCTGCTAAAGACAAGCTTGCCAAAGGTGTTTCCATGGAAATCATGAATGTGCAGGAGATAGAACTCATTCATCTGTGAATTGCCACAATCTGTTAGATTAATAGTGGTGCTATCCTTTCAAAACTAAATGATTTCACACTGCTGGCAACACAGCAGAGAGAGGGAGCATTTCTGAGCAAATGAATTAGCATTTATATCCTGATAACTAGTCCAGCAATTTTATGGACTACATGAAATGTAAAAATATAAAAAGCTCTATACAAAATTAGTTCCTCAAGTGATCATTTATTATGCCTTCGTGGCATGCCAGCTGGGTTGTATAATCTCACAATATTAATCCTCATAATCATAACATTTTACAAGCAAACTTTGCCAAAATGCTTCCCCACATAATACTTGATAAAACAGCTCATACTTAAAGACCAATTTTCAGCAACTATACCATTGCCTTTGGTTCACCAATATGAACAATGTTGTACATTACCTTAAGGAAGGAAGCAAAGATATTTTAGTTCCATCTTGCTTATTATGCACTTTTAAAACCTAGTATAAGGTAACATCAAATGTAGCTGCTGATGTAAGCTCCCAATATTGCAGGTTAACTAAACCCACCCAAATACTCAAAGACCTATCCATTATTTCAGGATACCTTAGACTTCAGGGGAAGACAAAAATGCTGGAGAAACTCAACGGGTGAGGCAGCATCTATGGAGCGAAGGAATAGGTGACATTTCGGGTCGAGACCCTTCTTCAGGGAATTGTTTCTTTTGTTCTGTGCAGAGGTTGTCCATTGGTGCCTTAGGTCAGCAAGGATATGAGGGTGGAATGCTTAAGAAGGAACTGCAGATGCTGGAAAATCGAAGGTAGACAAAAATGCTGGAGAAACTCAGCGGGTGAGTCAGCATCTATGGAGCGTATGAAGGTGGAATGCAGCTTACAAAATAAATTAATCTCCTTTCCCAATCCATTGGAAAAGTTCATGTTCATAAATTATAGGTGCAGAATTAGGCCATTCGGCTCATCGTCAATTCCACCATTGAATCATAGCTGATCTATCGTCCTGTTCTCTTTGAACCAGTGGGTGCTAGGGTCACCAATCCTCCTCTTTCACTAGAGCAAGACATACTACAGCTAAGAGCTATTCCTTCCACTTCCATCGTCTCCCCACCCTGCTCCTCCTTCCACCAATAAGGAGGGGTTTATAGCATCTTCCTGCCCTTCCTTCCATTCCATCACCACTACCTCTCTATGGAGTTTTTACGTTCTCCCTGTGACCACGTGGGTTTTCTCCGGGTGCTCTGGTTTCTTCCCACACTCCAAAGACATGCTGGTTTGCAGGTTAATTTAGCCGTGGCAACTGTCTACATGCTGTTCCAGAAGAGGATCTATTGCACTCATACGGTATATGGCATGATAACCTGCACTGTATCTCCTATCCATAACAATAAACAAAGTAACCATCTAACTAACTAACTATGTACAGGAAGGAATGCTGGTTTACACCTAAGATAGACACAAAATGCTGGAGTAACTCAGCGGGTCAGGCAGCATCTCTGGAGAAAAGGTATAGGTGACGTTTCGGGACGAGTCCCTTCTTCGGACTGAGAGTCAGGGGAGAGATAAGAAAAGGTTCAGAATAAATCAGAGCCGGCAACAATGACCAAGGAAAAGTGGAGCCCACAATGGTCCCTTGTTGGCTGTGGAAAAGATGATAACGAAGAGATATGGATGCAAACAGCGGAACTGGCAGGATGACTAGGATGGAGGATGGGCAGAAAGAGAGTAATGCAGAGGTTACTTGAAATGAGAGAAACCAATATTTATTTCGCTGGGGTGCAACTAGTTTAGGGAACTGATTAACTAGTTCTTTAGATCAGAAGAATTTAGTGGCAGTCCTAATATTTATAACAATGTTTCAGATAGAGCATGTAAGAGAAGCTTTTTAATCTGGCAAATGGGTCAACATCCAAAGGTCAATGATTTAAAATAATTGGCAAAGACACAAGAGAGGAAATTATTTTTCACACAGATGCTTGTTAAGATCTGGAGCACATTAAATGAAGCAGGTTCCATATGAACTTTCAAAAGGTTATTGTTATGAGTAAAAGGATAGGGTATGGTATGGGTACATTTCAAATAGCCAGCATTGGGACGAATGGAACACCTTGAATAATTTAGGCTTTTAGACTTTAGACCTTAGAGATACACCATGGAATTAGGCCCTTTGGCCCATCGAGTCCATGCTGTCCAGCAATCACTCCGAACACCAGCACTATCCTACACACTCAGGACATTTACAATTTCAAGAAGTCAATCAACCAGCAAACCTGTACGTCTTTGGAATGTGGGAGGAAACCGGAGAACCCATAGAAAACCCACATGGTCACAAGCAGAAAGTGTAAACACGGTACAGAAAATACCCGTGGTTAGGATCACTGGCACTGTAAGGCAGCAACTCTATCACTGTGCCACTGTGCTTTTGGTGGATTAGTGGGTTTTAGTTTAATTTAGTTTAGAAATACAGCGTGGACAAAAAAACACTTATGTAAACCAAAAGAGGTCGGGGGACTTTCACTTCCGAATTTTATGTATTATTACTGGGCAGTGCATATTAAGAATATGATTTATTGGTTGGATAGTTCTACCCAACAGACAGAATGGATAAAAATGGAGAAGGAGGATTGCCATCCTTGTAATATAGGAACGATCCTCTTCTCCCCAAAAAAACTGAATAACACAATATATAAGAAGAACCCAATTATATATGGTACAATAAGAATTTGGAAACAAATAAAATTATCTTTAAAATTAAGAAATCTATCACTGTTAATGCCAATAGCGAATAACCCTTTATTTAAACCATCTCTTATTGATAAGACATATAACCAATGGGAAAGTCTCGGAATTAGAAGGATCGGGGATATGTACGAAATGGGAAACTTACTATCATTCCAACAACTACAATTAAAATTTAAATTGAAAAACAACCAATATTTTAAATATCTTCAGATTTGCGATTTCGTCAAAAAATATATACAAGGATATCAAAAAGTAACTCCTGACTTATTGGAAGAAGCAATGAATATTGAAGCTGACTCACAAAAATTAATATCATATTTATATAATAGTATTCTAAATATAGACCTACCATCGACAGAGGTACTTAGAGAAGAGTGGGAACGGGAACTAATGATAAAAATTACGAAGGGTTAAATGGGAAAAATACCTGATATATATTCACAAATGTTCAATTAATGTAAGACATAATCTAATTCAATTTAAAATTGTACATAGATTATATTATTCAAAAACAAGATTGAACAAATGTTATCCAAATATATCCGCCACTTGTGATAAATGTCTAGCCCAAAAGGCAACTATAACACACTCCTTAGTTTCCTGCATAAAATTTTATAGATTTTGGAAGGATATTTTTGAAATATTTACAAAATTATTCAAGACAAGAATGGAACCTAATACTGAAATGATTATATTTGGCGTAATGGAAGATGGGAATAAATTGAACACATCTCAAAATCTATTCCTTAACTATGGTTTAATAATAGCAAAAAAATTAATTCTTAAATTTTGGAAGGGTACATCAATACCAACGCTTAAAATGTGGATTGCAAGTATGTTGGACACCGCTCATCTTGAGGAAATGCAATTCCTCCTAATGGATAAATCAGACCAATTCATAACGAGTTGGTCTCCATTCGTCGTTTTTTTGGAATCATATGGTGCAACACAATTGTAAAAAATAACTGTTTCAGGACTGGACGAGGGTTGGTCAAGACTATAAATAATGATCTCCTTTTCTTTTTTTATTTTATTTTATTTTCTCTATTCTCTCTCTCAACTTTCTTCATTTACTCGTTTTCTTTTTTCACACACTATATATTTCACATCTTTCTATTCTTTACTATCTAACTTCTTTTTCTTATTCTAATCTTTTTTCAGTGTAATAAAAAAAAAAAAAGAAGTTGTACATAAAATGTATTATGAAAATATATATTAGGCACTTTGGTGCCATATGACTGTACTTACTTCTAATAAAATAAAATATTAAAAAAAAAGAAATACAGCGTGGAAACAGGCCCTTCGGCCCATTGAGTCCGCACCGACCAGCGATCCCCGCACATTAACTCTATCCTACGGGACAATTTACATTCGGTTCAAATTACATTTATAGCAAGCCAATTAACCTACAAACCTGTACATCTTTGGTGTGAGGGAGGAAACCAAAGATTCAGGGAAAACCTACATTCATGGGAAGAATGTACAAACTCCATACAGACAGCACCCGTAATCGGGATCAAAGTAGGGTCTCTGGCGTTGTCAGCGCTGTAAGGCAGCAACTCTACCTCTGTGCCACTGTGCCGCCCGCCAATGTGCTGGAATAGCTCAGCAGGTCAGGCAGCATCTCTGGTTGTTCCACTGTCCACAACCTTGTATCCTTCATATCACCTATTCCCCAACTAACAATGGGCCATTAGGGGATTCACCTATCCTTTGTCATCTGTTACCGGCCCTGCTTTGTTCTGGCCTTTTCAGTTCCCTTCCGCTTACTTTCAGTGTGAAGAAGAGTTCCGAAAAGTCACCCATCATGTTTCTCCATAGATGCTGCCTGACCAGCTGAGTTACTCCAGCACTTTGTGTCTATCTTCTGGAGAACACGGAGAGGTGACGTTTTGGGTTGGGGCCCTTCCAAGTTCTCCAGAGATGCTGCCTGTACTTTTCTCAGTTCAACGGTCTACACCGGGGGAAAGCTGCGCTACTAGTGGCTCGGCTTTGTGTGACAAGCTAAGGAAGACTTTACCTGCTCTCTCAGCATGGGAGTTAAAAATCTAAAGGTACTGATCGTAAGGAGAGCAGGTGAGATTTATTCTGGTTGACATCTCGTTCACAACTTGCAGCCATTGTGAAACACTAACTCGTTCTTTTAATGCACAGAATGCCTTTGCAGGTTGCCCGAACAACACAAACACAGCTTTAATTTCCTATGATCATCCAGCTTGCTGAGATGCAATGATACCTCATCATTAATGGCGCTGAATTAATATGAATTAGTAACACGAGTCAGAGCTGCTCCCAATCGAAAGGCATTCACGCTTTATTGAAGAGGAGTGCCAATAATCCTCTGCGCTGTTAATACACCTCTCCATCTGTAAAGGTAGGCTTGGAATAGGCATCATTCAGGAACCGCTCTGAGCTGTAAAGTAAAATGATTATGTGCAGCCTTGGGAATTCAGCAAATTGCCATAAGGCAGACCCCTGATGGCCTTTCGCAGGGCTGCGAACCCTTCCAATGACACGGTGGATTCCTGACATCAGTGGTAATACTTGACCTTTCATCCCTCTGGGACCCTAAGGCCAATATAGTATAATCACCAACATATCATTTACATTGAAGAGTGAACAAAATAACTCCATTAGAGTACGGGACCCAATAAACTGCAGTCTGACGCGGGCTATAAACATCCACACACTTGACCTCTTTGGCCTCTACAGCTAGCACTTTAAAAATATACCAATACAGCTTTCCCTTTGTCTGGTATTGGTTGTTCTTATGGTGAGCTGGAGAAGCAGGGTTCTTGCTAAGTACTCTGTAATATACTGTGATTTCTGAAACAGAGTCTTTTTTTAAAGATACATTGAGTTACAGCTCGTTCATCGTCGTTGGTTTTGTCATCGAGTCACATAGCTGTGCAGCATAGAAACAGGCCATTCAGCCCACCTTGTCCATGTCAACCAAGATGGCAAACTGGGCTAGTCCCACTTGCCTGCATTTGACCCATAGTCCTCTAAACCTAATTATATCCAGTTCTGTAGCTTCCTCTGGCAGCTCATTTCAGATACAGAAAAAGTTAAAATGTAATAAAAAAGAAACTGCTGATGCTGATTTATACCAAAGATAGATGCAAAATGCTGGAGTAACTCAGCGGGTCAAGAAGCATATCTCGAGAAAAATTAATACGTTTCGGGTCAGGACCCTTCTTCAGATACAGAAAAAGTTGTTCCTGAGGTCCCTCCTAAATCTCTCAGCCTTCTGGTTGTAGAATCCTCTACCTTGGAAAAAGACAGTGAGCATTCACTTTATCCTTGCTCCTCGTGATCTTGTACCCCCCAATAAAATCAGCCCTCAGCCTCCTCTGTTCAAAAGAAAAAAGTCCCAGCCTTTCCAACCTCTTCCTGTAAGTGAAGCCCGCAAACCCAGATTTTGTCTTTCAGTCAAGCAGACGTTAAGGCATTCATTCTTCTTTGTGTCTGTATATTTCTGCATGCCATAGAAGGGGCCCCAATTTAGTCTAGAAGTTGAAACAAGAAATTGCAGATGCTGGATTTCACAAAGTGATGGAGTAACTCTGCGAGTCAGGTAGCATCACTGGAGAACAGGGATGGGTGACGTTTCAGCACGGGCAGCTTGCCCGATGGCAAGTGGACCTCTGATGAAATGGGCCCCCTATATCAAGTGGGCCCCTGATGAAGTGGGCCCACTTTGTCTCCTGGCAACCAATATTTTTAGACCCAGTCCGCCATTGAGCACGGGTCCCTTCTTCAGACTGATTGTAGGGGGGGGAGAAAACTGGAAGAGAGGAGAGGCAGGACAAAGTGTGGCAGGTAAGAGATGGAATTAGGCGGGGAGGGGGGGGGGGGGGGGGGGGAGGATAGGCAGATGGTTGGAACAAAGGCCAGAGATTAAAGTAGAAGATGTGAGACAGATTGATTGAAGAGTTGCAAATTGTGAAGCCAGAGGAATGAATGCAGGATAAAGAGGAGGATGGTAGAAATAGGTGCGTCTATTGGGGCACTGGGGAAGGGGATGTAGAAAGAGGAGCTGTAAGGGAGTAAGGGGAGGGGGGGTGGTTATTAGAAATATCAGTTCCCATTTTAGTCTATTGAGTGTATAGCAGACCACAGGGCCCACTCCCTGACGAATCCTCTCCTCCCCAAATTCCTCATGAGTGTCCCAGATTCTACCACTCACCTGTACTGGGGGCAATTTACAGTGGCCAGTTATCTTACCATGTCTTTGGGATGTGGAAGGAAAGCTAAAGATCTGGTTAAATAATCAGTTCACAAGGAGAACACGCAAGCTCCACACAGACAGCACCAGAGCTCAGGATTGAACCTGGGTCACTGGAGCTTTGAAATAGCTGCCCTGCCCGCTTCCCCACTGCGCTGCCATCTTTGATAGGTAATACCTGGCTCAGAGACAATCTTCGTACTTTTAAGCCCTTTGCTCCTCTAGGGAGCATAGGCCATTGACAAATGTCCTCCACCTCACTCGGTTGTTGGCTGTTCTTTCGAGATCTCCCCAGTTGAGCAAGACATTTCTGTCTGGACACCTCTTCTCCAGCTGTGTTCAAGAAGGAACTGCAGATGCTGGAAGATCGAAGGTACACAAAAATGCTGGAGAAACTCAGCATCTATGGAGCGAAGGAAATAGGTGACGTTTCGGGCCGAAACGTCTGAAGAAGTGTTTCGGCCCAAAACGTCGCCTATTTCCTTCGCTCCATAGATGCTGCTGCACCCGCTGAGTTTCTCCAGCATTTTTGTGTATCTTCTTCTCCAGCTGTTCCTGGGGCGACCTCTTTTCCTTTTTCCTTGGGGGTTCCATTTCAGGGCTTGCCGAGTGATGTTTGTGACAAGTTTCCTGAGGGTGTGTCCAATCCAACTCCATTTTCTCCTTCGAATTTGTAAAGGGGCTGTCCCACTGTACGAGCTAATTCAAAAGTTCTCCCGAGTTTCCCCTGATTTGAACTCGGGGAATTATGCCCCTGTCCCACTTAGGAAACCTGAACGAAAACCTCTGGAGACTTTGCGCCCCACCCAAGGTTTCCGTGCGGTTCCCGGAGGTTCCCGGAGGTTTTTGTCAGTCTCCCTACCTGCTTCCACTACCTGCAACCTCTGGCAACCACCTGCAACCTCCGGGAACTGCACAGAAACCTTGGGTGGGGCGCAAAGTCTCCAGAAGTTTCCGTTCAGGTTTCCTAAGTGGGACAGGGGCATAACGGTAATAACCGCTCGTAGGTACTCAGGGCTCTCGTGGACATTTTTCAACATGTTGAAAAATCTTCACAAGCTTACCGCGTTCCTGGCTACCTGCCGTTAGCGTTACGAGCCACTAAGAGACGTCCCGCGCTCCGACGTACGCACTACGTACATTCTACGTGCTTACCACGAGTTTGATTTTTTTTTTAAACTCGGGCGAGCTCTTGAATTAGCACGTACAGTGGGACAGGCCCTTAAGTCAATGGGCACCTGGCTTGTTCTTTATCACAGGTCCACATTGCTGGCATTGTCTCTCCACCAGATGTTAAGTATTCTCCTAAGGCAGGTGTTAATGAATGTTTGCAGCCTGTTTGTAGCGTGTTTTGTTGTTTGTTGTTTTGTTTGCTCAGAGCCAATGCATTAATTAAATTCCCCTTTGTTTCAGAATTGTGGAATCGTTACATCATATTTTGCGAAAACCCGTAGCCTGAAATTCATAGAAACATAGAAACATAGAAAATAGGTGCAGGAGTAGGCCATTTGGCCCTTCGAGCCTGCACCGCCATTCAATATGATCATGGCTGATCATCCAACTCAGTATCCTGTACCTGCCTTCTCTCCATAACCCCTGATCCCTTTAGCCACAAGGGCCACATCTAACTCCCTCTTAAATATAGCCAATGAACTGGCCTCAACTACCTTCTGTGGCAGAGAATTCCAGAGATTCACCACTCTCTGTGTGAATTTTTTTTTCCTCATCTCGGTCCTAAAAGATTTCCCCCTTATCCTTAAACTCTGACCCGTTGTTCTGGACTTCCCCAACATCGGGAACATTCTTCCTGCATCTAGCCTGTCCAACCCCCTAAAATTCCCTCTATATATGGAACTTAAACTCAAAATCACAACCAGTTTAGTTAGTTTAATCTAATTTAGATTAGTTCATAGAAACAGTACAGAAACAGGCCCTTCAGCCCATGGAGTCCGTGCCGACCAGCGATACCCGGACACCAGTGCTATCCCACACACTAGAGACAATTTACAAACTTTACTGAAGCCAATTAACCTACAAACCTGCACGTCTTTGGGAGGTGGGAAACCGGAGCACCCGGAGAAAACTCATGCCGTCGCAGGGAGAACGTACAATCTGTATAGACAGCACCCATAGTCGGGATCAAACCCGGGTCTCTGGCGCTGTGATGCAGCAACTCTACCATTGTGCCACCGTGCCGCCCCCAAGTTCTAAACAAATTTCCTGGGCATCTTGTTAGAATATGCATAACCCATAAAGTGAATGCAAATCAGTGTAAGCATTGAGGGAAATTGTGCCTTCCAGCACAAAAAAATTCAACGTTCAATTCATTCAAACATCATTCATACACATCTAGTGTGGGATGTTTAAGTGTCCGCAATAGGAGAAGCTTTTCGATTTTTTGCTTGATTTATACTTATGCCAAAAAAAAAATCCATTCAAAGGAACAGAAAATACAGTGCAGGACTCAGAAGGGATAGATTTTTCTTTTAAAAGATGATTAAATAATTGCAATAAAACACCAGAAAAATGACTATGCTTCCTGCACCGCCAGAAAATATGGACGTACTTCAAAGGGAATCTCTCAGCAAGCACAATTAAGCCAAATTCATGTGCATTACTCTTTAAATTGAGGGCAGTGCCATGTTATGGACCAAGATGCATTTTGGAGAAGGGATCAATAGACGATAGTAAAAGATCTCCGTGCCTTGTGCTCTGGTGCATAGCTCACAACAAACCTTCCACCACCTTTTAGGCTGTTTATTTTAATCCGAATTGCATCTAGATTAAATCCCAAATAATGAAAGGCCTAGATAAAGAGGATATTTACAATCATGGACCAGAGGGCACAGCCTCAGAATAAAAGGACGTGCCTTCAGAATGGAGATAAGGAGGAATTTCTTAATAGCCACAGGGGGGTGAATCTGTGCAATTCATTGACACAGATGGCAGTGGAGGACAAGTCATTGGGGTATTATTAAAGCAGATATTTATAGTAAAGGTGTCAAAGGTTATAAGGAGAAGGCAGGGGAATGGGTTTGAGAGGGAAAAATAGATCAGCCATGATCAAATGGTAGAGCAGACTCGATGGGCCAAATGGCCAAATTCTGCTCCTAGAACTTACGATCGTTTGTCCAAAGGAAACTCAAGGTAAACTTACAATAAATTTGAAAGACAGAAAAATCAATAGAGGTAGGAAGATATTTATAACTTGAAGACATCCTTTGGAAAGCTTACAGGGAAATACATAATGTGGTTGCCTGCAAATGCACCATCAATTAAACAGAGTAAACCTCCAAAACCGGCATCTTACCTTTAGACGTTAGACCTTTAGACTTTAGAGATACAGTGTAGCAACACGCCTTTTGGCCCACCGAGTCCACGTCGACCAGCGATCATCCGTACACCAGCATTATCCTACAGACTGGGGACATTTTACAATTCTACCAAAGCCAATTAACCCACAAAGCTATGCGTCTTTGGAGTGTGGGAGAAAACCCGCGCGGTCACAGGGAGAACGTACAAACCATACAAACAGCATCTGTAGTCAGGATCGAACCCAGGATTCTGGCGTAGCAAGGTAGCAACTCGACCACTGCACCGCCACAGCCCCGCCCAAAGGGCTCTGCTCGAGCCAGCGGCCTGCCCCTTTTCCGGGGTTGCGTCCGCGCCCGGGTGGTGTTAGAGAGAGACTACGCGCTGTCCACGGGCACGCTGGGGGGATTTCCTGGACCGCTGGACACCACGGGGGTTGAATGCATCCTTGACAAGGATTGTAACATAGTTATATAGTAGTTTATTTAGTATAATTGTTTGTCTTGTATTATGGTGGTGGGTTCTGTTTTGTTTTATTGTATTGAAAATATTATTTTTAATAATTGATTAATTTTTTGATAATAAAAAAAGAAATTTTTAAAACTGCGCCGCCCAAAGCAGAGCTGATCATTTCCCCTAAAATCGCCTCCTAAGATCTCTTATTTGTACATAGCGGCTTCTCATAAATTCCAAGATTGAAATTTCACAGCCTGCATTCTGTTGTCTGTCATACATGCCCACCATTCGAACCCTTGTTGGCCCAAATGGACGCATAGTGCTGGAGTAACTCAATGGATCAGGCAGCATCTCTGGATATCATGGATAGGTGACGTTTGGGTGAAGAAGGAGTCCAATCTGAAGAAGGGTCCCAACCTGAAACGTCACCTATCCATGTTGTCCAGTGAGGTTGCCTGACCCATTGTGTTACTCTGGCACTGTGTCCTTTTGTCTAAACCAGTATCTGCAGTCCTTTGTTTCTACCTGTTGGCCTCCGCTGGCTTCTTCTTTGTTCAACTGATTGAATGCTAAATCTTCATCCTCACCTTAACATGGTTGCACCCTATGACATCCTCTGCCATTTGCCATGCCTGGCCTATATGTTCTCCCAGTTCCAGGTTCTTGTATGCTCCTGTCCACCAGCTGTGTTTGCAGGAGATACAAACTCTGATAACACTGTGAACCATAATTAAGCAGCATGTCCTCTGCACAAGTGTAATGGTGACACCACTGAAATAATTCCCTCTCCCCAACACCATTTGACTGGTTCATTCAATAAATTAATAACCACAATACCAATGCAAAAAAAAACCCAAAGTCTGTAGTACGATCAAAGACAGTCAATAGAAGTTCATAGTTGACGTTAGTGTTGTGTAGTGTTCAAGAACCTCATGGTTGTTGGGAAGAAGTTGTTCTTGAACCTGGTGGTTGTGGTTTTCAGACTGCTATACCGTCTTCACAATGGTAGGAGTGGAATGAGAGCGTGGCCAAGGTGGTGTGGGTCTATGATGATTTTGGCTGCCTTTTTCACCAAGTGCCTCCTATGGATGGTTGGGAGGTCAGTACCAGTGATGGACCAAGTAGTGTCTACCAAGCTCTGTAATCTCCTTCATCCTTGGGCTTTCGAGTTGCCAAACATGCCCATGATGTAATCAGTCAATATGCTCTTTATTGCACACCTGCAAGTTCAAGAAAGTATATGTCGACATACCAAATCTCCACAATCTTCTGTGTAGAAAGGAACTGCAGATGCTGGTTTATACCGAGGATAGACACAAAGTGCTGGAGTAACTCAACTGGTCGGGCAGCATCTCTGGAGAAAAAGGATGGGTGACTTTTCGGGACAGGTTCTTCAGACTTCAGGATGACCAAGGGTGCTGACCCGAAAGGTCACCCATCCTTGTTCTCCAAAGATGCTGCCCAACCCATTCCAGCACGTTGTGTCTATCTTCTCAATCTTCTAACTGCCTTCCATAATGGTATTCTTCCATCATGACACATTGTGCAAAGCAGTATGTATGGACCTGGCATGAAAATAGGACCACTTCAAATGTTCAGAAAACATATGGCAAATAAAGCAAAGAAAACTAGGAAAATATGCAAGGAGAGGAGGCCCAGAATTTAAACGACTCTGTATTATAATATATAAAAAACAGCGTTGGTTTGCAGGAAAAGATCTTAATGGTTTTTGAATGGAGCCAGCAGAAGCTCTGATCAAACTGCTGTCTATCTAAACCAATTGAGATCAATTCCAATTCGATTAGCTGCACAAATCCAGGTCATAGACTGACACAGATCAATTTATTGTAAGCATGGCTCAATTCGGATAAAATCAAATGTACTTAAACAAACTAAATCATATTAAAAATTGGTTTGCAAAGCAACAGATCAAATATAAAATGATCCACATTAAATAAAGGGCACACAAGGCCGCCACCTATGAAAATCTAGAGGACTCAACATGAAGCCTGAGCTACTTTAACTGAGGAACATCATATTGCCCTGGTGATTTTAATTCCGGGCCTTTGAAAATGTTACCCAACATTAGAGGATCAAAAATCAGAGGCAGATTGCAGGAGCAAGAACTCTTGTTGATCCATGGCAACATAACTTTATCAAAGGCCTTCTCCTGTGGTGGGAAGTCCAAGGCCCTCAGGAGATGCCTCGTGTTCCTCTGGACCCATAACCCATTCCTTCTCACCAGAGATGCTGCCTGTCCCGCTGAGTTACTCCAGCTTTTTGTGTCTATCTTTTGTTTAAAGCTATCTTCGGCATCTGCAGTTCCTTCTTACAGACTTTAACATACCTCTCACTAATGTGCCACACAGCGCCAAAGAACCAGGTCCGATCCTGACCTCGAGTGCTGCCTGCGTGGAGTTTGCACGTTCTCCCTGAGACCGTATGGGTTTCTTCTGGGTGCCCTGGTTTCCTCCCGCATCCCAAAGTCATGTAGATTTGCAGGTTAATTGGCCTCTGTAACTTGCACCCAGTGTGTCGGGAGTAGATGAGAAGTTGGATAACATTGAACTCGTGTGAATGGGTGGTTGTTGGTCGGCGTGGACTAGATGGGCCGAAGGACCTACTTCAATGTTGTATCTCTAAATTAAACAAACTCTAAAGGGAAATTCTGCATGGTCAGGGCAAACCTGCCATGCTTCAGTCTTTGGGATTTAACCATGCATTTTTTACCCCTTCTAAAAAAGCCTCTCCCCTAACCCTTATATCTTTGTTAAAGTTACCTCATGTCACCAACAATATCATCAGTGAATTTAACACTATAACCATCTCACCTTCAGGAGTCTCACACAGCCAGAATTAATTCTAAATTAAAGTTGAAGGGAGAACAGAGGATGATTAGATCTGGCCTTAACTCCCTTCCATACACAGCCCTCACTTGGAAGGGTGCGAAAAATGAATTAAGAATTGTCTTGATTTCGATTCAAATCCACCGATTCAAATCCACCGAACATAACCCTAGGGGTGAGAGATACAAGGAACTGCAAATGCTGGAATCTTGAGAAAAACCCAAAGTGCTGGAGGATCTCAGCATGTCAGACAGCATCTGCAGAGCGAATGGAAAGATGACATTTTGCGTCAGGACCTTCTTCAGTCTTACATCAGTCTAAAGAAGGGCACAAAATGCTGGAGTAACTCAACGAGTCAGGCAGTATCTCTGGAGAAAAGGAACAGGTGATGGTTCGGGTCGAGATCCTTCTGAAGACTGAAGAATCTGAAAAACCGGCAACTGGAACAGCAACTGTCAGAGTGGAACATACACAAACACATCGTTTCCTTCACTAGCCCATTATGCAGGCGCGGGACAGGACAAACGGGGGGGGGGGGAGCGCTGTCTAAAAAATTCACACGGTGCAAAGCCAAGGTGAAACAAACACACACCGCGATCAACAGGAAGGTTGGTGCTATAAAAAGACGGCTAAAGCACAGTGTATGGTAACTCCTTTAAAAGAGGGGGGAGAAGGTGGGAGAAGGTGGGAGAAGGAGTGGAGACAACTTTAAAAAGTCGGAGATACACGGCTGTGAAGCTCGGAGGACATTAACATTACCGGTCGGTTATCCTTGGTTCTGAAAACTACTGCTAACCATTTTTTCCCCAATGAGCCAATGAAATTCACTGGTCAGCACCGGCTACAACCTACGAGAACCTCCGAGAACCTTCGACCTCCTGGCAACCCATTAAGACCTTCCGGCGACCCACCTACGGCTCGATAATTCTCGCTAATCTCCATGGCGGCTTCATACTAGTCGCCGCTAATTTTTCAACATGTTAAAAAATTCACGACGACCATAATGAGACCATGGCTAGTTCCCAGAATGCGGGAACTCCTCACAACCATGAAGGCGACTCCCCGGCAACCACCCGCGAACATGTGGCGACCATGTGGCAACTGCATAGTCTCCTGCACTCGCCTAAAAAGTCGCCTAAGTGGGACAGGCCCATACGTCAGGCAGCATCTGTGGAAAGAGAAGCAGAGTTAATGTTTCAGTTCCAAGATCTTTCATCAGAACTATTATGAAACTACTAATTGATTGTTTGCGTGGGCAGCAATCCATTACAGATAAATGTAAGGACCACTGTGAACCCCTTGATGATTAATCTCATTCATTAAACATACAACATACATACCATCATCTACAGGATTTTTGATGTTTCATAGTTTGTAAAAACGACAAGGTAGAAATAAAAATAGCTACCAAATCCCACATGGAAATTAATTACACCGACTAGTTTTTTGACAGCACTGCTTAACGCTAATCTACATTCAAAAGTACTCACCAGAACTCAAAATGAATTCGCTATTTAAGCAGTCAAATGCCTTACTGCATTAATCCATTCTTAGTATGGATTAGACTCATGATTGCTTGAATTTCTCTATTAAGTGCAAGTTAGGGGTGGCACGATGGCGCAGCGGTAGAGTTGCTACCTTATAGTGCCAGAGACCCGGTTCGATCCTGACTGCAGGCGCTGTCTGTATGGAGTTTTGTACCTTCTCCCCATGACCTTGTGGGTTTTCTCCAGGAGCTCAGGTTTCCTCCCACACTCCAAAGGCATACAGGTTTGTCGGTTAATTGGCTTCAGTAAAAATTGTAAAATGTCCCTAGTGAGTAGGATAATGCTAGTGTATGGGATGCTGGTTGTTGCGGACCTGATGGGCTGAAGGGCCTGTTTTAGAGTCATAGTGTCATAGAGTCTTACAGTGTGGAAACAGGTCCTGTTGCCCAACTTGCCCACACCGGCCAACATGTCCCATTTACACTAGTCCAACCTGCCTGCATTTGGCCCATATCCCTCTAAACCTGTCCTATCCGTGTAACTGTCTAAATGTTTCTGAAACTTTGCGATAATACCTGCCTCAACTACCTCCTCTGGCAGCCAGTTCCATACACCCTCCACCCTTTGTGTGAAAAAATTACCCTTTAGATTCCTATTAAATATATCCCCCCTCGCCATAAAATGATGTGTTCTTTGGTTCTTAATTCCCCTGCTCTGGGCAAGATACTCTGTGCGTCTACCCAATCTATTCCTCTCATGTTTCCATGCTGTGTCTCTAAAATAAACTAAAGTAATACTTTAAAAAGTGCAGGCAGAAACTAAATGCGACGATACATTTGTCTTGCTCATTGTGATAGGATACAATTGGCTCAATGCAGATATCATGTTCACAACAGGCAACTGCGGTGTAGCTGTCAAACAGACACAAAGTTCAAAGGACATCTGTAACCTGCCTGGACATAAAGGAGTTAAGACGACTGTCTGACTCCAGCAGAGAGGCAGGAACTATGTGCCTTCTATCTGAAACAGTGTAAAATGGGTTTACAGGCCAATCACAACCCAATTTTATCATTGGGAAATAAACACCGAGTAAAGAAAGATGAATCTCAGTATTGTTCTCCTCCTGCCCACACAGTGTCCTGAATTCCTCTGTGTGGGATTGCTTCTATTAAACGTTGTGTTCCTGAGTGCTTCAAACCAAATGCATTACATTCTTCACAGCCCACATCTCCAACGGAAAGAATTCTGTGTTAATATTTATTTACATCTGCCTTGACGTCGAACCGTTAAAAAGACAAACTCAAAATAGATTTTTAAGACCTTATTCATTTGCTTCTTTATTCTCCCCCCCTTGCAGTCTGAAAGAGGAAAACTTCATAAAGCTGTTCCATTTAGAGTGTTGATGAAGCATGAAGCAAAAGCTGGACAAAAGGTATCATCCTCGCGATACATTGAGTTGAGCCGTGGCCCTATTTTAATATCTGGGTCCAATTTAGTTCATATATTCATTTAATATTAGACTTCCTCATCCCCTCTTCGCAACGGATTGGACTGGAGCCAAAATCCTAGAGGGAAAACAATTTAAAAAATACAACTAGAGTAACTCAGTGGGTCAGGCAGCATCTCTGGAGGATATGGATAGCCGTTGTTTTGGGTTGGGACATTTCTACAGACTGATTGTTGTAGGAGATGGAAATCTGGAAGAGAAAAGGGGGGGGGGGCAGGACAAAGCCAGCTAAGTGATAGGTGGATACAGATGAGAGGGTTTTGCTTGGCAAGAGAGGGGGACAAAGGCCAGGTGTGAAAAGAGGACAAAAAGCTGTGGGATATGGAAAAAACAGGTGTAAATTGTGAGGCCAGGGGAAGGGATATGTGGAAGGGGATGGGGAAGAGGGGAAATGGGGCAGGAGAGTGGGAGAAATGGGTGCACAGCCAGGGCGGGCCACAGGGAAGAGATAGGGGAGAAGAAAGAGAGGATGGGAAAGAAGAAGGGGTGGAGGATTGTTGGTTATTTATCTAGATGTCGAGATCAGTCACTGAAAGTAATCATGCAGGTACAGCAGTGAAGAAAGCTCATGGCATGTTGGCCTTCATTGCGAGAGGATTTGAGTTTAGCAGCAAGGAGGTCATACTGCATTTGTACAGGGCCCTGGTGAGACCGCAACTGGAGTATTGTGTGCAGTTTTGGGATGGCAGGACTGACATATGATGATAGAATGGGTCGACTGTGCTTGTATTCACTGGAATTTTGAAGGATGAGAGGATTTCTTATAGAAACATATAAAATTCTTAAAGGATTTGACAGGCTAGCTACAGGAAAAGGTTCCCGATGTTGGGGGAAGTCCAGAACCAGGGGGTCACAGTCTAAGAATAAAGGGTAGGACATTTAGGACTGAGATGACAAAACATTTTTTTCATCCCAGCGAGTTGTGAATCTGTGGAATTCTCTGCCACAGAAGGCAGTGGAGGCCAATTCACTGGATGTTTTCAAGAGAAAGTTAGATTTAGCTCATAGGGCTAAAGGAATCAAGGGATATGGGGAAAAGCAGGAACGGGGTACTGATTTTAGATGATCATCCATGATCATATTGAATGGCGGGGCTGGCTCGAAGGGCCGAATGGCCTACCACTGCACCTATTTTTCTATGTTTCTATATTTCTATTTTTCTAATTCATTGTTCATACCATTGGGTTGTAAGCTACCCAAGCAGGATACAAGGTGCTGTTCCTCCAGTTTGCGTGAAAAGATAATATTGTGAGTATGTAGCCAGCCCCATCAGCAAGGAAGCTATTATTCTCTCTGGAGGTTGGGCTGGAATAAATTTGACAGAATAGTTCAGGGTGACATAGTGACACAGTGATAGAGTTGCTGCCTTAGAGCACCAGAGACCAGGGTTCGAACCTGGCCACGGGTGTTGTCTGCAACACCCTCTCATCTGTATCCACCTATCACTTAGCTGGCTTTGTCCTGCCAACCCCCCCCCCCCCCCCCCCATTTCCCTCTCCTGTGACCACGTGGGTTTTCTCCGGGTGCTCCGGCTTCCTCCCACATTCCAAAGACATGCAGGGTTGTAGGTTAATCAGCTTCTGTAAATTGTCTCTTGTGTGTAGGATAGAACTGGTGTATGGTTGAACGCTGGCCACGCGGCTCGGTGGGCTGTAGGGCCTGGTACCGCACTGCATCTCTAATGTCTAAATTAAAGTAATAGTACCTAATACACATTAACCCTCAACCTTCTATTATGGAGACCTATAGCCTGTGGTGCGTTAGTCATAACTAAACTTCAATGCACTTATTCAGCGACAGTACATCTTTATTTTTGCACTGATGCAAACTAGTTCATCTTTGCAAGGTAATAATTTAGATTTGGTTTCCATTCTGTGCAACGCCAATGCTTTTAAGTGCAGCTACTGGCACATTTAAATATGGAAGTTACAACTCTACAAATGGATCTATCTACAAAGGTGAAGCGCACTGTGCATGGTTGGAAATGGTCCATGGGAGCTCATTACATGAGGAATTTCTGTATTTGTTTTATGTTAAAAATAAAACAAGAAGGAAGAATAAGACTACTGTGTCGGCCACAATCAAATTGAAGAGTAAATTCAGTTAGTCGTGCTGTACCGGTGCATCTGCTAAAGTTGTTGGCTCATAATTCCAACAACCCAGGTTCATTCCTGACCTCTGGTGCTGTCTATGTGCAATTTTCACATTTTTCCTTTGATCCCAAGTGTTTTCCCCATTCCAATCTCCTCCCACACCCCAAAAGACATGCAAGCTGTAGAATAACTGACCAGTGTAAATCGACTGTAATGTGTAGATGAGTGATAGAATTGGAGGGGAGTTGATGAAATTGTGAGGAGAATATAACAACATTTAAAAGACATTTGGACAGCTACAAGGATAGGAGAGGTTGAGGCGGGTACAGGCCAAATGCGGGCAGGTGGGACTAGCTTAGATAGGGCCTCATGGTTGGCATGGGCATGTTGGGCCGAAGGACTGTTTCCATGCTGAATGGCTCTTTAATTCTATTGCATTCACAAAGGATTAGTGTAAATGGCCATTTGATGTTCGGCACAGACTCAATGGCTGAACGTGATTCCATGTGGTTTGACAATAATGTAACTATTTGAGGATTATAAAATGGTATCGGGATGTCCTATGAGCATCCCAGATACCTAGAGATGTTCTCAATCCACTGCAGATTATGCCAGTGAACATTTTTTGTCCAGCTTTTGCTTCAGGACACTCGATGAATGCAAGACAATGATTTGAAATTGGATGGCAAGGTGGCCTTTTAAAACAAAAGAAATTGTGAGAGGAAATAAATACACTGAAGCAAATTGCTTGTGACACACGTGGACTCTATGGGAGAAAATCTTCTGACTATGGAAACATTTCCTTTGAGACCATTCGGTTTGGGAGGGAAAAGGAAGATTTTTTTTCCATTTCAAAAATATTCTTCATTCATAATACATGCAGCAAATACAATCGGCACACATATTTCCCCACATTTATTGAACCATCATTGCAACACTTCCCCTTACATAATCCCAATGTATTCCCTTACAATATCCCCTCTTTAAAGAACCCATCCATTAAACCATTGGGAGGCAATAGACAATAGACAATAGGTGCAGGAGTAGGCCATTCGGCCCTTCGAGCCAGCCATCCAGGCTGTTACATAGGTCCCACCTCTCAGTGTCCAGTGGTAACAAGATTCAGAAAGAACAGCAGGTACTTGTTGGAAGGTACACAAAATTGCTGGAGAAACTCAGCGGATGCAGCGGCATCTATGGAGCGAAGGAAATAGGCGACGTTTCGGGCCGAAACCCTTCTTCAGACTGATGGGGGGTGGGGGGGGGAGAAGGAAGGAAAAAGGGGAGGAGGAGGAGCCCGAGGGCGGGCGGATGGGAGGGTGGGAGGAGACAGCTAGAGGGTTAAGGAAGGGGAGGAGACAGACAGCAAGGACTAGCAAAATTGGGAGAATTCAATGTTAATGCCATCCGGACGCAAGGTCCCCAGGCGGAATATGAGGTGCTGGTCCTCCAATTTCCGCTGTTGCTCACTCTGGCAATGGAGGGGACCCAGGACAGAGAGGTCGGATTGGGAATGGGAGGGGGAGTTGAAGTGCTGAGCCACCGGGAGGTCAGGTTGGTTATTGCGGACTGAGCGGAGGTGTTCGGCGAAACGACTGAGCGGAGGTGTTCGGCTAGTACTTGTTGGAACTAGCTTTGCATTATTCAGCTCCTGTTTAAGATATTCAGAGTGAGACCTTCCAAATCATCGGTTGAAATGGGCACAGTGGATGTAAAATTCCACATCATTCCCAGTTCACAATGACCATTGTGTGCGTCCAGAGCAATTGCAATCGGATTGATCTGGCAATGGGATTGATCTGGACACTGCCCGGTCCATCACGGGTAATGACCTCCCCACCATCGAAGGCATCTACAGCAGGCATCACAGAAATGTTCCGACCTTATTATGATGCCAAGATGAAATGGAGCAAAAGATACAAAGCAACCAATAAAACCCTTATATTTAAAAGAAAATCCATGAGAAGCACAATGTTAAAAATGTCTCTGGTTCGTTAAGTCCTCGTCAATGAGTGGACCACCTCATGATTCAAGCGTCAAGAGTGTTTAATTGTCATATGTGCCGACAAAGGAACAAAGAGATTCTTACTTGCAGCACATAACAAGCCTGTAAACACAATACACATAGCTAATATATAATAAACAAATATTCAATACATGAATAACCCCAATACAAGTGCAAAACCGCCAGTCCTTGGTGCAACTAATGGCAGTCCATAGCTCATAGTTGAGGTTAGTGTTGTATAGTGTTCAAGAGTCTAATGGTTGTTGGGAAGAAACTATTCTCGAACATTGAGGTCACGGTTTTTTAGACTCCTATACCTTATTCCCAGCGGGGAGGGTATAGCTATAACGTTAGAGGAAAAATGTTTAATGGAGATGAGCGCGGCAAGTTTTTCATACAGAGAGTGGTGGAGGCCGAGGACGCATTGATGGTGGTGGAGGCAGATACGATAGTGGCATTCAATAGGCTTTTAGATAGGTACATGGAAGTGCAGGAAATAAAAGGATATGGATCATGTACTTCTGATCAGATCAGTTTAACTTGGCATCATATTCGGCACACATATTGTGGGACGAAGGACCCGTTTCTGTGCTGTAGGGGTCTACGATTCTACGATTTTCCCAATGGTAGGAGTGAAATCAGAGCGTAGCCAGGGTGGTGTGAGTCTTTGATGATGCTGGCTGCTTTTTTGAGGCAGCGCCTGCTGTAGATGCCTTCGATGGTGGGGAGGTCAGTACCCGTGATGGACGCACAGTCTCTTGCCCAGAGTAGGGGAATCGAGAACTGGAGAACATAGCTTTAAGGTGATGGGAGAAGTATTTTATAGGAATCTGAGGGATAACGTTTTCACACAGGAGAGTGTTTTGGAACAAGCTGCCAGAAGTGGTAGTTGAGGCAGGTACTAAGGCAAAGTTTAAGAAACATTTAGACAGATACACGGATAGGAGAGGTTTAGAGGGATATGGGCCAAATGCAGGCAGGTGGGACGAGTGTAGATGGGATATGTTGGCCGGTATGGTCACGTTGGGCTGATGTGCGTGTTTCACCTCTGTATGACTCAGTTGCTCTGGGAAATCAGTTCCAAAATATGTGGAGGTGTGTAGGACTCTTGCACATGTAATTAAAAAATAATTATCAAAATTACATTTTCATTTAGGTGAATGAAGATAGAGATGAAAGGTGGTTGTCACACCTAAAACAAAAGCAGAATATTTATTAATAGCAGCATATAAGACAACATTAGAAATAGAACAGTGTGTATTTCTCACAGCAGACTGGAGCACAGCATAGAAAATCACCTAAATCTTTAGAACAGTCTATTTAGCTCAGTTTACAGTAGTTTAGTATATTGTCACGTGTACTGAGGAACAGGTAAAAGTGTTTTTGTTGTGTGCTATGTCGTCAACGGAAACACAATCTTCAGGGATTGGACAGGCTAGATGCAGGAAAAAATGATTCCAATTTTGAGGGAGCCCAGAGCCAGGGGTCACAGTTTAAGAATAAGGAGTTGGCCGTTTAGGACTGAGAGGAGGAAAAGCGTTTTCTTCCAGAGAGTTGTGAAACTGTGGAATTCTCTGCCATGGGAGGCCATGGAGGCCAATTCATTGGATGTTTTCAGGAGACAGTTAGATATAGCTCTTAGGGCTAACGGAATCATGGGATATGGGGAGAAAGCAGGAACGGGGTAATGATTTTGGATGATCATATTGAATGGCGGTGCTAGCTCAAAGAGCCGAATGGTCTACTCCTGCACCCATTTTCTATGTTTCTATATATGATTAAAATTCAGCCGTCCATAGTATACAGATGATTGAGAACATTAAGTTCTCCAGTTTTAAGTAACCACTATCAAATACCAACTTGCCCCTTTCTCCTCAAAACACCCCCCACCCCCCTTTCTACCCCCTCTCCCCAGCACCCCACCTAGACTTTAAGATTTTGCCTTCCACCACAGTGAGGAGGTGTTTGGTGAACTCACTGTGGTGGATGTTAAATTTGTGTTGATTGTGTGTTTTTGTCATTTTTTATTATATGTATGACTGCAGGGAAACGAAATTTCGTTCAGACCGAAAGGTCTGAATGACAATAAACGAATCTAATCTAATCTAATCTAATCTAATTGGCACCTATTTCTCCCATCCCCTTCCCTTCCACCTACATTTCTTCCTCTGGCTTCACTATTCGCAACTCTTCAATCCTATTGTGGTACACGTGACAATACCTTTGAACCTTTGAACTTTTTATCTCACACTTTTTTTCATCTCTGGCCTTTGCCAAACTATCTGTCTATCAAACCCCCCCTCACTGTGCTCACTTATTACCTGCCATGTTTTGGCTTCTCATCTATCTAACTCCCCCCCCCCCCCTCTCCCCCCCCCCCCCCAATAAATGGCTGTCTTCACCGATTGCACCGTGTAAACAACTTTAATGCCAACCCAAATTTCCACCAACCCTGGTTGTGTGGCAATAAATTATATCTATCTATCTATCTAAAGCCTAAATGTGACACCTAAATGAAAATGTAATTTTGATAATTATTTTTTAATTACATGTACAAGAGTCCTACACACCTCCACATATTTTGGAACTGATTTCCCAGAGCAACTGAGTCATACAGAGGTGAAACACGCACATCAGCCCAACGTGACCATACCGGCCAACATATCCCATCTACACTCGTCCCACCTGCCTGCATTTGGCCCATATCCCTCTAAACCTCTCCTATCCGTGTATCTGTCTAAATGTTTCCTAAACTTTGCCTTAGTACCTGCCTCAACTACCACTTCTGGCAGCTTGTTCCAAAACACTCTCCTGTGTGAAAACGTTATCCCTCAGATTCCTATAAAATACTTCTCCCATCACCTTAAAGCTATGTTCTCCAGTTCTCGATTCCCCTACTCTGGGCAAGAGACAGGCATCTACAGCAGGCGCTGCCTCAAAAAAGCAGACAGCATCATCAAAGACTCACACCACCCTGGCTACGCTCTGATTTCACTCCTACCATTGGGAAAATCGTAGAATCGTAGACCCCTACAGCACAGAAACGGGTCCTTCGTCCCACAATATTTGTGCCGAATATGATGCCAAGTTAAACTGATCTGATCAGAAGTACATGATCCATATCCTTTTATTTCCTGCACTTCCATGTACCTATCTAAAAGCCTATTGAATGCCACTATCGTATCTGCCTCCACCACCATCAATGCGTCCTCGGCCTCCACCACTCTCTGTATGAAAAACTTGCCGCGCTCATCTCCATTAAACATTTTTCCTCTAACGTTATAGCTATACCCTCCCCGCTGGGAATAAGGTATAGGAGTCTAAAAAACCGTGACCTCAATGTTCGAGAATAGTTTCTTCCCAACAACCATTAGACTCTTGAACACTATACAACACTAACCTCAACTATGAGCTATGGACTGCCATTAGTTGCACCAAGGACTGGCGGTTTTGCACTTGTATTGGGGTTATTCATGTATTGAATATTTGTTTATTATATATTAGCTATGTGTATTGTGTTTACAGGCTTGTTATGTGCTGCAAGTAAGAATCTCTTTGTTCCTTTGTCGGCACATATGACAATTAAACACTCTTGATGCTTGAATCATGAAGTGGTCCACTCATTGACGAGGACTTAGGAATTTTAATCATATATAGTAACATAGAAAATGGGTGCAGGAGTAGACCATTCGGCTCTTTGAGCTAGCACCGCCATTCAATATGATCATCCAAAATCAGTACCCCGTTCCTGCTTTCTCCCCATATCCCATGATTCCGTTAGCCCTAAGAGCTATATCTAACTGTCTCCTGAAAACATCCAATGAATTGGCCTCCATGGCCTCCCATGGCAGAGAATTCCACAGTTTCACAACTCTCTGGAAGAAAACGCTTTTCCTCCTCTCAGTCCTAAACGGCCAACTCCTTATTCTTAAACTGTGACCCCTGGCTCTGGGCTCCCTCAAAATTGGAATCATTTTTTCCTGCATCTAGCCTGTCCAATCCCTGAAGATTGTGTTTCCGTTGACGACATAGCACACAACAAAAACACTTTTACCTGTTCCTCAGTACACGTGACAATATACTAAACTACTGTAAACTGAGCTAAATAGACTGTTCTAAAGATTTAGGTGATTTTCTATGCTGTGCTCCAGTCTGCTGTGAGAAATACACACTGTTCTATTTCTAATGTTGTCTTATATGCTGCTATTAATAAATATTCTGCTTTTGTTTTAGGTGTGACAACCACCTTTCATCTCTATCTTCATTCACCTAAATGAAAATGTAATTTTGATAATTATTTTTTAATTACATGTGCAAGAGTCCTACACACCTCCACATATTTTGGAACTGATTTCCCAGAGCAACTGAGTCATACAGAGGTGAAACACGCACATCAGCCCAACGTGACCATACCGGCCAACATATCCCATCTACACTCGTCCCACCTGCCTGCATTTGGCCCATATCCCTCTAAACCTCTCCTATCCGTGTATCTGTCTAAATGTTTCTTAAACTTTGCCTTAGTACCTGCCTCAACTACCACTTCTGGCAGCTTGTTCCAAAACACTCTCCTGTGTGAAAACGTTATCCCTCAGATTCCTATAAAATACTTCTCCCATCACCTTAAAGCTATGTTCTCCAGTTCTCGATTCCCCTACTCTGGGCAAGAGACTGTGCGTCCATCACGGGTACTGACCTCCCCACCATCGAAGGCATCTACAGCAGGCGCTGCCTCAAAAAAGCAGCCAGCATCATCAAAGACTCACACCACCCTGGCTACGCTCTGATTTCACTCCTACCATTGGGAAAATCGTAGAATCGTAGACCCCTACAGCACAGAAACGGGTCCTTCGTCCCACAATATTTGTGCCGAATATGATGCCAAGTTAAACTGATCTGATCAGAAGTACATGATCCATATCCTTTTATTTCCTGCACTTCCATGTACCTATCTAAAAGCCTATTGAATGCCACTATCGTATCTGCCTCCACCACCATCAATGCGTCCTCGGCCTCCACCACTCTCTGTATGAAAAACTTGCCGCGCTCATCTCCATTAAACATTTTTCCTCTAACGTTATAGCTATACCCTCCCCGCTGGGAATAAGGTATAGGAGTCTAAAAAACCGTGACCTCAATGTTCGAGAATAGTTTCTTCCCAACAACCATTAGACTCTTGAACACTATACAACACTAACCTCAACTATGAGCTATGGACTGCCATTAGTTGCACCAAGGACCGGCGGTTTTGCACTTGTATTGGGGTTATTCATGTATTGAATATTTGTTTATTATATATTAGCTATGTGTATTGTGTTTACAGGCTTGTTATGTGCTGCAAGTAAGAATCTCTTTGTTCCTTTGTCGGCACATATGACAATTAAACACTCTTGATGCTTGAATCATGAAGTGGTCCACTCATTGACGAGGACTTAGGAATTTTAATCATATATAGTAACATAGAAAATGGGTGCAGGAGTAGACCATTCGGCTCTTTGAGCTAGCACCGCCATTCAATATGATCATCCAAAATCAGTACCCCGTTCCTGCTTTCTCCCCATATCCCATGATTCCGTTAGCCCTAAGAGCTATATCTAACTGTCTCCTGAAAACATCCAATGAATTGGCCTCCATGGCCTCCCATGGCAGAGAATTCCACAGTTTCACAACTCTCTGGAAGAAAACGCTTTTCCTCCTCTCAGTCCTAAACGGCCAACTCCTTATTCTTAAACTGTGAGCCCTGGCTCTGGGCTCCCTCAAAATTGGAATCATTTTTTCCTGCATCTAGCCTGTCCAATCCCTGAAGATTGTGTTTCCGTTGACGACATAGCACACAACAAAAACACTTTTACCTGTTCCTCAGTACACGTGACAATATACTAAACTACTGTAAACTGAGCTAAATAGACTGTTCTAAAGATTTAGGTGATTTTCTATGCTGTGCTCCAGTCTGCTGTGAGAAATACACACTGTTCTATTTCTAATGTTGTCTTATATGCTGCTATTAATAAATATTCTGCTTTTGTTTTAGGTGTGACAACCACCTTTCATCTCTATCTTCATTCACCTAAATGAAAATGTAATTTTGATAATTATTTTTTAATTACATGTGCAAGAGTCCTACACACCTCCACATATTTTGGAACTGATTTCCCAGAGCAACTGAGTCATACAGAGGTGAAACACGCACATCAGCCCAACGTGACCATACCGGCCAACATATCCCATCTACACTCGTCCCACCTGCCTGCATTTGGCCCATATCCCTCTAAACCTCTCCTATCCGTGTATCTGTCTAAATGTTTCTTAAACTTTGCCTTAGTACCTGCCTCAACTACCACTTCTGGCAGCTTGTTCCAAAACACTCTCCTGTGTGAAAACGTTATCCCTCAGATTCCTATAAAATACTTCTCCCATCACCTTAAAGCTATGTTCTCCAGTTCTCGATTCCCCTACTCTGGGCAAGAGACTGTGCGTCCATCACGGGTACTGACCTCCCCACCATCGAAGGCATCTACAGCAGGCGCTGCCTCAAAAAAGCAGCCAGCATCATCAAAGACTCACACCACCCTGGCTACGCTCTGATTTCACTCCTACCATTGGGAAAATCGTAGAATCGTAGACCCCTACAGCACAGAAACGGGTCCTTCGTCCCACAATATTTGTGCCGAATATGATGCCAAGTTAAACTGATCTGATCAGAAGTACATGATCCATATCCTTTTATTTCCTGCACTTCCATGTACCTATCTAAAAGCCTATTGAATGCCACTATCGTATCTGCCTCCACCACCATCAATGCGTCCTCGGCCTCCACCACTCTCTGTATGAAAAACTTGCCGCGCTCATCTCCATTAAACATTTTTCCTCTAACGTTATAGCTATACCCTCCCCGCTGGGAATAAGGTATAGGAGTCTAAAAAACCGTGACCTCAATGTTCGAGAATAGTTTCTTCCCAACAACCATTAGACTCTTGAACACTATACAACACTAACCTCAACTATGAGCTATGGACTGCCATTAGTTGCACCAAGGACTGGCGGTTTTGCACTTGTATTGGGGTTATTCATGTATTGAATATTTGTTTATTATATATTAGCTATGTGTATTGTGTTTACAGGCTTGTTATGTGCTGCAAGTAAGAATCTCTTTGTTCCTTTGTCGGCACATATGACAATTAAACACTCTTGATGCTTGAATCATGAAGTGGTCCACTCATTGACGAGGACTTAGGAATTTTAATCATATATAGTAACATAGAAAATGGGTGCAGGAGTAGACCATTCGGCTCTTTGAGCTAGCACCGCCATTCAATATGATCATCCAAAATCAGTACCCCGTTCCTGCTTTCTCCCCATATCCCATGATTCCGTTAGCCCTAAGAGCTATATCTAACTGTCTCCTGAAAACATCCAATGAATTGGCCTCCATGGCCTCCCATGGCAGAGAATTCCACAGTTTCACAACTCTCTGGAAGAAAACGCTTTTCCTCCTCTCAGTCCTAAACGGCCAACTCCTTATTCTTAAACTGTGACCCCTGGCTCTGGGCTCCCTCAAAATTGGAATCATTTTTTCCTGCATCTAGCCTGTCCAATCCCTGAAGATTGTGTTTCCGTTGACGACATAGCACACAACAAAAACACTTTTACCTGTTCCTCAGTACACGTGACAATATACTAAACTACTGTAAACTGAGCTAAATAGACTGTTCTAAAGATTTAGGTGATTTTCTATGCTGTGCTCCAGTCTGCTGTGAGAAATACACACTGTTCTATTTCTAATGTTGTCTTATATGCTGCTATTAATAAATATTCTGCTTTTGTTTTAGGTGTGACAACCACCTTTCATCTCTATCTTCATTCACCTAAATGAAAATGTAATTTTGATAATTATTTTTTAATTACATGTGCAAGAGTCCTACACACCTCCACATATTTTGGAACTGATTTCCCAGAGCAACTGAGTCATACAGAGGTGAAACACGCACATCAGCCCAACGTGACCATACCGGCCAACATATCCCATCTACACTCATCCCACCTGCCTGCATTTGGCCCATATCCCTCTAAACCTTTCCTATCCGTGTATCTGTCTAAATGTTTCTTAAACTTTGCCTTAGTACCTGCCTCAACTACCACTTCTGGCAGCTTGTTCCAAAACACTCTCCTGTGTGAAAACGTTATCCCTCAGATTCCTATAAAATACTTCTCCCATCACCTTAAAGCTATGTTCTCCAGTTCTCGATTCCCCTACTCTCGATTCCCCTACTCTGGGCAAGAGACTCTGTGCGTCCATCACGGGTACTGACCTCCCCACCATCGAAGGCATCTACAGCAGGCGCTGCCTCAAAAAAGCAGCCAGCATCATCAAAGACTCACACCACCCTGGCTACGCTCTGATTTCACTCCTACCATTGGGAAAATCGTAGAATCGTAGACCCCTACAGCACAGAAACGGGTCCTTCGTCCCACAATATGTGTGCCGAATATGATGCCAAGTTAAACTGATCTGATCAGAAGTACATGATCCATATCCTTTTATTTCCTGCACTTCCATGTACCTATCTAAAAGCCTATTGAATGCCACTATCGTATCTGCCTCCACCACCATCAATGCGTTCTCGGCCTCCACCACTCTCTGTATGAAAAACTTGCCGCGCTCATCTCCATTAAACATTTTTCCTCTAACGTTATAGCTATACCCTCCCCGCTGGGAATAAGGTATAGGAGTCTAAAAAACCGTGACCTCAATGTTCGAGAATAGTTTCTTCCCAACAACCATTAGACTCTTGAACACTATACAACACTAACCTCAACTATGAGCTATGGACTGCCATTAGTTGCACCAAGGACTGGCGGTTTTGCACTTGTATTGGGGTTATTCATGTATTGAATTTTTGTTTATTATATATTAGCTATGTGTATTGTGTTTACAGGCTTGTTATGTGCTGCAAGTAAGAATCTCTTTGTTCCTTTGTCGGCACATATGACAATTAAACACTCTTGACGCTTGAATCATGAGGTGGTCCACTCATTGACGAGGACTTAACGAACCAGAGACATTTTTAACATTGTGCTTCTCATGGATTTTCTTTTAAATATAAGGGTTTTATTGGTTGCTTTGTATCTTTTGCTCCATTTCATCTTGGCATCATAATAAGGTCGGAACATTTCTGTGAACAAAGCTAAAAAGCATATTGTCCGCAAAAGTCCTCCAGAGCCCAACTATATTTGAAGCTGACTGGATTCATGAAGAGAACAGGAAAATGAGGAATGGATAGAGATGAAAGGTGGTTGTCACACCTAAAACAAAAGCAGAATATTTATTAATCGCAGCATATAAGACAACATTAGAAATAGAACAGTGTGTATTTCTCACAGCAGACTGGAGCACAGCATAGAAAATCACCTAAATCTTTAGAACAGTCTATTTAGCTCAGTTTACAGTAGTTTAGTATATTGTCACGTGTACTGAGGAACAGGTAAAAGTGTTTTTGTTGTGTGCTATGTCGTCAACGGAAACACAATCTTCAGGGATTGGACAGGCTAGATGCAGGAAAAAATGATTCCAATTTTGAGGGAGCCCAGAGCCAGGGGTCACAGTTTAAGAATAAGGAGTTGGCCGTTTAGGACTGAGAGGAGGAAAAGCGTTTTCTTCCAGAGAGTTGTGAAACTGTGGAATTCTCTGCCATGGGAGGCCATGGAGGCCAATTCATTGGATGTTTTCAGGAGACAGTTAGATATAGCTCTTAGGGCTAACGGAATCATGGGATATGGGGAGAAAGCAGGAACGGGGTACTGATTTTGGATGATCATATTGAATGGCGGTGCTAGCTCAAAGAGCCGAATGGTCTACTCCTGCACCCATTTTCTATGTTTCTATATATGATTAAAATTCAGCCGTCCATAGTATACAGATGATTGAGAACATTAAGTTCTCCAGTTTTAAGTAACCACTATCAAATACCAACTTGCCCCTTTCTCCTCAAAACACCCCCCACCCCCCTTTCTACCCCCTCTCCCCAGCACCCCACCTAGACTTTAAGATTTTGCCTTCCACCACAGTGAGGAGGTGTTTGGTGAACTCACTGTGGTGGATGTTAAATTTGTGTTGATTGTGTGTTTTTGTCATTTTTTATTATATGTATGACTGCAGGGAAACGAAATTTCGGTCAGACCGAAAGGTCTGAATGACAATAAACAAATCTAATCTAATCTAATCTAATCTAATTTGCACCTATTTCTCCCATCCCCTTCCCTTCCACCTACATTCCTTCCTCTGGCTTCACTATTCGCAACTCTTCAATCCTATTGTGGTACACGTGACAATACCTTTGAACCTTTGAACTTTTTATCTCACACTTTTTGTCATCTCTGGCCTTTGCCAAACTATCTGTCTATCAAACCCCCCCTCACTGTGCTCACTTATTACCTGCCATGTTTTGGCTTCTCATCTATCTAACTCCCCCCCCCCCTCTCCCCCCCCCCCCCCCCCCCCCCCACCCCCATTAAATGGCTGTCTTCACCGATTGCACCGTGTAAACAACTTTAATGCCAACCCAAATTTCCACCAACCCTGGTTGTGTGGCAATAAATTATATCGATCTATCTATCTAAAGCCTAAATGTGACACCTAAATGAAAATGTAATTTTGATAATTATTTTTTAATTACATGTGCAAGAGTCCTACACACCTCCACATATTTTGGAACTGATTTCCCAGAGCAACTGAGTCATACAGAGGTGAAACACGCACATCAGCCCAACGTGACCATACCGGCCAACATATCCCATCTACACTCGTCCCACCTGCCTGCATTTGGCCCATATCCCTCTAAACCTCTCCTATCCGTGTATCTGTCTAAATGTTTCTTAAACTTTGCCTTAGTACCTGCCTCAACTACCACTTCTGGCAGCTTGTTCCAAAACACTCTCCTGTGTGAAAACGTTATCCCTCAGATTCCTATAAAATACTTCTCCCATCACCTTAAAGCTATGTTCTCCAGTTCTCGATTCCCCTACTCTGGGCAAGAGACTGTGCGTCCAATCACGGGTACTGACCTCCCCACCATCGAAGGCATCTACAGCAGGCGCTGCCTCAAAAAAGCAGCCAGCATCATCAAAGACTCACACCACCCTGGCTACGCTCTGATTTCACTCCTACCATTGGGAAAATCGTAGAATCGTAGACCCCTACAGCACAGAAACGGGTCCTTCGTCCCACAATATTTGTGCCGAATATGATGCCAAGTTAAACTGATCTGATCAGAAGTACATGATCCATATCCTTTTATTTCCTGCACTTCCATGTACCTATCTAAAAGCCTATTGAATGCCACTATCGTATCTGCCTCCACCACCATCAATGCGTCCTCGGCCTCCACCACTCTCTGTATGAAAAACTTGCCGCGCTCATCTCCATTAAACATTTTTCCTCTAACGTTATAGCTATACCCTCCCCGCTGGGAATAAGGTATAGGAGTCTAAAAAACCGTGACCTCAATGTTCGAGAATAGTTTCTTCCCAACAACCATTAGACTCTTGAACACTATACAACACTAACCTCAACTATGAGCTATGGACTGCCATTAGTTGCACCAAGGACCGGCGGTTTTGCACTTGTATTGGGGTTATTCATGTATTGAATATTTGTTTATTATATATTAGCTATGTGTATTGTGTTTACAGGCTTGTTATGTGCTGCAAGTAAGAATCTCTTTGTTCCTTTGTCGGCACATATGACAATTAAACACTCTTGATGCTTGAATCATGAAGTGGTCCACTCATTGACGAGGACTTAGGAATTTTAATCATATATAGTAACATAGAAAATGGGTGCAGGAGTAGACCATTCGGCTCTTTGAGCTAGCACCGCCATTCAATATGATCATCCAAAATCAGTACCCCGTTCCTGCTTTCTCCCCATATCCCATGATTCCGTTAGCCCTAAGAGCTATATCTAACTGTCTCCTGAAAACATCCAATGAATTGGCCTCCATGGCCTCCCATGGCAGAGAATTCCACAGTTTCACAACTCTCTGGAAGAAAACGTTTTTCCTCCTCTCAGTCCTAAACGGCCAACTCCTTATTCTTAAACTGTGACCCCTGGCTCTGGGCTCCCTCAAAATTGGAATCATTTTTTCCTGCATCTAGCCTGTCCAATCCCTGAAGATTGTGTTTCCGTTGACGACATAGCACACAACAAAAACACTTTTACCTGTTCCTCAGTACACGTGACAATATACTAAACTACTGTAAACTGAGCTAAATAGACTGTTCTAAAGATTTAGGTGATTTTCTATGCTGTGCTCCAGTCTGCTGTGAGAAATACACACTGTTCTATTTCTAATGTTGTCTTATATGCTGCTATTAATAAATATTCTGCTTTTGTTTTAGGTGTGACAACCACCTTTCATCTCTATCTTCATTCACCTAAATGAAAATGTAATTTTGATAATTATTTTTTAATTACATGTGCAAGAGTCCTACACACCTCCACATATTTTGGAACTGATTTCCCAGAGCAACTGAGTCATACAGAGGTGAAACACGCACATCAGCCCAACGTGACCATACCGGCCAACATATCCCATCTACACTCGTCCCACCTGCCTGCATTTGGCCCATATCCCTCTAAACCTCTCCTATCCGTGTATCTGTCTAAATGTTTCTTAAACTTTGCCTTAGTACCTGCCTCAACTACCACTTCTGGCAGCTTGTTCCAAAACACTCTCCTGTGTGAAAACGTTATCCCTCAGATTCCTATAAAATACTTCTCCCATCACCTTAAAGCTATGTTCTCCAGTTCTCGATTCCCCTACTCTCGATTCCCCTACTCTGGGCAAGAGACTCTGTGCGTCCATCACGGGTACTGACCTCCCCACCATCGAAGGCATCTACAGCAGGCGCTGCCTCAAAAAAGCAGCCAGCATCATCAAAGACTCACACCACCCTGGCTACGCTCTGATTTCACTCCTACCATTGGGAAAATCGTAGAATCGTAGACCCCTACAGCACAGAAACGGGTCCTTCGTCCCACAATATGTGTGCCGAATATGATGCCAAGTTAAACTGATCTGATCAGAAGTACATGATCCATATCCTTTTATTTCCTGCACTTCCATGTACCTATCTAAAAGCCTATTGAATGCCACTATCGTATCTGCCTCCACCACCATCAATGCGTCCTCGGCCTCCACCACTCTCTGTATGAAAAACTTGCCGCGCTCATCTCCATTAAACATTTTTCCTCTAACGTTATAGCTATACCCTCCCCGCTGGGAATAAGGTATAGGAGTCTAAAAAACCGTGACCTCAATGTTCAAGAATAGTTTCTTCCCAACAACCATTAGACTCTTGAACACTATACAACACTAACCTCAACTATGAGCTATGGACTGCCATTAGTTGCACCAAGGACTGGCGGTTTTGCACTTGTATTGGGGTTATTCATGTATTGAATTTTTGTTTATTATATATTAGCTATGTGTATTGTGTTTACAGGCTTGTTATGTGCTGCAAGTAACAATCTCTTTGTTCCTTTGTCGGCACATATGACAATTAAACACTCTTGACGCTTGAATCATGAGGTGGTCCACTCATTGACGAGGACTTAACGAACCAGAGACATTTTTAACATTGTGCTTCTCATGGATTTTCTTTTAAATATAAGGGTTTTATTGGTTGCTTTGTATCTTTTGCTCCATTTCATCTTGGCATCATAATAAGGTCGGAACATTTCTGTGAACAAAGCTAAAAAGCATATTGTCCGCAAAAGTCCTCCAGAGCCCAACTATATTTGAAGCTGACTGGATTCATGAAGAGAACAGGAAAATGATGAATGGATAGAGATGAAAGGTGGTTGTCACACCTAAAACAAAAGCAGAATATTTATTAATAACAGCATATAAGACAACATTAGAAATAGAACAGTGTGTATTTCTCACAGCAGACTGGAGCACAGCATAGAAAATCACCTAAATCTTTAGAACAGTCTATTTAGCTCAGTTTACAATAGTTTAGTATATTGTCGCGTGTACTGAGGAACAGGTAAAAGTGTTTTTGTTGTGTGCTATGTCGTCAACGGAAACACAATCTTCAGGGATTGGAAAGGCTAGATGCAGGAAAAATTGATTCCAATTTTGAGGGAGCCCAGAGCCAGGGGTCACAGTTTAAGAATAAGGAGTTGGCCGTTTAGGACTGAGAGGAGGAAAAGCGTTTTCTTCCAGTGAGTTGTGAAACTGTGGAATTCTCTGCCATGGGAGGCCATGGAGGCCAATTCATTGGATGTTTTCAGGAGACAGTTAGATATAGCTCTTAGGGCTAACGGAATCATGGGATATGGGGAGAAAGCAGGAACGGGGTACTGATTTTGGATGATCATATTGAATGGCGGTGCTAGCTCAAAGAGCCGAATGGTCTACTCCTGCACCCATTTTCTATGTTTCTATATATGATTAAATTCAGCCGTCCATAGTATACAAATGATTGAGAACATTAAGTTCTCCAGTTTTAAGTAACCACTATCAAATACCAACTTGCCCCTTTCTCCTCAAAACACCCCCCACCCCCCTTTCTACCCCCTCTCCCCAGCACCCCACCTAGACATTAAGATTTTGCCTTCCACCACAGTGAGGAGGTGTTTGGTGAACTCACTGTGGTGGATGTTAAATTTGTGTTGATTGTGTGTTTTTGTCATTTTTTATTATATGTATGACTGCAGGGAAACGAAATTTCGTTCAGACCGAAAGGTCTGAATGACAATAAACAAATCTAATCTAATCTAATCTAATCTAACTTCCACCTATTTCTCCCATCCCCTACCCTTCCACCTACATTCCTTCCTCTGGCTTCACTATTCGCAACTCTTCAATCCTATTGTGGTACACGTGACAATACCTTTGAACCTTTGAACTTTTTATCTCACACTTTTTTTCATCTCTGGCCTTTGCCAAACTATCTGTCTATCAAACCCCCCCTCACTGTGCTCACTTATTACCTGCCATGTTTTGGCTTCTCATCATCTACACCCCCCCCCCCCCCCCCCCCCCCCCCCCCCCCCACCACCTCCCCCCCCCCATTAAATGGCTGTCTTCATCAATTGCACCGTGTAAACAACTTTAATGCCAACCCAAATTTCCACCAACCCTGGTTGTGTGGCAATAAATTATATCTATCTATCTATCTATCTAAAGCCTAAATGTGACACCTAAATGAAAATGTAATTTTGATAATTATTTTTTAATTACATGTACAAGAGTCCTACACACCTCCACATATTTTGGAACTGATTTCCCAGAGCAACTGAGTCATACAGAGGTGAAACACGCACATCAGCCCAACGTGACCATACCGGCCAACATATCCCATCTACACTCGTCCCACCTGCCTGCATTTGGCCCATATCCCTCTAAACCTCTCCTATCCGTGTATCTGTCTAAATGTTTCTTAAACTTTGCCTTAGTACCTGCCTCAACTACCACTTCTGGCAGCTTGTTCCAAAACACTCTCCTGTGTGAAAACGTTATCCCTCAGATTCCTATAAAATACTTCTCCCATCACCTTAAAGCTATGTTCTCCAGTTCTCGATTCCTCTACTCTGGGCAAGAGACTGTGCGTCCATCACGGGTACTGACCTCCCCACCATCGAAGCATCTACAGCAGGCGCTGCCTCAAAAAAGCAGCCAGCATCATCAAAGACTCACACCACCCTGGCTACGCTCTGATTTCACTCCTACCATTGGGAAAATCGTAGAATCGTAGACCCCTACAGCACAGAAACGGGTCCTTCGTCCCACAATATTTGTGCCGAATATGATGCAAGTTAAACTGATCTGATCAGAAGTACATGATCCATATCCTTTTATTTCCTGCACTTCCATGTACCTATCTAAAAGCCTATTGAATGCCACTATCGTATCTGCCTCCCACCACCATCAATGCGTCCTCGGCCTCCACCACTCTCTGTATGAAAAACTTGCCGCACTCATCTCCATTAAACATTTTTCCTCTAACGTTATAGCTATACCCTCCCCGCTGGGATAAGGTATAGGAGTCTAAAACCGTGACCTCAATGTTCGAGAATAGTTTCTTCCCAACAACCATTAGACTCTTGAACACTATACAACACTAACCTCAACTATGAGCTATGGACTGCCATTAGTTGCACCAAGGACTGGCGGTTTTGCACTTGTATTGGGGTTATTCATGTATTGAATATTTGTTTATTATATTAGCTATGTGTATTGTGTTTACAGGCTTGTTATGTGCTGCAAGTAAGAATCTCTTTGTTCCTTTGTCGGCACATATGACAATTAACACTCTTGATGCTTGAATCATGAAGTGGTCCACTCATTGACGAGGACTTAGGAATTTTAATCATATATAGTAACATAGAAAATGGTGCAGGAGTAGACCATTCGGCTCTTTGAGCTAGCACCGCCATTCAATATGATCATCCAAAATCAGTACCCCGTTCCTGCTTTCTCCCCATATCCCATGATTCCGTTAGCCCTAAGAGCTATATCTAACTGTCTCCTGAAAACATCCAATGAATTGGCCTCCATGGCCTCCCATGGCAGAGAATTCCACAGTTTCACAACTCTCTGGAAGAAAACGCTTTTCCTCCTCTCAGTCCTAAACGGCCAACTCCTTATTCTTAAACTGTGACCCCTGGCTCTGGGCTCCCTCAAAATTTGAATCATTTTTTCCTGCATCTAGCCTGTCCAATCCCTGAAGATTGTGTTTCCGTTGACGACATAGCACACAACAAAACACTTTTACCTGTTCCTCAGTACACGTGACAATATACTAAACTACTGTAACTGAGCTAAATAGACTGTTCTAAAGATTTAGGTGATTTTCTATGCTGTGCTCCAGTCTGCTGTGAGAAATACACACTGTTCTATTTCTAATGTTGTCTTATATGCTGCTATTAATAAATATTCTGCTTTTGTTTTAGGTGTGACAACCACCTTTCATCTCTATCTTCATTCACCTAAATGAAATGTAATTTTGATAATTATTTTTTAATTACATGTGCAAGAGTCCTACACACCTCCACATATTTTGGAACTGATTTCCCAGAGCAACTGAGTCATACAGAGGTGAAACACGCACATCAGCCCAACGTGACCATACCGGCCAACATATCCCATCTACACTCGTCCCACCTGCCTGCATTTGGCCCATATCCCTCTAAACCTCTCCTATCCGTGTATCTGTCTAAATGTTTCTTAAACTTTGCCTTAGTACCTGCCTCAACTACACTTCTGGCAGCTTGTTCCAAAACACTCTCCTGTGTGAAAACGTTATCCCTCAGATTCCTATAAAAAGACTTCTCCCCATCACCTTAAAGCTTGTTCCCAGTTCTCGATTCCCCTACTCTGGCAAGAGACTGTGCTCCAATCACGGGTACTGACCTCCCCACCATCGAAGGCATCTACAGCAGGCGCTGCCTCAAAAAAGCAGCCAGCATCATCAAGACATCACACCACCCTGGCTACGCTCTGATTTCACATCCTACCATTGGGAAAATCGTAGAAAATCGTAGAACCCCTACAGGCACAGAAACGGGTCTTCGTCCCACAATATTTGTGTCCGAATATGATGCCAAGTTAAACTGATCTATCATAAGTACATGATCCATATCCTTTTATTTCCTGCACTTCCATGTACCTATCTAAAGCCTATTGAAGTGCCACTATCGATCTTGCCTCCAACCACCATCAATGCGTCCTCCGGCCTCCACCACTCTCTGTATGAAAAAACTTGCCGCGCTCATCTCCATTAAAACATTTTTCCTCTTAACGGTATAAGCTATACCCCTCCCCTCTGGGAATAAGGTTATAGGAGTCTAAAAAACCGTGACCTCATGTTCGAAGAATAGTTTCTCCCAACAAACAATTAGACTCTTGAACACTATACAACACTAACCTCAACTATGAGCTATGGACTGCCATTAGTTGCACCAAGGACCTGGCGGTTTTGCACTTGTATTGGGGTTATCATGTATTGAATAGTTGTTTATTATATATTAGCTATGTGTATTGTGTTTACAGGCTTGTTATGTGCTGCAAGTAAGAATCTCTTTGTTCCTTTGTCGGCACATATGACAATTAAACACTCTTGATGCTTGAATCATGAAGGTGGTCCACTCATTGACGAGGACTTAGGAATTTTAATCATATATAGTAACATAGAAAAATGGGTGCAGGAGTAGACCATTTCGGCTCTTTGAGCTAGCACACCGCCATTCAATATGATCATCCAAAATCAGTACCCGTTCCTGCTTTCCTCCCCATATCCCATGATTCCGTTAGCCCTAAGAGCTATATCTAACTGTCTCCTGAAAACATCCAATGAATTGGCCTCCATGGCCTCCCATGGCAGAGAATTCCACAGTTTCACAACTCTCTGGAAGAAAACGTTTTTCCTCCTCTCAGTCCTAAACGGCCAACTCCTTATTCTTAAACTGTGACCCCTGCTCTGGGCTCCCTCAAAATTGGAATCATTTTTTCCTGCATCTAGCCTGTCCAATCCCTGAAGATTGGTTTCCGTTGACGACATAGCACACAACAAAAACACTTTTACCTGTTCCTCAGTACACGTGACAATATACTAAACTACTGTAAACTGAGCTAAATAGACTGTTCTAAAGATTTAGGTGATTTTCTATGCTGTGCTCCAGTCTGCTGTGAGAAATACACACTGTTCTATTTCTAATGTTGTCTTATATGCTGCTATTAATAAATATTCTGCTTTTGTTTTAGGTGTGACAAACCACCTTTCATCTCTATCTTCATTCACCTAAATGAAAATGTAATTTTGATAATTATTTTTTAATTACATGTGCAAGAGTCCTACACACCTCCACATATTTTGGAACTGATTCCCAGAGCAACTGAGTCATACAGAGGTGAAACACGCACATCAGCCCAACGGACCATACCGGCCAACATATCCCATCTACACTCGTCCCACCTGCCTGCATTTGGCCCATATCCCTCTAAACCTCTCCTATCCGTGTATCTGTCTAAATGTTTCTTAAACTTTGCCTTAGTACCTGCCTCAACTACCACTTCTGGCAGCTTGTTCCAAAACACTCTCCTGTGTGAAAACGTTATCCCTCAGATTCCTATAAAATACTTCTCCCATCACCTTAAAGCTATGTTCTCCAGTTCTCGATTCCCCTACTCTCGATTCCCCTACTCTGGGCAAGAGACTCTGTGCGTCCATCACGGGTACTGACCTCCCCACCATCGAAGGCATCTACAGCAGGCGCTGCCTCAAAAAAGCAGCCAGCATCATCAAAGACTCACACCACCCTGGCTACGCTCTGATTTCACTCCTACCATTGGGAAAATCGTAGAATCGTAGACCCCTACAGCACAGAAACGGGTCCTTCGTCCCACAATATGTGTGCCGAATATGATGCCAAGTTAAACTGATCTGATCAGAAGTACATGATCCATATCCTTTTATTTCCTGCACTTCCATGTACCTATCTAAAAAGCCTATTGAATGCCACTATCGTATCTGCCTCCACCACCATCAATGCGTCCTCGGCCTCCACCACTCTCTGTATGAAAAACTTGGCCGCGCTCATCTCCATTAAACATTTTTCCTCTAACGTTATAGCTATACCCTCCCGCTGGGAATAAGGTATAGGAGTCTAAAAAACCGTGACCTCAATGTTCAAGAATAGTTTTCTTCCCAACAACCATTAGACTCTTGAAACACTATACAACACTAACCTCAACTATGAGCTATGGACTGCCATTAGTTGCACCAAGGACTGGCGGTTTTGCACTTGTATTGGGGTATTCATGTATTGAATTTTTGTTTATTATATATTAGCTATGTGTATTGTGTTTACAGGCTTGTTATGTGCTGCAAGTAACAATCTCTTTGTTCCTTTGTCGGCACATATGACAATTAAACACTCTTGACGCTTGAATCATGAGGTGGTCCACTCATTGACGAGGACTTAACGAACCAGAGACATTTTTAACATTGTGCTTCTCATGGATTTTCTTTTAAATATAAGGGTTTTATTGGTTGCTTTGTATCTTTTGCTCCATTTCATCTTGGCATCATAATAAGGTCGGAACATTTCTGTGAACAAGCTAAAAAGCATATTGTCCGCAAAGTCCTCCAGAGCCCAACTATATTTGAAGCTGACTGGATTCATGAAGAGAACAGGAAAATGATGAATGGATAGAGATGAAGGTGGTTGTCACACCTAAACAAAAGCAGAATATTTATTAATACAGCATATAAGACAACATTAGAAATAGAACAGTGTGTATTTCTCACAGCAGACTGGAGCACAGCATAGAAAATCACCTAAATCTTTAGAACAGTCTATTTAGCTCAGTTTACAAGTAGTTTAGTATATTGTCACGGTACTGAGAACAGGTAAAAGTGTTTTTGTTGTGTGCTATGTCGTCAACGGGAAACACAATCTTCAGGGATTGGACAGGCTAGATGCAGGAAAAATTGATTCCAATTTTGAGGGAGCCCAGAGCCAGGGGTCACAGTTTAGAATAAGGAGTTGGCCGTTTAGGACTGAGAGGAGGAAAAGGTTTTTCTTCCAGTGAGTTGTGAAACTGTGGAATTCTCTGCCATGGGAGGCCATGGAGGCCAATTCATGGATGTTTTCAGGAGACAGTTAGATATAGCTCTTAGGGCTAACGGAATCATGGGATATGGGAGAAAGCAGGAACGGGGTACTGATTTTTGGATGATCATATTGAATGGCGGTGCTAGCTCAAAGAGCCGAATGGTCTACTCCTGCACCCATTTTCTATGTTTCTATATATGATTAAAATTCAGCCGTCCATAGTATACAAATGATTGAGAACATTAAGTTCTCCAGTTTTAAGTAACCACTATCAAATACCAACTTGCCCCTTTCTCCTCAAAACACCCCCCCACCCCCCTTTCTACCCCCTCTCACCCAGCACCCCACCTAGACATTAAGATTTTGCCTTCCACCACAGTGAGGAGGTGTTGGGTGAACTCACTGTGGTGGATGTTAAATTTGTGTTGATTGTGTGTTTTTGTCATTTTTATTATATGTATGACTGCAGGGAAACGAAATTTCGTTCAGACCGAAAGGTCTGAATGACAATAAACAAATCTAAGTCTAATCTAATCTAATCTAACTTCCACCTATTTCTACCCATCCCCTACCCTTCCACCTACATTCCTTCCTCTGGCTTCACTATTCGCAACTCTTCAATCCTATTGTGGTACACGTGACAATACCTTTGAACCTTTGAACTTTTTATCTCACACTTTTTTCATCTCTGGCCTTTGCCAAACTATCTGTCTATCAAACCCCCCCTCACTGTGCTCACTTATTACCTGCCATGTTTGGCTTCTCATCTATCTAACTCCCCCCCCTCTCCCCCCCCCCCCCCACCCCCCCCCCCCCCCCCCCCCCCCCACCACCTCCCCCCCCCCCATTAAATGGCTGTCTTCATCAATTGCACCGTGTAAACAACTTTAATGCCAACCCAAATTTCCACCAACCCTGGTTGTGTGGCAATAAATTATATCTATCTATCTATCTATCTAAAGCCTAAATGTGACACCTAAATGAAAATGTAATTTTGATAATTATTTTTTAATTACATGTACAAGAGTCCTACACACCTCCACATATTTTGGAACTGATTTCCCAGAGCAACTGAGTCATACAGAGGTGAAACACGCACATCAGCCCAACGTGACCATACCGGCCACATATCCCATCTACACTCGTCCCACCTGCCTGCATTTGGCCCATATCCCTCTAAACCTCTCCTATCCGTGTATCTGTCTAAATGTTTCTTAAACTTTGCCTTAGTACCTGCCTCAACTACCACTTCTGGCAGCTTGTTCCAAAACACTCTCCTGTGTGAAAACGTTATCCCTCAGATTCCTATAAAATACTTCTCCCATCACCTTAAAGCTATGTTCTCCAGTTCTCGATTCCTCTACTCTGGGCAAGAGACTCTGTGCGTCTACCCGATCTATTCCTCTCAAGATTTTGTACACCTCTGTAAGATCACTTCTCAATAGAGTCCTAGCCTGCCTAACCTGAGATTAACATAATTGCTAACCACTCTTCTCGGATGCACTTTATGCTAACTACCAAAATCTAATTTCTCCCTTTCTTTTCCAGTGTCAGGGAATACTCACTGCCAATGGTTTAGTCTTATGTACAGGTAAACCTTCAGACCTTGCAGCAAATAATATGAAATAATGGAAGCACAAGAGACTGCGGATGCTGGAATCTGGAATGGAAAGCAAACTGCAAGAAGAACTCCACAGGGCAGACAACACTTGTGGAAGCAGAGGGATGGTTGGCATTATGGGTTGAGACCCTGTATCAAGACTGACAGTGCAAAGAGAAGATAGCCAATGTAAAGAGATAAGCGGGAGGGGGTGAGGCAAAGGCTAGTAGTTAACCAGCAGAGATGACATAAGGTACACAAAATTGCTGGGGAAACTCAACGGGTGCAGCAGCATCTATGGAGCGAAGGAAATAGCGACATAGGATGGAGTTACATCAGGGCAGGGGTGGTGTCCTTGATGAGCAGAAGGAATCAGATGGGGAAGAGGATAGGAAGGGTAGCAATAGGGGAAGGGATACACTGGGCGGAGAGCTGTGTGGATGAAAGACTGATGAAACTAGGTGCAGAAGGGATAAATGGGTGGAGGGAGGGGGGAATGTTGAACAAAATAAGAGAGAGCCTCAGTGAACCAACAGGAGTGGAATAGGAATATAGTGGCTGCAGACTACCTGGAATTGGAACATTCAATATTTTTACCATTAGGTTGTAGGCTACCCGAGTAGAATCTGTGTTGTTGATCGTCGATAAAATTAAACTGGCAGTTCATAAATTTATGTGTTTTTTTTCTCTCTCTGCAAAAGGTGACTCAGAGTTATATCTACACCGTGCTTGAGGCAAGATATGCTACTACCACACCCTGATCAGATCGTAAATAGTCCTGGACCGTGTACACGTTAGGCATAGGTAAACTGGAAGCATCAAAACAAGAAACGGATGACAGGTCCATAATTATTTTGGATTAACGAACAATCAAAATTTCAGTTGACATCAGTAGTACATTTCTCAATTAATGTTCGATTACTTAACTAAACATTCACCTATAGTGGGTGCTGCTGTCAATCTGCATTAAATACTACATTATTTGGAAACATTTAGTGATTTAGTGGTAGGTTTAATTTCCCCTTTAAGATAAATTGGATCATTCATTGATCCCTGCTTGTTTTCTGCTTTGATGGCATTTGTTATCCTCTATCTTCCTTGACACCACCCACAATTAAAACACTTAATATTTAACAAAAACAGAAGCTCACTAGATTTTTCATGCTTGGGCTTTTCCCAGTCCACTTATTGTTCACTGGTCAACTGTCTGACTGCAGTAGGAAATAGCTCTCAGATTAACAATTTAAATCTCGAAACTGCATGGAGTATTTAATGGGGTTTTTTTCACATTTGAAATCTGATAACATGTACACGATTTTTTTTTTTGGGTGGGGGGAGGGATAAAAAGATAGGCTGCAGTGAAAAACCCAAACCACCACAGGGTTAACATGTCCATTTTGCGATAACAGTGGGAGTGTGGGCTGAAATCCAGTGAACTTTGGCACTTTGACATTCTCCATCAATCATACTTATGAATGTTCCATCAACCAGGTTGCAAGATGGCTGCTCTCAACTTGGGGGAGGGGAAGGACTGTTTACGTCAGTCTTCATTTTGAACAGCTGAATGTCCGTCGTAAAGCGGGGGTGAAGAGAGTCACCCCCATCTTCTGTTTCTTGTGTAAAGTTGGAAAAGGAACAGATTAAGTAAATGTGTAGGAGGGAACTGCAGATGGTGGTTTACACCGAAGATAGACACAAAATGCTGGAGTAACTCAGCGGGACAGGCAGGATCTCTGGATAGATGGAATGGGTGATGTTTCGGGTTGAGACCCTTCTTCAGACTGAAGAAGGGTCTCGACCTGAAACATCACCCATTCCTTCTATCCAGAGATGCCGCCTGTCCCGCTGAGTTACTCCAGCATTTTGTGACGATCTTAGATTAAGTGACGGTGTATGTTGATGGCTACAAGCCAGTTGATAGCATCTGGACCAGTTGAGTAAATCGCTGCAATCCCTCTGTAATATACATGTTCAGGGCAGAAACTGCAATGTGGCACACTGATTCTAATCTGTAGTTCAGCAAGTCAGTGATGTTTAGGTTAGTTTATTGTCACGTGTACCGAGGTACAGTGAAAAGCTTTTGTTGTGTTCTAACCAGTCGGTGGAAAGACAATGCATGATTATGATCGAGCCATCCACAGCGTACAGATAAAAGATAAATGGTAATAACATTTAGTCCAGTAAAGTCCAATAACGTTTAGTCCGAGGGTCTCCAATGAGGTAGATAGTTGTTGGTAGGTGGTTCTCCAGTTCTCTGGACTGCTCTCTAGTTGTTGGTAGGATGGTTCAGTTGCCTGATAACAGCTGGGAAGAAATTGTCCCTGAATCTGGAGATGTGCGATTTCACACTTTCATACCTATTGCCCAATGGGAAAGGGGAGAAGAGGGAATGACCAAGGTATGACTCGTCCTTGATAATGCTGCTGGCCTTGCCGAGACAACATAAAGTGTAGATGGGAGTCAATGGAAGGGAGGTTGGTTTGCGTGATGGTCTGCAATTTCTTGTGGTCTTGGATGGTGTTGTTTCCAAACCATGCTGTGATGCATCCTGATAAAATGCTTTCTATGATGCATCTGTCTCATTTGTTCAGTAAATAAACATAGCCTCTGCATCCTGTACCCTGGAGGTTCCACATACATAGAACATAGAACAGTACTGCACGGGAACAGGCCCTTCACAATATTGGTGCCGAGCATGATGCCAAGATGAACTCTTATCTGACTTGCAGAAAGAAGGAACTGCAGATGTTACTTTTCCAAGGAAAGTCACAAAATGCTGGAGTAACTCAGCGAGACGGAGAGCAACCTAAGAGAACATGGATAAGTGACGTTTCAGGTCGGGACCTTTCTTCATACTCCTGAAGGTGTTAAGAAGGGTCCCTACCCAAAACATTGCCCATTGATGTTCTCCATGGATGTTGCCTGACTTGCTGAGTTACTCCAGCATTTGTGTCTTTCCTTCTCATCTGAGTGGTCTGCACATACTGTAATCCTTATCTCTCCATTCCCTGCATATCCATATGCACATCCAAAAGTCTCTTAAATGCCTCTATGGCATCTGCCTGCACCACCACATCGACTAGTTCTCCTTTATGTATGCTACAAGATACAAGGAGATTTGGTAAAAATGATTTTGCCTTTGTAAACCCATGTTGTCTCTTCCCAAGCCTACTATAATTTCCATGTCCTTTTACCAACTACCAAATAATCGGTGTATAGTGGAGAGCATATTGACTGGTTGCATCACGGACTGGTTCAGCAACTTGAATGCCCAGGAACAATGAAGATTGGAAGAAGTTCCCAAGTCTATCATGGGCATTGACCTCCCTACCATCAAAAGGATTTATTAGAGTTATCTTAAAATGGAAGCCAGTGTCATCAGAGACCCACAGCATCCTGGTCACAGTCTTATTTCACTCCTGCTATTGGGAAGAAGGTATGGGGGCCTGAAAACTGTAATGTCCAGGTTCAGGAGCAGCTTCTTCCCCACTGCATCAGACTATATAACACCACAATCTCTGAATAGGCTCCAAACTACAGACTTTAGTTTTAGGGCTTTAGTTTTGACTTTGCAGTATTATTGTTTGATCATTTGTTTTTTTGGTTCATAGTCTACATGCATGATATATATACCACACACACAAACACACACACACACACACACACACACACACACACACACACACACACACACACACACACACACACACACACACACACACACCCATACACACGCAAGCACACATACCCATACACCCATACACACATATATATGTATATACTGTATACAGACTATACATGAGACTATACATATATAGTCTGTATATATGTATATATGTGTGTGTGTGTGTGTGTGTGTGTGTGTGTGTGTGTGTGTGTGTGTGGTGTGTGTGTGTGTGTGTGTGTGTGTGTGTGTGTGTGTGGGTATGATGTGTGGGTGTGTGGGTGTGTGTGTATGATGTGTGGGTGTGTGGGTGTGTGTGTATGATGTGTGTGTGTGGGTGTGTGGGTGTGTGTGTGTGGGTTGTGTGTGTGTGTGAGTGCGGGTGAGTGAATGTGTGGGTGTGTGTGTATGTGTGTGTGAATATGTGTGTGTGTATGATGTGTGTGTGTGTGTATGATGTGTGTGTGTGTGAACTGAACTACATATACTGAACTTTTTTAGTTGTTGTTATCATGGGATTTACAGAGTACTATGTTTATATATATATATATATATATATATATATATATATATATATATATATATATATATATGTTGTGCTGCTGCAAGTAAGAATTAATCATTCTGTTTCAGGACATATGACAATAAAACACTTGGCTATATTCTTCCACCATCTCCCCCACTATTGACGTTAGGCTATCTGATCTGTCATTCCCTGATTTCTCTCTCCATTCCTAAATAGGTCAGGGGCAGGGGATGGGGAGGGGGGGGGAGAAGTGTTGGTGGGGATGTATTTTCTACCTTCCAGTCCGTGGGAACTATTCGAGAATCTATGGAATTTTGGAAGGTGTCACCTAGTACATCCATTATCTCCACAGCCACCTCTTTCAAAATCATGGGATGCAGGTCACAAGGTCTTCGGAATTTATTGTTTTTCAGTCCCATTAATTTTTTCCAATACTTGTTTTAAACTAATGTTAATTTATTTCACTCCATAGTTGCTGTTCTCTGCTATTTCCAAGAGGTTTTCTGTATCTTCTTCTGCGAAGAAAGACGCAAAATATGCATTTAATTTCTCTGCTCTTCTCTTACTCCCCATATAATTTCTCCCGATTCAGCAGCTTTTACGTTCTATTTTTATGTTTCTTGCTATGTACTCTACTCTCCCGTTCCTTGATTTCTCGATCCACCTTGGCTGAATCCTGAAAATTTTTCCCCAATCTTCAGACTTCCTGCTCATTCCAGCAACGTTATAAACTGTTTCCTTTCATCTAACACTATCTTTAACTTCTCATGTTAGTTATAGATGAACTACTTTCCCTGGTGGGTTTTTGTACCTTAAAAGGATATATATTTGTTTAAACTTGGTATTAATCCTTCAAATGTTACTCATTGTTTGCTCACTGTCTAATGTTCAACGGAGCCTTCCAATCTACCAAAGCTAAATGATGTCTCATAGTACGCATTATTTAGATTAAAGATTTGAGACATATTGAGTAATAGCACAAAAGTTATTAAGGGCTATTGAGAAAAGATAGGGATATGGTGTTATATCAAACATCAGCTGTGATCTTTGATCAGAGATAGAGGCTGATGGAATTAATTCCTTCGTTAGTTTAGTTTATTGTCACAGTACCATGGTACAGTGAAAATCTTTTTGTTGCATGCTAACCAGTCTGTCTGTGGAAAGATTACACTTAATTACAATCAAGCCATTCACAGTGAGCAGAAACATGATAAAGGGAATAACGTTTAGTGCAAGATAAAGTCCAGTGAAGTCCGATTAAAGATAGTCCAAGGATCTCCAGTGAGGTAGATAGTAGCTCAGGACCGCTCTCTAGTTGTTGGTAGGATGGTACAGTTGCCTGATTACAGCTGGGAAGAAACTGCCCCTGAACCTCACTGTTGTTCTTAGGTGATTAAATGTATAAGCAATATAAAAAAATATTTTATAAATAGAAATCATTTATAGGATAGCTTTATTGAAGGGTTCTGCCACATGTGTCCATGGCTGTACTCCATTCTCAGCACCCATGTTACCAGTAACATTTTTCTTTCTCCTTGTCAGATCAATCTTCGGTTAAAATGGATTGTTCAGCTGTCTGCTGACAGGCAGCTATTTCACACCCTCCCCTCTCTTTCTCCGGCACAAGAGAAGACAGTGGGGCGGAGGCAGCCCTGCCTCGAATTCTTTCTCTCTGTCTCCTGCCGGGGTCTGACGTCTTCATTAAGGCAGCAGAGGTTTCACTGGAGAATTAGTTGGCATCTGAATGTAAACAGGGCTGAGAACTCAGCCTCGTTATAAAGCAGCTAATCATTTAGACCAATTTGATTTGATTTATCGTATTGCTCGGCCTGTATTTAAGATGAAATCATTCTTTGGAAGAATATGCCAGCACCACCTCTTTAGGCACAACATTTTCCGAATGAAAGTGACACGCACCCTGTTTGCTAACACTTCAAAAGTATAGGTGATGTTTCGGGTCGAGATCCCTTGTTCAGACCAAGAGTCAGGGGAAAGGGGAATGAGAGAGATAGACCGTACTTTGGAGAAATGAAGGGAAGATATGCAGAAAACTATGATAATCACGGACATGTGGGGCATGCAATAGGCCATTATTGGCTTTGGGAAAGGTGATAAAGAGTATACAAACAGAGGAACTCAACAGGATTACGGTCTAAAGAAGGGTCTCGACTCGAAACGTCTCCCATTCCTTCCATCCAGCGATGCTGCCTGTCTTACTGAATTACTCCAGCATTTTGTGTCTATCTTCAGTGTAAACCTGCATCTGCAGTTCCTTCCAACACAGGATGACAGCGCTGTTTTACGCCGGTTTCTACGTTGTATCTTTCAATCAATCAATTGTAGGTCCCATCATTGATGCTGTAAATACCCAACGTCTTGCAGGATATAATTGTTCGGCACGGACTAGAGGGGTCGAGATGGCCTGTTTCCGTGCTGTAATTGTTATATGGTTATAATTAGCAGGGGGAGGTCCTGCAAGGATAATTGTTTCACAACGCTGGCATGAAGAATTTTGATTATAGAAACATAGAAAATAGTGCAGGAGTTGGCCCTTTGAGCCAGCACCGCCATTCAATATGATCATGGATGATCATCCAGAATCAGTACCCCCCGTTCCTGCTTTCTCCCCATATCCCTTGATTCCGTTAGCCCAAAGAGCTAAATCTAACTCTCTCTTGAAAACATCCAGTGAATTGGCTGCCACTGCTCTCTGTGGCAGAGAATTCCACAGATTCACAACTCTCTGGGTGAAAACGTTTTTTTCCTCATCTCAGTCCTAAATGGCGACCCCTTATTCTTAAACTGTGACCCCGGGCTCTGGACTCCCCCAACACGGGGAACATTTTACCTGCATCTAGCCTGTCCAATCCCTTAAGAATTGTATATGTTTCTATAAGATACCCTCTCATCCTTTTAAATTCCAGTGAATACATGCCCTCGTCGACCCATTCTTTCATCATATGTCAGTCCGCCATCAGAGGAAAGAATGGGTCGACTGGGCCTGTATTCTGCCGGATGTTGCCAGGACTCGGCAGCCTGAGCTACAGGGAGAGGTTGGGCAGGCTAGCGCCCTATTCCTGAGGATAAGGGGTGATCTTACAGAGGTGTACAAAATCATAAGGGGAATAGAAGCAACATTTTATCCCCAGAGGAGGGGAATCGAGAACCAGAGGACAGAAAATTGAGGTCATGTATTGTCTTTCCACTGGCTGGTTTGTACGCAACAAAAGTTTTTCACTGTACCTCAGTACACGTGACAATAAACTAACAAACTAAACCCACTAATTACATCCCTCCTGTATCTCTAAAGCACCAGGGACTACGAGAAACTTAAAGAATTAACAATTTGCAAAGTGAATAATTAACTCTTTCAGGACAGAGGCACGTGTCTGGAAAGAGTGTGCGCCACACGCATTACTCTCGGAATTTTGTCCGGATTTAAGGAGCTGCTGGACTATCAGTTGCTGGAAAACTGGTGGCCTGTCGCAGCTGGCACTGTAAAATGGCCCCTCTAAAATGATGAGCAATTTGATGGCACTGGGACTGTACTCATTTTCACACAGAGAGTTGTGAGTCTGTGGAATTCTATGCCTCAGAGAGCGGTGGAAGCCGGTTCTCTGGATACTTTCAAGAGAGAGCTAGATAGGGCTCTTAAACATCAGGGGATATGGGAAGAAGGCAGGAACAGGGTACTGATTGGGGATGATCAGCCATGATCACATTGAATGGCGGTGCTGGCTCGAAGGGCCAACTCCTGCACCTATTGTCTATTGTCGACTCGCTGGAGTTTAGAAGAATGAGGGGGGTGGGGGGGACCTCATTGAAACTTACTAAATAGTGAAAGGCTTGGGTAGAGTGGATGTGGAGAGGATGTTTCCACTAGTGGGAGAGTCTAGGACCAGAGGTCGTAGCCTCAGAATTAAAGGACTTTCTTTTTGGAAGAACCATATAACCATATAACAATTACAGCACGGAAACAGGCCATCTCGACTCTTCTAGTCCGTGCCGAACACGTATTCTCCCCTAGTCCCATACACCTGCGTTCAGACCATAACCCTCCATTCCTTTCCCGTCCATATAACTATCCAATTTATTTTTAAATGATAAAAACGAACCTGCCTCCACCACCTTCACTGGAAGCTCATTCCACACAGCCACCACTCTCTGAGTAAAGAAGTTCCCCCTCATGTTACCCCTAAACTTCTGTCCCTTAATTCTCAAGTCATGTCGCCTTGTTTGAATCTTCCCTACTCTCAGTGGGAAAAGCTATCCACGTCAACTCTGTCTATCCCTCTCATCATTTTAAAGACCTCTATCAAGTCCCCCCTTAACCTTCTGCGCTCCAAAGAATAAAGCCCTAACTTGATTCAACCTTTCTCTGTAACTTAGTTGCTGAAACCCAGGCAACATTCTAGTAAATCTCCTCTGTACTCTCTCTATTTTGTTGACATCCTTCCTATAATTAGGCGACCAAAATTGTACACCATACTCCAAAATTGGCCTCACCAATGCCTTGTACAATTTAACATTACATCCCAACTTCTATACTCAATGCTCTGATTTATAAAGGCCAGCACACCAAAAGCTTTCTTTACCACCCTATCTACATGAGATTCCACTTTCAGGGAACTGTGCACAGTTATTCCCAGATCCCTCTGTTCACCTGCATTCTTCAATTCCCTACCATTTACCATGTACGTCCTATTTTGATTTGTCCTGCCAAGATGTAGCACCTCATACTTATCAGCATTAAACTCCATCTGCCATCTTTCAGCCCACTCTTCCAACTGGCATAAATCTCTCTGTAGACTTTGAAAATCTACTTCATTATCCACAACCCCACCTATCTTAGTATCATCTGCATACTTACTAATCCAATTTACCACACCATCATCCAGATCATTGATGTACATGACAAACAACAGTGGACCCAACACAGATCCCTGTGGCACCCCACTAGTCACTGGCCTCCAACCTGACAAACAACCATCCACCATTACTCTCTGGCATCTCCCATTCAGCCACTGTTGAATCCATCTTGCTACTCCACCATTAATACCCAACCATTGAAGCTTCTTAACCAACCTTCCGTCAGGAACCTTGTCAAAGGCCTTATTGAAGTCCATATAGACAACATCCACTGCTTTACCCTCGTCAATTTCCCAAGTAACCTCTTCAAAAAATTCAAGAATATTAGTCAAACATGACCTTCCAGGCACAAATCCATGTTGACTGTTCCTAATCAGACCCTGTTTATCCAGATGCTTATATATATTATCTCTAAGTATCCTTTCCATTAATTTGCCCACCACTGAAGTCAAACTAACAGGTCTATAATTGCTAGGTTTACTCTTAGACCCCTTTTTAAACAATGGAACAACATGCGCAGTACGCCAATCCTCCGGCACTATTCCCGTTTCTAATGACATTTGAAATATTTCTGTCATAGCCCCTGCTATTTCTACTCTAACTTCCCTCAATGTCCTAGGGAATATCCTGTCCAGACCTGGAGACTTATCCACTTTTATATTTCTCAAAAGTGTCAGTACTTCCTCTTCTTTGATCCTCATAGTTTCCATAGCTACTCTACTTGTTTCCCTTACCTCACATCATTCAATATCCTTCTCCTTGGTGAATACCGAAGAAAAGAAATTGTTCAATATCTCCCCCATCTCTTTTGGCTCTGCAGATAGCTGTCCACTCTGACTCTCTAATGGACCAACTTTATCCCTCGTTATCCTTTTGCTATTAATATAGCTGTAGAAACCCTTTGGATTTACTTTCACCTTACTTGCCAAAGCAACCTCATATCTTCTTTTAGCTTTTCTAATTTCTTTCTTAAGATTCTTTTTACATTCTTTATACTCCTCAAGCACCTCATTTACTCCATGCTGCCTATAATTATTGTAGATCTCTCTCTTTTTCCGAACCAAGTGTCCAATTTCCCTTGAAAACCATGGCTCTTTCCAATTTTTACTATTTCCTTTCAACCGAACAGGGACATAAAGATTCTGTACTCTTAAAATTTCACCTTTAAATGTCCTCCATTTCTCTTCCACATCTTTCCCATAAAACAAACTGTCCCAATTTACTCCTTTTAAATCCTTTCGCATCTCCTCAAAGTTAGCCTTTCTCCAATCATAAATCTCAACCCTAGGTCCAGTTCTGACCCTCTCCATAATTATATTGAAACTAATAGTATTCATTAGTTCTGAGATGAGGAGAAATTCCCTTTGCCAGAGTGTGGCAAAGATGAGGAGAAATTCCCTTTGCCAGAGTGTGGTGAATCTGTGGAAATCCCTGTCACATATGGCCGTGGAGGGAATGTCAGTGGATATTTTCAAGGCAGAGATAGATAGATTCTTGCTTAGTACGGGTGTCAGAGGTTATGGGGAGAAGGTGTTAATATTGGCCAAATTAAAGACACCATAAAATGGAGGATCCCTGCACTTGTCAGAATTGCTTAACCCTTGTCAGCTGAACTTTACAGGCTTTGTTTGGCGCCAGCCAGTCTAGGCTCAGACTGATATGCAGGATGGTAAGGGGTCCAGGTGTTCTCCATGTTTCTCTTAAATTGATAACATGTATAGTGGTTTTGCAAACTAACCTTAAGTGCATCATTTCTATTGGGCCGCTGCAAAAGCATTGTAAAACAGTATACATAATGTTGCAAGATGATTATCCTGTTAATTGATGATTGGGCGAACTGTTGTGCCTTGGAGAAATAGTTTGATTCCCAGGGCACATGTTTCAATGTTTGTTCTTGTTAGCTTCCTTCTTATACAATGTATGAGCTGTTGTATTATTGGGTTAGGGGAATGCGTGTTATGTATGGGGTTAATCAATATCTGTAATTGGGTTATTGAGAGACCACCCCCACGTGGTTCGGCCCCTCGAGGTCCCGGGACATATAAAAATCCGCGAACACGAGGCTCAGCGTCGATCTTCTGGAAGAGCGCTTGGGACTGCGTGAACTTCTGGAGTGTCTCTGTCTGAGTGAGGCCTAGAGGGCTTGAACAGGCAGACACAAGGATCGAACCCACAGTGGGATAGGTACAGTGTTCGATCCATCTTTCCTACTTATTAGACAATTGATACATGTGTGAGTTTGAACTGTTCAAGAGTTCCAGTTTGATAGAGAGGAGGAGACGCAAGGAGCTGCAGATGCTGGAGTAACTCAGCAGGTCAGGCAGCATCTCTGGGGGACATGGATAGGCGATGTTTTGGATCGGGACATTTTGAATCTGAAGAAGGGTTCCGGCCCAAAATGTTGCGTGTCCATGTCCTCCAAAGATGCTGCCTGACCCACTGGATTACTCCAGCCCTTTGTGCTCTTTGTCAGTTTGACAACACTTTCTTTGGAAAGAACGCAATGGCGATGGGGAGGGGAGGGATGTTAGATGTTAGACGACAGATGGCACAATGAGCTAAGTGTTCGGCTGGCAACCGGAAGGTGGCCGGTTCGAATCCCGCTTGGAGTGCATACTGTCGTTGTGTCCTTGGGCAAGACACTTCACCCACCTTTGCCTGTGTGTGTCCTTGGGGAAGACACTTCACCCACCTTTGCCTGTGTGTGTGGATGTAATTATGTGAAGCACTTTGGGGTCAATGCAAGTTGACTAAAAATGTGCTATATAAATAAAGAAATTTAATTTAATGTTGCAAAAATCCACTGCTTAATACTTGTAAACTTTTTAACATCCTGAAAAAGCTAGAGAGACAACAGAAATATTCTGGAATATTAACCATTAAAACACTGAATAAGCCAAAGTTCAGAATCAGGCACAATAATGATTAAAATAGACACAAAGTGCTGGAGTAACTCAGGGGATCAGGCATCCCCGCTGGAGAAAAAGGTCGGGTGACGTTTCGGGTCGAGACCCTTCCTCAGACTTGTTCCTCCCTGAAAAGTCACCCATCCCTTCTTTTCCAGAGCAGTTGCCGAACCCTTTAAATTACTCCAACACTTTATGTTTATCTTCCATAAAATCCAGCATCTGCAGTTCCTTTCTACACAGCAATGATTAAGATTGCTAATGGGTTCATTCATTGAAATCTTTTTTTTTGGCCGTGTGAATTGAAGACAATTAGTCAATGAAAATGCCAGAGCTGCAATCGTGAGTTTTTCTTCAAATTGTTTCATAGCACCGTTAAATCAATTCCTGCTAAGTAGTGGTGAATGTACTCCACTTTACAGCTCGCACTCAGACATTATTGCCAGCAATAATCTCCATTTTAGCTATTAGCCCAATGCACACCCTGAAGGGCAAAGGTCACAGCTAAAGATGAATCGATCTTATTTGCTTGTCTAATTAATCTTTACTACAGGGATGGAGACACAGTAAAACTGTTAGCGAGCCTTTCTGATCAGGGTACAAGCACCATTCATCAGGTTACAGCAGTGTAGTCCATGTCACTGGAGACACAGCAGAAGAAAAATCACCCATGGATGAGACTGCACTGTGCGGAGAGTCCCTCCAGAGCATGACAAGGCTTTAAGACCTCAGTTCGCATTTTAACGATGGCCTGTTAAAGTTTAACAGCTGGGAAGGAAGCGTTATTATGAAGTGGTGTTACATTGGGAACTGAATGAGCCCCCATGCTGAAACAGGGGATAAACTATTGAAGCAAGCAATAGTCATTCAAGTTAGCTATGCAATTGCTAACCTGGTAAATGTAAGCACTACAATAAACTGAACAAGATCGACGCCCCAAATCAAATTGTAGTTGGATCTCATTGCGGGAGGCTTCTGTTTTGAATTGGTTTGTTATTCAGAGATCCTGTCTGACACTGAAGTTCCAGCAACTAACTTCTGTGATTTTTGGATTCATTAACCCCTGTTATGGTGAATAATTGGAATTAACAGCCCACTGAAGACAAACAGTGTATATTAAACTTCACCCGATGGAATGAGCAATATATCCTCACAGTGATGTAAGGTAATCCTCTTGATGAACGGGCTTTCTGAACCATACAAGAACAATTCTACAGTGGGCAGCTTACAACCCAGCGGTATGAATATTGATATCTCTAACTTCAAGTAATCCCCTCTCTCTCCGTCCCTCCCCCACGTTAGTTGCCGTACCAGTTTCACTGTTGTCCTGTTGAGTTTCCCAGTCAGTATCACCTAGCCCACAGCCAACAATGGACCATTGTGGACTCCACCTTTCCTAGATTTTGCATATCCTTCATTCATTTGTTCTATATCTCTCTATATCACCGTCTATATTTCTCGTTCCCTGGCTCTCAATCTGAAGAAGGATCTCAATAGACAATAGGTGCAGGAGTAGGCCATTCGGCCCTTCGAGCCAGCACCGCCTTTCAATGTGATCATGGCTGATCATCCCCAATCAGTACCCCGTTCCTGCCTTCTCCCCATATCCCCTGACTCCGCTATCTTTAAGATTCCTATCTAGCTCTCTCTTGAAAGTATCCAGAGAACCAGCCTCCACCGCCCTCTGAGGCAGAGAATTCCACAGACTCACAACTCTCTGTGAAAAAGTGTTTCCTCGTAGCCGTTCCAGATGGCTGGAGAGAGAGAGTCTAAATGACCAATTACGTTTACAGTTAAATTAGTCTTGGAATCTGAATGTCATCATCAGAGCCTGACTTTTGCATTTATTATCCATGTAATAAATATGTAGAGTTCACCATGAGGTTCTCACATGGCTTCTGAAACCTGAGTATTTCAAGCTGATTTTGTCTCTATTTCAGATTTCCAACTTCTTCAGTATTTCCCTTTATTCAATGGCACCTTATTTAATGGTGCTACGTTTGTCAAATATACAACTGCGCAGTGAAATTATTTTTGCATAAACGACATATGCAGGCACTGCCATTTGTGGCGTCATTATTCAAAGTCCAAAGTCTGATCGGCCAACGCTCTCCATATACTGGAGCAGTTCCAGCGAACTGACGTCGCTCTCCTCTCCTCTGGCATCCATCTTTGTTGCCTCCTGCAGCTGACCTTGAAGGCAACTGGAGGCATTACCCCGGTTCACCCTCCCACCGGCCCATGCTCCTCGCTCCCGACGTCTCCAGCTCCCTCCCGGTTACCCCATAATGCATTGCTTTGCAAAGATGATGATGACTTTATTTTTGATGATAGACATTGGAGAACTTCATGGAAACATTTACATTATCCAGGTGAGACCTGGGTTTAATGCCTCATGTCAAAGCAGCACATTTAAGTTCAGCGCTCCCTCAGCATCCGCACTGGATTCGTCAGCCCAAAGATGGTCGTCAAATTTCTGGAGTGAATCTTCTATCGCCGTCCAACAGCAGAATGCTGCACTTGCTGCAAGTCTGAAATAAAAAGAAAATGCTGGAAATATTCAGCCACCATTTGTATAGAAAGAAATAAAGTTGAAGGGACTGCAAATGAGTGGAGTTGGACGCTGTGCTGTAAGCAAATCTCCCATTGGCCATATGACCACTGGCGTAAATCCTAGTGTATATATTTTGTCAATATTGTTGCATCATTGCTGGGAAAAGTCAAGTCAAGTCAAGTTTATTCGTCACATACACATACGAGATGTGCAGTGAAATGAAAAATGGCAATGCTCGCAGACTTTGTGCAAAAAGACAAACAACCAAACAAACTACAAACAGAATGCAAACACAATGTTTGAAATGAAACAAATGTTTCATTGAAAGTGGGCGAGGTGAGTGAAAAGGAAAGGTGTATGAAAGAGGGGAAAATAAGAAAAACTGGATGACATAAATGGTGGTGAAGCTGGTTGAAAGTGAGCAATAAAGGTTAGCGTATGGGGGGGAGATGTAAATAGGAGGCAACAAAATGAAATTCAACAAGCCGGGGATAAAAAAGACAGGAGAAAAAAGAAGCGAATACAGGTACTCAACCTTTTATCCGAAAGCCTTGGGACCAGACACTTCTCGGATTTCGGAATTTTTCGGATTTCGGAATGGAAGATTTTTAGCGTAGATTAGGTAGGTAGCGCGGGTGGCTTGAAAAGTCTGGAGCGGCTGCCTCCTCCCTGGAGACCGGGGAATCATTGCTTAAATGTTAGTCAGTTAGTTTGGAGGGATTTTATGTGGTGGGGGGGGGTGAAGGGGGAAACTTTAATTCTTAGTCCCCTATCTGGTCGGAGAGGCGGGGAGCGGGCAATGCCTTACCGGGTCGCCGTGCAGTAAGCTCCGGAGCGCTGTGGCCGCCGACTCCCAACATCGCGGAGCTGGGGCTGCGGGTGTCCGGCCGCGGGCGGCGCTGGATTTGGAGCGCTGCGCAGCCAGGGGTAGAGTTGCCGGGGTCGGAGCTACAACCGGCGCCGCCCGCGGCCGGACGCCCGCAGCCCCAGCTCCACGATGTTGGGAGTCGGCGGCCACAGCGCTCCGGAGCTTACTGCACGGCGACCCGGTAAGGCATTGCCCGCTCCCCGCCTCTCCAACCAGGTAGGGGACTAAGAATTAAAGTTTCCCCCTTCACCCCCCCCCCCCCCTTCACATAAAAGCCCTCCAAACTAACTGACTAACATTTAATCAATGACTTACAGATGTTTAAGTGTCTCCCCAGTCTCCGGGGAGGAGGCAGCCGCTACAGTAGTACAGACCTGGGTTGACCGTGGGTTGTTTTGGATCAAGTTTGGCGCCAAACGCGAGCTTTGGTGTTCAGACGACATCCTGGAAAAAATGTCCGCTTTTCGGAACTTTTCGGTGTCCGGAATTTCGGATAAAAGGTTGTGCACCTGTACTGTGAAAGTACTGGGACACTAGACCAGAATTGTTGAATTCAGAGTTGAGTGCAGTAACAGTTAAAATGTTGTAATGTGTCAAGTCGGAAAGATGAGCATGGGTTTCTTACACTTGCATTGAGTTTTACGTAGGAGGTCTTCAATGACAGAGAGATAATGCTGGAAGTGGGATGAAGTAAAATGAGGAGAGGACCGTGTACAGGACAAAGATGTCCCACAAACTGTCCCCAATACAGAGAAACAAGGAACTGCAGATGCTGGTTTTCACTAAATGTATTTCACTACCTGGTACACGTGGCAATAAAGAAACCATTGACCATTGACCATTGGATAGACACAAAAAGCTGGAGTAACTCAGTTAATCAGACAGCATCTCTGGAGAAAAGGAATAGGTTACGTTTCGGGTCGAGGCCCTTCTTCAGACCATTGACCATTGGCCATTCATTTACAAGATCTGAAGAAGGGTCCCAGCCCCAAACATCGCCTATCCATGTTCTCCAGACATGCTACCTGATCCACTGAGTTACTCCAGCAATTTGTGTCATTCGTTTGTCCCCAATGTAGATTGGAATTTCCCATTGTGGAGACCAGTTCATATGCATAAAGCAGTTGTGATAAATTGCTCTACTCACTCTCAATGGCTGAACCCCTTATTCCTGAACCCTTAATCTGTGGGACATTAAACTGGCAGCCACTTTAGTTTAGTTTTAGTTTTAGTTAGGAGATACCACATTGAAACAGGACCTTTGGCCCACTGAGTCCCCACCAACCAGCAAGCACCCACACATTAGTTCATGTTCATGTTATATAAGCAGAATTAGACCATTCAGCCCATCGTGTCTACTCCACCATTCAATCATGGCTGATCTATCTTGCACTCTCAACCCCATTCTCCTGCCTTTCCCCCATAACCCCTGACACCTGTACTAATCAAGAATCTATCAATCTCCTCCTTAAAAATATCCATAGTCTTGGACTCCACAGCCGACTGTGGCAATGAATCCCTACCCTACACACTAGGGACAATTTTACAGAAGCCAATTAACCTACAAACCTGAACGTGTTTGGAATGTGGGAGGAAACTGGAGCATCTGGAGAAAACGCAGGCGGTCACAGGGAGAACGCACAAACTCTGTAAAGACAGTACAGGTAGTCAGGATCGAACCTGGGGCTTTGGAGCTCCTCCTGCTGGGGTAGAAGCCAGCCGAATGGGGCATTAATTAGGCCAAAGAAATGCTACAGTAAATCAATACCGATTTTTCCAATCAGTTGAACTCCCTTTGTCCCTCTTAATCCAGCCTAAATGATGATGGGTCTGAAGTCTGAAGAAGGGTTTCAGCCCAAAACCTTGCCTATTTCCTTCGCTCCATAGATGCTGCCTCACCCGCTGAGTTTCTCCAGCATTTTTGTCTACCCTAAATGATCAGCAAATCAGTCCGACAGCTTTCAAAAACTCTGTGACAAGGATTAGGAGCCTCAGGAAAGATAATGGAACAGTAGAAAAAAGGTTTGATTAGCTATGGTGAAATGTACCTGACCATCTTACAGACTGGTGTAACCATTTTAATTATATTTTCTATTGATTTGTTAAATGTACAGGTTGGAACTGGGCAGGGGATTTCCCCTGTAACTAAACAGATCAATCAACAACCTAACGCTGCAGTGAGGAATTTTCCATTCAGTTAGAATGTAAAGCAAATCTATTAGCATTTAAACCCCCAGAGTTCATTTATGCATGATGTATGTAAAATCTGCCAAGAGTTTTACTGCATTTCCTCTATAGCAGCCAATTTCCTGATTGGACTGTATCGCCCTTTTTAATCCTTTGAATAATTTAAGTGTATATATTGAAAACTATTTTATTTTGTATCAGTGTGTCATGGGACTGGGACTAATACTTAAGATTTAAACTCCACAAGTTGTTTGATCATGTAGCTGTAATAAAGAGAATGTGTAGCTAGTCACTCAAATAGACAGTGGCCTATTGTGACCATATACCTGAGACTCATTAAGATGCAAGGATTTAGCCCTGTAGCCACGCATCATTAATACAAACTCAAACACAAACATCCTTTTAATAGCTCTACGCTGAACAAGTTCTTTTTTAACTTTAGAGATACAGCGCGGAAACTGGCCCTTCGGCACACTGAGTCCACGCCGACCAGTGATCACCCCACACACTAACACTAGCGGCATGGTGGCTTAGCGGTAGACCTACTGCCTTACAGCGCCAGAGACCCAGGTTCGATCCTGACTACGGGTGCTGTCACTACGGAGTTTGTATCTTCTCCCCGTGACCTGCGTGGATTTTCACCGAGAACTTCGGTTTCCACCCACACTTCAAAGACGTACAGGTTTGTAGATTAATTGGCTTGGTATAAAATATAAATTGTCCCTAGTGTGTGTAGGACAGTGTTAGTGTGCAGGGATCACTGGTTGGTGTGGACTCGGTGGGCCGACAGGCCTGTTTCCACACTGTATCTCTGAACTAAGCTAAACAAGGGACAATTTACAATTTTACTGTAGCCAATTCACCTACGTCTCTGGAGTGTAGGAGGACACCGGAACACACGGAGAAAACCCATGCAGTCGCAGGGAGAACGTACAAACACCGTACAGACAGCACCCACAGTCAGGATCGAGCCTGGCCTCTGACACTATCGCTGTGTCACTTTTTCTTAATGGCAGGTATTGATCTACCAAAGAAAAGTTTGGAATGTGGCACGGAATGACAATCTCAAAGAACATCTTGAGGTTCCTTGGGATGAAGGGGTCATCGATTGAAGAATAGATTAGTAAAATTGATTCCTCATTGTCTAAGTTTTTAGAAGAACGCTAGGTGATTTCAGATGATTTTGCATTGAGAATAGGATTAAGGGTGAATTATTCATAATTTACTGAGATACGCAGATCCAGAGTAACAAGGCAATACTTTAATGGAGACACAAGAAACTGCAAATGCTGGAATCCTGAGTAAAACACACAGTACTGGAGTAACTCACTGGGAAGGATCCTGAACTGGAACATTTCCTGTCCATTTCCTCCACAGTCAATACTTTAGAACATAGAAAATAGGACAGTTCAGCATAGGGACTGGCCCTTCGGCCCATCATGTCTGTGCCGAACATGAAACCAAGACCAACTTTTATCTGACTACACATAACCCATATTTTTTTACTACCTGCATAACCATGTGCCTATCTAAAAGTCTCTTAAGTGTCGCTATTGTACCTGCCTCCACCCCACCCCCACCCCCAGCAGTGTATTCCAGGCACTCATCACCCTCTGTGTAATAAAACAACTCTGCATGTCTCCTTTAAACTTTGCCTCTCCCACCTTTAAGCTATGCCCTCTAGTATTTGATATTTGAACCCAGTGGTATGAATATTGATAGCTCTAATTTCAAGTAACTCTTGCATTCCCTCTCTCTCCATCTCTCCCCCACCCTAGTCATCTTGCTAGTTTCTTGCTTTTGCATCTTGCTTTGTTAGCACCTCCCCCACAGCCAACAATGGACCACCTTTGATTTGGTGCCGGTTTTGATTGTTCTGTACCTTTTCATACCGCTAGTTTCTCTCTCCCCTGACTCTCAGTCTGAAGAATGGTCTCGACCCTAAACGTCACATATTCCTTTTCTACAGAGATGTTGTCTGACCTGCTGAGTTACTCCAACATTTTGTGTCTGTCTTTCATGTCTATCCTCTGGATAAAAAGGTTCTGACTCTCTACCCTATCTATGCCAAATAATATTGAATTCACTTTGTTCCAATATGAATCATTTCTGGACTTGGGTTTCTCTGCCTGAAGATGAAATTAGACATCTTCTTCTCATTGATGGTGGCTGTAGTTTTGCCAGGAAAGGTCATTCTGCTATAATGAAGTTCATCCGTAGGTCATTTCTGTTGCATTTTTCATTGTCTTGTCACTTATTGTGATAGCATGCTGCAGGGGTAATATCATTTCATAGGATGCAAATAAAACCTTTTGTTTAAAGTACTCTTTACCAGTCATGTTAATCAAATTCCCTTCCAGAATTCAAAATCCACAACAAACATTTCTCTTTCTCTCAAAGCACGGTTACAGCGGAGTGGGAGAAATGGGCTTTGTATAAAAGAGTAACAGGGAACTGCAGATGCTGGAATCTTGAGCAAAACACAAAGTGCTGGAGTAACTCAACGGTCAGGCATCCTCTCTGGAGAACATGGTTAGGCAACGTTTGGGTCAATATGAAGAAGTGTCCTGACCCGAAGCTTCACTTATCCATGTCCTCCAGAGAGAAAGCAAAGTTACTCCAGCCCTTTATGACTGTATTAAATACAGTATCTGCACATTCAGCAGCAGGGTCCAAAGCTAGAAAGGTAAATCGAAAATCTTTACTCCTACGATCGCTTCAACTCAAAGCAAAATCTGTTTGGGGCAGCTTCAGATGGGATGTAGGTGCAATGTTGGTGTAAAACACCCTCATATCACTGCTAGATTGGCAAGAAGTCCTCTTAATGCAATGAAGAACATTCCTTCCATAACTGTGTAGCATAGAACTAGTGTACGGGTAATCAATGGTCGGCGAGGACTCGGTGGGCTGAACTGCCTGTTTCCACGCTGTATCTCTTAACCAAATTAAACTAAACAAGTATCTTCATAAACAGTTAACCAATTATTTATCTAATTTGCAGTTTGAGAAAACTAACCAATTAGTTATCTGATTTGCATTTTGAGATAAGTTATCGCTGTTTTGTTTGTGCAAACATTCTTAGAACACCTTCACTCAGTCAATGCACAAGGTGGTGTAGGTTAAACTACATTGTTCAATCTGCACCCATCATTCTCACAGCAGTCCATGCAGATTCATATTACTTCAGTTATTCACCAACAATATAAAACACTCCCAGTTCAGTCGCAGATTAAGATGCATGTATAGCTTCTCTGCTTGCAACATTCCGAGTCACAACCTCAAAAGGCCACTGTTTAGAATGACCAGTGTGACCCTTCGCTATTTCCCACACCTATCATCCTGTGGTCTCTGAGTGGGAGCACCAATTTTATACCGAAAACCCACTCCCATTGAGAAGTTTCTTAACTCCTTTCACGATTGAGACTTGCTGTAAACAGAGAGCACTTTCACAGCAGCAGAAAGGGCTGGAAATACTCAGCAAGTCAGGCTGATTGGGGTCATTATTATTCATGGCCTGTCTCCTGGGCAAAATAAGAATCAAGAGTTTTGAGGTAAATACTCAGTGAATAATCTACCACATCACCCAGCACATCCTCGCCCCATCCCAGCTAACACTTCTTTAATTCATTTGCACTACTGTCTTTATCAAATTGAACTAGTGCTACTTTACATTAAAACTAATTTCTGTTATTTACTTGTAGGTCGCTCTAACATCTTAACTTATTGACATATTTATTTCTGAGGTAATCTTCAGGTTTTGGAGCGCAGCAGGATGAAGGGTGATCTTATGGACGTGTACAAAATCATGAGAGGAATAAATCAGGTAAACGCACAGAGTCTCTTGCCCAGAGTATGGGAATCGCGAACCAGAGAACATGGGTTTAAAGTGAGGAGGGAAAGATTTAATAGGAACCTGAGGGGCAAGGTTTTAACACAAAGGGTGGTGAGTGTATGGAACGAGCTGCCGGAGGAGGTAGTTGAATGTTGGAGGTACTATTGCAATGTTTAAGAAACATTTTGACAGATACATGGATAGGACAGGTTTAGAGGGATATGGGTCAAAGGCAGATTGATGGGACTAGTGTAGATGAGACGTTGGATTGACACTGTTGGGTTGTTGCAAAAACCCATCTTGTTCATTATTGGGAAGGAAATCTGTCTTCTTGATCCAGATTAGTTTAGTTTAGTTTAGTTTTGTTTAGTTTAGTTTATTATTGTCACATATACCAAAGTACAGTGAAAAGCTTTAGTTCCGGGTGCTCCGGTTTCATTCCACATCCCAAAGACGTGCGGGTTTGCAAGTTAGTTGACAGCTGTAAATTGCCTCCATTGTTTATGGAGTGAATGCGAAAGCGGGATAATATAGAACTAGTGTGAACGGGTGATCAATGGCCGGCATGGACTCGGTGGGCCGAAGGGCCCGTTTCCATATGTGTCTCTAAACTAAACTAAACCAAAGCACTTTAGAAAAAATGTTAACTACACTGACTGTGAAGAATCTCTCAATGAGAAATACAGAAACTGGTGAATAGAAAGAGATACTTGAGGGAAGCTGCCAATTCTAGCCCAGGGTGTGAGAGACAGCTGGAATGAGTGTGGGAGAGTTCAGCAGTGCAGTGAAATGGAATGGGAGGAGGAGATTGTTAATTAGACAGTGTTAGTTGTTAATGTCTTTTTTGCAAGCATTTCTCAATACATTGAGAATTTGGCCTTCTGAGAGTGCTTAGTACATCCAATACTCCAATGCTATTTTATTGTCCCATACACCTTCTTATATCTTCCACGAGATGTTGTACACTTTATCCTGTATCTGTACATGGTAGAAGGCTTGACTGTATTGATGTATTGTCTTTTCTTTGACTGGATAGCATGCAAGCAAAAGCTTTTCATTGTAACTTGGTACATGTGACAATAAGAAACTAAACTAATCCAGATAAAGTGAAATTTGTTGTTCAGCATACAATCTTACTGTATATATGCACAAACATACCATAGTACAGGAGTGGAATGATTGTAGTGTAGATCACACTGAAGCAGTACACTTAAAGTAGCTACATTTCTGGCGCCATTTGGTATTCTTGAAGTTTCAAATGTCTTTAAAATATGGGGTTCCCAACCTTTTTCATCCCGTTTACCTCCGGTAACTTTAATAGCACATAACAATGTTATTTCACATATTTATGAACAACTAATGATGAACAGATACTGATATACCAGAACCAAACACAGTCAGTCAATGAGAAAAAATATGTACAAATCCAGAATCAACAAATTTACCCCCATGGTGGGCGAAAATTACCCCCTGGGGGTAAATTTACCTCAGGTTGGGAACCCTTGTTATAGAGTCTACCATAGAATTAGTGTGAATGGGTGATAGATGGTGTCGATGGGTCGAAGGGCCTGTTCCCCCCACGTAGTCTCTGTATCTCAATAAACACACCAGGCTTTGCGTTGTCAAGTCACCGGACGACATTCTAAGTTAGAAGCAGGACAGCTGCACATTGAACTAGTCCAACAGCCCCACATATTCAATGGATTACAATGATCGGCCTGTACTGCCAACATAGAGAGCAACCTCTAGAGGAGGGACATCTTTGCTATAGATTTGTCTTGATAGATTTGGCTGAGACACCAACTATTGCATAGATAATAACAGAGGTGGGGTGATCATAGGTTTTAAACTGATTGAGGGCTCTGGATGATTTATATACAGATTAAGGACAGTAATTTGAGCACGAGTTTAGCTGATTCACAGTTAGTTTAATGGAAGTCTGTTTGAAAAGTTATGCAGAGGTGGAGCTGGTTGTTCCATAGATTAATGGATGTCTGGGAACATTCAGACAGCCGTAATGTATTGAGGGGCTTGAAGTGACAGAGTGGTCTTGGATCTCTCACAGATATGATGAAGCATGACACGGTTTCAGATTTATGTGTGGGAGAAAAGAGCTAGCTCTGTTTTTGGTCGGATTGATCATAAAGCGGAGTTACTATCAACACACAAACAATCACCCTTGCCCCCCGTAACGACACTGAGTTGGTGGCTGACATCATTACTAAAAGTTTACTGAGAAAGTATGGAAATGATATGAGGGAAATGCCCCAAGCGGAATACAAGAACCCATCCGGACGGTAGACATTAGAAGTACATCGTGGAAACAGGCCCTTCAGCCCACCGAGTCCACACCGACCAGCGATCAACCCCATGCACTAACACTATCTTGCACACTTTGGGACAATTTATAATTTTACCGAAGCCAATTAACTTACAAACCTGTATGTCTTTGGAGTGTGGAGGAAACAGGAGCTCCTGGAGAAAACCCACGCTGTCACTGGGAGCATGTACAAACTCTGTACGGACAGCACCTGTAGTCAGGATCGAACCCAGGTCACTGGTGCTGCAATGGCAGCTACTCAAAGGTCAAAAGGTTCAAAGGTCAGCTTATTGTCACAATTAAGGTACAGTGAAGCTCCAATTACCATACAGCCATACAAAAAAAAAGCATCAAGACACACAACTACATAAAAGCTATCATAAACATCCACCACAGTGGATTCCCCACATTCTTCACTGTGATGGAAGGCAATAAAGCCCACTCCTCTTCCTCTTTATTCTCCTGTGGTCGGGGCAGTCGAACCATCCGCAGTCAGGGCGATCGAAGCTCCCGCGCTGGGGCGGTCGAAGCTCCTGTGGCTTGGAGCTCCCGATGTCGGCCTCTAACCAGACCGCAAACTCCACAATGTTAAAGTCCGTAGGCTCCCGCGTTTGGAGCTCGAGAGGTCGATCTCCGAGAGGGATCGCCAGCTCCACAATGTTAAAGTCCGCAGGCTCATGGGGTTGGAGCTCCCAGTCGGTCTCCAGCAGAGGCCGCCAGCTCCTCGATGTTAGGCCGCAGTGCAGACGGAGATACGATATGAAAGAAAATTGCATCTCCGTCGAGGTAAGAGATATTTTTAAAGTTCCCCTCAACCCCTCCCCCCCCCCCCCCCCCCCCCCATATATAATAAGCTAAAGAACACTAAAACATACATTTAACACATACTAAAAATCAACAAAGAAGGAAGGGACGAGACAAACTGTTGGCGAGGCGGCCATTGTTGGCGCCACCTGGTGGTCATCCACCGCTGCACCACTGTGTCAACAACTGCCCATCCTCACTGTCTCCATGATAGTCTTTGATTTATGTTGCATACTTAGTTTCTAGTTCTAGATCTTCGTTAATTACTTCCTCATAATTCTGATTTATACTACCTCTATTAAAATCTTTTTGTGGCCTTATTCATGGAGATTAAGCAGGCATGGCAATTAGGAACCAATTGGTCAAAGGTTCTGAACAAGGGTTTCGGCCCGAAACGTCGCCTATTTCCTTCGCTCCATAGATGCTGCTGCACCCGCTGAGTTCCTCCAGCAATTTTGTGTACCTGTGGTCAAAGGTTCTAACTGACTATACCATATAATACAATTGACTATCTTGGCAGTTTGCAAGGTGACTTGGATAGGCTGGGTGAGTGGGCAAATGCATGGCAGATGCAGTATAATGTGGATAAATGTGAGGTTATCCACTTTGGTGGCAAAAACAGGAAAGTAGACTATTATCTAAATGGTGGCCGATTAGGAAAAGGGGAGATGCAATGAGACCTGGGTGTCATGGTACACCAGTCATTGAAAGTAGGCATGCAGGTGCAGCAGGCAGTGAAAAAAGCGAATGGTATGTTAGCATTCATAGCAAAAGGATTTGAGTATAGGAGCAGGGAGGTTCTACTGCAGTTGTACAGGGTATTGGTGAGACCACACCTGGAGTATTGTGTACAGTTTTGGTCTCCAAATCTGAGGAAATACATTCTTGCTATAGAGGGAGTATAGAGAAGGTTCACCAGACTGATTCCTAGGATGTCAGGACTTTCATATGAAGAAAGACTGGATAGACTCGGTTTGTACTCGCTTGAATTTAGAAGATTGAGGGGGAATCTTATAGAAACTTACAACATTCTTAAGGGGTTGGACAGGCTAGATGCAGGAAGATCGTTCCCGATGTTGGGGAAGTCCAGGACAAGGGGTCACAGTTTAAGGATAAAGGGGAAATCCTTTAGGACCGAGATGAGAAAAACATTTTTCACACAGAGAGTGGTGAATCTCTGGAACTCTCTGCCACAGAAGGTAATTGAGGCCAGTTCATTGGCTATATTTAAGAGGGAGTTAGATGTGGCCCTTGTGGCTAAAGGGATCAGGGGGTATGGAGAGAAGGCAGGTACAGGATACTGAGTTGGATGATCAGCAATGATCATATTGAATGGCGGTGCAGGCTCGAAAGGCCGAATGGCCTACTCCTGCACCTATTTTCTATGTTTCTATGTTTTAGTTTTAAGAGACACAACGTGGAAACAAGACCTTTGAACCACAAAGTCCATGACGACCATCGATCACACATTCACACTAGTATGTTATCCCACTTTCACATCCATTCCCTGCGCACTAGGGGCAATTTACAGAAGCCAATTAAACCACAAACGTCTTTGGGATGTGGGACGAAACCGGAGCACCTGGAGGAAACCCACGCGGTCACAGGGAGAACGTGCAAACTCCACACGGACAGGACACGAGGTTTGGATGAAACCTGGGTCTCTAGCGCTGTGAGGCAGCAGCTCTAGTAGCTGCGGCACTGCACTTCCCCAGTTGCTGAGACAGACAAAAGCCAGTGAGAACTAGACTGGATGTACATTTGACCCAAACATCATTCCACTGGTGTGCCTGCGATTCCACATTAGTTAATAGCCATGGCTGCAATATTAAAATCAGTGCAATTTCTTAAGGGACAAATCTCAGCCACAAAGGAAAGCGATATTAGATAATTGATGGGCCATTATTAATGGATTTTATAACCATTTAGTAATCAATAGGATTATTGATGATCCAGAGAAGTAAACAAACTAGATCATTATTTGAAATAATTGTTGATCGGGGCATTAGGAGAATATTTTCTCTGACTAACGATGTGTGACCTTTTACACACATGAAAGCTGTTACGGCGTCAGTTTATGTCAGAAATTGTATCTATGTCAGGATCCTAAATATGTTTATGATTGTAATTCCTAAGCCAAAGATCCAAGATCCAGAGTTCAGTCTTCTAATAAGCTGGGCAGGATGGAATTCTCATCATTATTCAAGCCTTCCATTTATAAATTCATAGGATCATGTTATAGGAGCAGAATTAGACCATTCGGCCCATCAAGTCTACTCCGCCATTCAAGCAAGGCTAATTTATCTTTCCCTCTCAACCTCATTCTCCTGCCTACTCCCCATAACTAATCAAGTATCTGGCATCTGATAATCTCAATCAATCCAAAGCCTCCACAATGAATTCCACATATTCACCACCTTCTGAGGAAGAAATTATTCCGCATCTCCTTTCAAAAGGTACGTCCTTTTATTCTGAGTCTACAGCCTCTGGTCCTAGACTCTGTCACTAGTTTATGAGGCATGATAAAAATCTTCTGACTCGGTGCATGAATTCACCCAGAGGGAAGGATGACTAGCGGAGGACAGCATAAAGCTGCTTCTATTATAAATTCAGCTGACAGTCTAGTCCCTAGGGAGGTATAATTGAACAACAGAGGTGCCTGTGGGCCACAAAGGTGGCCGGGCAAAGAAAAGGATGTTGATTTGTTGAATGATCCAGATGAAAGTGATGCTGGAGGCCCTGCAGAAGCCTGGGGCTCGACTGGATCATGACCCGCTCCAAAAGACCTAGCTCGCGGGTCGGACTTTGGAAATTTCGAAATGGTGTCAAATTTAGTGACTCGAGAAAAAATGGTCTATATATCATGTATAGTCTTTCCACTGACTGGTTAAGAAGCAACAAAAGCCTTTCACCATGCCTCTGTACACCTGACAATAAACTAAACTAAACTAAAGTGCAGAATATATTGATACAGCAGCAGAGAAAGTGCAGATAAAAATCTGGATCGGCACGGTTGCTAGAGTTGCTTCCTTACAGCGCTTTCAGTGCCAGAGACCCGGGTTCGATCCCGACTACGGGTGCTGTCTGTACGGGGTTTGTACGTTCTTCCAATGACCACGTGGTTTTTCTCCGAGATCTTCGGTTTCCTCCCAAACTCCAAAGACTTACAGGTTTGTAGGTTAATTGGCTTGGCAGAAATGTAAATTGTCCCTAGTGTGTGTAAGATAGTGTTAATGTGCAGGGATCTCTGGTCGGTGCGGACTCGGTGGGCCGAAGGGCCTGTTTTACTGTATCTCTAAACTAAACTAAACATGTCCCAGGGCCGCAACAAGGTAGGTTGAGTGATTTTAAAAGGTCTTAGCTTATAAAGGTCCTGTTTATTTACACCAGAGATCTGGGTTTGAGCCTAGCCTCAGTTGCTGTCTATATGGAGTTTGCACATTCTCCCTGAGAAATTAAAAAATAAACATTGTTATTTAAAACTTTCCATGTTGTATCATGCTTCAAATTGCATTACATAGTACAAGGAAGATCCTGGAAGGGTTAAGTTTTGAAAATCACAATAACATTGATCTCAGCGTTGAAAGTAGAGACACCTTTATCTTGTCCTGTTGTAGCGTTTGTATTTTGCTGACAGCTTAACCTCACGTAACCCTAAATCGCATGATCATCCCTGGGGTTTCAAGCATCTTCAAATAAGATTTTTGTAATGTCATTTATGTACATCCAGAATTCTGAATTATTGGTAAAGTCTCATTTGGACAAGATTGATGTTGACGTTTGATGAATACTTAGTTTTGTGGAAGGAGACACGGCCTAAAATAACTGGCGTTATATGTCAAATGAATAAAAATTAATACATTATTAACTTCTGTGATGCTAATCCAATAAAGCAATTCAGTCCTCGGGCATATGTCAGCACTAAGAATTTAACAGGGTCCAGACACTATGTAAAAGCAGAACATTTCTTCCACACCTCTACAGTTGTGTGCATGGAGATGCATGTGTATATTTTCAGACAATCAGGTCCTTTGCTTTTGCCTTTGCCTTTGCCTGAGCTGTATTAAGGCCTTTGCCTTTGCCTTTGCCTTTGCCTTTGCCTTTGCCTTTGCCTTTGCCTTTGCCTTTGCCTTTGCCTTTGCCTTTGCCAGAGCTGAGCCTAGCATCGTTCAGCTATCCTCTGATATAAGCTTCAGGTCTGTTGTGCAGTTCTGCCCAAGGCAGGTTTTTATTTATTGTCGGAGAACACAGACCTGTCAATGTTAGATAAATACAAGGTGCGAGATTTTCAGTTGCAAGGCAAATGCGTGCCAACAGCATAACCTTGGCTAAATGTGGCATGCTGCATCTGTCACCCAAGCTGTAGCAGATAGCCAAGTGACACTAATGTATTCTTGTCTGTATTCCTTGTTCTTCTCCTTCTCTCCATTTGAGCGTCTGACGGCACTGGGCCTGTACTCGCTGGTGTTTCGAAGGATGACGGGGAACCCCATTGAAACTTACCGAATAGTGAAAGGCCTGGACAGAGTGATGAGGAGAGAATGTTTCCACTAGTGGGAGAGTCTACGAACAGAAGGGACAGCCTCAAAATAAAAGGACGTCCCTTTACAAAGGAGATGAGAAGGAATCTCTTGTCAGAGGGTGGTGAATCTGTAGAATTCATTGCTACAGATGGCTGTGGAGGCCGTCAATGTTTATTTCTCAGGTGGAGATTGACAGATTTGTGATTAGTAAGGGTGTCACGAGTTATGGGGCGAAGACAGGAGAATGAGGTTAAGAAGGAAAGATAGATCAGCCAAGATAGAATGGCGAAGTATACAAGATGGGCTGAATGGCCTAATTCTGCTAAAACGTATGAACTTATGAACTCCTTCGCACCCTCTTGCTTCACTCCACATTTTTTTCAACAATGGGGGAGTCATGGGTCAATGGTACTTTATTTCATAAATTCATAACTTATGAAATTTGGATGTGTGCGTTTTCACACTTCTGTCCCTCTTGCCAGAAGGGAGAGGGGAGAAGGGGGAGTGACCGGAGTGAGACTGGTCCTCGATTATGCTGGTGGCCTTGCCGTGGTAGCGTGAGGTGTAGATGGAGTCAATGGAAGGGAGGCTGGTTTGTGTGATGCTCTGGGCTGCGTCCACAATTCTCTGCGACTTCGTGGGGCAGGTTTCCCAGCCCGAGTGCTTGAAAGCTTACACTTCCCCATTGTACTCCAACAGCTGAGAGCAGTTATCCAAAGATCGCAGATCAGCTCTGCAGAAGTTCAGGAGTTGAGGAGTTCTGAACCTTCACACAGTCCAAAGATCCCGACCCCAAACGTCACCTGTTCATTCCCTTCACCGATGCTGCCTTGGCCACTGAGTTCCTCCAGCACTTTGTGTTTGGGTGTTTTCCAGCACATGCAGTTCCTTTTGTCCCCACACAGTCATGTTGGTAGAAGTCAATGTCCACTCAGAACCACAAGCTTTGAAACAGAAGATCCAATTCAAGAAATATTTGATTTTTAGAGTTCCATTGGCAATATTTAGGATTGCAGAGTCATAGAGTGATAAAGTCATGGTCATCGTTTGAGTTTAGTCTATTGTCACACGTGCCGAGGTACAGTGAGAAACTTTTGTTGCATGCTAACCAGTCAGCAGAAAGACAATACATGATTAAAATTGAGCCTTCCACAGTGTACAGATACATGATAAAGGGAATAATGTGAATAAAGTTTAGTTTTAGTGCAAGATAAAATCCAGTAACGTCTGATCAAAGAAAGTTCAAGGATCTCCAATGAGGTAGATAGTAGCTCAGGACTGCTCTCTATTTGTTGGTAGAGTCATAGAACATGGAAACAGGCCCATCAGCTCAACATGTCCCTGCCGACCAAGATGCCCCATCTACGCTAGTCCCACCTGGCTATGGCCAATATCCCTCTAAACTTTTCGTATCCATAAGTTATATCAAGAGACAACATACAAACAGAGGCCTCAGTCCACTGAGTTCACGTGTACCAGCAACCACCCATTAACTCTCCTCTTACATTCATTTTAATTCTTGTTCTCACCATGTTTTTATCTGAGTTTCTTCTGGATTCACCCACACACCAAACAATTTATAATGGCCAATTAAATTACCAACCCACACATCTTTGGGATGTGGAAGGAAACCGGAGCACCCGGAAGAAAACCCCACGGTCACAGGGAAAACACGCAAACTCCACACAAACAGCACCAGTGATCAGAATTGAATCCAAGTATTTGACACTGTGAGGCATCCACTCTGCCTGCTGTCCGGCTCTCCTTTTTATTCTTTTCTGGGAGAAAATTGAACAAAATTTGTCAAACAGAAAATTTGTAGTTTCTTTGAGGAGTTTTATGTTGTTACATTTTCAGTTTAGTTTAGTTTAGTTTAGAAATACAATACGGAAACGGGTCCTTCGTCCCAACGAGTCTGCGCCGACCAGTGATCCCCGTACACTAGCACTATCCTACACAGGGATAATGTACAATTTTTACCAAAGCCAATTAATCTACAAACCTGTACGTCTTGTAGGTTCATTGGCTTCTGTAAAATGTAAACTGTCCCTAGTGTGGAGGATTGTGCTAGTGTGTGGGGTGATCGCAGGTCGCCGTGGACTTGGTGGGCCAAAGGGGTCCGTTTCCACACTGTTTCTCTAAAGTCTAAACACAACGGGTCAGGCAGCATCTTTGGAGAACATGGAGAGGTTTTGAATCTGGATCTTTCTTCAGACTCCACCCACTTAGTTATTCCAGCACTTTTTTTAATTTATTTTTTATTTTTTTAATATTTTTATTAGAAGTACAATAAAATACAGTAATACACATCACATATATCTTATTACATTTGTTGTACCACTTCATTTTTTGAGCTATAAGAAATAAAAGAAGTAAGGAAAGTGAAAAAGAGTCGTGAAGGTGCAGGAAAGTGTTGGGAAAAGAGAGCCCCTTAGAAAATAAGTTAGAGAAGGAAGTAAAGAAAGGAAATAGACCCTAGAAAAGAAAGTGCCTCCACTTGTCTCCAACTTTTTTTGATTAGCACCGCCTTGCCGTCAATTCCCTCAGGTTCTCCTCCCTCACCTGGACACAGAAGCAATTGGCAGCAGACAATAAACTTACCAATGTGCATGTTTCTGAGGTGTGGCAGGAAACCGGAGCACTTTGTTTCCTTGCAAAGGGCGTTGAATCTCTGGAATCGTTGTGCCTGGAGGTTTGTTCATTGTGGGAATTGAAAGAGGAACGAGAACAATTCTTGAAAGATCAATGAGTTCAAGGCTACTGGGACAGAAGTAGAGTTCAGACCAAGGAGAAATTAGCCATGATCACATTGGAAGAAGGGTCCCGACCCCGAACGTTAACTATCCATGTTCTCCAGAGATGCTGCTTGACCCATTGAGTTACTCCACCACTTTTTTTAATACACCAGCTTCCGTAGTCCCCAGATCTCCATGGCCTGCAGTGGGGAAGCCACCGAGTCGGCCCCTGCGCGTCCCCCAAAAACCAGAGACCGGGGGGGGGGGGTGAAGCCGGCGACGACGCCGGACGCGACGGGTGAGGAGCGAGGCCAGTAGGAGCGGAGAGGAGAGGGAACCGTGGTCTGGCCTACCACGCCCTCAAGGTAGGGCAGGATGAGGGGCGACGGTTCGCTGGTTAATCTATAGGTCCAAGGAAGGCGATGACTGGAGGCCCCGCAGCAGCCTGGGGATCGCCTGGATCGGGCAACACTCATAAACCCTACAGCACTTTCTATGCACTTTGCTAATCGGGGATTGTGCTTAGGTGTGGCAATACTTTTACTGGACTGTACGTAAGAAAATGATTTCACTGTGCGTTTGCACACATGACAATAATAGCTCCATTTAAACAGTTCCTTGTTTCTACTTTGCGTCCTACGCAATAATCCAGCATCTGCAGTTCCCATTTTGTTTTGTTGACCCAGATAAAACCCACACAGTGACAGGGAGAAGTGCACACGTGCGGCACCGGAGATCAGGATCGAACCTGGTTCACTGGATCCAGGAGGCAGTAGCTCTAGCTCTGTGCTGCATTGACATGCATGCTGCCTTCCACTGCAAGGCCAGCTCACATAACATGGTGGCACCCAAACACTGTATAGTGTAGCACAAAGATTGTAGCATGGAGCATCTCCTTGACAACCAGACTCACCGGGCGATACAGTGGCGCACCGGTAGAGTTGCTGACCTTACAGCGCCAGAGACCCGGGTTTGATCCTGACTTCGTGTGTTCTCTGTATGGAGTTTGGACGTTCTCCACGTGGGTTTTCTCCGGGTGCTCCGGCTTCCTCCCTCATTCCAAAGCCGTGCTGGTTTGCACGTTAAATGGCTTTTATCTTCTTCTTGAGTAAGGCGTGCACAGCCTAAAGTTGTAAGACAACTTGTCCTGTTTGATCTTCTGTTTGTGCACGCCAGGTTGATTGCATTCGTCGAAACAGGGTGGACCACGTGAAGGTTGCAAACTCCCACCCCATGGCTTCTGTAAATTGTCCCTAGTGTCTAAGATAGAACTAGTGCCTGGGTGATCGCTGGTCGGCGAGGATTCGGTGGGCCAACGGGCCTCTTTCCATGCTGTATCTCTAAACTAAACTAAACTTAGGTGTCCTTGAGACTAGGTGTCCTTGAGACTCTTGAAAGGCGCCCATAAATAAAATGTATTATTATTATTAAACTAAATTAACAGCAATGGCAGCAGGTGAGGTCTCCCGTCTCCACCCCAGGCTCACCTGCAGACTCAGTTGCCATGAAAATAAAATTGTGTGAATGTCTTTGATACTATGGAAAAAAATAATAATATTAGGAAAAAAGTTAAAAGCTATTTCATAAGCATAACAAAACACTCGAAAGGCACACATATTTAAAAAATAGTTCAAATTCGAGCAAATAAAAGATGACCCAGCAGTCATTTAGTCCAATTGATTACAAGAGGCCCATTTTTAATTACAGCCGGTAATGGCTGTGCTGGAGTCAGTGGGAGATTGGCCCGCCTGGGAGCTGGGAACCCTGCAGAACTCTATGTTGTCCCAACAGAATACCCAAGGAGACCAACTCTGCTGCACTGGAAGCAAAGTAGAAGGTGATATTGCCATAGAGTCATATAGATATACAGCATGGAACCAAGCCCTTCATCCCACCTTGCCCACACCAACCAATGTGCCCCTTCTACACTAGTCCCACCTGCCACTGATTTGCCCATAATCCTCTAAACCTATCTTAGCCATGTATCTATCCAAATGTCGCTTAAACATTATGATAGTCCCTGTCTCAACTACCTCATCCAGCAGCTCGTTCCATATACACACCACCCTTTGTGTAAAAAAGTTACTCCTCAAGTTCCTATTAATCCTTTCACCGCCTCACCTTAAATCTATGTCCTCTGGTTCTCGATTCCCCTACTCCAGGCAAAAGATTCTGTGCATTTACTGAGAGTCTATTCCTCTCACGATTTTGTACACCTCTATAAATTCACCCCACATCATCCTACACTCCAGGGAATAAAGTTTGTCAGCTCAACCTCTTCCTGTAGTTTAAGCCCTTGAGTCTTGGCAACATCATCATAAATCTACTCCACGCCCTTTCCAGCTTGACAACACCTTTTCTATAACAGGGTGACTAAAACTGAACACAATACTCTAAATACCCCACCACTCGCCACATCTTCCCATCTCCCCCTATGTCTGCCTTCCGTAAAGACCGCTCCCTCCGCAACTCCCTTGTCAATTCTTCCCTTCCCTTCCCTTCCCTTCCCTCCCGTACCACCCGCTCCCCGGGCACTTTCCGTTGCAACCGCAAGAAATGCAACACCTGTCCCTTCACCTCCCCCCTCGACTCCATTCAAGGACCTAAGCAGTCGTTCCAGGTGCGACAAAGGTTCACCTGTATCTCCTCCAACCTCATCTACTGCATCCGCTGCTCTAGAAATTGCAGCAGGATGTTGATCGGTTGGGCAGGTGGGCTGAGGAATGGTTATATCTATATAAGTAAAAGTCTCATCTTGCCCACTGTGCTGTCTTGTCTGTGCTGTATATTGACTTTAGAAAAAAACGGTACCATATATCGCTATGATTTTTGACCGTCTTACTCATAAGTCCTCCTCCGCTGAGGTAGCCCTGAGGATTTTTCCGATCGATAAAAAATAAAAAAGTTATGAGTGTTTAAAAAAATCTTGAGATCAGCTGATTGGTCCTCTCGCCTGTCAATCACCACGATGAAGGTAATGCCCCTTCCGGAGGGGGGGGGGGGGTGGCAGGACTATAAAAACCCTGTGAGTCTAAGCTGTGAATCAACTAAACTGTTATTCTGCAATGTACTTGCAATAAGTGATTTGTTATCCCTTAATGGCAATGCAATGAGTTGTTTGGCAATTTGGTGGCCTGCACTCTCCCTAAAAAACTATGATATTGAATGTGCTGGCCTGCACTCTGCTTGAAATGCTGTGAAATTGAATGTGCTGGCCTGCACTCTGCTTGAAATGATGTGAAATTGAATGTGCTGACCTGCACTCTGCTTGAAATGCTATGAAATTGAAATTGAATTTGGTGGCCTGCACTCTGCTGGAAAAGGAACTTCAAGGAATAGCCGAGTGAACTGCCAGTCCACCAGCCCTGAGTGACTGATCTGCCAGCCCACCAGCCCTGAGTGACTGATCTGCCAGCCCACCAGCCCTGAGTGACTGAGCTGCCAGCCCACCAGGCCTGAGTGACTGAGCTGCCAGCCCAAGAATCCTTTTGGCCCATAATGTCCATACTAGCCCTCTGGAAACCAGTCCCTTCGGCCCACAACTCCCATACTAGTGCTCCAGAAAGCCCCCAATTGGTGGAGAGGTGGAATTGGTGGAGAGGTGGAATATTGCATTGAGGGACCAGCCCTCCCGTGTGAATATGGGACCCAATGGGTCCCACTTAGTCTAGTTTATATTATAAAATCACACCTCATCCTCCAGTGTTCCAAAGAATAAAGTCCCAGTCTGCACAACCTCTCCCCATAGCTCACACCCTCGAGTCCTGGCAACATCCTTGTAAATCTTCTCCGTGCCCTTTCCAGCTTGACAACATCTTTCCTATAACATGGTAATCAAAACTGAACACAGTTCATTAAATGCGGCCTCACCAACTTCTCACACAACTGGATGACTCTATGACATAAGTAGCTGACGATTGCTTAGGAACATGAAAAGTTCGCGAAACAAACTGGTTTAGGAGGGAACTGCAGATGCCGGTTTACAACCGGGGATAGACACAAAATGCTGGAGTACGATCAGGCAGCAACAATGGAGAAAAGGAATAGGTGACATTTTAGGTCGAGACCCTTCTTCCTGTATAGGAAGTTATTGGCTCAAGCCATAGCTGTGGGAGGGGAGAAAGAATTGTCACCATTTCATGTCGAGACCCTGCATTGTAAAAAGCCGCAAAGAAGTCTTTTCATTCTTCTTTTTCAACCATGCTCCAATACAGCTTTAACCTATTGACATTTTTATGAATCAGTCTGAAGAAGGGTCCCAACCTGAAACATCGTCGATCCACTTCCTCCACAGATGTTGCCTGACCTGCTGAATTCCGCCAGCACTTTGTCTTTTTCTTCTCATGAGAAAAGTGTTGTACTTTTTTTCATTTCTGATCAGAACTCATGTGGAAAATAAAATGGGTAGGACAAAGACATCATATTACATGATAGACTGCTGCCAGAGGGCATAATAGCTCAGAACTGCAACAGATATTGACAGGTCTATTCCTAGAACCAAAATCACAAGGCTTAGATAAAGAAGAGAATTGGCAGCCAGATATTCCTTCTCCCCTCCCACAGATATGGTGTCACGTTGAATTGTCACAGGGAAGCATTGTGTTTGAATGGATTGGAAGATGTTTCATAAGTAGCGTGGGATGAATGTGGATTCACGTGCATCATTTCTTAGAAGTAATAGTACAGGATGATCTTTGGAACCATTACAATACACACCTATTATGCATTCTGCGAAAGCACACCAAGCTTGCTTGTGACAGGCGAAGTTCACACATTCAGCTGTCAGGGCCTGAGGGCCCGAGCTCTAGGGAGGGGGTGGGCAGAGGAGGACTTTATTCCCTGGAGCACAGGAAGCGGAGGGGTGATCTTACAGAGGTGTGTATAATCATGAGGGGAATAGATAGGGTGAATGTACAGGAGAGTCTTTTATCCCGAGTAGGAGAATGAATAACCCGAGGACATAGGTTTAAGGTGAGGTGGGAAAGATTTACTCAGAACCTGAGGTCATTTTTTCAAACAGAAGATGGTGGGTATATGGAACGAGCTGCCAGAGGGGGTAGTTGAGGCAGATACTGTAACAGTATTTAAAATACTGGACAGGTACATTGATAGGAAAGGTTTAGAGAGGTACAGGCAGCAGAGATGGCAGATGGGACTAGCATGGGTGGAACATGTTGGTCGGCATGGGAAAATTGGGCCAAAGGACCTGTTACCATGCTGTATCACTCGATGCCTGCATGCTTGCAAGTTACAATTTACGTAAGACAATTAATCTACAAACCTGTGTGTCCTTGGAGTGTGGGAGGAAACCGGAGCACCCGGAGAAAACCTACATGGTCACGGGGAGAATGTAAAAACTCCACACAGACAGCACCCATAGTCAGGGTCGAACCCAGGTCTCTGGCGCTGTGCGGCAGCAACTCTACTGCTGAGCCGCCGTGCAGCACTTACATGTGTCTGAGCTATCATCTAACAGCGTGTAAAAGAGATATGTGAATCATTGTCGTGAGATCTTACATTGATCGTGAAGAATGAGGCCATGCGCTGTTTTAAAATGGATTTCAAAAAATCGCCTTGAACTTTGTTAGCTGACAAAAGCTGTAGAAAACAGGCTTTGCCGTCGACACATTGAGAAATGGCTTGTGGAGGTTTGTTTGCAAAGGGTTTTTTTTACTCTTCACTGAAAACGCAAATTGTAAACAGCTCAACGGCAGTAACAGATGAACTGCCACTGTCCAGAAGTGTGTCTTCTCCTTATTTCTGGCAAATCTTGAGCTCAACACTCAGCTTTGGAGTAGGGCAGTAAATGAAGTCATTTTTTTCTCCCCCTGCATCTCAGCAGGCTGTTCCTGCTCAGTTTGTTTTGAATCACTCATTCTGATTGAGTCGCTAGTCGAAGCTGAATAGGGGGACAGGGAGAGCTCTTCTGTAATCTTTTCCTGACAGCCAGTGAACAAGCCTCCAAAAATCTTTGACTATGTTGGCATTTAAACATGGGGATAACAAGAAACGATGTTGTAGAACAAAGAACAGCACTTTTCAATGCGACCATTCATGTAGTTCTGACAGAGGTAATTCGTCATTGCTTTGAGTGAAGCTACGTTTCCTCTGGTTAAAAGCAGGCTGGTTAAATTTTTACCTGACTTCATGAATGCTTCTATCAAAGCTGAAAGGGACTATGTTGCCAGCTAAGACTCTCTGAGCGCCCACGTTAGTGATTGTTTTCGAGAGGGGGTTACATTCAAAAGCAGCTGGGTGACATCTGTTAGGTGGGAACAAGCAAACTGACTTCTTGTTTAGGATAAAGAGTAATGGCCTACGTTGGAGTCTGAGCCGCACAGTTATTCTGTGGGAAGAGCTTGGGAAGTGATTGATGGTGCTCCATATTCCTGCTTGGCTTTGGCAATCCCAGCAGGAGCTGTTTTGATGAAGGAAAGGACGATGGTACAATGTACCAATAGATACAGCGTCTAATTAAACAGCCTTGCCTCCATTTAATGCCACTCTTCAAGCTTGAGGCTTTAGAGATACGGAGACAGGTCCTTCATCCCAGCGAGTCCGCGCCGACCAGCGGTCACCCCATACACTAACACTATCCTACACACTAGGGACAAATTACAATTTACACAAACCAATTAGCCTACAAACCTGCGCAACCTGATTCATCGAGATCAAACCTGGATCTCTGGCACTGTAAGGCAGCAACTCTGCCACTGCACCAACATGCCGCTCATCATTGCTTAAGGGAAATTTAATGTTCCAGAACAGATTACTGAGATTTTAATTGCGATATGTATGCAATTAACCCATTAAGATGAACTTGAAGATCGAACCCAGGTCTCTGGTGTTGTTAATGGGGAGAAGGCAGGAGAATGGGGTTGAGAAGGAAAGATAAATCAGCTGTGATTGTATGGTGCATTAGACTTGATGGGCCGTATGTCCTAATTCTGCTCCTATAACTTATGAACTCTCTGGAGGTCCCTGTGAGGCACCAGTCCTGTGCCCCACCAGTGTGAGTCTCTTGAACCCTGGACATAGAACATAGAAACATAGAAAGTAGGTGCGAGAGTAGACCACCAGGTCCGTCGAGCCCGCACCGCCATTCGCTCATGGCTGAACACTAAACAGACACACTTACCCACAAACAGTAGACACAAGACACAGAACACAAGACACTACCCTCCCCTTTATACCGCTATCACCCCTCTCCACCCCAAGAACCGCGTGATCTCCTGGGGGAGGCAAAAAAACGGATAAAAACCCAGGTCCAATTCGGGAAAAAAATCCGGGAAATTCCTCTCCGACCCCAATCCAGGTGATCGACACTTGTCCAGGAGATCACTCAGGTCTACTATACTAACCATACCTAGGTCCATATCCCTGCCCTCTCCCCGTAGCCCCTTATCCCCTTGGCAGCTAAAAAACCATCTATTTTAGACTTAAATATATTTAACGTTTCTGCTTCCAATGCTCCCTGGGGCAGTGAATTCCATAAATTAACCACCCTCTGGGTGAAGAAGTTCTTCCTCATCTCAGTTTTAAAAGAGCCCCCCCTTATTCTGCAACTATGTCCCCTAGTTCTAGTTTCCCCGATCATTGGGAACATCCTCGGTGCATCCACCCGATCAAGGCCCCTCACGATCTTATATGTTTCAATGAGATCGCCTCTCATTCTTCTAAACTCCAAAGAGTAGAGTTCCAGCCTACTTAACCTTTCCATGGACCATGGCCTTCTCTTCCTGAAACCCACTACCTCTCTATCTGGTGCTCTAAATTATTCCTTAAAACCCATGACACTTGTGGTCACCGGTCCCAATGCCTTATTTCCTGCCTCAAGGTCACATTTTGTTTTATAACTCTTCTTTGTTTACTTCAATTCATTTAGTTTAGAGATACGACGGGGAAATAGGCTCTTCAACCCATCGAGTCCGCGCCGACCAGCGATCCCTGCCGACCAGCGATTACACTATCCTACACATACTAGAGACAATTTACAATGTGGCCAAAGCCAATTAACCTACAAACCTATACATCTTTAGAGTGTGGGAGGAAAACGGAGCACCCGGAGAAAAGTCACAGGGAGAACGTACAAACTCTGTGTGTGAAAGAACTGCAGATGCTGGTTTAAATCGAAGGTAGACACAAAATGCTGGAGTTAAGGGCCTGTCCCACTGTACGAGGTAATTCAAGAGCTCTCCCGAGTTTAAAAAAAAATCAAACTCGTGGGAAGCAGGTAGAATGTACGTAGTGGGTACGTCAGAGCTCGGGACGTCTCTTAGCGGCTCGTAACGCTAACGGCAGGTTCTCGGGCAACACGGTAAGCTCGTGAAGACTCGTGAAGATTTTTCAACATGTTGAAACATGCCCACGAGAGCCCCGAGTACCTACGAGCGGCTATTACCGTAATTCTCCGAGTTTGAATCAGGGGAAACTCGGGAGAACTCTTGAATTAGCTCGTACAGTGGGACAGGCCCTTAACTCAGCGGGACATTCAGAAGGAATGGGTGACGTTCTGGGTCGAGACCCTTCTTCAGACAGACAAACTCTGTACAGACAACAGAATCGAACCCGGGTCTCTAGCGCTGTGAGGCAGCAACTCTATGACTGCACCAGCTTGCTGCCGGACAATCACAAATTGGAACAGAGCAGCATAGGAACTGGCCTTTTGGCCCACGATATCCACGCCGAACATGATGCCGTGCTAAATCAAATCAGTGATAATGTCAGATGCATTCTATTTATATAATTCTTAGTGAGCACGTACACATGATATTTGGATCAACTCCATATGTTCATTTATTGATCATTTGTTTTGAATTTGCCTCTGGATCTATTGTAAAGGATTATACAAAGACATTATGTGCAGTAGACCAGAGCAAACGCTTGTGTGATTGGGTGTATACACCGTGTGAACAAACACGTACACATTCCACTTAAATCTTAGGGTTTTACATTGCCCTGTGGAGAGTGGTGATGCCAAAATATTGATTGAACCATTAAAGCCAAGGTGCAAATCATGGTGTTTGCAAGGTTTTATCACCCAATGCAGTCTCCGATGAATATAATTTGAGTCTCTCGTCGTTCTACTCTATGTAAGAGCTTGTTTTGCCTTTCCTTCTTCCCTCCGTGCTTTGGCAGCTATTTTGCCCAGGAGAGAGGACTGATGAAGCATTAAGTCACCGAGTCACACAGCGTGAAAACAGGCCCTTCAGCCCAACTTGCCCACTCCGACCAATCTAAACTAGTCCCACCTGCCAGCTTTTGGCGCATATCCCTCTAAACTTACCTTATCCAAGCACCTGTCTAATTGTTTCTTAAACATTGCGATAGTACCTGCCCCAACAAGCACCTCCGGCAGCTCGTTCCATACACCCGCCACTCTCTGTGTAAAAAAGTCACCCTCAGGTTCCCATCACAGCGCAGCACAGTGGTGCATCGGTAGAGTTGCTGCCTCAGTGTCAAAGACCACGTTTGATCCTGACTACAGGTGATATCTGTACAGAGTTTGTACATTCTCCCCGTGACTTGCATGGGTTTTCCCGGTCAAATGGTTTCCTCCCACACTCCAAAGATGTACAGCTCTGTAGGCTAACTGGTTAATGGTAAAATTGGAAATTGTTCCTTGCTTGTGAAAGAAAGTGTTAATGTGCGGGGATCGCTGGTCGGCGCGGACTCGGTGCGCTGATCGGCCTATTTCTGTGCTGTATCTCTACATTAAACTGAACTAAACTAAATATTTCCCACTTCACCTTAAACCTATGTCCTCTGGTTCTCGATTCCCCTACTCTGGGCAAAAGACTCTGTGTGCTTACCCGATCTATTCCTCTCATGATTTTGTACATCTCTATAAGATCACCCCTCATCATCCTGTGTACCAGGGAATAAAGCTCTAGCCTGTTCAACCTCTTCCTATAGCTCAGCCCCTCATGTCCTGAGAGTCCCTCAAGACATTGCTTGCCATTTCTGTGTCATCGACATGCTTGAAGCAGGGTGCAACTGGCAGCAGTGACAGGTGCTATTCTCACTGCTGCCTATGCCAGCATGTTACGCCCATTCTTGAATCAAGGAATGCAACGCCTAGATCCGGAGGCAAAACACCTTGAGGAAACTGCAGCCAAGAAATGGTTTTCAATTCACAGTATTTGCGCTAGATGATTTTGATGATTAATTTCACAATTAAACAAAACCAAACCTACAGAAAAACACAGGCAGATGGACAGCGTCAGGATCAAACCCGGGTCCCTGGCGCTGTAAAGCAGCAACTCTATCCCTACGCCACTGTGACACCCCTTGGGTTACATTAAGTGCCAGACAGAGGGTGTGGTATCTCTACCTCTCACTAAAGTCCCAAGTGCTTCCGTGGTACCAGCCTTTCACTGACTATTGACTTAATAGTTTCTTAGCTTTAATTGTACCGATAACATCATGGCACAATCGTTCTCTACAAGGGGACGTGTACCTCAGCCCCCTCCCACCCCCATATGAGTTTGTTCTGTAGTGGTGAGTCCAATCTCATCACAGACTGACACAACCAATGTACTTAAACTAAACTAAACCTTAGTTGGGGCATCACATAATGGGCGGCACAGTGGCGCAGCGGTAGAGTTGCTTCCTTACAGCGGCCAGGGACCCGGATACTCGTGTACGGACTTTCTACGTTCCCCCTGTGACCACATGGGTTTTTTCCAGAATCTCCAATTTCCTCCCACATTCCAAAGATGTACAGGTTTGTAGTTTGTTGGAAGAAACTGCAGATGCTGGTTTACACCGAAGATGGATACAAAATGCTGCAGTAACTCAGCGAGACAGGCAGCATCTCTGGATAGAAGGAGTGGGTGACGTTTCGGGTTTGTGTCCGAAGAAGGGTCTCGACCCAAAACATCACCCATTCCTTCTGTCCAGAAATGTTGCCTTGGCCGAAGGGTCTGTTTCCGCAATGTATCTCTAAAGTCAAAAGTATTTTGGTTGGTGTGGATAAGTTGGGCTGAAGGGCCTGTTTCCCTGTGGAATGACTATGGCTCTGTGAATCTATGACCAAGCCCACTGTCGTGAATCAGTGCCCAGCAGGGTAGAACTTAGCAAGGTACCAGAATCAGTAGCAGATTAGCAGGTAAAGTACAACATGCAGCGAATGTTACACAGTGAGTTTTGTGCTATCAACTTAGGATGAATTTCTAAGATGGAGTTTTTCCATCAAAGGGACTGTGCAGGTCAGAGTGTACAGGAATGATGGATGAATTAGTCTTGATGTGAGCGGCTGTGATTTATTCAGTTCATGTTCAGAGGGCACCAGGAGGGTCATTGGTGGAATGCCTGAGTCTTGGGGTCTAGAGGGCACAAAGGGGAGCTTCAGCAGTAGATGTGCTGAGCCTCGAGAGCGGGTCTTAAAAAAAGGGTAAAGGTTTAGCTTGTTAGTGTCACGAGTACCGAGGTACAGTAAAATACTTTAGTATAGTTTAGAGATGCAGCACGGAAACAGGCCCTTCGGCCCCCAGGGTCGGCGCCAACCAGCAATCCCCGTATATTTTTATTTTATTTCTTTTATTTGAAGCAATTGTACAAGGATAAAACATTCGGCATCTAAAATTATACAATTATTGTACAGCTTCAATTTTAACCTTTTAACCTGAAAATGAGAGAAAAGAAGGGAGAAAGAACAAGAGGGAAAAAGTGAGAAGTGAAAAGATAGCTCGAAAAAGCACATAGAAAAGACCCCTAGTCTACCAAAGTAGTGTGGCCAAAATGTGAAATCAAGATATAAGAAAAAAAAAAAAAGAAGAAAAAAAAGAAAAAAGAAAAGTGGAGACATACCTGCCCCACCCGCCCCCCCCCCCCCCCCCCCCCCCCTGCCACGCCCTCCTCACCCAACCCAGAATCGGATTTAAATCCAAATTTGTGTTGTGCCATACTATCCTTGTAAGAATTCGGTGAAGGGTGTTGAAAAATGGATCTGGTTTTTCTGCCAAGACAATCCTAATATTTTCCAAATGTAGTGTCTCGGAAACGATCCCCGTATATTAACACCATCCTACGCACAAAAGGGACAATTATTAAATTTACCAAGCCAATTAACCTACATACCTGTACATCTTTGGAGTGTGGGAGGAAACCGAAGATCTCGGAGAAAACCCACGCAGGTCACAATGAGGACGTACAAACTCCATACAGACAGCACCCGTAGTCGTGATCGAACCAAGTCGTGATCGAACCAAGGAAAGGTGGAACCCACAATGGTCGAGCCAAAATATCACCTGTTCCCTTTCACCAGAGATGCCACCTGACCTGCTGAGTTACTCCAGCATTTTGTGTCTATCTTCGGTGTAAACCAGCATCTGCAGTTCCTTCCTACACACGTGAAGAGTGGACCTTTATCAGCCAAAGCTCTCTACTTTTCACTCCTTGATCATGTTTTTGTTATTTTAAATTGTTCAGTTTTGTGGGCGGCGCGACTCTCGTCAGCAGCGGCCTCTGCAGTCCGTCTGCGTTTTTATTATTTTATGTCTATGTTTTTATGTAGGTTTTGTTATTTTTTGTTGGGGTATGTGTGTGGGGGTGGTGTGGGGGGGAGGGGGTAACTTTTAAATCTCTCCCTGCACGGGAGACATGACCTTTTCTCTGTCGGGTCTCCGTTGTCGTTGGGGCTGCAACGAGGAGAGGCCTCCAACAGGAAGACCGGGGGCTGTGGTGCCGACTACTCACCTCACCGTCGCGGAGCTGGCCGAGTCCAGAGCAGGTGGAGCTGTGGTGGACGCTGCTGCGGCCCGACCCCCGGTGTTTCGGAGGCTGCAACTGCGGGTCTGGCGGACAGTGACACCGGGAGCCCGCTGGTCCCTGGAGGGAGACCGCTTTTCGGGGCTTCCGCAACGGCGACTTCTCCCGCCCGAGTTGCGGGGTTGAAGAGCTCCTGGAGCGGGGCCTTACATCACCGCCCCGCGCGGCTTGGAATGGCTGCGGGTCTCTGCGAGCGCACGCCGGGGGCTCTAACATCAAGAACCCGGTGTGCGACCTTGCATCACCCGGCGTGGCTTTAATGGCCACGGGACAATCGCCATCGCCCGCCGGGGGCTTTGACTTTGACTCTGACATCGTGGGGGGGGGGGAGTGCAGGGGAGAGATAAGTTTTTTTGGCCTTCCATCACAGCAATGTGATGGATGTTTATGTAAATTATGTTGTGTCTTGGGTCTATTTGTTTGTAATGTATGGCTGCAGAAACGGCATTTCGTTTGGACCTCAAGGGGTCCAAATGACAATAAATTGAATTGTATTGTATTGTATTCAATGTTTACTCAGAGGGCAATCGAAATATTTTACCACAATAAAGGCGGTTTATGATTACAGGCTGTCAATGCGGTTGTAATAATATTTCATCTGCAAGAGTTTTCATGACCCATCTGCTAAAGACGATGAATGAATCCAGAGGCGGCAGTTGGAATTTTACGTGTTGCAACCTTTCCCATAAGTCGAAATGCAGAACAAATTATTAAATAGGTAGTGGGAAAAAGTTTGAAATCTGACCTTTTCAATCAGTGTTTTTTTGTGGTTTTGTTTCAACCACCTTCCCGACTCACGTGTACACTTTCTTGGCAATGGCAACACGATTGGCAAGAATTTCAACAGGGACTTCTTTGTTTCTCGTCGTGACCATTAATTTTGAGTCAGAGAAAGAAGCTGGCAGAAGGGTTAATCGTTGTGACATTTAAAATGAGGACCTCGGGAGAGATACTGGAACTCACGTGGGCTGGGAATGTTGCTGGCAGTGAACGGGCTCAACGTTGAAACCCACAATGTGAGATAACACTTGGCTCCTCCAAACAGCAAATCTCATCTCGTCCTCTGAGATTTACTGCCATCTAACTTCCAGCTGCCTCAGATGCATGTTGAAACCAAATTACACTGGATGCCTTACAACACTCGATAGCTCTGGGCCTGACAGACAGATCAAATGCCGCTAAGGTCATAAGATCATAAGTAATAGGAGCAGATTAGCCCACTCGACCAATCAAGTCTGCTCTGCCATTCAATCATGGCTGATCTATCTCTCCCTCCGAACCCCATTCTCCTACCTTCTCCCCATTGCCCCTGACATCAGCTGCTGAAGGTACCAGGTAATTGAACACAAAGCACAAACACTCTATCCCTGGTCCTTATCTCCCTCCCGCTCCCCCCCCCCCCCTCCTCTCACCCACCACCCTATCTCTCTCCCCCTACCCACCTCTCTCCCACTCCCCCCACTCCAACTCTCTCCCACCGCCCCCACCCCACCTCTCTCCCACCCCCCCCACCCCACCTCTCTCCCACCCCCCATCTCTCTCCCACCCCCCCATCTCTCTCCCACCACCCACCTACCCCCCCCCCCCCCCCCCCACACCTGATAGAAGTGTATAACATTATAAGATAAATATAGACAGAAACTTTTTCCCAGGGTGGAAATGTCCAACACAAGAGGCCATAGCTTTCAGGTGAGAGGAGGAAAGTTTAATAGTGATATGTAGCCCATGTATTTTACACAGAGAGTAGTGGGGGCAGATATGGTAGTGGTGTTTAAGACGCTTTTGGATAAGCACATAGAACTGCAGGGAATAGAGGGATATGGAACATGTACAGGCAGATGAGATACGTTTAACGGCATTATGTTTGCTGCAAACACTGTGGGCCAAAGGGCCCATTCCAGTGCTGTACTGTTGAATGGTCTATATTCTAGCACAAGAACAGACCCTTCGGCCCAAATGTCTGTGTCGAACGACCATCTCTTAACTACATGCACATAAACCATATCCCTCCATTCCCTGCAAATCTTTCTGCCAATCCAAAAGGCTATTAACTGCCACTATCATATCTGCCTCAACCACAAACTCTAACAGTTTGTCCAGGCACACTTGCCCTCTGTGTAAAAATGGTGCCCGCACATCTCTTTTAAACTTTGCGCCTCTAACCTTAAAGCTCTGCCTTCTAGTAAGAATAACTGTGGACGTATCATTTTCTTTAAATCAGGCAGCCCCTTCGAAGCATTCGGGAGTCTTCTCCCCCCACTCCCGGGTTCGATCCTGACTATGGGTGCTGTCTGGACGGAGTTTGTACGTTCTCCCCGTGACCTGCGTGGATTTTCTTCAGGTCCTCTGGTTTCCTCCCACTCCAAAGACGTGCAGATCAGTAGGCTAATTGGCTTGGTAAACATTGTAAATTGTCCCTAGTGTGTGTAGGATAGAGTTAGTGTGTAGGGATTGCTGGTCGGCGCGTAGTCGGTGGGCCGAAGGGCCTGTATCAGCTATGTGTCGCAGTTGTGTGTCGCAATTAGTTGCTTTGCTGTTCCAAGCTTTGGCTACCCAAGAGGAATCCTGATCTCAGGTGCTGTTTGTGTGAAGTTTGCACGTTCTCCTTGTGACCATGTGGATTTCTTCCAAATGCTCAAGTATCCTTCAACATCTCAATGACGTGAGAGGTGGTAGTTAATCGGCATCTGTAACTTACTATAGACCGTAAGATCATGACATAGGAGCAAAATTATGTCATTCATCCCATCGAGTCTTCTCCCCCATTCTCAATAATGGTTGATCTATATTTCACTCTCAACCCCATTCTCCTGCCTTCTCCCCATAACCTTTGACACCCTTACTATCAATAGCCACTTTAAAAAATACTCAATGTCTTGGCCTCCACAATTATCCGCCATCCAGCCCCGAGTGTTTAGGTAGATGGTGAAATCTGGAGACAGTTAATGGAAATGTGATGAGAAATAAAATAATGGCAGACATGGACTCAGTGAGCCATTGCGCCTATTTCCATGCTATATAACTCCATGAATCTGTTCTGGTTCCTTTTCAACTTTGAAATAGTATCAGGGTGCTTTGTAGCTAGAACTCCAATACAAAACCTTTGCTCTAACGAGGTAGTGTTTCTTCAATACTCCACCAGAAACCTTAGCATCAACATCTCTGGAATGAGACAACAAAAACATGACATTATATCTCAAAGTCAATGCTGTAAATACCTAAGTCTCAGGTAGTTTAGTTTAGTTTAGTTTAGAGATACAGCACAGAAACAGGCCTTTCGATCCACTGAGTTCACACCGACCAGTGATCCCCGTGCACTAACACTATCCTACACACACACTAGGGACAATTTACAGCTTATACCAAACCAATTAACCTACAAACCTGTACGTCTTTGGAGTGTGGGAGGAAACCAAAGATCTCGGAGAAAACTCACGCAGGTCACGGCGAGAATATACAAAATCCGTACAGATAAGCCCCCATAGTTAGGATCGAACCCGGGTCTCTGGCGCTGTAAGGAAGTAGCTCTAGGGCTACGCCACCGTGCCGCCCCCTTCTGCTAAGTTTAATATAGTTTGGTTTAGTTTATTGTCAGGTGTACCGAGGTACAGTGTAAACCCTTGTTAGTTGCATGCTAACCAGTCAGCGGAAAGACTACATGATTACAATCGAGCCATCCACAGTGTACAGTTATATGGTAAAGGGAATAACGTTTAGTGAAAAGTAAAGATTAAAGATAGCCCAAGGATCTCCAATGAGGTAGATAGTAGCTCATTACAGTTCTCTAGTTGTTGATAGGATGGTGGTATCTCAGACTCTCTCTCAGATAATGTGTGGTAAGAATTACAAGGAAACGTGTAATTTTTTTTTTCCGAACCTTGCAGTGACCTTGTTGTCGAAAGTACATCTATCTCCACAATAAATGTTCTTGTGAAGCCATTTATAGATAGGAAGAATAATGAAGGTTGATGACCCTTCTGTTGTAGTGATTGGCACCACAAGGCAAGTGGATCAACATACAACCTGAATGGGCTGTCCTAAAGAATACGGTCCAGGACACAAACAACAACGTCTAACATGTACCGACTGACGACGGTGCAGTCGGGTGTAAATTATCCCTACAATGAAATGGTGAAAACCAACCTTCCCCTCCCACCACCTCCCTCCCCAATCGCTTCCACTAATTTGGATTGTCTCCTGTAGGTGTGAATTTAAATGGGACTATATCATTCTTTCTTTAAGTTCAAATGGGATATAAACAACTCCTCTCTCCATGCCAGCGGCATAATTTGTTTTAAAAGAGAAAATCTATCTAATAAAATATAATGCCCCCACATACTAATTAGAGAGTTTCACTCCTATGTTTGTAAACGCTGTTATTGTGCCGACAGGGCAAAACCTTTCTCGTGCCAACAAGAAATAATCTCCCTTGATTTAACCAAACAGTCAGAGAACACACATCTCACTCATCTTTCATCTGCTGGCATGTAAAATGTTGATGTTAAGTTAATCTCAAAAGGAAGGACAGGAGCAATCTGGAAGTCGGGAGCAATAACCACGAGGAATGAGTTCAATTGGTACAATGGTACTTAGAAAATTTAAATTCCGATAAAATAAAAGCCTAGAGTTCTGAAATAAGGATCTAGAATCAAAACACAAAATTAACTGGGCGGTACAGTGGCAGCATAGTGGCACAGTGGTAGAGTTGCTGCTTTGCAGCACTAAAGACCCAGGTTCAATCCTGACTACGGGTGCTGTCTGTATGTTGTTTGTACATTTCCCCCCGTGACTGTGTGGGTTTTATCCGGGTGCTCCGGTTTCCTCCCGCACTACAAAGACCTGCTGGTTTGTTTGGGTAAGAGAGGGGGGAAGTAAGGGGTAGGGGAGAGAGTGGGGAGAAAGGGTGGGAGTGGGGAGAGGGAAGTAGGGGCGGATAGGGGGAAAGAGCGTGGGGGAGAAAGAGGGGATGGGGGCAAGAGAGCGGGGAGGGAGGGAGGAGGGGAAGAGAGGGGGAGGGGGGAGAGAGTGTAGGGAGATAGGGTGGGGAGAGAGGGGGTGTTGTGGATGTTGTCTACATGTCTGAAGAAGGGTCTCGACTTTAGGGTCTCTGCCTGTCCCGCTGAGTTACTCCATCATTTTGTGTCTACATGGACTTTAGCATGACTTTAGACTTGGACGTGCTGTGAGTGGAAGGGTTGAAATCAGATATAATAGCAACGTTTAAGGAGCATTTAGACAACAGGCAGGGAACGGAGGGATATGGACCATGTTCAGACAAATATGCAGTTTAAATAGGCAAGTCAACCCAGCCATCATGAGCTGATGGGCTTGTTCCGTATACCAGAACCAAACACAGTCAGTCAATGAGAAAAAATATGTACAAATCCAGAATCAACAAATTTACCCTCTGGGTAGGCGAAATTTACCCTCTGCTCTATTACCCTGGAGATAAATTTACCCTAGGTTGGGAACCCTTGCCTTATACAGCATGGAAACAGGCCCTTTGGCCCACTATCGATCGCACAATCACACTAGGGCAATGTTATCCCACTTTCATCCGCTCCCTACACATGTTATCGAGGTTTGCAACATTCAGGAAAAATAAATATTCATCATATCACAAGGAAGAGAACAAATATAAAATTACAAAGTGCGGAAGAAGAAAGAATTAAAATGGGCGATTTAGTTCATTAGAGGACGGCAGCTTGGCTTCTCTTGTCACACCCGAGAAGGAGGGAATGCTTTTGGATAAGATTATAGGAGCATGGTTGGAGTTTATATATCCACAGAGAGATCAATAACCAGGGGAAAAACACTTGAAATAAACGAAGGAAGAGAGGGGCGCTGAGGAGAAATGGGAAGAGGCTGCAACTCCCTCACTGAAAGCTCAGTGCGGACAGAAACTTTCAACATGTTTAAGTGCCATCGATAACACCTTAGGTTAAAAATGAAGCATTGTACCAGAGGGCAGTGCCCCAAGAGCTGAAAAATGGTTTTAGCTTTAGACCTTAGACTTTAGACTAAGATTTTACAGCATGGAAACAGGCCTTTCAGCCCATGGAGTCCACACTAACCAATGATTACCCCGTACACTACCACTATCCTACACACTGGGGATAATTTACAATTTACAGAAGCCAATTTCGCTAGACCTGTATGTCTATGGAGTGTGGGAGCAAACTGGAGCACCCGGAGAAAACCCACACGGTCACGGGGAGAAACTCCGTACAGGCAGCACCTGTAGTCAGGATCGAACCCGGGTCTCTGATGCTGTAATGCAGCAACTCTACCACTGCGCCACTGTGCCGCCCAGCTATTATAGTTTGATGCTGCCTGTCCCACTGAGTTACTCCAGCATTTTGTGTCTACCTTCAATTTAAACCAGCATCTGCAGTTCTTTCCTACACATATATAGTTCCATGGTTTTGGATAGCTCGGTCTATTTGTCCTACAGTTGCGTACAGATTTGGTCTCCTAATCTGAGGAAAGACATTATTGCCAGAGAGGGAGTACAGAGAATGTTCACCAGACTGATTCCTGGGATGGCAGGACTTTCATATGAAGAAAGACTGGATAGACTCAGCTTGTACTCGCTAGAATTTAGAAGATTGAGGGGGGATCTTATAGAAGCTTACAAAATTCTTAAGGGGTTGGACAGGCTAGATGCAAGAAGATTGTTCACGATGTTGCGGAAGTCCAGAACAAGGGGTCACAGTTTAAGGATAAGGGGGAAGTCTTTGAGGAAAATAAAATTCACACAGAGAGTGGTGAAACTTTGGAACTCTCTGCCACAGAAAGTAGTCGAGGCAAGTTCATTGGCTGTATTTAAGATGGAGTTAGATGTGGCCCTTGTGGCTAAAGGGATCAGGGGGTATGGAGAGAAGGCAGGTACAGGATACTGAGTTGGATGATCGGCCATGATCATATTGAATGGCGGTGCAGGCTCGAAGGGCCGAATGGCCTACTCCTGCACCTATTTTCTATGTTTCTATGTCCTCAATTGCAGATGTACAGGGTATAATTTAGAGCAGAAAACCTGGAAGGATGGTGGCGAGGGACACAGGGAGATGTGTAAATACATCAGGGGAAACATCCGGAACAATAAGATGCACTGGTATTGACGTCACTAGTGTAAATCTCCAAAAGATGACAGCAAGGGAGTAATTAGTTCTAAATGTAATTTTGTTTAGAGAAACAGTAAATAAACAGTGAGGAGGTTTACAAGAATGACCCTAGGGATGATTGGTTTAACATATGAGGAGCGTTTGATAGCTTCGGGCCTGTACTCACTGCGGTTTGGAAGGATAGGGAGATCTCATTGAAACCTACCAAAGGCCTAGATAGAGTGGATATGGAGAGGACTTTCCAAACAGTGGGAGAGTCTAGTACCAGGCAGCAGAGCCTCAGAATTAAAGGTTGTACCTTTGGAATGGAGGTGAGGAGGAATTTCTTTATCCAGAGGGTGGTAAAACTGTGGAATTCAGCCAAGTCATTGGGTATTTTTAAAGCGGGGATTGATAGGTTCTTGATTTGTAAGGGAGTCAAAGGTTACGGGTAGAAGCCAGAAGCAAGGGTGTTGAGGGGTAAAATAGATCAGCCATGATCAAATGGCAGAGGAGCCTCGATGGTCCGAATGACCTAATTCTGCTCCTATGTCTTGAGTAGACTAGACATGACAGTGCATAAACCAACGGACCATAATAGTCTAAGCCGGCAGTGGTTGGTTGCTGAGGGAGCGTTGTGCTTAGGTTTGTGCAGAGTGGTCCACGAATACAATGGTTCAGGGGGGGGGAGTTGTTCTTGAACGGTTCTCAGGCTCCTGTGCCTTGCTTCCTGTGACAGCAAGACAAGAGACCGTTGAGTGTGGCGTGGGTCTTTGATGATATGAACTACCTTCTTGAGATGACACTTCCTCTACATCCCTTCTATGGTGAGGAAGTCCACCCCTTTCTGCAGCCACTTTCATGGTCGTAGAGCCATGTAGCACAGAAACGGGCCCTTCACCAGTTCCACATGCCCGCGTTTGGTCCACATCCCTCTAAAGCTTTCCCACCCTGGTGCCTGTCCAAATGCCTTTCATTCTTGTTCTTCACTATTTGTACATCAACACATTGTGATTTTGAAGGCACCAGCCTGGTTATACTTGTTTGCGTTTCACCGCGTTTGGGTGAAGGCCAATACTCTTGTCTTCCTTTCTGAGCACATTCCTGGCAGAAGGAACTACTTTGGTGTTGGGGCTTTTATAGGCCCTTCTGTAGGAACGTTGGCTTGGCATGTCGTCAGAGAACGTCTTTGAATGCTTGTAATTCCGATGTGGAGGCCAGACCATTGCTAGTTGTAATGTATCCATCTCTCTGGCCCTTCCCTCGGCCGAGACCTCTGTAAGGAGCCCTCAAGTGACTGCTGCAGTAGTCAAATGTCACTCAGTCATTGCGTCCCAGAGTGTAAGGCTGAAAGCATTCTCAAGCTGTGGCAACGCAAGGCTCATTAACACCTTCCCTCTCTCCCACTGGTACTATTTGCAGGATGACCATATATTGCTGTAAAAACACTGACAGCAAAAAATAGCCCCTGGATAGGATCACCAACCTGCTCATTTGTTTCGGAAGGAACTGCAGATGCTGGTTGGGTCTTGAAGGCCATTCCTTCCCTCCAGAGATGCGGCCTATCCCACTGAGTTACTCCAGCTTTTTGTATCTAGGCTCATTTGATTAGATACATTACTTTAGTAGTTTCGAGATTCAGCGTGGAAACAGGCCCTTTGGCCCACCGAGTCAACGCCAAGGCGAGATGTTTTTTAAACACAGACACATGCGTTCCACTAAAGCACGTTGCCTGGAAGGGATTGAATAGCGGGACTGATCCTCTGTGGCTCCGAGCTGGTTGCTTGTCTATGCCCCAAACCACACACTTTCATCCAACATGGCCCTATTTGACTTTAGAGATACAGCGCGATAAACAGGCCCATTAGCCCACTGAGTCCACGCCGACTAGTGATCACCCCGTCAACTAGCACTACCCTACACACTAGCGACAATTTAACTATTAACAGAAGCCAATTAACCTACAAACCTGTTCGTCTTTGGAATGTGGGAGGTAACCTGAGCACCCGGAGAAGAACCACGTGGTCACAGGTGGAACGTACAAACTACTTACACACAGCACCCGTAGTCAGGATCGAGGCAGGTCTCTGGCACTGTGAGGCAGCAACTCTGCCTCTGTGCCACTGTGCCACCCTATGTTTAGATGTATGATGAGCTCCTTTACAAAGTGCACACGCATAAAGGATAATTCGCTGACTTTCTCTCATTCCTACTGCCTGTTCATCCCTGTTGTCAAGATTTAGAGAACAAATGCCAGCTTTTCAATTTGTTCAACCCCTTGATTGGAGCAGTGAGAACTCTGCCGCTAAATCGTGGTGATCAGTTTATTTCAAGAGCTTCCAAAATATCGCCTCAAAATATGAAGGGTGGAAGGGTAAAGCACGCAGCTTGCCTCTGCGAAGGAAGCATGTTTGCAATGAAATAAACACAGACAGCTCAATTATTCACTAGTGATGCAGCATAGTATTTTGGGCTATTTACTGATATTCTATACGATAGGATTTGATTACACAATTCTATTTATGAACTGCATTTTCTGGATCCTGGCCAAGCTGCTCTATTAATATTCAGTGCACTGAAAACCCATGCTGTTCAACAGAGAGTCATAGAGTCACACAGCATGGAAACAGGCCCTTCAGCCCAACTTGCCCGCACCGACCAACATGTCCCATCTATACTAGTCCCACCTGCCTGCGTTTGGCCCATTTCCTAAACCAGCCCTATCCATGTACCTGTCTAAATGTTTCTATAATGTCGCGATAATACCTGCCTCAACTACCTCCTCTGGCAACTCGTTCCTTTATCCAACCATCCTTTGTGTAAAAAAAGTAATCCTTCAGTTTCCTATTCAATCTTTCTCCCCCTCACCTTAAACCTGGGTCCTCTGGTTCATGATTTCCTTACTCTGGGCAAGAGACTTTACCTGATTTACCTGATGTATTCCTCACACGATTTTGTACACTTCTATGAGATCACCCCTCGTCCTTCAGTGCTTCAAGGAATAGGGTCCTAGCCTGCTCAACCTATGGTACAATACGATGCAATGCGATAAAACTTTATTCACCCCCGGAGGGAAATTGGTCTGCCAACAGTCGCAACACACAAGGTACACAAAAACTTGACATTAAAAGTGAAAACAAAAAGAAAGAGACAGGCGACTGTAGGCTGGCTGCCGTGTACACAGCACCTTATCTGGAACAAATAAACAAACAAACAAACGAACACAGACTTATCCCCTGGGCAGAGGATTCTAAACTAGAGTGCCCCCACCCCCTCCCCACACCAGGATTCCCTTTATTCTCCCACCCTCCCTCACGGTGGTCCCCCCTCTCCGGGTCCCCATTGTCTTCCCCTCCCCCCTCACGCTCATCAACTGCGAGGCCCTATCGCCACCAACGCTCCTGGTGCTGCCGAGGCACCTGCTGCCGGCGCCATCTCCCGCCGCCGAGGCACATGTTGCCGCCATCGAGGCTCCCATCGCCACCACCGCTGAGGCTCCTTCGGCCCTTACAGGCCTTGCCGCCCAGCTTCAGTGCAGTCACCTGGGAGGCCTGTAGGACGAGTCGCGACTAACAGGGCGCGTTCCGGTCTTTGGTTGTCATTCTAGTCGTCAGCACCACGGTTGCTAGGCGGGTGGATCGGGCCCGTGCGGCTCCCCGGGATACAGCCTCTCTCGATAGCTCAGGCACTTGAGTCCTGGCGACATCCTCGTAAATCTTCTCTGCACCTTTACCCAGCCTGACAACATAATTCCTAAGACAACATGTCCATGTTACAATACATATAAATTCTTCTTATTGTCAGCTTATCATAGGCTTGAGATAGAAAAACAAGCACACAGATCTCTGGCCATTTGACATCATTCCTTAGGTGGCAGACAATAGACACAAACTATGCTGGGTATTGCGGCCAGGGCAATGGACCTGTTCCTGGCATCTGGGGCACTGGACTATTGACAGTAGCAAGATACCCACTAAAAGCACTGACATTTAGTTTAAGAGGTACAGCATGGAGGCAGGCCCTTCGGCCCACCAAGTCCACGCCAACCATCGATCACCCGTTCACACCAGTTCTATGCTATCCCACTTTCTCATCCACTCACTACACATTAGCTGGCAATTTGCAGAGAACTATTAACCTATGAACCCGCATGTCTTTGGGATGTGGGAGGAAACGGAGCACCCAGGGAACGTGCAAATCCCACCCAGACTGCACCCGAGGTCGGGATTGAACCCGGATCTCTGGAGCTATGAGGCAGCAACTCTACCAGCTACTATGCTACTGGGGACACAGAGCAAGCCTGTGGCTGCATTCAAATGTCTCGCCGGATGCACTCAGGCCTTGTGAACAGGTTAAAGCAGCATTTCCCGAATCTGCTGTAAAAACAAGCCCTTTCATGGAAGGAATGCAAATTCCCTTTCTCAACCACAAATCCATCCTTCCCGATTTAAAATTTTAACTTCCTTAAATGCAATATGAAGGAAAATGTACAAAGTGCTGGAGTAACTCAGGGGTCAAGCATCATGGATAAGTGACGTTTCAGGTTGGGAACCTTCTTTAGACGGGGAGAAAGCTGGAAAAGGGTGCCGTTGGGATAAAGTTTGCAGGTAGAATATGAGGACAATGAACCGCAGATGCTATTCTACTAAAAAAAGACACAAAGTGCTGGAATAACTCAGCGGCTCAGGCAGCCTCTCTGGAGAGCATGGATAGGTGACAATTCGGGTCGGGTCTGAAGAAGGGCCCTGATCCGAAACGTCACTGTCCATGTTCTGCAACAATGCTGCTGGCCCGTTGAGTTAGTCCAGCATTATTGTGGCTTTTCAAGTGATAGGTGGATACAGGGAGGGGCGAGGGGGTAGGGGGTTGATTGGCAAATGGGAGAACAAAGGCGAGAGATGAAAGGGGGACAATAGGGTGTAAAATAAGGATGTCAAATGAAGGAAACGTCTGTTAACAATAATAACAATTATCTGACTCTTTTAACATAGTAAACAGCCCCAGGAAGTTCATGGGAGCTTTATAAAACAACACTGAGCACAAACCCTCCAAAGAAAACTTTAGGGTAAATGATGAAAAGCTGAGACAAAGAAACAGGACTGTCGTCATTAAGGAAATGGAGATGATGCAATGAAGAGTTTTATTGGGAGTCCAAGACTCCTTCATGAAGCAATTAAATCAGGGTGGCACATATTGGGTTGACGTTGAGATTGAGATTCTATCACATTCTGCAATAATCTTTTTCATCAGATTTTCTACCCTAGTTAAATTCTTTCAAAACTATGTACAGACAGCACCCGTAGTCAAGATCAAACCCGGGTCTCTGGCGCTGTAAGGCACCAACTCTATCGCTGCGCCATCGTACCACCCTCTCCCAATCTCTCCCATTCTACTTCAATACATTTATTGGGCTTCATCAGTATCCCTGTTGGATATTGTCTAAATCCGTGCTATAATTTGGTACAAGTTGCCCCAGTGTTCACTGAATCTTGTCAGCCAGTGCATGGAAATGGTTAGACTGGGGAGAAAAGGATATTCTTTACCTCTGGGAATGTTGCGTTGGGAACAGACATAACAGATATAAGGAGCAGAATTAGGGCATTCGGCCCACTGAGTATACACCACCATTCAATCATGGCTGATCTATCTTTCATACAGTGTTTAGTGCTTGCACGATGCATGCCTTGCATTTGTATATCTACCCGTGCTTTGTCAAACCCTACAAATAAGAGTGACGAACATGTGTTTAATTTGTGTTGACTATTTCCAAGAGGCATAAAAGTAAAGCCTGAACAATGCGTCAATCTATAAAGGCTCCAAACAAACTGAATTCTAAAACTAGAAACTTAGGAGGAGCCAGCAAGACATGGAGCATTGGAATCTGCCAATTAATTGTGTCACTAACACCCTAGATTAACACACGTCGGAGGTTGAGGGCAGCCTTGATAGAAATATATACAATTATGAGAGGCTTTGACAGGGTAGACTGCCAGAATCGTTTTCCCAGGGTGGAAATGTCCAACACTAGAGGGCACAGCTATGAGGTGAGAAGGGGAAAGTTTAATGGAGATGTGTGAACAAAGGTTTTTACACAGAGAGTGGTGGGGGCCTGGAACGCATTGCCAGGGGTGATAGTTGAAGCAGTAGCGTTTAAGAGGCTTTTAGACAGGCACATAGAAGTGCAGGGAATAGAGGGATACGGATCATGTACAGGCAGATGAGATCAGTTTAACTTGATTTAACACTGTCTGAAGAAGGGTTTCGGCCCGAAACGTTGCCTACTTCCTTCGCTCCATAGATGCTGCCTCACCCGCTGAATTTCTCCAGCATTTCTGTCTACCTTCGATTCTCCAGCATCTGCAGATTCCTCCTTAAACATCTTAAATAACTTGGCATCATGTTCGACACAAACACGGAGGCCAAAGGGCTCGCTCCTGTGCTGTATTGTTCTATGGACAGTGTTCTATTTCTTCCAGTTTAAATAGTCCTTGTATTGAACTATTCAGTTGCAATGCCAAATGATTCACAGCTGCAGAGTAAATGTATTACATGCCCGTGAATTTAATCAAGGTGCTATTGCAGTTTACAAGTCTAATCCACCTGATTTAGTACCTCTGTTTATTACGATCAAATTAGAAATCAGGAATATTATATTTGAATACAAGAGGCTAGCAATAATGATAATCCATTGCAATGTTGTTCTGTCAGATTCTCCATCTGCTTTGCTTTTCATTTGGAATTATGGTTAAAAACAAGATAATGCCCATATGGTCCATAAATCTCTAAACCTTTCCCATCCATGCGCATGTATCCATGAAGCTTGGCAGACTACAAAGTCAAAAGCAAAACACGATAGAGTTATCACATGTGCCCTCTCTCTCAGCAACTTCAAAACATTGCACGCTAATTCATTTAGTTTAATTTAGGGTTTAGAGACACAACATGGAAACAGGCCCTTTGGTCCACCGGAGTCCACGGCGACTATTGATCACTCATTCACACTAGTTCTATGTGATCCCATTTTCTCCTCCACTGCCTACACATCAGGGGCAATTTTACAGAGGTTGGTTAACCTACAAACCTGCACGTCCTCGGGATGTGGGAGCACCCATAGGAACCTGCACGGTCACAGGGAGAACTCCACACAGACAGCACCTGCGGTCAGGGTCGAACCTTGGTCTCTGGCGGCGTGAGGCAGCATCTCTACCATCTGAGCTTCACATCTTTCTTTCTGCTCAATTAATTGCTTAATTCCTCAATACTTTTTTCCCTGAAGTCTGACCCACCGTTACTCCACGTTTTTTGTGTCTATCTTCAGTTTAAAGCAGCATCTGCAGTTCCTTCCTACACATCTAAATACCTACCGCAGAGAGTATATTCAGCTTGCACGCTAAGACTAGTTGAGCAGAAAATGCCTGGTAATTGCCTATATTTACCATCCAAGCAGTAAAACACAATTTGTATACTCTGCAGTTTAATTTACAGGCAGTAGTAAGCTGGGCTATCAAATGCGATGTTGGGTGTAATAATGTAAGTCAGAAAGGCTTAACAAATGCCAGTGAACTGTTTGAACTTTGTTTTCTGTTCATTTGAAGACAGTGACTCATAATGACATTCAGCACCATGGGTGGTATCTTCTTTTGGTTACCACACGAGCATTATTCATCAGGTGTGTTTGACTCTGGAAGGCACCACTGTTAAACACACAGCATTGGCCAGGGACACCTATATATTAAGCGGTCATGCCAGCGTTGTGAAACATTTATCCTGTCAGTAGCTATCACTATTTAATATATCCTGCAAGATGTTGGGTATTTACTTCACCAATGTTGCCAGGTGTCAGGGGTTATGGGGAGACGGCAGGAGAATGGATTAGGAGGGAGAGATAGATCAGCCGTGATTGAATGGTGAAGTAAGCTAGATGGGCCAAATGGCCTAATTCTACTCCTTTCACTTATGATCTTGTGATCACATGTTGGGATCTAGATTATAGAGTCATACAGTCGTACAGTGCAGAAACAGGCCCATCGGCCCAACATGCCCATGCCAACTAATATGCCCCTTCTACACGTCCCACCTGCGTGCATTTGGCCCATATCCCTCTGAACCTGTCCTATCCATGCACCTGTCTAAATATTTCTTAAACATTGCGATAATACCTGCCTCAACTACCTCCTCCGGCAGCTCGTTTCATACACCCACCACCCTTTGTGTAAAAAATGTTACCCCTCACGGTCCTTTTAAATCTTTCCCCCCCTCACCTTAAAGAGATGCTGCCTGACTCGTTGAGTTACTCCAGCATTTTGTGTCTATCTTCGGGTATAAACCAGCATCTGCATTTCCTTCCTACAAATTAAACCTATGGCCTCTGATTCTCGATTACCTTACTCTGGGCGAAAGACTCCATGCGTTTACCGAATCTATTCCTAAGAAACAAAGACCAAAGAACTAGTTGAGGCAGGCACTATCGCAATGTTTAAGAAACATCAGGTTCTTTGGTTCTCAATTCCCCTACTCTGGCCAAGAGTTCTGTGTGTTTACCTCGATCTATTCCTCTCGTGATTTTGTACATCTCTCTACCTCATCCTCTACACCTCTTCCTCCTGCGCTCCAAGGAATAGAGTCCTAGCCGGCTCAACGTCTCCCTATAGCTCAGGCCCTCGAGACCTGGCAACAACCTCATAAACCTTCTCTGCACTTCCAGCTTGGCAACATTTTTCCAATAACATGGTGACGAAAACTGAGCACAATCCTCGAAAGGTTCTCACACCAGCTTCTTATGCAACTGCAACATGATCTCCCAGCTTCTATACTCAATCTGAAGAAGGGTTTCGGCCCGAAACGTCGCCTATTTCCTTCGCTCCATAGATGCTGCTGCACCCGCTGAGTTTCTCCAGCATTTTTGTGTACCTTCTATACTCAATACTCTGACTGATAACGGCCAATGTGCCGGAAATCCTTTCTGCCTGTTACACCACTTTCAAGGAAAAAGTCAAGGCCTAGAGCATAAAATGTCTTTGGACCCAAGTCACAGGAAATATTTGTGCGCCACACACCCAAAAATCTGATCATACTTAAGATAAACTCAGATTGTTTGTCAAACAAAGGCAGCTCCGTGCAACTGAGGATATGCAGCTGATTTGTTTATAAGTAATAGGAGAAGAATTAGGTCATTCGGCCCATCAAGTCTACTCCGCCATTCAATCAAGGCTGATCTATCTCCCCCTCCTAACCCTATTCTCCTGCCTTCTCCCCATAACCCCTGACACATGCACTAATCAAGAATCTATCTATCTCTGCCCTAAAAATATCCACTGACTTGGCCTCCACAGCCTTCTGTGGCAAAGAATTCCACAGATTCACCACCCTCTGACAGGAAATTTCTCCTCATCTCCTTCCTAAAAGAACGTCCTTTCATTCTGCTTCTGATTCTAATTCTATCATCACACTTATCCAACTTGTTGTCATCACAGCACTTGTTTGGAACAGCGTCCAATACCATTTATTTACCATTGAATGTTTGCATTATCATCAAGAGACATCAACGTGCTTTAATTAGCTCTGAGAAAACAAATGGCAACCCCTCCCTTCCACCCGTCAATGATGTTCCACTATTGGCATGGTAATGTGTTACTATGTTAAGAGTCCATTTCTCATCACCATGCTGATGTCGGAACAACTGTGATTCCGTGCTTTGTGTATATGCTGGCCAGCTGTGTCCACAATCCAGGGCAGTGATCCTAAAATCCATTTTGGTCAGGCCCCAATGAAATAATTCTCATCGCCTCCAGGGGTCATCCGATTCTGGATATTGTCACAACTCTCTCATTTTAGACTTTAGACTTTAGAGATACAGCACAGAAGCAGGCCCTTCGGCCCACTGACTCCATGCCGGCCAGCGATCACCGCCGTACACTAGCACCATCCTACACACGAGGGACAATTTACACATTTTTAAACCCAATTAACCTGCAAACCTGTACGTTTTTGGAGTGCGGGAGGAAAACGGAGCAACCGGAGAAAACCCATGTGGCCACAGGTAGAACGTACAAACTCCATACAGACAGCATCCGTAGTCAGGAACGAACCTTAAGCCACTGAGTTCCCCCAACACTTTGTGATTTTAATTCAGGGATCTTAGAAGATTGAGGAGATTTGGTGTGTTGGCGAATCCTCCCCTGATCTTCTGCAGGTGTATGGTAAAGATCATGTTGACTGGTTGGTTCACAGCCTGGTTCAGCAATTCAGATGCCTTGGAATTAAGCACATTACAGAGAGTGGTGGACGCTGCCTGGTCCATCACAGGTACTTACCCTACCACCATCGAAGGGGTTTACATGAGGCACAGTCTCTAAAAGGATGCCTATATCTTAAAAGGCCCACATCACCCTGGCCACATGCTCATTGTCTCTCTGACCTTTGGGAATGAAGTAAAGGAGTCTGAAAACTATAACCACCAGGATCAGAAACAGCTTCTTCCCAACAACCACCAGGCTCTTGAACACTACACAACACTAACCTCAACTATGTACTTCTGTGGACTCTCGTTGGATGCACCAAGCACTTGGGGGTTTTATTTACTTGCACTAGCATTGTGGTTATTAATGTATTGAATTTTTGTTTCTGAGACATTATCTGTATGTATCGTGTTTACTGGCCTGTTATGCTGCTGCAAGTAAGAATGTTCCATTGTTGGTAGATATGACAATTGACTTGACTCTTGAATAATAAGAAAATAATACGATCAAAATAGACTTGATGAGGTCTGACTCACCAACTGAATGTGTTAGTTAACACAAATTCCAGACTAATCCTCAAACATTTTGCGGTCAGGAAAACCAAAAAAGGCTTTCGAGAATATCTCCTGTGGAAAATGCCCCAAGGAATTCTTTAACACACTCTCAATATTTTAGTTTGCGTTTAGTTTATGGTTCGAAGATAGATACAAAATGGTGGAGTAACTCAGCGGGACAGACAGCATCTCTGGATAGAAGGAATGGATGACGTTTCGGGTCGAGTCTTATCTTCAGACTGGAATAGACTCCAGCGATGCTGCCTGTCCTGCTGAGTTACTCCAATATTTTATCCCCAGTACTTTGTCTCTATCGTCAGTTTAAACCAGCATCTGCGGTACCTTCCCACACATTAGTGTCACAAGGAACAGTGGAAAGCTTTTGTTGCGTGCTAACTAGTCAGCAGAAAGACAATACATGATCACAATCAAGCCATCCACAGTGTGCAGCAGAATTAGAGCAAGATATGCTGCTGTTGGAGTAGAGGTTTAAAAGAATGGAGCAAATGTAATAGTTACATGATTAAAGGAATAACGTGAATTTCATTTAGTGCGCGATAAAGCCAGTGAGAGATAGTCCGAGGGTCTCCAATGAGGTAGATAGTACTTCAGCAATGCTCTCTGGTTGTTGGTAGGATAGTTCAGTGGCCTGATAACAGCAAACTTGTGCAGATGTAAAGTCTCATCTGAACCATTCTGCAATGGTAATGAAGGCTCAAAGTGGAAACGGCTATTGATTGAAATTTGACCCTGACAATTGCTCCTGATTAGTTATCATCAATCACTTTACATACAGTTAACATTTCATAGCACTGCTTCACTCAACCATCAGAGAACAGCGGGGACAATATCTTATTTTTTTTTTTTTTTCTTCAAGTTGTTCAACGTTTCTAATTGTTCAATAGTAATGATTATGCATGGATCCCGTCAGTCTTCTTAATTGATGTTCCCTTTTGGAGATTTGTATTTTATAATGTAAGTATAACAAAGATAGACATTTATTTGTTTTAAAGGTCATTCTTGTATTGATTGGTGGTTCTTGCTGGTGGCCATTGTAAATCCACATCTGAGTCTTTCCACCCAATGTATTGGTACATCTATGAAATGACAGCCAGCTCCAGGGCACCGCTGCAGCTCCCTGACCCTTCCACTAACTCTGTGTAGTTCTCACGACAAGGTCTATTCTCAAGCGGCACGGTGGCGCTGCGGTAGAGTTGCTGCCTTACAGCGCCAGAGACCCTGGTTCAAGCCTGACTACGGCTGCTGGCTGTACAGAGTTTGGATGTTCTCCCTGGGACCGCGTGGGTCTTCCCCAGGTGCCCCGGTTCCTTCCCACATTCCAAAGATGTACAAGTTTGTAAGTTAATTGCCTTCCGTAAGTTGTAAAATTGTCCCTAGTGTGTAGAATATTGTTCGTGAATGGGGTGATGGCTGCTCAGCGTGGACCCGGTGGGCTGAGGGGCCCGTTTCCATTCTGTATCTTTAAGGTCTAAATGTCTAAAAAGCCACCAAGTCCATCTCTCTGGATGAAACTGAACCAGACTATGTGCAGCCTTTCTTTTGTGTTTGACCCCAGGTTGGTCTTCTGATCACAAATCCTTGTCCTTGTTCATCCAGAGTTGCGAATTTGTGGAATTCTCTGCCACAGAAGGCAGTGGAGGCCAATTCACTCCATGAATTTAAAAGAGAGTTAGATAGAGCTCTAGGGAATCAAGAGATATGGGGAGAAGGCAGGCACGGGTTACTGATTGTGGATGATCAGCCATGATCACAATGAATGGCGGTGCAGGCTCGAAGGGCCAAATGTCCTCCTCCTGCACCTATTTTCTATGTTTCTATGTTGTTGCCACCACCCTTGTGTGACTTTCAACTGAGTCATTCAGAGGATGAAGCTGGTTGATATAAAAGTCTTTATTAGTCAAGAGAAACAGACATTCTCTTGTAGAATCTCTCCAAACACGAAGTACATTTTTATATACTGTTTTATATATATTTTTAATATTTAGAGATAGAGCATGGAAACAGGCCCTTCGGCCCTCCGAGTCCACACAGACCATCGATCACCCTTTCACACTAGTTTTATGGTATCCCATTTTCACATCCACTCAGTGCACACTTGGGGACAATTTGCCAATTAACCTACAAACCTGCACGTCTTTGGGATGTGGGAGGAAATTGGAGCATCCATAGGAAACTCATATGATCACAGGGAGAACATGCATACTCCCCACACAGATAGCACCTGAGGTCAGGATCGAATCCAGGTCTCTGGCGCTGAGGCAGCAGCTCTGCCAACTGTATCACTGAGCCGCCTTTAAGATCAAAGACTACACCGGGTGATTCAATACAATTTCAATAGCTGCAATTATATTGTTTACTTCAATATTTTGAGTCTGACAAAAGGTTCTATTGAATTACATATTTCAATGTACAGTAGCTGACAAGACACCTCTGCATATTCCAATGCCTTTGCTGGCTGGATATAATTCATCTGGATGGTTTAAAAGCATCTTTGGACAGGGAATCTAGACACGCAATATTAGTGTTGTGAGGGCAGACTCTGTGGAATATGGAAAAACCCTGTTATACACAGACAGGTGAATATGTCTATGATCATGTATGACAATTCTATGACCAAGTGGCAAATTAGTCTGGACTGGAAGCTTCCCACATCTCTCTCACAATGCTGGGAAATAACTTAATATGAAGATTTTAGTTTGATGTAGGCCAATTAACACAGTCTGAAGACGGGTCCCGACACAAAGAGAGTTAGATAGAGCTCTTAGGGCTAGGGGTCAAGGGGTATGGAAGAAGGCAGGAACGGGGTACTGATTGTGGATGATCAGCCATGATCACATTGAATGGCGGTGCTGGCTCGAAGGGCCGATTGGTCTACTCCTGCACCCATTGTCTATGTATCTATGCAAAACGTCACTTATCCATGTTCTCCAGAGATGCTGTCTGACCCGCTGAGTCACTGACTACGGGTACTGTCTGTGGAGTTTGTACATTCTCCCTGTGACTGTGTGGGTTTCCTTCGGGTGCTCTAGTTTTCTCCCACACTCCAAAGACGTACAGGTTTGTAGGTTAATTGGCTTCTGTAAATTGTCCCCAGTGTGTAGGATAGAACTAGTGTATGGGTGATTGCTGGTCGGCGCGGACTCAGTAAGCCAAAGGGCCAAACTAAACTAAAGCAATTTGCAATGTACAATTTAGAGATACAGAATGGAAATAGTCCCTTCAGCCCTCCGAGTCCACACCAACCATCGATCACCCGTTCACACTAGTTCTATGTTATCCCACTCTCCCATCCACTCCCTACATAATAGGTGCAATTTACAGAGGTCAATTAACCTACAAACCTATACGTCTCCAGAACAGATTTTCTATTTTTGAAATAATGGCTGCCAATTCCACATCATTTCATAACTCCTGAATAATCCTAGCACCTTAAAAAAAATGTCCGTACCAGAAAGTAAATCAATGTATACAAAATCAGCTAGTATAGGAGACCATTTGGCCCATCCATCCCTTTGATTTCCCAATTAAAATCACCATATCCCTGGGGTGTTGTACACTGTTTCCCCTCTTCACTAACATACTTAAATACCTTTTAAACATTTTTATTGCATGTCTTTCCATCATCCTTACACTGAGTGCCATCAACACTTTAACAAATCCCTGCCTGAAATCCTCTTCGCTTTCCTTATAGAAGTATAATTATTTTACAATTCACTTAAATCAGAACAGTATTGTTTTCTACCTAGGTAGCCTGAAGCCAGTTGAATCTTTATCTTGGCTACGAGCTTACAAAAATATTTGGGTAAGTATTAATACCAAAATAAAAGGTTTAGACAAGGATTTGACTGTGGTGAAGATCCTAATGATTATAGCAAGATTAGCTTTGAATACAGGCCAACTCAAGTATGGAAGATTTAAACACTGCCTACTGCATCTGAACGCATGGTACAGTTCAACGCTTATTTCACAATAGCAATTACAGTTCCAGACATTAAGTTCGCTGGTAGAATTAGCTTTTCACAATGCAAAATCATTATATTCTATACATATGTTTTTTAATTGATTTACTTTTGCTTGAAACACGAGCAGCCTCTTATTAACTATAGTCACATATTTTTCTTCTGTCTTTTTTTTTGGTTGAAATATTGTTAGAAGGAAGAGCCATCAATCTTCATACAGTCCTATTCAACAGGTTTTTCCAATCAAATCAATCACAGGGCAGACGTGGATTGTCCCATCTGTCTTAGAGAGGGCTGAAAGTGGATTGTTAACTCCCAGTGCTAGCTGCATCATCTCAATAAGAGACAATTTATCTTGTGAGACGCAATAATGTAACACTAATAGGCCATTCTGCATTCCAAACCAATTTTTAGTAAATGAGCTAATCTGAAAACATGCAGCAGAACAAGATATACTTCACTACACACATACAATAGCTTTCATCTGTATAAAGCTCCACAACTGAAACCCCCTCCACTTCATTTTTTAAATGAAAAGCATTCTATTGATTAACCAGAATAGTAGTGATTTATTCCTTCACCATTGCTTAAGAGCTGGTTATTATCAGTATGTGTGTATCTCCTGTTATGGACTTCATCTTATCATTAGAATGAGCACAACCATTCAGCAATGGAAAAATCACATTCTGCCACGCACTAAATATAAAGATTAGTTTAGTTAATTTAGTTGAGAGATACAGCGCGGAAACAGGCCCTTCGGCCCACCGAGTCCACGCCGACCAGCAATCACCTTGTACACTAGCGCTACACTACACACTAGGTACAATTTACAATTTTTATTAAAGCAAATTAACCTAGAAACCTGCACATCGTTGGAATGTGGGAGGAAATCGGAGAACCCGGAGAATACCCACGCAGTCACAGGTCATACGTACAAACTCCATGCAGACAGAACCCATAGTCAGGATCGAATGGCGGCAGCTCTACCATTGTGCCGCCCTTGCTAAATGCATACATTGCATACACACAGAGACTAACACTGAAGTCACTGAAGTATGCACAAACCAAATACACCAGAAATACATATGAACACATGGACAATCATGGTACATAAAAACAAACTGAGACCAAAGATATCCTTAGCATAAGAGCATACAGGTAAAGTAAATACTTGTTATGTATAAATATACAGCAGAAAACATGTTACACATAGAGTCATAGAGTTTTACAGCATGGAAGCATGCCCTTCAGCCCAACTTGCCCATGCCGACCAACATGCCCCATCTGCAGTATACCAATCCCACCTACCTGCATTTGGCCCATATCCCTCTAATCACGTTCTATCCTGTACCTGTTTAAATGTTGCTTAAACGTTACGATAGTACCTGCCTTTTCTGAAAACATACAAAGGAAATACCTAAAGACACATACAGTGCCCTCCATAATGTTTGGGACAAAGACCTATCATTTATTTACTTGCCTCTGTGCTCCACAATTTGAGATTTGCAATAGAAAAAAAAAATCACATGTGGTTAAAGTGCACATTGTCAGATTATAATAAAGGCCATTTTCATACATTTTAGTTTCACTATGTGGAAATTGCAGCAGTGTTTATACATAGTCCCCCCATTTCAGGGCACCATAAAGTTTGGGACACAGCAATGTCATGTAAAAGAAAGTCATCATGTTTAGTATTATGTTGCATATCCTTTGCATGCAATGACCGCTTGAAGTCTGCGATTCATGGACATCAGCAGTTGCTGGGTGTCTTCTCTGGTGATGCTCTGCCAGGCCTGTATTGCAGCCATCTTTAGATTATGCTTGTTTTGGGGGCTAGTCCCCTTTAATTTTCTCTTCAGCATATAAAAGGCATTCTCAATTGGGTTCAAATCGGGTGATTGACTTGGCCACCCAAGAATTTACAATTATTTAGCTTTGAAAAACTCTTTTGTTGCTTTAGCAGTATGCTTGGGATCATTGTCTTGCTGTAGAATGAACCGCCGGCCAATGAGGTTTGAGGCATTTGTTTTAACTTGAACAGATAGGATGTGTCCATACACTTCAGAATTCATTATGCTACTACCATCAGCAGTTATATCATCAATGAAGATAAGTGAGCCAGTACCTTCAGCAGCCATACATGCCCAGGCCATAACACCCCCACCACCGTGTTTCACATTTGAGGTGGTATGCTTTGAATCTTGGGCAGTTACTTCTCTCCTCCATACTTTGCTCTTGTCATCACTCTGTTATAAGTTAATCTTCATCTCATCTAGCCACAAGACCTTTTTCCAGAACTGTGGTTGTTCTTTTAAGTACTTCTTGGCAAACTGTAACCTGGCCATCCTATTTTTGCGGCTAACCAGTGGTTTGCATCTTGCAGTGTAGCCTCTGTATTTCTGTTCATGAAGTCCTCTGCAGGCAATGGCCATTGACAAATCCACACCTGACTCCTGAAGAGTGTTTCTGATCTGTCGGACAGGCGTTTAGGGATGTTTCTTTATTATAGAGAGAATTCTTCTGTCATCAGCTGTGGAGGTCTTCCTTGGCCTGCCAGTCCCTTTGTGATTAGTAAGCTCACCAGTGCTCTCTTTCTTCTTAATGATGTTCCAAACAATTGATTTTGGTAAGCCTAAGATTTGGCTGATGTCTCTAACAGTTTTATTCTTGTTTCTCAGTCTCATAATGGCTACTTTGGCTTTCATTGGCACAACTTTAGTCCTCATGTTGATAAACAGCAATAAAAGTTTCCAAAAGTGATGGAAAGACTGGAGGAAAGACTAGGTGCTGAGAGATCTCTTATACCTGCATTAAGGAGGCAATTAAACACACCTGAGCAATTACTATGTATATACACAGTAATACACAGACTATGTATAAACACAGCTGTAATTTCTACATGGAGAAACCAAAATGTATAAAAATGGCCTTTAATAAAATCTGACAATATGCACTTTAACCACATGTGATTTTTTTTTCTATTACAAATCTCGAATTGTGGAGTACAGAGGCAAATAAATAAATGATGGATCTTTCTCCCAAACATTATAGAGGGCACTGTATATGGTTGTTACTGGACTATTGGTATCAAAAGGTGACTGAATCTCATTCAGCAATTTAAGTAAGCATTTATGCTTGTGTCAGCATTGGTGATCATGAAACGACCAAATTATCTGGTTTACTCATGCCTTTCGGTGGGAGATGGGGGAAACGCCATTGTTACCTGGTCTTGTGGATTCCTCTTGTTCTGATGGACATGCTGGCCTGCAGATGTCAGGAAGAATTTGCATTCAGGTAGCAGTAATCTCAAATTTAAGTTTAACAACATTTAAAAGGCATATGGACAGGTACATGGATAGGAAAGGTTTAGAGGGAAATGGGCTAAAAGCATGCAGGTGGGACATGGCCACTATCATCTGTCTCCCCCACGACCCTTGGCAGCACGTTCCAGGCACCGTGTACCCTCCGTGTAAAAAAATTGTCTCTTACATCTCTTTTAAACTTGGTCATTGCCCCTTTTGCTATAAGTCTTTGATATTTCCACTCTGGGGAAAAAAGGTTCTGACTGTCTACCATATATATGCCTCTTATCATTTCAAATACTTCTATCAGGTCATCCCTCAACCACCAGCTGTCCAGCGAAAACAGTCGAAGTTTGTCCAACCTCTCTTTACAGCTAATACCAACTAATCCTTGTCAGAGAATTGATTTTAAAATCCTGCTGCTCACCTATAAATCACTACATGGTTTAGGGCCAAAGTATATCACTGACATGCTTCCACTATATAAGCCTTCTAGATCTTCTGAAACCAATCTGCTAGTGATTCCCAGAGTAAATACAAAACATGGGAAAGCAGGATTTAGTTACCATGCAACAAATAGCTGGAATAAACTTCCTGAAGATTTAAGACTTGCCTCAACTTTGACCACTTTTAAAACTAGACTGAAAACTTTTATGTTTACTTTAGCTTTCAGCTAAATCTTAACTACATTGCACTTTTAACTTTTGCACTTTTTATAATGCATTTTTAATTTTGCTTTTCTTTTCTTTTAGTTCTTCTATTTTATTTCATTTTATTATTTCATTTATTGTATGACATGTTTTTATGTGAAGCACTTTGAGTCTGCCTCGTGTATGAAATGTGCTATATAAATAAAGTTGCCTTGCCTTGCCTTGCCTTGCCTTGCCTAATCCAGGCAGCATTCTGGTAAACCTCTTCTGAACCCTGTGAACCTCCTCTGCGGCCATTTTACGTCATGTAGTTTCTGATACATTGCGATTCTGACCAATAGGTGGTGTAATAATCTTAATGGGTCCTGGTTTAACCTTTGTACAACCTTTAATCATTCCATTGCATAACTTGTCATCTGAATTCAACCAGCAACTTAAAATGCTAAATGTGTAGGAAGGAACTGCAGATGCTGGTTTACACCAAAGATGGATGCAAAATGCTGAAGAAACTCAGCGGGTCAGGCAGCATCTCTAGAGGAAAGGTATAGGTGACATTTTGGGCCAAGACCCTTCGTTATATCTTCCATATCTTTCATGCCTTTCATTCTTTTGTTTTTTGTACTTTTCATATCTACAGTTTCCCTCTCCCCTGACTGTCAGTCAGAAGAAGGGTCTCAACCCGAAACATCACCTATTTATTTTCTCCGGAGATGCTGCTTGACCCACTGAGATAGTCCAGCATTTTGTGTCTATCTTCAACTTAAAATGCAAGATGTCCCACATGAGGCAGGGATGTATTCTCTATTGTAACTCCATCTTCATTTACCTCATAGGATCGCAATTGGGAAAAGAAGCGTTGAGAGTCTTAACCCGAGTTTTAATTACTCCACTTGTAGAGTTTCCACTGCCTCTCTGAAGAAGGTCAGCAAAACTCCGCAGAGAGTTGGTTCTACCTGGGGGTCACCTGGTTTACAGTATGTAGATCATGTACATCAGACTAAGTAGATTATGTGGGTGGCACGGTTGCGCAGCGGTAGAGTTGCTGCCTTACAGCACCAGACACCGGCGTTCGATCTTGGCTACGGGTGCTCTCTGTACGGAGTTTGTACGTTCTCCCCGTGACCCGCGTGGGTTTTCCCCGACATCTTCAGTTTCCTCCCACACTTCAAAGACGTACAGGTTTGTGCATTAATTGGCTTCAGTAAAATTGTAAATTGTCCCTAGTGTGTGGAGGATAGTGTTAATGTACGGGGATTGCTGGTCGACAAAGACTCGGTGGGCCAAAGGGCCTGTTTCCGTGCTGTATCTCTAAACTAAACTAAACCTAAGCCATTAATTACCTGTTGAATCAAAAGACAAGGCAAAAGATATGAAACACCGAGATAGACACAAAGTGCTGGAGTAACTAAATGGGTCAGGCAGCATCTCTGGAGAAAAAGGATGGGTGACGTTGCAGGTCGGGACCCTTCTTCAGACCGAAGGTAGGGGGTGGGGGATGGGGGAGCGGGTGAAGAACTGGCAAGAATAGACCAGGACCAATCAAGACCAGCAACAAACAACAAGCGGAGAAGTGCCCTGGTAGGTCCATTGTTGGCTTGGGACGGTATGAACTCGAGAGGGATACAATATGGTGAACTGTGGAACTGGTTAAATGGCCAGGGTGGAGGAAGGCGGCAAGGGGGGAGGGGAGTGTTAGTAGAAGTTATTTTAAAATAGAGAATTCAATGTTCATACTGCTAGGTTGTAAGCCACCTCAGCAAAATAGTAAGATTAAACGAGAACTTACCAGTTTGAAGTTTGATCGTTATTTTATGAGGAGTAACGTTGAGGGATTACGTGAAGAACCCCGCCAGGACGCATGCGTGTCATTCTTCAAAGCAGCGGTGTGAAATCACAGATAACTGTAATGACTAAACATAGTAAGATTAGAGAACAGATACCAGTTAAGTATATGATCAAAGGTGGGAGCGGAGGGCACGTAATCCCTCAACGTTACTCCTCATAAAATAACGATCAAACTTCAAACTGGTAAGTTCTCGTTTAATCTTACTATTTTACTTCGGAGTCACGTGAGTGACTACGTGAAGATTTTGAAGCTCTGTGATTTCATGCCGTGGAAACGAGTCCATGCATCACATCTGCCTTGATGACTGTAGGAGGAATTGTGTCAACATATTTTAGACATGAATCCGACATTGAAATCCATGAATTTATTAACACAAATTATACCCCCTATTTATGGGGTAATTAAATTACAGAACTTAAATTGTTTCCGCAAATGTTCCAGGTTTAATGACTGGTTTATGATAAAATAATTGGAATGTTTTTTCCCCTGACCATCCTGCTGCCTTGAGGGTTTGGTCCATTGGTACATCCAACTGCATAGCTGCCGATGAGCTGCAGCCCTGGTGGAATGAGATTTAAAATATTAGTATCCACCCCAGCCTGTGTTAGAACCTGTTTCAGCCATCTTGAGATGGTCTGGACCAACACTTTTTTGTGTGGTTGCTTATGGCTGACTAAAAGTGCCTTCTCATTGCCTCTGATGATTTTCGTTTTCTCCATATATAACGACAAATGTTTTACTATACATAGACAATCATCTGTTAGGTAAGACCTAAATTCGATATTGAGGCCCGCTGATCCCTGTCTGTTCTGTTTCACTAATTCATAAATATGAAACGTAACGTTTTTAGATGAAGAAGTCATGTTGTCCAGTCTTAATTATGTATGCATCAGTCTGAAGAAGGGTTTCGGCCCGAAACGTCGCCTATTTCCTTCGCTCCATAGATGCTGCTGCACCCGCTGAGTTTCCCCAGCAATTTTGTGTACCTTTAATTTATGTACCTTTAATTTATGACTGTACCCTTTGTGCCGTGACCAATGCCATTAGCATGACTGTTTTTAATGTCAGTCTATGTAGGGACAGAGCTGTTGCTGGAGACCAATTCCTGAGCATCTTCAGGACAATACTCACATCCCATATTTGGGAGTACCTGGTTCTTGGGGGATTGGTATTAAAAATTCCCCTTATAAGTTTTGTTACCAGTGGGTGAGTTCCAACAGAGTGACGCTCTGTTCCTTGCCATAGCTAAGTCGATAAGGCACTTCTGGCGCAGTTGATGGCACTATAACTGAGCCCCTCATCATAATGGAGGCCTGCCAGGTATTCCAGAACAGACGGGATGTTCATATCTCTGTAGGTGATGCTGTTTTTGTTACAATACATCTCCCACTTCCTGATATAGACCAGATACTGTTTTTTGGTGAACTGTCTTTGGGCCGCCGAAATCATGTTCACTGTTCGGTCCGTCAGTCCCAGCTGTAGTAGAGGTATTTTTAAACTCTACAAATTAATAAATTCAAATAGTTATGGCATGGGTGGCTATCCCTTGTTACGGGATGAACCAACAAGTCTGGTCTATTCGGGATGGTGATACATGGTTCTAATACCATGTTCATTATCACTGGGAACTATGGTTGAGTAGGCCAATCGGGTACTACCAAAATACCAGACGCAGAGTCCTGCTGTATTTTCCTTAATACCCGACTGATGAGGCAGAAAGGAGGGAATGCATAAATAAACAATTTCCCCCCCAATGCAGCGAAAATGCATCTGTCGCCGCTGCCGCAGGGTCTGATTCCCATGAAACATAATTTGATAACTGGTGATTAAGCCTGGATGCGAATAGATCGATATCTGGTGTTCCATATCGTGCTGTAATATCAGCAAATACCTTTTATTCAACATCCATTCGGTGTTTTCATTAAATTTGCGTGACCTGGTGTCTGCCACTAAATTTAGTTTACCTGGTAGGTAAGTAGCTGATATCCAAATATCTCTCTGGATACACCACTGCCAAATTGTATTAGCTAGATTGTCACATGATGTCGATTTGTTTCCACCCATGTGGTTGATATATGCTACCACGGTGGTATTGTCAATCTGTAGTCTAACATGCTGGTGATATGACCCAGTACAATATGACTTTAGGCCATAGAATGCACCCAACATTTCCAGGTAGTTTATGCCCAGTGTTAGTAATAATGATGCCTCCTGAGCAGTCCATCTACCTCCACAGCTGGAGATGGAATTGGTGGCACCCCAACCAAGTGCACTGGCATCAGTTTGTAGCACCATATAAGGGTTACTGACAATGATTGGATTGAAACAAAGCCAAATGTTATCTATCCACCATTTAGGTTCCATTATAGCTTTGATTGGTAGCTGCATTGGTCTGTCAAAATGACCAGCATTGATTTTGAGTGCTTGTATTTTTGCTCTCTGTAAATTTTGGTAATGTAAAGGTCCAAATTGTGTGGCTGGAAAAGCAGCCACCATTTTGTCAATTACTTTTGCTACCAATCTGATGGACGGTTACTGATGTCAATGAGGTTATTGCAAGCCTCTATTAAGTCTATAGCCTTTCCCTTTGGCAAAGTCACCGACATGTGAACTGAGTCAATTGTGAACCCCAAATAGTCCATAGTAGTGGAAGGCGTTAATTTAGATTTAACTGGATGGATAATAAACCCCAGTTTCAAATAACTGTTTTCTGGCTGTTACAGTTTGTTTGGCCAATTCCAAAGTTTTACCCACAATAAGTATGTCATCTAGATATGCCATGACCATGTGTTTTTGTTTCCGTAGAAACGCTAGGGCTGGTTCCAAAATTTTTGTGAACATCCTGGGGCTGATGATAACCAATTTGGTAGTGCTGTATACTGTCAGAGCTGTACCATCCAGTTGAATTTTAAGTAACATCTGTGGTCACCTCGTATAGGCACTGAATAGTAAGCATCTTTTAAATCGATGCTGGCCATGAAGTAACCTTTGGAAATTAATTGTTTAGCAGTAACAAAGGTTTCCATTTTGAAATGAATATATTGTATAAATGTATTCAATTTGGTCAGATCTATGATGATGCGACAACCACCATCTTTTGTTTTTGGTAAATATATTGGACACGAATTCTAGTGGTTCGTGTGGGTTTTTTCAATTACACCTTTGCTCCATGCATTCAGAAAGGAGTGTATTCTCCCCCCCAACCTCCATGCTCCCTGTATTTTGTAGGGAACCAGACCCACCTACCTCCATAGTTACCAGTGGCAGGTTTACTTCTTTTTGTAAGTTCTTCGCTGATGTTGATGCGCTGGTGTCTGGATTTGTGGTTTGGTTGACGTTGGAGGTCCGCGTATTTTCCAGGAAGGCCGGCCTGGGTCATGGCCTAAAAAAGACTCATGTTTTGTGTACCAGGCCTTCGAGCTTTCACCAGTCGGTATTGCTCTACTGGTGGGTGCGTAGGGGTGCTGTCTATGGCTGTAGTGGGTTTTTGATGGAGTCCCTTTTATTAGTCCCAGGGTTTTTGCTTCCTCATCGAGCTCCTTGACTTGCTTCGATAGGTTGCCTCCAAATAGTAGTATCGGTGTCTTGATGTGGTGTCCAGTACAGCCTGTTCTTGTAGCTGGTTTAGAGACATATAGTCTATACTGGCAGCTAGCTTTTGCTCCAGGTTTTGGCCAGTCTGGTCTGGCTGTATGAAGTTGGACACCATGTCCAGTAGGTGTTCTTGTTCCTGCACCCCCTGCACACTTGACTTTTCTTCTGCGAACCCCTCTTCCAGATCAGCCCAGAACTGACCCGCAGTGCTCCCCTCTGATGAGGTAGAAGCACTGTGCAGCCCTTCAAGAGGTACTGCTGTGGGTTTGCCATAGAGCCCACTGTGACCCGACTCCATCTCCCGGAGCCTGTCACGTTGGAGCAAATGCTCCACACACCGCTCCATCCGGCTCCAGCGCTCACAGTCGCTGGCCGCCCGCGGCTGCTCAAAGTCGGACTCCTCTGAGTCCACGACTTTGATGGTTTTTTGTCTTGCCTTACCGCCCGGCCGCGGAGTGGATCTGGCCGATGCGGAGGCGACATCGGGCACAGCTGATCCCATTATAGGTGATTCAAGTGCCGCTGGCCGCTGCTAGCCCACCAGCTTTGTCGCAGCCCGTTGGTTTCTCCACCTGTAATCAGCATGGGAAAACACAAAAAGACCGCAGCTCTTACCTGCAGGTCCTGGGTTTAAACTGTCTCTACGGGGGAACGTCGTTCCACCCCGCCTCCTGCCGTTTTCGACTTGTCAAAAGTCGACGGCCCCATCTGAATAGTCTCCCGCCCGGCCGTGGTGTTCTGGCCGGCGCGGGACCAAAAGTCGGCACAGCTGATCCCTTACGGGGCTTGTGCCTTCAGCTGCTGCTGGCTCCCGCAACTTCGCGGTCCTCCCTAGCCAGCTTTACTCGCAGCACTTGTGGACACTATTTTGTCCAGCTTTCCCCCCTGTGTAAAAACAGCGCGGGGACAAAAACTACCGCAGAGTAAATCACTTACCTGCAGGCCGCGGTTTCAAACTTACTGCTGCGGGGGAACGCTCCACCCCGCCTGTCGTTTCACAAGCGTGAAAGCGATATGACACGCATGCGTCCTGGCGGGGTTCTTCACGTAGTCACTCACGTGACTCCGAAGTAAAATATGACGTGCTGTTCCTCCAGTTTGCGTTTGGCCTCACCCTGTCAATGGAGGAGGCCCAGGGCAGAAAGGCTAGTGTGGGAATGGGACGGGGAATTGGAATGGTTAGCAACCAAAAGATCCAGTAGGCCTCGGCGGACCGAGCGTAGGTGTTCAGCGAAACGGTCGCCGAGTCTACGCTTGGCCTTGCCGACGAATATTCGAGTTGGAGCAAACAACTTTGTTTATACCTGAAAGAAATTAACCGTTTAAATTTGCAAGCTCAGCACTTGCTGTTTTTAATGCATGCATTCAACCATAACGTACATTTATGCAACACCTTTGAAACGGTAAAACATCCAAGCAATGAACAGCATTATCAATGATATTCATCTTACCTGAGGTTAAATGCCTGCTCTTAGGTAAAGAAACGTTTTATCATGACATTATTTTAATGATTACCATCTTCTACACCCCTCTCTGCCAGCCACAATACATAACTCCATGCTCAATGTGTGAGTCATAAGGCAACCAGACGTGGCTGCAAAAGAATTGTTACCTGTCACCCAGTTTGCAGCACAGATAAACAAGAGGTGATACCAAGGCACAGACAAGTGAGACAGCCCCAGACAAATATAAATTGTTACTCATGTAATGTTTACTATGTGGATATAGTGAGGTTCACAGAGCAACTCAGAGAACTTGTACAGTTCCAGACATAAAAAGTTACAGTTTTCTTTGAGTGGTTCTTAGTTTAATAGTTGAGCTTAATTTAATTTAGAACAAGCCCTTCAGCCTACCGAGTCCGCACCGACCAGCGATCACCGTACACGAGCACTATCCTACAAAGTAAGGACAATTTACAATTTTTAGCCAAGGCAATTAACCGACAAACCCGCACATCTTTGGAGTGTGGGAGGAAACTGGAGCACCCGTGGAGAACGTTAAAAACTCCATACAGACAGCACCCGTCGTCAGGATTGAACCCGGGTCTCCGGCGCTGTAAGGCAGCGACTCTACCGCTGTGTCACCGTGCCGCCCCCAAACAAGTTCTGTTCGAGATATAATGATGCTGATATTGTGAGCAATATAGGTGAAAAAGATCACTGAAGAAGGGTCTCAACCCGAATTGTCACCCATTCCTTCTCTCCAGAGATGCTGCCTGTCCCGCTGAGTTACTCCAGCATTTTGTGTCTACCTGAGGTGGATTAACCATTTCAATATGATACTAAGATCTGCTGGAAGCACACATGATCAAATCAGAATGGAGAAACGAAGTACTACAGATGCTGGATAATTCACAAAACTTCACCCGGACTCGCAGATATTTCTCAAAAGGTCACAAAATGTTGGTGTAATTCAGCAGGTCAGGCAGCACGGAAACCGGCTCTTTGGCCTATCTTGTCCATGCAATCTAAGATACTCCATCTACACCAGGCCACCTGCCTGTGTTTGGCCCATACCTGTCTAAATTTTTTCTATCTTTGTACTTGTCCAAATGTCTTTCGTAAATGTTGGTATAGTATCTGCCTCAACTATTTCCTCAGGCGGCTCGTTCCACACGCCCACCACCCTCTGTGTGAAAAAGTTGCCCCACAGGTCCCCTCTCACCTTAAGCCGACGTCCTCCATTTCTTGATTCTCACACTCTGGATGATAGACTCTAAGCATTCACCACATCTATTACCCTCAGAATTTTATACACCTCTATACGATCATCCCTCAGCCTCCTGCTCTCCAAGGACAAATGCCCTAGCCTGCCCACCCTCTCCTTAGAGCTCAGGCCCTCGAATTCTGTCGACGTTCTCGTAAATCTTCTCTGCACCCTTTCCAGCAATTTTGATTGCTTATATGTCTCACTGATAAATGATGAGCATAAGCACAGATTCCGCTGCAAACATTGAAGAGTAGTGCCCAACATTTGGTGGAACTCTGCCTTGTCTTTCTTGCAGTATCAGTCCCTACTGCAACCTATGAACTTAACATTTTTATTCATATTCCAGAAGAAATTTTGTACATTAGAAATATTTTTTAAGGTGGTTGCTGCTGGCTGCTGCTGTGTGGGCGTGTGAAAGGAATGAAAAATAAAGGGACAGTTAGTGTCTCTGGTAAAATATTGTGCGGACATGCTTAAAATATGAATGACATTACGGGCATTGAATGGCAGCCCAACGTCCCCGACATTCATGCCTCTGTTTCCCACTCACAAAGTGTCCTGAACCCTACTCTCTATGACTTGAAGCAACATAAAGCAGTTCACACTGGACTAGAGACGCCCTTTCATTCTCTGCAGCATTCCTGTCTGGGGAGGTGTTGGTACAATCAGGTTACCCTTCAGCCTGAAGATGGACACAAAGTGCTGGAGTAACTCAGCGGGTCAGGCAGCCATCTCTGGAGAAGAGGAATAGGTGACGCTTCGGGCTGGAACCTTTATTCAGGCCTTCAACCTTGCAATCTAAGGCAGTTCCAACAAACAGGAACGCAAGAGGCCGCAGACAGTGGTGGACTCAATCCGGTCCATCACCGCCACAGCCCTCCCCTCATTCAAATCCATCCACACAAGGAGCTGCCTCAGGTTCTTGAACTGACCTGTCCAACTTTGATCCTACCTCAACAATGGAACACTATCACACATCTTTTGCTCTGCCACAGACTTCTGTTTCCAATTATGTTTTTCCACCAATGTCTTATTTTTTGCACAGTCAGTTTTCTTTTAAAAGTTTTGTGTGAAATTTATGTAAAATATATGTGTAATTACTTTTGTGTGTTATCTGAGACTATGTGTCTATACTTCTGTTGCAAGCAAGATTTTCATTGTATTGTACATCACTGTACTTGTACCAACAACAATTAGTTTTGTTTAGTTGTGTTTAGTTTAGTTTAGTTTAGTTTAGTTTAGTTTAGTTTAGTTTAGTTTAGTTTAGTTTAGTTTAGTTTAGTTTAGTTTAGATAGACACAAAGTACTGGAGTAACTCAGCCGGTCAGATAGCATCTCTGGAGAAAAAGGGTAGGTGACGTTTCGGGTCAGGACCATTGACAGATTCAGGTCAATGGAAGGGGGTTTAGTTTAGTTTAGTTTAGTTTAGTTTAGTTTAGTTTAGTTTAGTTTGTAATTGACATGTGTTCTGAGGTACAGTGAAAAGCTTTTTTGCTGCATGCTATTTAATCAGTGAAAAGGCTATACATGCTTACTATCAGGCTGTCCACAGTGTACGGATACAGGATAAGGGGAATAACGTTTAATGCAAGATAAAGTTCAACAATGTCCAATTAAAGATAGTTTGAAGGTCTCCAATGGAGTAGATGGGAGGTCAGGATCGCTCTCTATTGGTGATAGGATAGTTCAGATGCCTGATAACAGCTGGGAACAAATTGTCGCTGAATCTGGTGGTGTGCGTTCTCACACTTCTGTACCTCGTGTCTGATGGGAGAGGGAAGACGAGGGAGTGAGCAGGGTGGGACTGGTCCTTGATGATGCTGGTGGCCTTTCCGAGCAGGCAGCGTGAAACGTAGATGGAGTCAATGGAAGAGAGGTTGGTTTGTGCGATTGTCCACAGCTCTCTGCAATTCCTTGCGGTCTTGGATGGAGTTGTTCCCAAGCTAAACTCGATTTGGCTTGACTTGTTGTAGTCGGGGAAAGAAAGTTGGTCAAGATAGATTGTCTCAATGTGTACCTCACGATCATGCATTAGGAGCACAGGGAAGCCCATTTAAGCAACAGAAAAAGTGAATCAATTCACCAACTACCCAATTGCACGCCCCTACCTAATCTTCAGTAATACAAGAATGCACACCACAATAACCGAGAAGGTCAAATTCCATTTTTATTGTAGTGTAATTGTAAAACTTTTTAAATCTATGTTTAGAGGAGTAAAATCACAACTCTATCCTGCTTTATTCAGGGTTTGTTTTGTGTGACTTAATAGATCAAATTCTATGTTATAGATTAAATTAATTACAGTTCGGACCTGTAATTTAAGGATTACATCCATTTTCCTAAGGCAAAATGGACAATAGCACAGAAGTTATGTTAAGCCTATATAAATAGAGGTGGCACAGTGTCGCTACAGTAGAGTTGCTGCCTTGGTCCTGTGGGTGCTGTCTGTACGGAGTTTGCACATTCTCCCCGTGACCGCAGGTGTTTTCTCCAGGTGCTCCGGTTTCCTCCCACACACCAATGACATACAGATTTGTAGGATAATTGGCTTCTGTAAAATTGTAAGATTTCCCTAGTGTGTGAAGGATATTGTTGGAGTGCGGAGGCCGCTGGTCGGCACGGATGCGGTGGGCTGAGGGGCTTGTGTCTGCGCTGCATTTCCAAACAAAACTAAACTTAATCACCAATTAAATCTCAACGGGAATAAAAAGGGTAAATGCACTGCATATTTTACCCAGAGCAGAGGAATCAAGGACCAGAAGGTGTGGAGGAGAAAATTTAATAGGAACCTGAGGGGCAACGTTTTCCACACAAAGGGTGGTGAGTGTATGGAATGAGCCGCTGGTGGATTTAGTTGCGGCAGGTACTATCACAATTTAAAAAAAACATTTGAACAGGTACGTGGTTAATGATGATACTTTATTGTTACATGTTCTTTTTTCTGCATACGATACACAAGTATGCAAACAGTCACCACATAAAGGGCATCGACAAAGTTACAAAGTATTTATTATAATCCCCATTGTCCCTCTATGTTCCCGGCGGCCCTCCCACGCCAGGTCTCTCATTGTTCATGTCATAAGATCATAAGTGATAGGAGTAGAATTAGGCCATTCAGCCCATCAAGTATACCCGCCATTCAATCATGGCTGATCTCCTAACTCCATTCTCCTGCCTTCTCCCCATAACCTCTGACACCGGTACTAATCAAGAATCTATCCATCTCTGCCTTAAAAATATCCACTGATTTGGTCTGTGGCAAAGAATTCCACTGATTCACCATCCTCTGACGAAAGAAATTCCTTCTCATCTCCTTCCTAAAGGAACTTCCTTTAATTCTGATGCTATGACCTGTAGTCCTAGACTCTCCCACAAGTGGAAACATTCCTCTCCACATCCACTCTATCTAAGCCTTTCACTATTCGGTACGTTTCAATGCGGTTTTCCCTTCATTCTCAGCGCCGCGTCCTCAACTGACCACGGGGACTCTCGGGGGCGACGGCTCTCCGACAGCCCTCCTTGCCCGGCTGCCAGGCTCATCCTCGATCTCGGTGGTCCCTTTGGCCACCGGGCTAGTCCTTGTTTTCTGTGGCCGCCGGCTGAGTCCGGTCCAGGCGGGACTAGTTTAGATGTGGCATGTTGGTCAGCATGGACAAGTCGGGCCGAAGGGCCTGTTTCCACGCCGTATAACTCTACGGGAAAACTGCATCCAGTTGTGGTCCTTTACGCTGCAGAGTGGTTGGCAAGATCTTGGAGCTGGGCATACAGGAGAGTGTCTCGAAATGACATCAAAGATATCAGTCCTGTAGAGAGACTGCAATTTTTCTGCTTGAAGCAACGACAATTAATGGCAGGATTTAATAGAGACATTCAGAATCTTGAAAGTGTAATTAAGGAGAAACTTTTTCTGCTGGGAGTATTCAGAGAATGCAGATTTAAAGGTAATTGATGGCAGGACGAGTGGGGAGGTGTTTTTTAAGCACAGATACATGCGCTCCACTAAAGCACGTTGCCTGCAAGGGTTTGAATAGCGAGACTCATCTTCTGTAGCTCTGAGATGACTGCTTGTCCATGCCCCAAACCACACTCTTTCCTCCAGGATAGTCTTGTTTGACTTCAGCTGCGATCTTGGCTCTCAGTACGGCACTAGGGTAGCGGGCAGTGCAGTGTAGCGTCTCTCTCGATGGAGATCGGCTGCTCTGATAGATTGGCTTTGGCAGCCAACGAGGCTCTGACCCTTCCCCCTCCTCCCCCCCCCCCCCCTCACTCCCCTCCCCCCCTCCCTCCCTCCCATCCTCCCCGTCACACACAGTCATAAATGGAATCTTTTTCATTGGAATCTTTGACATTTCTAAACATTCACATGTAAATGGCCAACAATAAAAATGCCGTTGAAAAATAGAAAAATAATTGAAATTCAAATGATTTAAAACACTGAAACAAACATATAAAAACTGCCTTAATTCAATCAAATGTGATTTACAGTGTATTTTACCGTTCTTATGGCAGTCAACTTTAGTTTAGTTTAGTGATACAACGTGGAAACAGGCCCTTCGGCCCACTGTGTCTATGATGACCAGCAATCGGGGCGGCACGGTGGCACAATTGTAGAGTTGCTGTCTTTCAGCACCAGAGATCCAGGTTCGATCCTAACTATGGGTGCTGTCTCAACAGAGTTTGTACGTTCTCGCCGTGACCGCGTGAGTTTTCTCCGGGTGCTCCGGTTTCCTCCCACACTCCAAAGACGTACAGGATCGTAGTTTAATTGGCTTTGTTAAAAATAGTAAATTCTCCCTAAAGTGTAGGATAGCGCTAGTGTAGGGCGATCGCTGGTTGACACGGACTCGGTGGGTCGAAGGGCCTGTTTCCGCGCTGTATCTCTGCACTAAAAACAAAACAATCGGCCCGTACGCCAGCACTGTCCTGCACACTAGGGACAATTTACAATTTACAGAGGGCCAATTAACCTATAAACCTGCACGTCTTTAGAGTGCGGGAGGAAACCGGAGCACCTGGAGAAATCCCACGCGGTCACAGGGAGAATGTACAAACTCGCACTGACATCACCCATGGTCAGGATCAAACCCGGGCCTCTGGCGCTGTAAGGCAACAACTCTACCGCTGCCCCACTGTGCAGCCCCTTCAACCTCACTGCGCTGTTCTCAACACTTGCGAAAGGTACATTTCGGAGCTCTGTGGAAAGTGCAGGAAGGTGGGGCTGAATGGGTGATTCTTTGAAAGCACTGGTACAAGCCTGATTGACTAGTGGGGGGTCCCTTTCCCATTGCATGAATTGCTGAATTTGATTGGAATTCATAAATAATGTTGTTCACGGTTAATAAGCAAATGTAAATGAACGAGGGTGAAATTTGAATAGGTGAATCTAGCCGTGACCCTGTGCTAAATAAAATAACGACAGGCAGGGAGGATTAAGCATATTAAACCCAGCTGAATGTCTTATATCAGAGAGCATGTCGAAAGCTATCTTTTCTGAGTGCTATTTTGATTGATGTCGAACTCCCAAATTATGATTTTCATTGTGAACTTTTGTCTGTACAGTCTGTCCGCACAAGTCGTCTATTGCTCAGATACTTCCCCCCCCCCCCCCTCACCCCACCCGGGGATTTAATCTGCCTGTCGCTCTGCAACATAGGGAGTTAAGAGGCAGGTGAAATTTATTTCACTGGCAATCTGTGAGTGTACTAGGCATCAGTACTCCCCATCCATCTTAGCCTTTCGGCTGCAGTTCGTCCCTCTACTATTGAGTTCCATCTCATTGACTTCCTATAAACACTAATGCCTACCAGTTTCAGCAGAATCATGCCCTGAATACTTCACCAGTCAATGCACATGTACTACACACACTGCGAAGCAAAGAACTGCTGACTGACCCCTTAAAGGAGCAGTTAATTCAAGACAATTGTCATGTGTAAACAAATAGACACAAAGTGCTGGAGTAACTTTGCAGAACGGCATGCAGAAGAAAGCTTTTCACAGCCCCACGTGACAATAATACACCAAATTCTAAACCTAAACCTAAAATAAAGGAGAGGCCAACAATTGCTGGGGATGCAATGTGCTGGAGTAACTCAGCGGGGCAGGCAGCTTCCCTGGGGAAAAAGGATGGTTGACGTTTCGGATCAGGACCCTTCTTGAGACTGAAAGTAGGAGGTGGGAGGAGGGGCAGGAGAAAAGACCAGGACCAAACAGGGCCGGCCACAAATGACCTCAGACAGGGCAATGCCTGGTTGGTCCATTGTTGACCAGGGAAGGTGTGATCTCAAGAGAAACAGCGTTGAGAACTGTGGAATCGGAAGGGGGCAAGGGGGGAAGGGGGAGAGGAGTATAAGTAGAAGTTATTTATAATTAGAGAATTCAATGTTCATATTGCTGGGTTGTAAGCTCTCTCAACACTAGGGGCAATTTTTTGGGATGTGGAAGAAAACCGGAGCACCTGAAGGAAACCCACGTGGCCACAGGGAGAACATGCAAACTCCACACTTGCGTGTACCAGACAGCAACTGAGGTCAGGATCAAAGCCGGGTCTCTATTCCTACACACTAGAGACAATTTACAGAAGCCAATTAACCTACAAATCGGCACATGTGGGAGGAAACGGGAACACCCGGAAAAACCCACAGTCACAGGGAGAATGCACAAACTCCATACGGACAGCACTTGTGGTCAGGATCAAACCCGGGTCTCTGGCGCTGTCGGGCAGCAATTCTACCGCCGCGCCACCGTGTCACTGGTATTCCAGAATATTCTGGTGCAGATTTACAGAAGAGAAGATCACCCTCTTTCCTCCCCGATCCCAACTGTGCCACGCTCAGTAAATACAGGCCTCAAAAGAGAGAAAGAATTGGTGAGTTGTTTGTCACCAGAAATCAAATTAATGGTCATCGGGGACTTGATTTTGGAGGACTGCTCTGTGTACTAAATAGAAAGTCAGGAGAGTTGCTGAAATGATAAATGGATGTAATTATTTTAAATACTGCTTGAAATAGCATATATTCTGTTTTCATTACCCCATTAAGGAAAGTGTCTCACCATCATTGTGACTTTTAAAAACCTATTACAAAATATGAGGATTAACTATAATGTCCATTCTCCATTTAATTCGGTTGAATTTCTTTTTCTAGGAGCTAATGCCAGTGACTCGACTGAAGGGACCAGTTTTGGGGAATTGCTTAGTCAAACAGTGCAGTTGGTTGGTTTAACATCATTACAGTTTGAATCATTAGCTTGGGTGTTCATTCATTCTTGCATCAAAAGACCTGCTTACCTTCCTGACAAGTGGCCAACATCACCATCTCCTCCCTCTGCTTCAACAATGGTCATCATGTCTGCCAAGGTCTACAATACAGTATCTCCTGGTTGTTAACCTTTTTTAACTCCCCTTCTCATCACCACACTGACCTTTCTGTCCTGGGCCTCCTCCATTGCCAGAGTGAGGCCACATGCAAGCTGGAGGAACAGCGCCTCATATTCCACTTGGGTAGCTGGCAACCCAACGGTACCAACATTGAATTCTCCAATATTAGGTAATTTCTACAAACACCCCCCTTCCCTCTCTCCCTTTATCCCCTCAATACTCCCCTTCCCTTACTTCCTACCTACCCCAGTCTCTTCCCCTGAACCCTAGCTGAGCTGGAACTGGTTTCTCCCCAACCCCTCCCGAAAAAAAATCTTTAACAAGCTTTACAGTTTGTAACCATGTGTTTCTTCTGGGCTCACGTCTGTTTCTACCTCTATCCGTTGTGCAACAATCAGCCTTTCAAGGAACTCCCTCACTTCAGGTAATCTGCTGCCAGCCATGATTCATCCAGCCTCCTCGTCTCTCACAGTTTTTTCTTCTCACGACATAGTGCGAACTCCATCATCACTTTCGCCGATGACACCACTGTTGGGACGAATCACTGATGGGGACGAGTCAGAGTATAGAAGTGAGATCGGCCGTTTGACCAAATGGTGCAAGCACAATAACCTGGCTCTCAACACCAGCAAAACCAAGGAACTGATTGCGGACTTTGGAAGGGGTAGGATAAGGGCCCAGAATCCCGTTAAATCACGGGACTATGGTGGAAAGGGTCAAGAACTTCAAATTCCTGGGCGTTCACATTTCCGATGATCTTTCCTGGTCCCAGCACACTGATGCAATCATAAAGAAAGCACATCAGCACCTCTACTTTCTGAGAAGATTACGGAGAGTCGGTATGTCAAAGAGGACTCTCTCTAACTTCTACAGGTGCACAATAGAGAGCATGCTGACTGGTTGCATCATGGCTTGGTTCGGCAACTTGAGATTCCAGGAGCGGAAAAGGATGCAGAAAGTTGTGACCACTGCCCAGTCCATCATCGGCTCTGACCTCCCAACCATCAAGGGGATCAATCGCAGTCGCTGCCTCAAAAAGGCTGCCAACATCATCAAGGACCCACACCATCCTGGCCATGCACTCATCTCTCCGCTACCCTCAGGCAGAAGGTGCAGGAGCCTGAGATCTGTTACATCCAGGTTCAGGAACAGCTTCTTCCCCACAGCCATCAGGCTATTAAACTGGCCAACAAACAGACTCTGAACTGTAACAGCCTATTGCGCTTTATCTGTTTATTTATGTGTATATTGAATTGAACTGTTCTGTATTTTTGCTTATAATATTCTGTTGTGCTGCAGCAAGCAAGAATTTCATTGTCCTACCTGGGACACATGACAATAAACTCTCTTGACTTGACTTGACTTGACAATTAAATTGCTAAAGTATATAATTGTCTGTAAAAGTACCCGAGGCCCCAAAAGGCAATATACAAATACAACTTTCTTAAAAACTGTTCTGACATTGGATCTGAGACCTGAAACAAAAGTTAACTCTGTTTCTCATCCCACTGATGCTGCCTGACCTGCCGGGTTTTTCCACTATTTTATTATCCATTCAATCATTGTTCATCTATCTCTCCCTCCTAACCCCATTCTCCTGCCTTCTCCCCATAACCCCTGACGCCCATACTAATCAAGAATCTACCTATCTCTGCCTTAAAAATATCCATTGACTTGGCCTCCACAGCCTTCAGTGGCCAACTGCAGACTCAAGGAATTGCAGATGCTGGAATCTTGAGTAAAATATAAAGTGCTGGAGGAACTCAATGGGTGAGGTGTAGGCGTACACATTTGTAGGTTAATTGGCTTCTGTCAATGAACTGTCGGGAGTGGATGAGAAAGCAGGACAGCATAGAACAAGTGTGAACGGGTGATCAGTGGTTGGCATGAACTCGGTGGGCCGGCCTGTTTCCATGTTGTAGACCAAAAATCTAAAGTCTGTCTCTAACCACACACAAAACAAAATAAATTATTTATGGCCAACATTGTCCATCTCTGCTTTAAGGGCCTGTCCCACTTGGCGATTTTTTCGGAGACTGCCGGCATCATTGACGGACGTATCAGGTCACCGAAAAATATGCGGCGTGATGACGTATGATGCGGCAGTGATGCGGCGTGATGATGTATGACGCGGCAGTGATGCGGCGTGATGATGTATGATGCGTGGTATTTTTTCAAGTGTCGCAACATTTATTCTGTCGCCGCAGGATTTTGAAATGTTCAAAATCTTTTGGCGACACTGATATGACGCCGGCAGTCGCCGAAAAAATTGCCAGGCCCTTTAAACTTTAGCCTTTCAACTTTGGAGATACACCGTGGAAACAGACCCTTCTGCCGATCGGGTCAACACCGACCAGTGATTACCCTGTACAACAGCACAATCTGACACATTAAGGTCAATTTACAATTTACAGAAGCCTATTAACCTACAAACCTGTACGTCTTTGGAGTGTGAGGTAAAACTGACACGGTCACAGGGAGGACATACAAACTTCATGCAGCCAGCACCCATAGTCAGGATCGAACCCGGTTCTCTGGTGCTGTAACGCAGCAACTCTACCGCTGTGCCACTGTGTCACCCTCTATTAGCTCCATGCTATTATCTCTATTTGATCATTAAATGCCAGCCAACCATCCAACATTCATTGTCCAACTAATGCTACGTAATTTGGTACATCCTAACTTGGAGCCATAACGCCAGTGCCAAACTAAACAACCCTGTTGAGAAAGTGCTGAAATTAGGTTGCTTAATTAACCGAACGGTCTGTGTTATTTGGCACCTCGCTGATGTAAAAACCCACAGCTTCTAACCTTGGGCTTTCGTGAAATAACTATTTTTTTCAAAAGTGTTGAAATAAATGTGTGTTTTTTCTATATCAGAATTGCTTCTGTAAATAAATAACGGAAACTAATGCTAAGGACAGACGTAAACTGACTTGCATTTATATAGCACATGGCATGGCCTCAAACACTTGTGAAGTGATTTCAATGTTGAAGTAAAAGATATGTGGCACTAAAATCTTCCACAAATAGCGTTCCTACCCCCACCTTAGTATATAAACTTTACTTTAGACTTTAGACTTACAGCACAGAAACAGAACCTTCGGCCCACGGAATCTGCGCCGACCAGTGATCAACCCGTACACTAACGCTATTCTACAAACTTGTGACAATTTTACAATTTTTACCAAAGCCAATTAACTTAAAAACCTCAATGTCTTTGGAGTGTGGGAGGAAACCAGACAACCTGGAGGAAACCTATGCGGTCACAGAGATACCGTACAAACTCCGTATACACAGCAGCCATTGTCAGGATCAAACCCAGGTCTCTGGTGCTGTAAGGCAGCAACTCTGTCGCTGCACCACTGTGCCGCCCTACTAGACGTCCTACTAGTTTCACTGTCGTCCTGCTATGTTTCACTGTTTGTATCCACTCATTATCACCTTCTCCGCAGCCAACAATGGACCATTGTGGGCACCACCTTTCCATGATCATCGTTGCTGGTTTTGATTTGTTCTTTTCATACCTTGCACTCATTTGTTCTTCGTGCCTTTTCATACCTATAGTTTCCCTCGCCCCCGACTCAGACTGAAGCAGGGTCCCGATCCCAAAGGTCACCCTTTCCTTTTCTTCAGAGATGCTGCTTGCTCCAGCATTTTGTGTCTATCATAAGGTGTAAACCAGCATCTGCAGTTCCTTCCTACGCAAAGAGAGGCCATCTCCTTTGCAATAATAAATAATATTTAATTTGCTTTCTTAATTCATTGCTGTTTGTGCATGAAAACCTCCCTGCAATTTGTATCTTATTTGTACAATTTGAAATAAGCAATCACAGCTATGTAGTAAAACGCCTTAAAAAGTTGCCTTAAAAAAACATTAAAATGCTTACAGAACTCTGAAGTACATCAATGGTTTCATCTTAATTGCTTTCTAATCCAATTTAATATCTGCCAAATACAGTGGATTAGTGACAGAAAAAACAGAATGTACCTCACAGCAAAGATATTTAACATACACAAAGTGGCGCAAAATGGCTGCTTTGGTTATTTTAGTCAAGTCAACCCCTTAATGATTGGTTTAATTAGTCATTTACTACATGGCTGGCAATGCATTACATCTGTAATTAATTAATTGCGTAAAATGCAAGTTTGTGGTAATTAAGCAAGAAAACAAAAACAGGTTAGTAGCAAATGAATAAATTAATCCACCCAGATTGCTGGATGGTTGCCAGTATTATGAAATAGTTCTTTTCTTGTTATTATTGAAATGTTGGCAGTCCTTAAATGCTGCTAAATCCTTTTCTTTCGTTGCAAACAGCCCGTACTAATGATCTTTGAAAAATAGATAATTTGTCGGCTGATCTATCTGTTTTCCTTGAGAAAGAATGAGTGCCAGATTTTCTTTCTGAAAATACAGAAGTGAAGAATTTGAGTCTGAAGAAGGGTTTCGGCCCGAAACGTCGCCTATTTCCTTCGCTCCATAGATGCTGCTGCACCCGCTGAGTTTCTCCAGCAATTTTGTGTACCTTCGATCTTCCAGCATCTGCAGTTCCTTCTTGAACAATTTGATTGAGCAATTGGTTTCTGGCTGGGAAGGGGGAGGGGGAGGGGGAGTATTTGTCAATAGGAATACAATTTGAACCAACAATGTAAGTCATTTTCTCTATGATTAGGTTTATCATTTTTCAAAACTTGTCATCTTGATCTTTGTTAATTATGTGAGTCTTTGGCAGCGATTGTCCATTCGTATAATGCAGCGTTATCTCCAAAGCATCAGCCTTATTAGGGTAATGGCCACACCACTGATTCCCAGCATCAGTGGGAAAATGTTCTTGGATTTGCCTGGATTTGCATCGCTAAGACGCAGCTCTGTTCCACTCACTACCTGCCCAACCATCCCTCACACAACCGCAAGAGATGCAACACTTGTCCCTTTACCTCCCCCCTCGACTCCGTTCAAGGACCCAAGCAGTCGTTCCAGGTGCGACAGAGGTTCACCTGTATCTCCTCCAACCTCATCTATTGCATCCACTGCTCTGGATGTCAGCAGATCTATATCGGTGAGACCAAGCAGAGGTTGGGCGATCGTTTCGCCGAACACCTCCGCACGGTCCGCAATAACCAAGCTGACCTCCCGGTGGCTCAGCACTTCAACTCCCCCTCCCACTCCGTCTCCGACCTCTCTGTCCTGGGTCTCCTCCATGGCCACAGCGAGCAGCACCGGAAATTGGAGGAACAGCACCTCATATTCCGCTTGGGGAGTCTGCATCCTGGGGGCATGAACATCGAATTCTCCCAATTTTGTTAGTCCTTGCTATCTCCTCCCCTTCCTCAGTCCCCCTGCTGTCTCCTCCCATCCCCCAGCCTTCGGGCTCCTCCTCCTTTTTCCTTTCTTGTCCCCGCCCCCCCCACCCCCGATCAGTCTGAAGAAGGGTTTCGGCTCGAAACGTTGCCTATTTCCTTCGCTCCATAGATGCTGCTGCACCCGCTGAGTTTCTCCAGCTTTTTTGTGTACCTTCCAAAATAGTACTGCTCATTTCACAAGGGTAGACAACCAGAACCTTTTTTTCCCCAGGGTGGAAACGTCAAAGGCGTTAGGGAACAGCATTGAGGTGAAAGAGGGATGCAGTTTGAAGGAGAAATGTGGGGGCACCTTTATTTACACGGAGAGTGGTGAATGCCTGGAATGTGCTGCCAGGGACGGTGGTGGAAGCAGATACGATAAGGGCATTCGAGAGGCTTTTGGATAGGCACCGAAGATAGACACAAAATGCTGGAGTGACTCTGCAGTTCAGGCAGCATCTCTGAAGAAAAAGAATGGGTGGTGTTTCGGGTCGAGATGCTTTATCAGATAAGGATAGGCATGTGAATATGCAGGGAACGTATGAATATGGATCACGAAGAAACAGAGGAGATTAGTTTAACTTGGCATCATTTTCTGCATGGACCTAGTTCTGTTCTGTTTTGCACCAAGTTCTACGTTATCTTTCAAACCCACACTTTCAAAACTACAGTGGCTTCTATTTAAGCTATCTTTTGAATTTAGAATTCACATGCTTTTTAAATCTATTATCTTTTGTAGCTGCCCCCCTGTCATGTCCCTTCCGCTCACTTATACCTCCACCCCCATTTCTGTAAATCATCTTTGGTCGTACAATTTGCTGAGTTCAAGCATTTAATCTCCATTTCAGTTCCTCCCCTTTACCTCTCCATCTCACCACCTCTTTTTTCTTTTGTACCTTTTTACTAGACTTTTAGAGATACAGTGTGGAAACAGGCTATTCAGCCTAGAGTCCGCGCCGACCAGCGAATACCCCACACACTAGCACTATCCTACACACTAAAAACAATTTTACACTTTACAGAAGCCAATTATCCTACACTGGGGAAAACCCACCCTTTAGCAGGGAGAACGTACAAACTCTGTACAGACAGCACCTGTAGTCGGGATCGAACCCGGGTCTCTGGCACTGTAAAGCACTGTAAACTGTGCCATCGTTGCCACCCATCTTAAAGATCCCTCTTTAAGATCTTTCATTAAACATGTCTCCTTAAACCAGACTTCGGCTCTTTCTTAAAATCCCTTCTGCAACTTGACTTCAATATTGAATAACTCTTCTGCAATGCTTTACTGTTTTTGTCTGATTAATGATACTCTGTTGATTAAAAAAGCTGTTGTAAATAGATTCCATTGTCCATTTGCAGTTAGCTACCCACCCATCCACTACCAATCCACTGTTTGCCAGAAAAAGACACAAATTGCTGGAGTAACTCAGTGGTTCAGGCAGCATCATTGGAGAAGATGGATAGGTGGCGTTTTGGGTCAGAACCCTTCTTCAGACTGACTGTGAATGGCACCTCATATTCCACTTAGCTAGCTTACAACCTAAAAGTATGAACCTTGAATTTTCCAATTTCAGGTAACTGATGCACACATATCCCCCCCCCCCCCCCCCCCCCCCCCCCCCCGGTACCTATTTTCCTTCCTCTGGCTTCAAAATTTGCACTTCTTCCGTCCTTATCTCACACTTTTTGTCTTTTTTTTCTTGCCTTTATCCAACCATCTACCAAACAACCCCCCCCCCCCCCCCCCCCCCCGGCTCAACTGTATCCTACTATCACTTTTGGGCATTGTCCCACCCACTACCTTTCTTCCAACTTTCTCTCTCCCACCACAATCAGTCCGAATATGGATCCCGACCCGAAACATAGTCTCCAGAGATGCTGCTTGACCCAGTGAGTCACTCCAACACCTTGTGTCTTCTTATTTGTAAACCAGCATCTGCAGTTGCTTGTGTCTCCACTGTTTGCCAGGTTGTGGCCTCAAGCATGTTTGGATATCAATGACATTATCTCTCAGTGTTGTGGCTTAGTGGGTGGCTTTCTTCCATTGGAATTAGAAATTTGTGGGTTTAAAACAAAAAAAATATGAGTTGGCACTCTAATAAAGCCCGAGCAAATCGCTACATGACTGGAGAAGACTGTCTTTCACATTAGTTGTTATAACAGAACTTTTTTTCTGCTTGAAGCTGGATAGAACATAGAACAGGGAACAGTGCAGCACAAGTATAGCACTGTCAGTTCACAAGGTCTGTGCTGAACATAATCCCAAGACCATCCCTTATCTGCCTGCTCATAATCCATATCCCTCCATTTCCTGTATAGTTAGTTTAGTTTCATTTAGTTTAGTTTAGTTTAGTTTATTGTCCATTTGCTGATCCAAAAGTCTCTTAAATGCCACTATCATACCTACCTCCTATCACCACTTCCCTCAACAGCAGCATGTTCCAGGCACTCACCAACTTCTGTGAAAATAAACTACCTCACCTATCTCCTTTAAACTTTGCCCCTCTCACCTTAAAGCTCTGACCTCTAGTATTCGATTTTTCCATCCTGGGAAAGGTCTACCTTTCCTACGCCTCTCATAATTTTGTAAACTTCTATCAGGTCTCTCTGCAATCTCCAGTCTTCCAGAGAAAACAATCCAAGATCATTTTATGACATGCTGGCAGATTCAGTAACTTACTTTAAATGGCTGCCCTCAGTATGCCAGAGTGAATATACTCCTACAATACAAAGCAGGAACTGCAGGAACTCGGTGGGGCAGGCAGTATTGGTGGGGAATGTTCCCAGTGGCTGCACAGATGCTGCCTGACACGCTGAGTTCCTCCAGCGTAGAGTCATAGAGTCATACCGTGTGGATTTAGGCCCTTTGGCCCAACTTTACCACATTGATCAACATGTCCCATCTACACTAATATCATTTAGTGCCTGCATTTAGCCCATTTCCTCCAAACCTGTCCTATCTATGTACCCATCCAAATATTTTTTCAACATTGTAATAGTACCTCCCTCAACAACCTCCTCCAGCAGCTCGTTCCATACACCCACCACTCCTTGTGAAAGAAAATTGGCCGTCGGCTTCCTATTAAATCCTTTCCCCCTCATCTTAAACCTATGTCTCTGGATCTTGATTCCCCAACTCTGGGTAAAAGACTGTGCAATTTTCCCGATCTATTCCTCTCAGGACCTTATACGCCTCTATAACAAGGATTCCTAACCTGGGGTAAATCTCACCTACCCAGGGGGTAAATTTGTTGATTCTGGATTTGTACATATTTTTTTTCTCATTGACTGACGGTGTTTGGTTCTGGTATACCGGTATCTGTTCATCATTAGTTGTTCATAAATAAGTGAAATAACATTGTTATGTGTTATTAAAGTTGCCAGGGGTAAACAGGATGAAAAAGGTTGGGAACCCCTGTTCTATATGATGATCCTTCATCCTCCTGCACTCCAAGGAATAAAGTCCTAGCCTGTTCAACCTCTCTCTATAACTCATGCCCTCGAGTCCTGGCAACATCCTCGTCAATCTTCTCAAGTCAAGTCAAGTCAAGTTTATTTGTCACATACACATACGAGATGTGCAGCCTCTGCACCCTTTCCAGTATCTTACTTTAAATGGCTGCTCTCAGTCTGCCAGAGTAAATATACTCCAACAACACAAAGCAGGAGACACACAGAACTGCAGGAACTCAGTGGGTCAGGCAGTATCTGTAGGGGATGCTTCCAGTGTCTCCACAGATGCTGAGAGAGAGTACAGAGGAGATTTACTAGAATGTTGCCTGGGTTTCAACAACTAAGTTATAGAGATAGGTTGAATAAGTTAGGTCTTTATTCTCTGGAGCGCAGAAGGTTAAGGGGGGACTTGATAGAGGTCTTTAAAATGATGAGAGGGATAGACAGAGTTGATGTGATCAAGCTTTTCCCTTTGAGAATAGGGAAGATTCAAACAAGAGGACATGACTTCAGAATTAAGGGACAGAAGTTTAGGGGTAACATGAGGGGGAACTTCTTTACTCAGAGAGTGGTAGCGGTGTGGAATGAGCTTCCAGTGGAAGTGGTGGCGGCAGGTTCGTTGGTATCATTTAAAAATAAATTGGATAGGCATATGGATGAGAAGGGAATGGAGGGTTATGGTATGAGTGCAGGCAGGTGGGACTAAGGGAAAAAAGTTGTTCGGCACGGACTTGTAGGGCCGAGATGGCCTGTTTCCGTGCTGTAATTGTTATATGGTTATATGGTTATATGCTGCCTGACCCACTGCGTTCCTCCAGCACTTTGTTTTTAACACAACGCTAAACCCTGAAATCAGATTAATTTTATTTCTGCCTTCCTCACTGGCGATTGTAATATGTTCTTAGGTTCTGGGACTCAATGTTCTTCAAGTTATGGTGCCAACGGTACTGCGACAGATTACAGGTGCATATTAAAATGGCTCTCTGCTATACCAGATAACCCTTGTATCTTTCCACGTAGCTAGTCAGATGCAAGCTGCCTTAGAATCATCAAGAGATACAGAACGGAAAGAGGTCCTTCGGCCCACTGAGTCTGTGCCAACCTATTTACACTAGTCTCACACTAATCCTATTTTTAGGAGGCCCTACAGAAGCCTGGGGCTCGCCTGGACCGGGACCCGCTCCATGAGACTTTCGAACTTTGGACATGGCGCCAATTCTGGTGACTCGAGAAAAAAGTCACTGTGTTTTGCTCTTGTGACAATAAAGCACCATTGCAACATTATAACATTGTAAAAGCCCAGGTGGAATTTTAAAAGGAATACTAAAATAACTCTTACAATAAAATATTGGGCCAAAACAATTGGTTTCAAGCACTTGAATTTTCAAGATCCAATCAAGATCTTCTGATGATCGGTGATCTGTCTAAAGACCAGAGATTGTGGAGTTCACAGGCTATGTGATAGGGATAAATATTGGCTAATATATTGGATACGGTTCACACCCACACTTGTACCTTGCTGAAGGCACCTTACACTCTAAGTTTGTGAACATGAATTACACATTGGGATTAATTTTTAAACACTGAGTTGTGAAGAGAGCTTCCTTGTAATCAGCAGTCTGATTACTATCCATATATTGCTGATTGAGTGCCATCTGCTGGAACAGGGTGAACATTACTGAGGGAGTAATGTAAAAATAATCTTTGAAACATTGCATACTCTTTGGTGAGGCGATCCATTCTGGTATTACAGACCACAAAGATGATTCACAAATGATACGGGGCAGCACAGTGAAGCTGCGGTAGACCTGCTGCCTTATAGCACAAGAGACCCGAGTTCGATCCTGACTGCAGGTGCTGTCTGTACGGAGTTTTCACGTTCTCGTTGTGACCTGTGTGGGTTTTCCCCGGGAGCTCCGGTTTCCTCCGACAATCCAAAGACGTATAGGTTTGTAGGTTAATTGGCTTTGGTAAAATAGTAAATTGTCCCTAGTGTGTGTAGGTTAGTGTTAGTGTGTGGGGTTCGCTGGTCAGCGTGGACTCGGTGGGCTGAAGAGCCTGGTTCCATGCTGTATCTCTAAACTATATATTCAAGGACCACAACTCCACCTTTCAGAAGTCTAGAGGGCAGAAATGATGCTTTGAGTGAAAGGCACAGAGGCGAGGCTGATAGAGCTGCTACCTCTCGGCACCAGAGGCCCAGGTTCGATCCTGACCTCGGGCACTGCCTCTATAGAATTTGCATGTTCTCCCTGCGACCGCATGCATTTCCTCCGGGTGCTTCGGTTTCCTCTCATGTCCCAATGACGTGTGGGGTTTGTAGACTGATTGGCCCTCTGTAAATTGCCCCATGCCTGTAGGGAATGGATGAGAAAGAGGGATAACATAGAACTGGAGTAAATGGGTGATCGATGTTGGGCATGAACTCATGGTATCTTTCGATCATTCAATTCATTCATTCAAACAATCAAATTTCCAAAGACAAAATATTCAACGATTCAATGACACTTGATTGTCACATGGTACAGCGAAACTCTTTTTTTTTGCATACAATCAGGTAAAATCATACAGCAGACCTCACCTAGGCAGTACACAAAGAGTCGCCACGTTTTTGGCACCAACAAAGTTACAAAAGGTTCATCGAACACTGTTGGTTTAATGCAGCCTCACCTGATTCACACACTGCACATCTTTAAGAGAGCAAGGATGTATTTATTCATTCATGGGGTGTAGGTGCAGCTATTCCTTCTCTCTAAGTGCACCCTGAACTGAATGGATTTGCTCTTTCTTTCCAGAAGCCAATTAAGTTTCAACTACTTTGGGTCTGAAGCTACACGTAAAACGTAAGAGTAGAAGCTTTTGATATTGAGACATTTCATTTTTCTTAACAAGAATTTGATAGTTTTATGGTCAGATTTAGTTAACAATGGAGTTAAATTCCACACTATCTGTGTCTAGTTTTCAGTGCATATCTCTGTATTTTTTAGTACTGGGCTCCCGATTGCTGGTGCTCTAACCTAATCCTTATCCTACCATACCTACAACTATTTTATACAAAATTCCAAGAACATCTTACAAATCTAATCTGTAGCAAGGAACTGCAGATGCTGGTTTTCACTGAAGATAGACACAAAAAAAGCTGGAGTAACTCAGCGGGTCAGACATCATCTCTGGAGAAAAGGAATGGGTAACGTTTCAGGTCGAGACCCTTCTTCAGATCTAATCACTTGGTTTTGGTTTCCACCAGACTTCCACCACCCAAAGGGCTGGCTGCCTATAGGCACCACCATCTCCACAGCTCCTTCCAAGCTGCCTACTGCCCAGATTGGGTCAAAACAATTGGTTTCAAGCACTGCAAAGACAACTCACCACAGCTTTAGTGAATTTGGGTTCAGCCAGTGGAGGCAACAACAGTGACTCACAAAAGGACACAAAGTGCTGGACCCTCTCAAGGGTCCATTCGCTGCTGGACATTGAGGGGCAGGGTGTGGTGGAGATGCCCCTCAAACAAGGGAAGGGATATCACCCCAGGGGCCAACATGAGTGGCAAGGGTGCTGGGCATAATTATGGCATTTGGGAACACTGCCAAATATAACACTAATGAATGTGTTGAGGCTGAGAATGTCAGAAAAGTTTTTGCACTGTTCTTGTTTTGTATATATTTTTTATTCTAAATGAAGTTTATTTTGGGAAATAAAAATCACCAGGTAAGGCATCTTCTCTGAAGAACATGGACAGGTAACCCAAAACATCACCTATCTCCGTTTTCCAGAGATGCTGCCTGACCTGCTGAGTTACTGCAGCACTTTGTATGTTTTTGTGTAAACCAGCATCTGCAGTTCCTTCTTTATACAAACAGTGACCAACAAGGGGTTTCATGTAAGGGAGCATTCCAATAACATTTCTGAATTTTTTTTTTAGCACAGGGCTACTTTGTGACCTTCTAGTGCAGGAGTCAAACCTTGTTTAAAGAAGTTGGTTCTAAGGAGCAAAGTACAACGTTAGTTCGAAGGTGCAAAGGAGCAAAGGTGCAGTTTAGGTCTTCAAATTTGAGGAAGGACATTCTTGCTATTGAGGGAGTGCAGCGTAGGTTCACGAGGTTAATTCCTGAGATGACAGGACTGTCATATGTTGATAGAATGGAGCAGCTGGGCTTGTATACTCTGGAATTTAGAAGGATGAGAGGGAATCTTATTGAAACATATAAGATTATTAAGGGTTTGGACACGCTAGAGGCAGGAAACATGTTCACGAAGTTGGGGGAGTCCAGAAACCAGGGCCACAGTTTAAGAATAAGCGGTAAGCCATTTAGAACAGAGATGAGGAAAAGCTTTTTCAGGGTTGTGAATCTGTGGAATTCTCTGCCTCAGAAGGCCAATTCTCTGCATGCTTTCAAGAGAGAGTTAGATACAGCTCTTAAAGTCAGGGTATATGGCGAGAAGGCAGGAACGGGGTACTGATTGTGGATGATCATATTGAATGGCATGCTGGCTCGAAGGGCCGAAGGGCCTACTCCTGCACCTATTGTCTATTGTCTATCTATTTAAAGGTGGAGAAAGCTAAAGAGCTAAAAGGATTGGCAAAGGAAGTTCAGATGTGAAGATACTGGGGCAAAAGATACTTGTACTGATGAGAACACAAGCAAGTGATGGAAGAACTCAGCAGGTCAGACAGCATCTGCGGAGGGAAAAGAAGAGACCACATTTTGGGTTGGGAGACTTCTTCAGATTGATACCAATGATGGAGTGTAGAGACAAAGATTTTTTACATGATGCATTTGGATTCTAATGGAGTTTGAAGAAGGTTTCTGATCTAAACGTCACCTATCCATGTTCTCCAGAGATGCTTCCTGGCCCTCTGAGTTACTCCAGCACTTTCTGTCTTCCAAAGATGGAGTGAATTAATTCAATAATGTCCTTTGTTATACAGTTTAGTTTAATTTAGTTTAGAGATACAGCATGGAAACAGGCCCTTCGGCCTACTGAGTCTGCACCAACTAATGATCATCTTACCGTATAAAGGTGGAGGAGGTTGGGGAGATAGGAAGAAACGAGCTATCTGCTAATGGGAATAGCCCTCTCTCCCTCCCTCTCTCCTTCTCCCTCTCCCTCTCTCCCTCTCCCTCTCTCTTTGTCTCTGTCTCTGTCTATCTCTCCCTCTCCCACTCCCTCTGTCTCTCCCTCTCCCTCTGTCTCTCTCTCTCTCTCTCCCTCGATCTCTACCACTCTCTCCCTGTCCCTCTCCCCCTCATTCACTCTTTCTGTATTCTGTCTATACCTGTCCAGAACGAGATCATCAATTCTCCTCTCAACCTCCTTTGCTTCGAGCAGAACAACCTGGGGTTCTCCAGTCTAACCGGAGCACTGAAATCTCTCATCCCATTATAAAATTCCATAATAATTTTTTATTTTTTTTTAAAGAGTTTTCTCGCTGAGTGAGGCACCATTTACAGCACCACGCTGCATCCGTTTAATATTAATGAGATTATTTTCAGTCCCTACTCCTCGCTTTGCACAAGGCAGATAAATCATCAAATCAAAATAACTTTGCCCTAAATTGACAGCCTTAATGAAACACCAAAGAATAACTGATGTGCCAGTTGGAATAACACTCCTCCCATGCAATCGGTCGTGATGGAGTTGGGCCTGGATACAAATGTTATTGTAATTATCGAACTGCAGCCACAAAGAAGAATCTTCATTCTGCATCTAACCCATGTTTTACCCAATGTAGCGATACTTTAGCACTAACGTGGGACATACAAGTATTCAACCCAGACAATAATGTCTCTCACCGTGACAAATGCAAATTCCCTGGAGCAAATTCATATGAAGGTTTTGCATGAGATCCCTGCATGTTGCGGTAAGATGGTGCAGTTGGTAGAGCTGCAATCTTACAGCGCCAGAGACCCCGTTTCGATCCTGACCTCGGGTGCTGTCTGCATGGAGTTTGCACGTTCTACCCGTGACTGCATGGGTTTCCTCCGGATGTTCCGGGGATTTCCCCATCCTTGAAGGATATCAATGAACCAGTTTGGTTGAAGACACAAGAGACTGCCGATGCTGGAATCTTGGGCAGGAAATAAACCATGAGAGGAACTCAGCGGGTCGGGCAGCATCCGTGGAAAGAAATGGATAGACGATGCTTTCTCCCAAATCCCAAAGATGTGTGGGTTTGTAAGTTAATTGGCTGCTGTAAATTGCCCCTAGCGTGTAGGAAGCAGGAAAGTGAGATAACATAGCTGGTGTGAATACGTGATCGATGATCGTCGTGGACTCAGAAGGCAAAAGAGCCTGTTTCCATGCTGTATCTCTAAACTAAACTAAACATCGAACAATACAGAGCAGGAACAGGCCCTGTGGCCTAAAATGTTTGTGCCGAACATGATGTCAAGATAAACCAATCTCATCTGCCGACACGTGATCAATTTGCCCTAGTGTGTAGGGAGTGGATGAGAAAGTGGGCTAACATTGAACTAGTGTGAATGGTCGGCGTGGACTCGCTGAGCCGAAGGACCAGCTTGCGTGCTGCATCTCGAAACTAAATACCTCTTACTCAGTTGCGCTGGGTAGTGCACACCAATGCATGCGGGGTGAAAATCTAGAGTTGTGTTAATTAATACGAAGATTAATTAGTCATCCAAAAAATGAAAAGAAACCTTCTGAATAATGAATAACTATAATCTCTTAGCATCACTCAGCAGTCAGACTGCCACCTTCCAACATAGGGTTTTTATGTTAACGTTCAATTGCTGTCCATTTCCTTGGTACTCCTAAGGTACATTCCCTACTTCAATTACATAGTATTGCGCTAAATGCTGGTTAATTTTATAGTCAGAACTGGAAGAATGTCATGCTTGCTGCTAAATTGGAGTAATAAGTCTCAGCACTTCAACAGAAAAAATTGCAGTTGAGAAAATAGGAAGATCATTGCAGATAACTTATGATGGTGGCATTCCTAACGTTCACTTCTGCATGGGTCAGACTGGAATGCATGGCCTCCTGTAGTTTAGTTTAGTTTAATTTAGTTTAGTTTAGACACAAAATGCTGGAATTACTCAGCGGGACAGGGAGCATCTCTGGATCGAAGGAATAGGTGACGTTTCGGGTTGACACCATTCTTCAGACAGTTTAGTTTAGTTTAGATTAGCTCCAGAAACAGGCCCTTCGACCCACCGAGTTCGCACCAAGCAGCGATCCCTGTGTACAATAGCACTATCCTACACATTAAGGGCAAGTTACAATTTTTGCCAAATCCAATTAACCGACAAACCTGTACGCCTTTAGAGTGTGGGAGGAAACTGGAGCACCTGAGGAAAACCCACGCGTTCACAGGGAAAACGTACAAACTCCATACAGACAGCACACATAGTCAGTAGGTAGACAAAAGTGGTGGAGAAATTCAGCGGGTGCAGCAGCATCTATGGAGCGAAGGAAATAGGCATGTTCGCATGTTGTCCCTGTGACCGCGTGCTTTCCCTCTTGGTGTTCTGGTTTCCTCCCACATCCCAAGGACGTGCGGGTTTGTAGGTTAATTGGCCCCTCTATAAATTTACCCCAGTGCATTGGGAGCGGATGAGAAAGTGGGATAACAAATGCAAACGGATGATCAATGGTCAGCGTGGACTCGGAGGGCCGAAGGGCCTGTTTCCATGCTGTGCCTATAAACTAAACAAAATTTCAGTGCTTTTAGTGGGTATCTTGCTACTGTCAATAGCCCAGTGCCCCAGGTGCCAGGAACAGGTCCATCGTCCTGGCCGCAATACCCAGGGTAGATTGTGTCTATTGTCTGCCACCCAAAGAACGGTCAAATGGCCAGAGGTCTGTGTGCTTGGCTTTCTCTCTCTAGCCAATGATGAACTGACAATAAGAAGAATGTATATATATTGTAACATGGAGATGTTGTCTTACGAAAGATGTTGTCAGGCTGGGAAGGGGTGCAGAGAAGATTTACGAGGATGTTGCCAGAACTCAAGTGCCTGAGCTGTAGGGAGAGGTTGAGCAGGGTAGGACGCTATTCCTTTGAGCGCAGGAGGATGAAGAGTGATCTTATAGAAGTGTACAAAATCATGAGAGGAATAGATCGGGTAAACGAACAAAGTCTCTTTCCCAGAGGAAAGGAATCATGAACCAGAGGACATTGGTTTAAGGTGAGGGGTGAGTAAGAGTTAATAGGAAACTGAAGGGCAACCTTTTTACACAAAGGGTGGTGGGTGTATGGAGCGAGCTGCCAGGGGAGGTAGTTGAGGCAGGTATTATCGCAACATTTAAGAAACATTTTGGCATTTAAATATTTAGGATTAGATTAGAGGGAGTTGGGCCAAATGTAGGCAGGTGGGACTAGTGTAGATGGGACATGTTGGTTGGTGTGGGCGTTTGGCTGATGGGCCTGTTTCCGTGCCTTATTTGTCCATGACTCTATGATCACTGACATTCCTTTACAATGTTATTGAACATCTTCCCATTAGGTTGATGCCGTGAGCACATGGCAACGTGGAGGAAATATCTCCCTGCGAGAGGATTGTGCGTGACCTGCCTCATCTTGCCCAATACCCCACAACACTCCCATTTTAATTGCGCTGACATGAAGCATCACTGCAGGGGGAAAGCAGCAGCAACAATGCACAAGCCTCCCAAGCAAGCAAAGCCGGCTGCCTGGTGGCATTTTCCCCATTCTCACCCCGGACCCCACTCTTTCAGGAGGAGATGCAGTCTCTCCAGACCTGTGAGCAAAGGAATAAGATCTCCTCCCCACCCCCTTCCTCTCATCTACTGTCAAGTGTGAAATGCCTCCAGTGTCAAAACTGTGCCCGCCGCAGAGGGAGCTTTGTTTCTTGTTAATCGCACAGTTTAATAAACTCAGCTAAATGAGCCATACACAGCACTCAATGCTGCCTGCTCACTGGCTAACAGCATCATCAATGATGCTTCCATCTTGCAAATAAAAGCATTTCTTCTGAATTAATAGCGTCTAATTATAAGAAACACTCTAAATGTTTAACCAAAAGGAATTCATTACTTGCACAAAATTAATGCTGAAAAATCGCCTTGAGCTCAGATGCAGCTAATATGTCAGGCTACTTCAAGTAATTAAACTGCTTGGATAAAGATACTCTCTTTCTCTCCTGCAGCAGCAACCAGCCTAAACACTGAAGGCATGCAACATTAGAACTTGTTCTAATCGGGGAGAGAGCAGAGAGAAGCTGCCCGTGTGGAGACCTGGCAACAAAGCAGCCTCCGACTGAGATTCTTCATGTCGGTGCCACTCATTGTAAATACCAACAGATTTTCTCTCATGTAAAAGAAAATGAAGATTCCTTCGCTGGCTTGTGTTGGATTCCGCTGCCCAATGTCAGGATATCCTGGCAAAATGAGGTCTCCTTGGCCATCAAATAATTTATCACAAGGGTCCCGGGATAGAGTCATAGAGAGAGAGTCAGAGTGTTACAGTGTGGAAACAGGCCCTTCGGCCGAACTTGCCCACACCGCCCAACATGTCCCAGCTACATTAGTCCCACCTGCCCGCATTTGGTCAATACCCTTCCAAACCTGTCTTATACATGTACCTGTCTAACTGTTTCTTAAACGTTATGATAGTACCAGTCTCAGCTACCTCCTCTGGCAGCTTGTTCCATACACCCACTACCCTTTGTGTGAAAAAGGTTCTCCTCAGAGTCCTATTAAATATTTTCTCCCTCTTAAACCTATGTCCTCTGGTCCTCGATCCACTACTCTGGGCAAGAGACTCTGTGCATCTACCCGATCCATTCCTCTCATGATTCTATACACCTCTGTAAGACCACCCCCATCCTCCTGCACTCCAAGGAATAGAGACCCAGCCTGCTCAGCCTCTCCTTCTCGCTCAGACTCTCTAGCCCTGGCAACATCCTTGTAAATCTTCTCCATGTGGCGCCACCCGGTGGTTAGGCCACTTACTGTGTGAACCCTCGGCAGTCAGGGGCAGGGTCACGTGACTGGATTTGGCGGGAAGGAGTCGTCACGGGGTTTAGGGGTGTGCCCTGATATATATAATGAATCCCGGGTTAACCTTCCCCCATTCACGTGTGTCCTGATCTCTTTACCGCGTTAATAAAGATCTCCTTGTTTCACCACGCGTGGCTTGCTCATTCGCCCGCCATATCTGTACCATTTCCAGCTTGACAACATATTTCTTATAACATGGTGCCCAGAACTGAACACAAGTTCGAACACAGGCTGAACGCATGCGGCGTGCGTCGGCAGAAGGTTCCCTGGATGTTCCATGGACCCGAACGACCGGCGGGCCAAGACCAACCAGCAAGCGGTCCACGGAGAGCAACCCAGCGGGGGCCGCAGAGAGCGAAGAGGGGAGCCGGCAGGGGGCAGCCTGCGGCCATGTGCAGCGGCAGACCTGGTTCACTGCTGCGAGAAGATGAGACTGCACTAAGAACCTTTGAAAGTTTGTCGGTGCCAGAAACGGGGTGACTCTTTGTGTACTGCCTGGGTGAGGTCTGCTGTATGATTTTATCGGCTTGTCTGCTGAAACCAGAAGACATAGGTTTAAAGTGAAGATAAACACAAAATGCAGGAGTAACACAGCGGGTCAGGCAGCATCTCTGGAGAAAAGGAATAAGTGACGTTTTGGGTCGAGACCCTTCAACGGTCTCAAGCCAAACGTCACCTATAATAATAATAATGGATGGGATTTATATAGCGCCTTTCTAATACTCAAGGCGCTTGACACCTACTCCTTTTCTCCACAGATGCTGCCTGACCCGCTGAGTTACTCCAGGATTTTGTGTCTATCTTTGGTGTAAATCAGCATTTGCAGTCCCAGATGGAAAAGATTAACTAGAAACCTTTTCTCTGCAGCTTTTTCTCTCAGTGAGTGGTGGGTTTGTGGAACGAGCTGCCAGAGGAGGTAATCAAGGCAGGTACAATAACAATATTTAAAAGTTAAGTGGACAGATACTTGGAAAGGAAAGGTATGGTGGGAAAGGGGCCAAATGGGAGCAAATGGGACAAGCTCAGATGGGACATCTTAGTCGGTTAAAGGGCATGCTTCTGTGCTGTACGACACTATGACCTCTGCTCTTCTTATGCTTAGACTATCATGTTACAGTATCAAAGAATGGTTGAACAAGTGTCGCATTTCTGACTGGGGCTATGTTTGGACTAAGTGGCCCATTCAGACCGAGCATGACCAGGACTTGACGGGAATTTAAATCTGACATATTTTATAGGGGAGACTTCAACATGCCGTATTATACACCCACCTGCAACCTTAAAGTGTTCAATGGTTATGAAGAGTATTGACCGGTGCTATCTAACCAGAACAACTGCAGGATTGACTGCCCAAGATCTGACCCTGCAAAACTACATCCATACAAAGTTGAATGGGTAGAGATTAGAAATGTGCGTTCATTAATGCCTGTTGTGTGTTACGACTGAACCCATCCAGCTATATTATTAACCAGTACATGTAACAGGATCACCTGGGTAACCTTGACACAGGATCAGTGATTTAGATATGGGGATAAAGAGAAAGTAGTGTCCACATTTGCAGACATCAATAAATAAGAAGACTGAGTAAATAGCTGATAGCCAATATGAAGAATAAACTATGGAAGGAAAGGTAGACACAAATGCTGGAGAAACTCAGCGAGTGAGGCAGCATCTATGGAGCGAAGGAATAGGTGACGTTTCGGGTCGAGACCCTTCTTCAAACATTAGCCTGAAGAAGGGTCTCGACTATAACTGGGCTGACTATTCCATGGTACCTGCTACAGGGCCAAATGTTTTAATCCTGATTGTAGGAATTTTACTGTTGTTGTCCAGTGACTGTCAATGGGCAAGCTGTTTAATCCTGACTGTAACCGGCTGAATCTTGCATAGGGGCCATTACGTTTAATCCTGTAACTGGGCTGGCTCATAAGTGGTTGATAATATTGAGTACATGAGAGCTGATCGCTTAGTACTGGCTGTCTATCTTTCTGTAATCTCCGTCGGTATTATAAACACCACTAATTTTAGCCTCTTGATCTTCTCCAATTTTAATTGCCTTCAGCTGCCATATCTTTAAGGCCCGGAAACCCAGCCTGTCACGATTTCTCTTGTATTCCTTGAGACACCTTGGGCGCACAGTGGCATTGCGGGAGAGCTACTGTCTTACAGCACCAGAGGCCCAGGTTCGATCCTGACTACAGGTGCTGTCTGTACAGAGTTTGAACATTCATCCTTTGACCACGTGGGTTTTCTCCAAGATTTTTAGTTTCCTCCTACACTCCAAAGACGAACAGGTTTGTAGGTTAATTGGCCTGGTATAAATGTAAAATTGTCCCTAGTGTGTGTGGGGTAGTGTTAATTAGTGGGATCACTGGTCGGTGCGCACTCGGTAGGCCAAAGAGCCTGTTTACGTGCCGTATCTCTAAACTAAACTAAACTAAACACCCTTTAATGCTCATCTCTCTTACCAAGCTTCTTGTCATTTCCCTGGTGTCGGACACCATCAGTTCCACTTTAGTGAAATGCTTTGTGTCAATCCGCAAAGTTAAAAACTTCCATATGACTGGAAGTTGTTGACCATGTGATGGGGAAAGGAGGCGTAGGGAAGATGGCGGTGTGGGTGAGCGGACTCTGGCCCGAGGTGCCGTGTGACGGCACAGGCCTTCCCGACCTGGGAAGCCGCCCGGAGGACCCAAATGCTCGGCGGACCACGGTACCGGGAGGGGACCGCTGGAGACGTCGGACTCAAGGTACAAGGGCTGGGATTCAATGATTCAATGATTCAACGATACTTTATGGTCATGTGTACCTAGGTATAACAAAGTGCTTTGTTTGGCATACAACCCAGTAAAATCATGCAGCAGACCTCACCGAGGCAGTACACAAGTGTCACCAGGTTTCTGGTGCTGACAAAGTTATAAAAGTTTAACGAACGGTCTTATCTTCTGCCTGACGCCGCTGGTGGCAGCAAACAGCACCCCGTGGGTCCCCCCTTCGTTAGGAGGGTGAACCGGGTACTGATTCCAGCAGGAGTTGCCCCCAGGGCACAGAGATGGCCGGGCGGGGAGAGGGACGTCGGTTCGTGGGCCGATCTGGTCGAAGGTGACGGAGGGAAGCCCTGCAGGAGCCTGGGCCTTGTCTGGATCAGGAACTGCTCCAGTAAATGTGCAAAAAGAATTTCACTGTGCCGTTGCATATGTGACAAAGAAAGCATCATCGAACTATTGGGCTGCCTGTTTAACACTGACGGTTACCGGACCAACTATTTACCTTACATGTGGATGGCATGGTGGCATGGATGGTAGTGGTGCTACCTCACAGTGCCAAAGATCCTGGTTCGATCCTGACCTCGGGTGCTGTGAGTGTGACCACAGGGGCATTCTCTGGATACTCCTTTCTCTTCCCACATCACATAGGCGGCTGATTTGTAGCTTAATTGCCTCTCTGAAAAATTTGCCCCAATGTGTATGAGAAAGTGAGATATATAGAATAAATTAGTGTGAACAGATGATTGATATTTAGCATGGATTCAGTGGGCTGAAGGGCCGTTTCCATGCTGTAGATCTAAACTAAACTAAACTAGGCTCCAAACTAAGCTAAATTGGCTGGCTATTTAATGCTGATAATTAGATTTTGCAGTGGGCAACGGAAGAAAAGCTCTACATCGTGGCGGACCCAGAACTCGTTGAGGAGGGGGCGGAGAGGGGCAAAGGTGGGGCCTCCTACCTTGTGAGGTGAGGCTGGAGGCCAGTCTAAAGAAGGGTCTTGACCCAAAACGTCACCTATTCCTTTTCTCCAGAGATGTAACCTGACCCATTGAGTTTGTCCAGCATGTTGTGTCTATTTTTAGTGCTGTCAGTTACTGGCCTGGCTGTTTATGTTACATTATCTTAGTAAGTGGGCGGCACAGTGGCGCAGCGGTAAACTTGCTGCCTTACAGCGACAGAGACCCGGGTTTGATCCTGACTACGGGTGCCGTCTGTCCGGAGTTTGTACGTTCTCCCCATGACCGTGTGGGTTTTCTCCAGGTGCTCACATTTTTCTCCAACACTACAAAGAGATACATGCTTACAGGTTAATTGGCTTTGGTAAAATTGTAAATTGTAAATTGTCCCTAGTGTGTAGGATAGTTCGGGTGTGAGGGTGATCGCTGGTCGGCGCAGTCTCGGTCGGCCGAAGGGCCTGTTTCCGAGCTGTACGTGTATACCTAAACTAACCTACGAGCGAACGGACAGCGTATGTTTTCTTGCCAAGTCAGTTTTATTGTGTGGAACAATGGAACACTCTCCACATTCTCCGTGGTCAGGCTAGCTGCTACAGTGGTTGCATGTGGAACTGCAGTGTCTGTGAAAGTAATCATGTGTGCAATAGAATTGTCTATGCGGAGCTGAACTGTGTCACAGATGACAAAAGACTTACATTCAGGGCCAAACTGTGTGTGGAACTGGACTAGCTCTCCGATATTAGTTCTAAGTAACAGGATTATCGCAACAATTACTGAATGTGAATGAGACGCATTACAAGGGTTGAACAAAAATAACTCTTCAGCCTTTTACAGCTATTAATTCAGAAGACTTGCCTTCTCTTGCGAACCACAATGCTACTGCTGCAGGTTTGTTATGTCTTTGTTGAGGAATACACTCTAGATTAGCTCAAGAGATTATGATTATTCTCCTGTTTTGCTGCCACTCCATAACCATCTGTTCCCCACCGGTAAATTAATACTGTTTTTCTTTATGTTGATTTACTTTTAGACTGTCTGGATTCATTGCATCATTTCACAGTCTAATCCGCAAACCAGTTCTTCTCTAAACCACCCTGCAACATTTTTATTGTCTATGCAAATCCGACTTTTAATCTTACATAATCTTAGTGTCCTTTGTTCATAGATTCTTACAGCTTTTTTTTCTTTATAATATATCGTAGAAAACAACTTTGAGTGGAGAAGAGGCGAATGGTAGTTCCACTCCCTTCAAAATCCCCATTCTCACACCACTTGGGACAAATTAACTACAGTGGTGTCTGGAGGGGGGGGGGGGGGGGAATCTGATAGAGGTATACAAAATTATAAGTGGCCTGGAATGAAGACACAAAAGACTGTAGTGCTAGAATCTTGAACAATGCATAAAGTGCCGGAGGAACGAGGGCTGCCACGGTGGCACAGCGGTATAGTTGCTGCCTTACAGCGCTTGCAGCCCCAGAAACCCGGGTTCAATCCCGACTACAGGTGCTGTCTGTATGGAGTTTGTACGTTCTCCCCGTGACCGCGTGGGTTTTCTCCGAGATCTTCGGTTTCCTCCCATGCTCCAAAGACGTACAGGTATGTAGGTTAATTGGCTTGATGTATGTGTAAATTGTCCCTAGTGTGTGTAGGACAGTTGATGTGTGGGGATCGCTGGTCGGTACAGACTCGATGGGCCAAAGAGCCCGTTTCCGACATTATCCTGTATCTGTACACTGTATAGGTCTTAATTCTAAACATGTACAGTCTTTCCACTGACTGGATCGTATGCAACAAAAAAGCATTTCACAGTACTTCGTTACTGGGGGCAACGAACTAAACTAAAATATTTAACGCAGTGACTGTTAAAGAGGACTTTCCTCAACTACTTCTTCTGGCAGCACTTCCCATACACCCACCACCCGTTGGGTGAAAAAGTAACTCCTCAATAACAGTAAAATGTTAACGGACGCAATGGATAATGCGCCCGACAAGGGATAAGATGATTCTAGGTTCGACTCCTGGCTGTCTCTAAAATTTTGTGTGACAATGTGGCGCAGTGGTAGAGTTGCTGCCTCACAGCATCAGAGACCCGGGTTCGATCCTGACTACGGAGTTTGTACATTCTCCCCGTGACCTGCATGGATTTTCTCCAGGTGCTCTGGTTTCCTCCCACACTCCAAAGACATTTGGGTTTCTGGGCTAATTGGCTTTGGTAAAATTGTAAATTTTGTGTATGGAGGATAGTGTTACAGTGCGGGGTCACTGGTTGGCATGGACTCGGTAAGCTGAAGGACCTATTTCCACGCTATATCTCTACACTAAGCTTAAAACGAAACTCAACTCAGGTTCCAATTAAATCGTTCCCCCACCTCCCTCACCTCTCATCTTAAATCTATGTCCCCTGGTTCTCGATTCCCCTACTCTGGGCAATATCATCCCTCATCTTCAGACTGATCTGGCACTTTGATATTCAAATGTTTAGAGCTAAGAGAGTGAGCTTTAAGACATGTACAGGCTTCTGGCTCCTCTGTTCCCAGTCCACATTCCTAAACTTTTCTCAACAAGTTCAAGTTCAAGTGAGTTTATTGCCATGTGTCCCTGATAGGGCAATGAAATTCTTGCTTTGCTTCAGCACAACAGAACATAGTAGGCATTGACTACAAAACAGATCAGTGTGTCCATATACCAATATATAAATATATACACACAGCAACTAAGGTCACAGATTTCTAAGTAACGCAGCCTCACCATAGGGGGGCCATCCTGCACTACCTCACTATTGTATCTGTTATTGATATAACCACTGAATCGCAGAAATGTTCTTCATAAGTTGTAGGAGCAGAATTAGGCCATTCGGCCCATCAGATTTATCCCTCCATTCTATCATGGCTGATCTATCATTCCCTCTCAACCCCATTCTCCTGCCTTCTCTCCATATCCCCTCACACCCTTACCAATCAAGAATCCCCGTCTTAAAAATACCCATTGACTTGGCCTCCACAGCCATCCGTGGCACTGACTTCCACAGATTCACCATCCTCTGACTAAAGAAATTCCTCCTCATCTCCTTTCGTATTCCTTCGTTATCACCTCCTCCACAGCCAACAATGGACCATTGTGGGCTCGTTGGCCATTGGCACCAGCTCTGATCTGTTCTGTATCTTTTCATGCCTCTCGTTTCACTCTCCCCTGACTCTCAGTCTGAAGAAGCGACTTGACTCGAAACGTCACGTCTTCCTTTTCTCCAGGGATGCTGCCTGACCCGCTGAGTTACTCCAGCATGTTGTGTTTATCTTCGGTGTAAACCAGTATCTGCGGTTCCTTCCTACACATACAACTGAAAGAATTTGAAGACGATCGCACAGGTCACAAATTACTGGTAAAATGGGACTGTGGCTCACAACCAGAGGGCAATAAAGAACTGAATGTAAATAGCAGATGTTTGGCACCAAATGTGCAGCGATACACAAGATGATTTAGCGGCTTGTGGCATTTCACGCAGTAATAAGTCAAATAAAAGGAGTGCAACTTAAAAATGCTCACTATTAGAAACATAGATTTACTGTGACAATAAACTTTATGTAGCTCCAGTTCAGAATGATTTATACCAGCAGGACACTGGGATAGTTCACTGAAGCTCCTCCATAGTTTTCACAGAGTACGATCACACTGAGTTCTTTATCTCACCCACAAGGAGCAAAATAAAGATAGGAACGTTTACATTCCATGCCTGAACAAAATAGTGGATGTTAATAGGACGATGGCCACAGACAACTTTCAGTATATAGTTCCATTGAGTAGATAGCAGTCTTCTACAGCCAACCAAAGACTCTTCTTCCTCCGCCAGCTCAAGAAGTTTAGAGTAAGGAAACACCTCCTAATCAAATTCTACACAGCCATCATCCAAAGCATGCTCACTTCATCAATTACAGTCTGGTTCAGCAGTTTAGACACTCACTCCCGTAATAAATTACAACGCATAGTTAACAAAGCATCCAAAATCATCAGCACTCACCTTCCATCAATAGAATCACTCCATCACAAACGGTCTGTGTCAAGGGTGAAGAAAATCATCTCTGATCCCTCCCACCCAGCTCACCACATCTTCCACCTGCTGCCATCAGGAAGGCGCTACAGCTCACTGTCCGCCAAGACATCTCGATTTAAAAACAGTTTTTACCCACACGCAATCCGAATTCTGAACACACTATGATAACAGCACATATCCTCCCCATGCATGTACTGTATATTGTATGATGTTGTGTTTTATGTTATGTTTGATGGGAATCAGCCTACCTTGTAACATCCTGTACTGAACCTGAATTCCACCAGCTTGACTGTGTGGTCATTAAATAATCTAATCTAATCTAATCTAATCTTATAGAAACTTACAAAATTCTTGAGGGGTTGGACAGGCTAGATGCAGGAAGATTGTTCCCGATGTTGGGGAAGTCCAGGACAAGGGGTCACAGTTTAAGGATAAAGGGGAAATCCTTTAGGACCGAGATGAGAAAAACATTTTTCACACAGAGAGTGGTGAATCTCTGGCACTCTCTGCCACAGAAGGTAGTTGAGGCCAGTTCATTGGCTAAATTTAAGAGGGAGTTAGATGTGGCCCTTGTGGTTAAAGGGATCAGGGGGTATGGAGAGAAGGCAGGTACAGGATACTGAGTTGGATGATCAGCCATGATCAGGGTCGAATGGCCTACTCCTGCACAAATTTTCTATGTTTCTATGTTTCCAGTTTGGCAAGATTTCGGGCGGCATGGTAGCGCAGTGGTAGAGTTGCTGCCTTACAGCGCCAGAGACCTGGGTTTATACTGACTACGGGTGCTGGCTGTGTGGAGTTTACATGTTTCCCCTGTGACCGCGTGGGTTTTCTCCAGGTGCTCTGGTTTCCTCCCACATTCCAAGGACGTGCAGCTTTGTAGGTTGATTAGCTTCTGTAAATTGTTCCTAGTGTGCAGGATAGAACTAGTGTATGGGTGATCGTCGGTCGGCACGGACTCGGTGGTCTGGTTTCCACACCGCATCTTTCCAAACTCTCTAAATTATCAAACTCAAAGAGACGCTGCAATAGACGCTGCAATAAAAACACATTGTCACAAACACAGGGAGAGGGTCGGAAGGAACCCTTGTTTAAGGGAGATATCTTAATATGCTCAGTTTATTTTGGAAATATTCATAATTGTCCTTTTTAATAATTTCTTGTGTGGCATCTTAGTTTTAGTTTAGAGATACAGTGCGGAAACAGGCCTTTCGACCCACCGAGTCCGCACCGACCAGCAATCCCCGCCCATTAACACCGTCCTACACACACTAGGGACAATTTACACTTACACCAAGCCCATTAACCTACAAACCTGTACGTCTTTGGCGTGTGGGAGGAAACTGAAGATCTTGGAGAAAACCACGCTGGTCACAGGGAGAATGTGCAAACTACATACAGACAGCACCTGTAGTTGGGATTGATCCTGGATCACTGGCGCTGCAAGGCAGCAACTCTACCACTGCGCCACCGTGCCACCCCTAGTCTTATCGAGACTATTCTGAACGTCCAACATATATTCTGAGAAAATCAGGTATCACTGATCAATATTCCCTGACCTCTTACCCCCACAAGACTAACATCGTTCCTGCAATGTGGCAGCACATGTCAGAATCATCTAAACACTCACCTAAACACTCAGGTATTCTGCAAACAGCCAATGTCTTTAATACCAGCTTTTAGCTTAATGCTCCGATCGGTCTGTCTGATGGCTGCACAACAAGAGCTAACATTCCAATACCTGTGCAGGTGTGAGGAAAACAAAGCCACTAACTGTGTGTATCATTGCAGTGTTCTGTGTACTTTCATGATTCACCGGCTAATACTGCTCTTTCCAGCCAAGGGTATGTGTCAGAGGTATTATGTTGCTGGCTATAATTCAAAATAAGAGAAGTAGCAGTGAAAGTCAACAGAGGTTATACACGACTTTCTGTAATATACTTGTTCCAAACAACCTTTTGGTGAGAGGAGCAAACATTTCAAAGGAGATGCGTAGCTCATGTTTTTTTTCACACAGGTAGTTGTGGATGTCTGGAACACGCTGCCAGAGGTGGCGGTGGAGGCAGATACAACAGTGGAGATTTTGAGGCTTTCACACAGGCACATGGATATGCAGGTTCATGTGTAGACAGACACAGACGGTGCACGAGGTCAGAATCGAACCCATGATGCAACAACAATGTTTACTGCACCATGGTGCTGTGATGCAACAACAATGTTTACTGCACCATGATGTTTTGTGTCTACTCACCATTCTGATTCACAAAATGTAACTTTGTCCCTGTGGAGAAATTAAGCAGATATGGCCGAATACATGATCGTAAAGATTTGTACAGAATCATGAGAGGAATAGATCAGGTGGAGGAATAGATCGGAGTCTCTTGCCCAGAGCAGGGGAATCGAGAGCCATGGGTTTAAGGTGAGGCAGGAAAGATTTAATAGAAATCTGAGGGGTAACTTTTTCACACATAGGAAACAGCTGCCGGAAGAGGTAGTTGAGGCAGATACTATTTCAAGTTTAAGAAACAATTAGACAGGTACATGGCTAGGGCAGGTTTAGAGGGATTAAGAAGGAACTGCAGATGCTGGAAAATCGAAGGTACACAAAAAAGCTGGAGAAACTCAGCGGGTGCAGCAGCATCTATGGAGCAAAGAAAAAAGGCCATAGACTTTCACTGCTACTTCTCCAGCTTTTTTGTGTACCTCAGGTTTAGAGGGATGTGGGTCAAATGCTGGCAAGTGGGACTAGTGTAGGTGGGGCATGTTGGCCTGTGCGGGCAAGTTGGGCCAAAGGGCTGTTTCCACGCTGTATGACTGTGACTCTATGAATCTTGTCTTTTGAACATTGAAGAATAAAAGGTGATCTATTTGAAACAAACATTTTAACTGGGCTTTTACAGGAGTGAATGGATTATATTTTTTGCCTGGCTAGCTGCTGGAATCAGAGATTACATTCTCAAAATATGGACTCAGATGAGAAGAAATGCCTTCCCCCAAAGATAGTGAAGTGTTGGAATGTACCCAGTAGTATGATGGAGGCTCGATTGCTGAATATATTCAAGGTGAACATTAGCAGACTTTTAAATAATAAAAGAAGGTTAGTACAGATAATTGGCACTTTGGACAAAGAATGTAAATATAGAAAAATGTTAGTAAAGTGAAAGTAAAATAATAAACAGCACGATTTTGAATGGGAGCAGAGAACGATGCAACTAGTAGAGCCACTGCCTCACGACTCCAGCGACCTTGTTTCAATTCGGCTCTGCGGTGCTGCCTGTGTGGAGTTTGCATGTTCTCCCCAAGTGACTGAGTGAGTGGGCAAAGGACTGGCAAATGGAGTCTACCGTGGAAAAGTATAAGGTCATGCTCTTTGGTGAAAGGAATCAAAAGGAGTATTATTATCTAAATCGAGAGAGACGGAAAGTGAGTGATGCACAGAAGGACTAAAAAAAGACACAAGGTGCTGGAGTAACTCAGCAGCTTTCAGGTCAGAACCTTTCTTCAGTCCGAAGTAGGGATTCGACCTGAAACGTCACCTACTCCTTTTCTCTGGAGATGCTGCCTGACACATTAAGTTACACCAGGACTTTGTGTATATCTTCAGTATGCTGTATAAGGTATTTCTTAAGTATATAACAGCATCTGCAGTTCCTTCCTACACGTTCTCTAGACATGCTGCCTGACCTACTGAGTTACATCAGCATTTTGTGTCTTTGTATTTGTAAAGCAGCATTTGTAGTTCCATATGTCTGTACAGAAGGATCTAGGTTTTCTAGTGCAAGAAGCAGCTACTCTGAGCAGATTCGCTGAACTTTTTGCCTTGTTTCTGGGAGCTTGCTGTTCAACTCCTTCATCACGACGGTGACCTCGCTTCAAAGGTTTTCTTTGGCTGTAAGGAATTTCAGGACATCCTGCCTCTAATTTTTAAACGCATGCCAATCCTGAGCAAACGTAGGTTCCTTGAAGTATTTTTGTTCTAGGGAACGCTGATAATGTCAACAGAACCAGACGAAGGCCATTACTAAGGCCTCGGTTATTTAACTGGGGTAAGTAAACATTAGTCAACACAGTCACCCTTTAAAAAAGGGTCTTCGTGATAAGACATCTTTTCAAAGAGTAGCTGATGATAAAAAACGCACTGTTCAAAAACGATCCTGATTGGAAAACTCTCTCTTCAAAAGAAGGTTTGATGGAAAAAAGCCTCTGTAAAACATGAAAGATTTAAGTTTCCCAAATTACTACTTTGATGTAACTACTGTTAAAATGCTTTCCTGTAAAACTTCCAGCCATGAATAATTTGCAGTGGATCTGAGGAGGTCACGCCATCACGTGATTTCATTTACTTCCTCAGATTCTGAAACTTCACTTCAAAGATTGCATTTTCTTTATGATTTTGATTTGTTGATCGCATCCTCAGAAGTTCATTGCCTTTTTATATAGTGCCCTGGCTAAACCAGAAGCTCTATTCTCTTTTGTTAATGATGCACGACAATGGAACTGCAACTCCCATTATCCACATAACTTCATTGTCTACCAATCCTTCCATTAGTTTAGTTTAAAGATACACCATGGAAATGGGCCCTTCGGCTCACCGAGTCCACGCCGACTGTCGATCACACATACACTAGTTCTATCCTACACACTAGGGAAAATATACCAAAGCCAATTAACCTACAAACCTGCACGTCTTTGGAGTGTGGGAGGAAACCAGAGCACCCGGAGAAAACCCACCCCGTCACGGGGAGAATGTACAAACATCGTACAGACAGCACCTGTAGTCAGGATCGCACCTGGGTCTCTGGCGTTGTAAGGCACATGTTCTACCACCGCGCCACTCGTTCAACCTGAACGCAAACTGAGCTGTTTCAACTCATTTTTCATAGACTCCAGTTTGTTATCCGCGCATCCAATACTCGGTAGGATTTACAACCCTTTGATATTTAGATTTGGGGCAGGAGAAGTGAAGAAGGGTTCTGACCCAAAACGTCATCTGTTCCTTTTCACCGGAGATGCTGCCTGACCCGCTGAGTTGCTCCAGCAATTTGTGTCTATCTTCTACATAGAATATAGAACTGTACAGCACAGGAACAGGCTATTCATCCCACTATGTCTGTGTCAAGCATGATGCCAAGATAAACTAATCTCATCTGCCTGCACATGATCCATATCCCTTCATCCCCCGCATATCCAAATGCCCTATTGAAAAGCCTCGTAAACGCCACTGTCTGCACCACCACCTCTGCGTATCTCTAAAATACAATTAGGATTGGGCAATAAGTCCGGGTTGTGCAAATGACAGCCAGAGTTCCAACAGCTCTCTTGCAGAGAGTTGTGTACGTTGCATAGACCATCACGCAAACCACCCTCCTTACATTGACTCCATCTACACTTCACGCTGCCTCAGCAAGGCCACCAGCATAATCGAGGACCAGTCTCACCCTCAAGGACCGATCAGTCCCTCTACTCCTTGCTCCCTGTCAGGCAACTGAACCATCCTCTCACCAACTAGAGAGTGGTCCTGATCTCCCGTCTACCTCTTTGGAGACATTCGAGCTATTTTTAAATCAGATTTTACTGGACTTTATTGTGCACTAAATGTTATTCTCTTCATCCTGTGTCTGCACACTGTGGACGGCTTGATTGGAATCATGTATAGTCTTTCCGCTGGCTGGGTAGTATGCAACAAAATAGCTGTTCACTCTATGTTGTTTAAGAAGGAACTGCAGATGCTGGAAAAATCGAAGGTACAAAAAAATGTTGGAGAAACTCAGCGGGTGCAGCAGCATCTATGGAGCGAAGGAAATAGGCAACGTTTCGGGCCCGAAACGTTGCCTATTTCCTTCGCTCCATAGATGCTGCTGCACCCGCTGAGTTTCTCCAGCATTTTTGTGTACCAGCTGTTCACTCTACCTTGATACATGTGACAATAATAAACTAAACTAAACTAAATTAAACTCAAACATCCTGATCATGAAAGAATGAATAAAAAATACTCCTTAAAAACACCTCCTGATTATTATTTTTTCAAACGGAGAAAACTGATTGATGCCCTTCATTCCAAATCAGAATTTAAAAGTCACCAGGTTGGATGTTTGCACTTTACTGCTTGCATGCGGTGTCAGAACACATGCCCATTGAACTCCACGTCTGAAATCCGATACCATTACTTCAGAAGCAAAGTTTGACCCGCATGCGATACTGCATCGTGTGTTCAGCCCATGAATCAGAGGATGAATTTCTACCCCACTGTGTTCTAGTAAATGTAAGAGGAAAGCTTTGATTCTGCGCCAACATTCCCAAAGGAGTCTCCTCGGTTAAGGCATTATGGTAGATGATTCCACTTCTTGAGGGGGCAAGTGGTTTAGGGAGTTGCCGGGTCATTCGAAGATCAGATAGTCCCAGTGGGGGAAAGGCAATGGTAGACCATGCACATTTGCTATTTGCAGACTCGCGGCTGGTGAACCTCAGCTGTTGAGACCGTTAATTGTGGTGGACAGAAAATGTTGGCCACATGCCCATGGCTTTCCAGCTTTCCATCCATCCTGCCTGCCACACCCCACCCTCCTGCCCCCACCCCCCCACATAATCCCCATCCTCACTGGGACCAGCAGTTCATACAAACAGCCTTAGTCTTTCCATGCGTTTATCCAAAACAGTCTCTTTGCATCTGAGGCTCAGAGCCAGATGAAGTGAAAGGGTTGTTGTTTTTTCCTTGCAGATGGTTAAGAGCTTTGCATGAAAATAAAGTGTTACGTACTCCTTCGTTTGTTTGTCGCAGTCACCTAAGTTATATCAAAACATTTATCACAAGTTGAGCATGGCATTGTAACAAAGACAGCGACCCTTCTTCTCAGATGAGGTTGGCCATTTGACCTTTCAGAAAGAGTCATACAGCACGGAAACAGGCCCCTTCGGCCCCAGCTTGTCCATGCTGACCAAGATGCTCCATCTAAGTTAGTCCCACCTTCCCGCACTTGGCCCACATCCCTTTCCATTCCATCCTGTATATCGGCAAGACCAAGCGCTGACTGGGCGATCGTTGCGCTGAACACCTTTGCTCAATCTGCCTTGGTCGACACAATCTCCCAGTTGCCAAATACTTTAACTCCCCTTCCCTTTCTGACCTCTCTGTCCTGGGCCTCCTCCGCTGTCAGAGTGAGGCAAAATGCAAATTGGAGGAATAGCGCCTCCTTTTTCGCTTGGACAGCCTACACCCCAGCGGTATGATATATGATTTCTCTAACTTCAAGTAACCCTTGTATCCCGCTCTCTCCGTCTGCCCCTCCCCCACCCTAGTCATCGTGCTAGTTTCACCGTCATCCTGATGAGTTTCCCTGTCCGTATAACTCGTAATCACCTTCCCCACAGCCAACAATAGACCATTGTGGGCTCCACCGTTCCTCGATCATCTTTGCATTTTGCGTATCATTCATTTGTTCTATGTACCGTCTATATCTCTCATTTCCCTTTCCCCTGACTCTCAGTCTGAAGAAGGGTCTCGACCCGAAACGTCACCCATTCCTTTTCTCCAGAGAAGTTGCCTGACCCACTGAGTTACTATAGCTTTTTGCGTCTACCTGTCCAAGCGATTGTTATAGTATCAATTTGCTGTCTTTCAGCAAGACTCCCTTTGAAGGAAGACGCAAGCACCCGAGAGTGGTTATCTTCAGATGATTGTTCCTGCAAATATGTAAACTACTGGCATCTCCCTCCCCATTCTGTAACTGTTCCTCTAAGTTGCACACTATCTTGGTCTGTGTATATCAATCAATCCTTCATCATCTTGAGTTCGAATTATAGAACTCCCTCCCCCCCAAAGACACTGCATTCAGTTTGGTTTAGTTTAGAGATATAGCCTGGTCCACCGAGTCCACACTGATCAACGGTCCCTGCATCGGGCCGCCCGGGGTGGCGACTGCGGGTGCTTGGAAGGCCCCGACCACGGGTGAACATCTGGGAAGATCGGAGGGGAGGCTGGCTGGACTATGGTGCCTTCCTCACCAACTTTCTGTGTTTGTGCTTTTTTTTTAATTCTATTTTATTTTTAATACGTTTTATTATTTATTAATTATTTATTTTTATGATACTGACTGTAAAGGGAAATTCATTTCGTTGTCTCTAATTGAGACAATGACAATAAATTTGAATACAATACAATACAATACAATACAATAGCACTCTCCCACACACTCGGGACAATTTACAATCTTTACAGAAACTAATTAACCTACAAACCTGTACGTCTTTGGAGTGTGGGAGAAAACTGGAGCACCCGGAGGAAACCCACGCAATCACAGAGAGAACAGCATCCGTGGTCAGGATCGAACCCAAGTCTCTGGCGCTGAAAGGCAACAACGGTAGTCTGTGCCACAGTGCTGCCCCAAGCTTTAAGCAAATGCTCCCATTGAAGGAAGAGGCTGCTGTCCACAGTGTACACATGCAGGATATGGGGAATAACGTATAATACCAGAAAAAGGTCAGTAAAGTCCGATTAAGGATAGTTCGAGGGACTCCAATGGGGTAGATGGTAGCTCAGGACCGCGCTCTAGTTGTTGATAGGATGGTTCTGGAGGTGTGCAATGTCACACCTGTACCTCTTGCCTGCTGGGAAATGGGTGAAGAGAGAGTGACCGGGGTGAGACTGGTCCGTGATGATGCTGGTGGCCTTGCCGAGGCAGCGTGAAGTGTAGATGGAATCAATGGAAGGGAGAGGTTGGTTTGTGTGATGGTCTGGGCTGCATCCACAATTCTCTTCGATGGAACTGTTCCAAAACCATGCGGTGATGCATCCCAATAAAATGCTTTCCACTGCGCATCTGTAGAAGTGGTGAGAGTTGTTGGGGACATGCCAAACTTCCGAAGGCTTCTCAGAGATGTAGATTTCCTTTTGTGTTGCATTCATTAAGACAATGCAGTTTGATCATAGCTTAAACAGGCACCTTGGTTGACATGGATGAGTTGGGCTAAAAGGCCTGTTTCCCTGCTGTATAACTCCATGGCTCTAACATATAATTACCAATTCACTTCACATATTCATAAAACTGGTGTATATCTGCTATCATCTACATAATCAGCATAACCACAGAACCCAAAGTTACCCTTGAAGCCAAACAGATAGCTCTATCATCTAGAGTTTTCCCATCAAGGAGGGGGAAAACTCTGATTTAAAACCTCCACTGCCTTGTGGCCATATCCAGTCGTGGAAAAGGCTCCAGGAGTAAACCTCAAGAAAATCCGGAGTCGGAGCCCCTGAGGCAGTTTGTTGTTGTCTACAACCTCGCTCTGGCAGCTCCTGCGACGGCGCTGGTGCCAAACTGTAACGGCCCTGCTGTTCCTTTGGATCGATCAGCGACGTGGAGAGGGGGGACGTGCTGCATGGGCAACAGCCTGTCCTCCATATGACATCGCCCAGGGTTGTATCCAACCAGGATGCATCGCCCATGGTCAGTCATGACCGAGGGGGGCCTACTAAGATAGACAGTAAGCTTTCTCTGCTTGTTAAGTGACCTCCCCCCCCCACCCCCCACCCCTACCTCCACTCCTTATCTCTGACCATCCAGGACTGGGCAACAACTTTCAATGTAATCCATTCATGAGATTAGATAGGAAACACATACCCAAAAAAATGAGGTACAAATGGTACATTAATTCAAAAAACGATGGATTCTTGATAGTTAAAGAGAATAAAGGACCAATGATTTTGAAAAGGTTGAAAATGTTGACTTGTTGAGTGATAGCCATGCCCAACAAGAAGTGGTATGGTAGCACAGCGGTAGAGTTGCTGCCTTACAGCGCTAGAGAGCCGCGTTCGATCCAGAGCCGCGTTCGACCGCGTTCGACCTACGGGTGCGGTCTGTAGGGAGTTTGTGCATTTTCCCCATGACCTGCGTCACACCAAAGACGCATAGTTTAGTAGGCTTGGTAAAATTGTTCATTGTTCCTGGTATGTGTAGGATAGTGTTAATGTGCAGGGATCGCTGGTCGGCGCAAACTCGGTGGATCGAAAGGCCTGTTTCCACATTGTATCTCGAAACTAAACAAGAAGTAAACAAAACTAAATCTGCATGGCAGGCACATTCTCTTAATGGTTTGCAGTTCAAGTCTGTACTGATTTTGCTAGAATAGTCTCAACCCACAACGTCACCTATCCATGTTCTCCAGAGATGGTGCCTAACATGCTGAGTTACTCCAGTTCTTTGAGAACTTTTTTCTCTCTGTCTCTGTCTCTCTGTCTCTGTGTCTCTGTCTCTGTCTCTGTCTCTGTCTCTCTCTCTTTCTCCCTTTCGCTTTACCTCCCTCTCCCACTGCTTCTTTATAATCTCCTTGAAACTTTTCTATCTGCTCAAGAATCAATTAATTCGGATACTTTATTCTGAAGTCACCTTTTGTTTTTTGACATTCTTGGAGCATTAACAGTGCAACATAAACACGTTGTAGTTTTGTTCCTTCACCTGTTGGCTCCATGAAGAAGCAGTGGTTTGCCTGTTAAACAGAGACAGCTGTTACCCGCATACTTCTGGTAACAGAGCCAAATAAAACGCTGGCTTTTCTGTGAGTTTGTACTCCTCTTTATCATGCAGCACAGTTTATAAGGAATGCTATATCTCGTTATGAGTCCCTGGGGCAAGCAGTCAGAAAATGAATTGATAAAACCTCCTTATGACCAATTCTTGAGGCACAAATTTAAGCCAACATCACAGTGATTTAAGGGCCTGTCCCACGTGGGCGTCATTTGCGCGTCATGCACGTGGCGCGCAAAGGTTTTGTGAATCCCAAAACCCTGGGGCACCGCGCGCGACCGCGCGTTACTGCCTACGCCACCACGTCTCACCACGTGCCATGCCCGCATCACGTGCGCATCACGATGCTCGCGTTACGCGTAAATTATGTTGCGTCGTGCGTCGTGACGCGTAAATGATGTAGCGTAAATGACGCGCAAATAACACCCAAGTGGGACAGGCCCTTTAGTTACAAAAGAGCATTGCTTTCACACACATTCAGTTTAGAGTTTAGTGATACATCGCAAGGTACAGGCCCTTCGGCCCACCGTGTCCACGCCAACCAGTGATCACCCCGTACACTAACCTACACACACTAGGGACAATTTTACAACTTACCAAAGCCAATTAACTTACAAACCTGCACGTTTTTGGAGTGTGGGAGGAAATTGGAATACCCGGAGGATACCCACGCGGTCACGAGGAGAACGTACAGACAGCGCCCGTAGTTAGGATCGAACCTGGGTCACTGGTGCTGTAAGGCAGCAACTCTACCGCTGTGCCACCCTGCCACCAATTGTTAGCCTGTATAAATTAAAGTTGTATCTTCTGCTCTTTTATTCACTATTTGATCAGCAGAGGTGACCTGGCGCGACCAAAGACAAAGACAAAGAGTTGAATCTTCTACTTTGCTTCAGGTTTCAGGTATCATGTGAATGGTGACGTCAATAACAGGCGACAACTTGAACGGATATAGATGGCGTGACACAGTTAGAAGCAAGCAATGACAAATAACGTTGCAGGGATGGACAAGCGTGTAAGTTAGCAGCACCAGTGTCACAGGTGGATCATGGTCATGCTCAGATCACCTCACACTGAGGAACCATATAGTTTATGTTCAGACTCCATCACCAGGTATGTTTTACTGATGTAACAATGTTGAGTAGGGACACACATGGGATACGCAGCAACCCCCATCTTCAGTTTCCAGATTCAATCTCAAAGCTAAAAATGCCAGCAGGAAGGAAGAGAGGGAAAAGCATCGGAATAGCCCATCCCACAGAGACAAGGACCAGTTTAGAATACAGGAACTCCGCTTCCCATTCCCACACTAACCTTACTGTTGTGGGTCTACTCCATTGTCAGAATGAGTCTGCATGCAAATTGGAGGAACAGCACCTCATATTTTGCATGGGTAGCTTATACCCCAGTGGTATGAACGTTTAATTCTCTAATTTTAGGTGACATGCAAATAATCCCCTCCCTCTCCCCCTCCTTTGATCCCTTATTTAGGGGAGTCATTGTGTAAGTGTAAAGATGGTGTCATTCAACATCACCAGGTTTAGATGTGTACCAAGGCATTGGTTTGACTCACTCAATAGGAACAGAAGCTGTTATGGTGCTGGACAAATGTAGCTCTGCTAAAGATCGTAGTCAGGATCGAACCCGGGTCTCTACAGCTGTAAGGCAGCATTGATACCACTGCACCACCGCGCTGCCCCTTTATCTGTGAAAAAAAGCAACAACCAGGCATTATTGTAATGGAAGAGAAGACCTATTGCAATTATTTTTTGCATATTCGCAATGCATTCTCATCCACTCCATTTGATACTCTGTGTGGAGTTTGCATGTTCTCCCCGTGACCTGCGCGGGTTTTCCGCAGGTGCTCCGGTTTCCTCCCACACTCCAAAGACATACAGGTTTGTAGGTTAATTGGCTTCAGTAAATTTGTAAATTGTCCCTAGTTTGTGTAGATTAGTGTGTGGGGATGGTTGGTGGGCGCTGACTCGGTGGGCCGAAGAGCCCGTTTCCGTGCTGTATCTCTAAACTAAACTAAGTCTGTAATTGATTGATAAATGTAATGTTGACACAATTCATTACACACCACTTTCCATTCTGGTTCGAACGTATCCATCTTCAGCTACAGATACGTTACAACGTGCCATGATAATCGGACTCTGACGCAAGGAGACCTGGAGGGGTCGATGGGTGCCTTCTGTGGAGCTCGCTTCTGCCGCATTGTCCTCTTGACCTCTGCCGAACTGGGCATCAAGTCCCCACAAGTGACTGCAATGAGACTCCTTCTTGGCCACAGTCCAGAGCAACAGCAATGTAACCCAAGAGCGTGTCAGTTACACAAGGCAGACTAGGGTTTAACAAACAATGTGAGCCTCATGATGCATCTCTCAAATCGATCTCAAACTTGAGTTTAATCCAGATATTAAACTAACTGTACCACGTCTGTTTTCGATTAGGATGCAGGGCGTGGGGGGGGGGGGTGGAACTTTCCTTCTCTCTTTTCTTTGCTGTACATGATGGATCTGCAACAAATGGGTCGTGGATTCTGCATGTTGGCCGACTCCAGGTCACCACGAGGCCAGAATGTCCACTTGCTCATGGGGTGGGTGGGTGGGTGGGAATGTGTTAAGCCCCGCGTTCCACCCGGGCATAGATTAAATTCATTGCATATAGGTGGGAAATGGGTTCGTCTGTCAGTCAGACGCTGTCGGAAATTCGATCCACTGACCAGAGTGAGTATCTCAATCACAATTGTTACAGCACATGTTTACCTCAGCAGGACTGAGATCAATACAGGCTGACATTTTAAGAAATGTTTCCATTTTAAAATAGGCCTCATTTTCAGCCAGAGGAGTTTAAAAGTGGCACAGAATCTCAGAAAGATGCCCAGAGAATCAAGGATACATCTGCCAACAATACCCCAATCATATATAGGACTCTCTCTCTCACACACACACACACACACATGCACACTCTCTGTGTCTCTGTCTTGTCTCTCCCCTCCATCTCCATCTATCGCTCTCCGTCCTTGTCTCTCTCTCTCTCTCTCTCCATCTATTTTTCTCTGTCTCTCTCCTCCCTCTCACTCACTCATTTCCCCACCCCCACTCTCACTCTCTCTCCCTCACTCCCCCCTCTCTCATCCCCCCCTTTCTCCCTCTCTCTCCCTCTCATTCCTCTCCCTCTCATTTCCCCCCCTCTTTCTCCCTCTCTCTCCCTCTCATTCCTCTCCCTCTCTCTCCCTCTCTCTCTCTCTCTCCCTCTTTCTCCCTCTCTCTCCCTCTCATTCCTCTCTCTCTCTCTCACCTCCCCCCCCCCCCTTTTCTTCCTCTCTCTCCTTCTCATTCCTCTCTCTCTCTCATTTCCCCCTCTCTTCCTCTCTCTCTCTCAGGACAGAAAGACCACTGAGGTTTCCTAACCATCTACCATATCTACCATAATTCCAACACAGGGAAATCAGACAGGCTGCATAAAGGGCGGCTTCCCTAGGATTTCTGCTGAATTTGCTTAACATTGCATGCAAAGTTTAGGAAAACTGCTCCAAGAAATTATTGGTGGTAAGGAGATAAATCAGCCTTCATGTCTGCCATTTCCTGAGGCCACATACAAATGTACCCAATCCTGAACTATTTTATTTAATTTCCGGAGAGGGTGGAGGAAGATCTGTCTAATTTCTCCCTGGCCGTCAAAAGTATTCAAACAAAACCCTTCAGTATTTATCCTTCCCTCATTCCCAGTAAGTCCTATTGCATTCCAGAAATATTTTCCAGCTCCCACATCATCGTACTGCACGACAGATTTAACTATCTCAATCTATAATTATCCCTATAACTGTCAATCTCTGTATCCAACAAAATTTCCACGTTGTCTATGACTGGAAGTCCATCAAATGTCTTCCTGTGTTGCCCCTCTATTGCAAGAGGGAAGAAAGCCTGCAGGCAGTAGAGTGGTGAGGCTGGTGGAGGCACTGCCTCACAGTGCCTGGGACCCAGGTTTGATCCTGACATCGGGTGCTGCGTGTGTGGATTTGTAACATTATCTAGATGCAGCGCGGAAACAGGCCCTTCGGCCCACCGGGTCCGTGCTGACCAGCGATCCCCACACATTAACACTATCCTCCGCCCATTGGGGACACACAATTTTTACATTGACCTAGCCAATTAATCTACAAACCTGTACGTCTTTGGAGTGTGGGAGGAAACCGAAGATCTCGGAGAAAACTCACGCAGATCACGGGGAGAACGTACAAACTCCGTACAGGCTGCACCCGTAGACAGGATCGAACCCCGGTCTCTGGCGCTGTAGGGCATCAACTCTACCGCTGCGCCACCGTGCCACCTTAAGCTCCAGCACCTTGTTGCCCTCGTTACTCTCACTCTGTGTGTCGTCAATTCTCTGCACATACAGTTGTAAATTTGTGGCCGCGGAGCCCAGAGCAGTGCCTGTGCTGCTGTGGAAGTAGTATTTGACAATAGACAATAGACAATAGGAGTGGGCCATTTGGACCTTCGAGCCAGCACCGCCATTCAATGTGATCATGGCTTATCATCCCCAATCAGTACCCCGTTCCTGCTTTCTCCCCATATCCCCTGACTCCGCTATCTTTAAGAACCTGCCTCCTCCGCAGAGAATTCCACGGACTCACCACTCTCTGTGAGAAAAAGTGTTTCCTCGTCTCCGTTCTAAATAGCTTACTCCTTATTTTTAAACTGTGGCCCCTGGTTCTGGACTCCCCCAACATCAGGAACATGTTTCCTGCCTCTAGCATGTCCAAGCCCTTAACAATCTTATATGTTTCCATGAGATATCCTCTCATCCTTCTAAACTCCAGAGTGTACAAACCCAGCCGCTCCATTCTCTAAGCATATGACAGTCCCGCCATCCTGGGAATTAACCTTGTAAACCTATGCTGCACTCCCTCAATAGCAAGAATGTCCTTCCTCAAATTAGAGGACCAAACTTGCACACAATACCCCAGGTGTGGTCTCACTAGGGCTCTGTACAACTGCAGAAGGACCTATTTGCTCCTATTTACGATTCTTCTTGTTATAAAGGCCAACATGCCATTCGCTTTCTTCACTGCCTGCTGTACCTGCATGCTTACTTTCATAGACTGATGTACAAGGACCCCCAGATCCCGTTGTACTTCCCCTTTTCCCAACTTGACGCCATTTAGATAGTAATCTGCCTTCCTGTTTTTGCTACTAAAATGGATAACCTCACATTTATCTGCATTAAACTTCATCTGCCATGCATCTGCCCACTCCCCCAACCTATCCAAGTCACCCTGCATTCTCATAGCATCCTCCTCACAGTTCACACTGCCACCCAGCTTTGTATCATCTGCAAGTCCTGTAAAGTTAGAAAATTATGTAAAAATAAATTCTGGCATCTGGAAGGTAAGAGGGGGATAAAATACTCTTCCTGTCCCAGGTGAGTGCAGCCCGAACAATCGGGTGACCCAGTGGCGCAGCGGTACAGTTGCTGCCCTACAGTGCCAGAGATCCTGGTTCAATCCTGACTCCAATCCTCAACATCCACTGCTGACTGGGATGGAGAATTCCAAAGACCCGTGACGCACTCGGACACACTCGGAAGATGAATTCCTTCCATCTCCTCCATAACTGGGAAGACCTCTTGTTCAGAGCTTATACATCTCAATACCTATTCCACTAGCAAAAAAAAACACTTTACATCAGAGCAGAAGCAACAATCTGCACTGTATCTTCCTTTTTTGATCTATCTATTGTACTTGAGATTGACTTGATTGTATATATGTACAGTAGACAATAGACAATAGACAATAGGTGCAGGAGTATGTCATTCGGCCCTTTGAGCCAGCACCGCCATTCAATGTGCTCATGGCTGATCATCCCCAATCAGTACCCCATTCCAGCCTTCTCCCCATATCCCCTGACTCCGCTATTTTTAAGAGCCCTATCTAGTTCTCTCTTGAAAGCATCCAGAGAACCCGCCTCCACCGCCCTCTGAGGCAGAGAATTCCACAGACTCACCACTCTCTGTGAGAAAAAGTGTTTCCTCGTCTCCGTTCTAAATGGCTTACTCCTTATTCTTAAACTGTGGCCCCTAGTTCTGGACTCCCCCAACATCGGGAACATGTTTCCTGCCTCTAGCGTGTCCAAACCCTTAACATTAACAGTATTATCTGACCTGATCAGATAGCATGGAAAACAAAGGTTTCCACTGTACCTTGGGATATGTGACATTAATAAACCTTAACATAAACCTGTAAAACTTTAATTAGAAAGACTTGCGAGCAAATATTTAAACAAGTGAATTCCCTCCAGCCTCTTCCATCTGAAGTCGGTTATTTCCTAGTTTCTGAGTGCATTCATTTTCACTCATGACTGATAATAATTGATCAAAAACAAGTCCAAAGTCATGTTTCCTTCAGTGAGAAGGTGTCAAGCTGATCTGTCTCCGTAGGAATGTCTTTAAAAATATGTTATAATTCCTTGTCAGATATGTATTGCGAAGACTAAAGAATCTGAACTGCAGATTACAGATGAAGCAAGCATGGAATTGACAACTATAAATTAAGGCAATTATCTCTGTAAAATTGTCCCCAGCTGTGGCTGCAACAATGAATTTCATTGAATTTTTTTATTACCATCTGTTTATTAATATCTGAGCACATTGATCATAAATTATCGTGAGCAGAAAAATAAGTCATAATTGGTCGAATGATTGATAAACAATCCAGTCTTATGTCTTTTTCACTTCTCCTGTTTTCCTTGGCCTAATTATCCAGTATTCCACACGTTTAATGGAAAACAAGAAGTATTCGGGTACGTTTACTTTTTCTGCCCCTGTTAATGTTGTACCTAAATAAAAGGTGATCTTGCAAATAGCGTAGGTGTTACTGATAGTGTAAAGGAATCTTTCCGATCAATTGAGTTTGCAGCCATTTTCAGCCACGAGGTTAAGTTTAGTTTAGTTCAGTTCAGTTTAGTTTTGGGATACAATGTGGAAACAGGACCTTCAGCCCACCGAGTTCGCGCCGACTAGCAATCCCCGCACATTAACACTATCCCACACACGAGGGACAATTTACAATCTTTGCCGAAGCCAATTAACCTACAAACTTGGACGTCTTTGGAGAGTGGGAGGAAACCTGGGGTACCTGGGGAAAATCCATGCGGTCACGGGGAGAACGTACAAACTCCGCACAGACAGCACCCATAGTCAGGATCAAGCCCGGGTCTCCGGCACTGCAAGGCAGCAACTCTAACGCTGCGCCACTGTGCTGCCTGCATGGGATGTCTTTAAAAAATTGTAAACTGAAGCATCTACAGGAATCCTTATTGCGAAGATGTTAACAAGCCCATTTAAATATCTGCTTTATTTCGCAGAGTCTCAGCAGTATGGCTGTCCACAGAATTTCAGCATCGGCAGATAAGAGTTCAGCAAACTAGGAACTTCCCCAGATGTTGATAAATTCCGAGTTCTTCCTCCTCAAACAAACCTCCCTGTGAAAATTGATGACAAGGGATAATTAAATCTTATAATTCATAGACAATATGGGCTTACTTGAGCACAAATTGTTCAGCTTAGATGTTGGCATCTGCGTCAATTATTGCCACAGTGTTCTTCTTATATAATAAAAGGAGTGGGTGAGAACAAGCCTTCGGCAACTTGGAATGATCTGTGGACCGGATTATCCGGTGCAAGTGGGAACTGATGTCTACCGGTGTGTGCGGGAATGAGTCACATTCAGAATCAGATTTAAATTTAAGATACTTTGGTTTAGTTTAGTTTATTATTGTCAAGTGTACCGAGGAAGCTTTCATTTGCTTGCTATCCAGTCAAAGAAAAGACTATACGTGAATGCACTCAAGCTGTCCACAGTGCACAGATAGAGGATAAAGGTACAACATTTAGTGCAAGATATGTGATAGGGGTAGAATTAGGCCATTCGGCCCATCAAGTCTAATCCGCCATTCAATGTCCGATCCATCTCTCCCTTCTAACCCTATTCTCCTGCCTTCTCCCCATAACCTCTGATACCTGTACTAATCAAGAATCTATCTATCTCTGCCTTAAAAATATCCATTGACTTGGCATCTACAGCCTTCTGTGGCAAAGAATTCCGTAGATTCACCATCCTCTGACTAAAGAAATTCCTCCTCATCTCCTTCCTAATGGAACGTCTTTTAATTCGGAGGCTATGACCTCTAATCCTAGACTCTCCCACTAGAGGAAACATCCTCTCCACATCCGTCCGAGAAAGTTTGATTAAAGATAGTTGAAGGTCACCAATGAGGTAGATGGGAGTTCAGGACCGCACTCTAGCTGATGAGAACACAATCAGTTGCCTGATAACAGTTGCACTTCTGCGTTAAAGTTGTTTAAGATTATTATAAAGACTGTATCATTGTACATAGAAAACAGAGCATAGATAGAGGCCCTTCAGCCCATCATGTCTGCTACATGATGCCACACCAAAGTAATCCATTTTGCCTTCATATGAGACATATCTCCCATCACCGAGCATATCATAGCTCAATGCTGCACAACGCTAACTTATAAAACTTCATATACTCATCGAATCATAGAATGATACAGTGTGGAAACAGGCTCTTCGGCCTAACTTGCCCACACAGGCCAACAATGTCCCAGCTACAATAGTCCCACTTGCCTGCACTTGGTCCATATCCCTCCAAACCTGTCCTATACATGTACCTGTCTAACTGTTTCTTAAAAGATGGGATAGTCCCAGCCTCAACTACCTCTTCTGGCAGCTTGTTCCATACACCCACCACCATTTGTGTGAAAAAGTTACCCCTCAGATTCCTATTAAATCTTTTCCCCTTCACCTTGACCCTATGTCCTCTGGTCCTCGATTCCCCTACTCTGGGCAAGAGACTCTGTGCATCTACCCGATCTATCATTATTTGTACACCTCTATAAGATCCCCCCTCATTCTCCTGTGCTCCAAGGAATAGAGACCCAGCCTACGCAACCTCTCCCTTTAGCTCACACCCTCTAGTCCTGGCAACATCCTCATAAATCTTTTCAGAACCCTTTCAAGCTTGACAATATCTTTCCTATAACATGGTGCCTAGAAACGAACACAATATTTTAAATGCGGTCTCACCAACGTCTTATACAACTGCAACATCACCTCCTAACTTCTATACTCAATACTCAACACAATGCGGAACCTTGAACACAACATCTACAATTTTTAGTCCAAAAAATCACTCAGATTTGGAGAGACACCTACAAAACCATGCTGACTATCCCTAATCAGCCCTTGCCCATCCAAATGCCTGTATATCCTATCCCTCAAAATACTCTCTAGTAACTTTCTAACTACAGATGTTAAGCTCACAGGCCTATAGTTCCCAGCAATTTTGAAAAGAGGCTCAACATTTGCCACCCTCCAGTCTTCCGCCACCTCTCCTGTATTTAAGGACAACTCGTAAATTTCAACCAGAGCGCCCGCAATTTCCTCTCTAGTTTCCCGCAATGTCCTTGGATATATCTGATCAGGCCCTGGAGATTTGTCCACCTTCAAACACGATAGTACCTTCAGTATTTCTTCGCCAGTACACCGACTGCTCTCAAGGCACTTCCAGTGACTGCCCCAAGCTCCTCCGTCCTACTGTCTTTCTCCTTGCTAAATACAGAGAAGAAATACTAATTGAGGACCTTGCCCATCTCCTGTGGCTCCACACAGAGGTGACCGCTTTGATTCCTGAGAGGTCCCACTCTCTCTTTGATTCCCCTTTTCCCCTTTATGTATTTATAAAATCTTTTGGGATTGTCCTTAATGCAACCCACCAGAGCTATCTCCTGGCCCCTTTTTGCCCTTCTGATCTCCTTTTTCAGTTTACTCCTTAGCTCCCGAAACTCCACCAGGGATGCACTTGATCCCAGCTGCCTATACCTGTCCCATGCATCCGTCTTGTTTTTGACCAACGCCTCAATTTCCCTCGTCAGACAAGATTCCTTACGTTTGCCTGCTTTGCCCTTCACTCTAACGGGGACATACATATCCTGAGCTTTCGTCAGCACCCTTTTAAAAACATCCCACTTGGCCGATGTTCCTTTCTCCTCAAATATCCTGCTCCAGTCAACTTGAGCGAGACCTTCTCTCATATTCTCAGTTGGCTTTACCCCAGTTGAGCATTTTAACACCTGGACCTTCTCCGTCCCGATCCATAACTATCTTAAACCTAATCAAACTGTGGTCACTTGTCGCAAAAGGCTCCTCCACAAACACTTCATTAACTTGTCCATCCCAAATTCCCAATGCTAGATCCAGCGTTGCCCTCTCACGTGTGGGGGTCTCTACATACTGCTTAAGAAAACTCTCCTGAACACTTTTGAGGAAACGCATCCCATTTAAACCCTTCACACTATGATTTTCCCAGTTTGTATTGGGAAAGTTAAAATTCCCGACGACAACGACCTTATTTGACCTGCAGCTGTCTGCAATCTCCTGGCACATTTATTCTTCTAATTCCTGTTGACTATTCGTGAGTCTGTAGTACACCCCCCAACAAGGTGATCATTCCTTTTTTGTTCCTCAGCTCCACCCATATAGCCTCACTCGATGAACCATCCGTAATGTCACCTCGGATCACTGCCGTGAACAATGCAACCCCCCCCCCACTCTGCTTTTTCCCTCACCCGTCTCTCCTGAAACTCCTGTACCCCGGAACATTGAGCTGCCAGTCCTGCCCCTCCCTTAACCAGGTTTCAGTCATGGCTACAACGTCCCAGTCGCTCGTACTTATCCATGCCCTAAGCTCATCTGCCTTACTCTTGCATTAAACTGTGTGCAGTTTAAACTAACCCTTCTTCCTTGCTCTCCACCTTTCACCTGCCTATTCTGTCCACTAACCTTTCCCACACCACCCTCCATACCAACCTCTAGCCTCTCACGTGACTCTGGCCTGCACGAGATCCCACCCCCTGCCAATCAAGTTTAAACCCTCCCGTGTGGCATTAGCAAACCTGCCCACTAGGATGTTGGTCCCCCTCCGGTTAAGGTGCAACCCGTCCCTTTTATACAGGTCACCCCTGCCCCAGAAGAGATCCCAATGATCCACAAATGTAAATCCCTTCCCCCTGCACCAACTCCTCAGCCACACATTCAGTTCCCCTATCTTCCTGTTCTTACCTTCACTAGCACGAGGTACTGGAAGCAACCTGAGATTATTACCCTACGGGTCCTGCTTTTCAGCCTTCTACCCAGTTCCTTAAACTCGTGTTGCAGAACCTCCTTCCTCTTCCGAGCTATATCATTCGTGCCAACATGCACAACAACCTCCCCCTCACTGAAGAAGGGTCTTGGCCCGAAACGTCAACCATTCCTTCTCTCCAGAGATGCTGCCTGTCCCGCTGAGTTACTACAGCAATTTGTGTCTAAAAAGTTATATGGATGGGTATGATGATTGTATGGAAGCAGCTGCAAGAATTTGCAGAGAATTGAATTCACAACCAACTGACTGCGGTGAGAATGCAAAGGATTACACATAACCCATTAATATAACACGCAATAGATTCTGTTGTCTAATTATAGCTATTTGTCAATCCGTCAGGATGTACATCATTTATCTTACCTGTGTGTTGTCAGAACATGGAAACTCGGATACATTTATATTAGAATGATTGATCTTTCTACGTTGCTGCTATTGACAATATCTTCATTTAAACGCATATTAATTGTGTACAGGAAAAGCACTGCACATAATGCCTAATTCGTAAAAAGGAAATGCAGGACCACCACCAATTTTCCGGCATCTTTGGTTTCAGAGCCTTTCTAGATTATCCTTTTAGCTTATTCAACAGAAGTCACGGCCTCTGAAAGGAATCCAACGGTACTGGAACGATCACCTAGGCCACAGAGGGGCCGAGATACCGGCCCACCAGTTGCCCGAAAATCGGTGGTGGGCCTGTACTACAGATGTTGAAATAATAATTGGCACTGAAAGTGCCTGGTATTCTCAGTAGATCAGGCTCTAATTGTGTAGGAAGGAACTGCAGATGTTGGTTTCAACCAAAGATAGACACAAAAACCTGGAGTAACTCAGCGTGTCAGGCAGCATCTCTGGAGAAAAGGAATTGGTGACGTTTCGGGTCAAGACCCTTCTTCAGAACAACTGTGGACAGGATGAATGTGTGCAAGTGGAAACAAACCTCTTCCAGTCATTCCTGGGATGGGTTGCATTCAGAGGGTGAGTTAAAAAGAAATATGTATGATTTTAATCTATAGTTATAGAAGTGTTAAAAAAATTTCAAGATTATAACAAAGGCTGCATAGTCTCTCCATCTATCTCTCTCTCTACATCTTTTTTCTCTCTCTGTACCCTTCTACTTATTGGCTTATTATTGTAATTTGTACTGAGATGTAGTCCTTGAAGGGTCACAACCCAAAGCGTCACCAATCCATGCTCTCCTGAAATACTGCCTGACCTGCTGTGTTACTCCAGCACTTTGTGTCTTCTTTATCAAACTAGCATCTGTGGCCCCTTGTTTCCACAGTGAAAACTTTGTTTTGCATGCGATCCAGGCAAATCATACCACAGGTGAGTACAATAGGTAGAGCAAAAGAAAAACATAAACAGATTGTAAAATATAGCAATACGGCTACAGAGAACATGCAGTTTAAAAAAGTGCAAGTGCCACAACAAAGTAGATTGGAAGATTTAGAATTCATCTTTAGCATTTGATAGTTTTTTTTTCCACATACAAACTTTATTCCGAATAACAAGTATATCTCAACTCCAGCTTATTCCCCCTACCCACCTCTACCTTCAGTCTGAAGAAGGGTTCCGACCTGAAACGTCACCTATTCCTTTTCTCCAGAGATGCCGCCTGACCCACTGAGTTACTCCAACATTTTGTCTATCTTCTATACATAACAAAACCTGTGCAAACATACTTCATCTATTCTCAGTGTCCATGCGTTCAATGGTGTCACACTCAGTAGTGTTGGCACCCATTTTTAAACTAAATCCCCTTGCCACTCCTCTGCCCCCCTGGGATGATATCCCTTACCTTGTGTAAGGGGTGACCCCATGTGTCCCTCGACGTTCAGCAGCAGAAGGCCCCTAGACTATGGTCCTCCCCCACAGAGCCTTTGTGAGTCTGATAACAGTGAAAGAAGAAACTGTTCGTGAATCTGGTGGCACGTACTTTCAAACTATTGAATCTTCTGTGCGATAGGAGGGAGTGAAGAGGGAATAGCCAGGGTATGTCTGGTCCTTGATTTTGTTGGCTGCTTTCCCAAGGCATCATGAATATCCTTGGCATAAAACAGCATTGGCAGTTCTTTGTTTCTACAGTATGTCAAGAGTGTTTTATTATCATATGGGGATGCTGGTTAATAAACAATAGGACACAGTGCTGGAGTAATTCAGTGGGTCAGGCTACATGTATGGAATAAAGGATAGGTGGCGTTTCGGGTCGGGACCCTTCTTCAATGTCCTCAGAAGAAGGGTCTTTCTGAAGAAGGGTACTGACCCGAAATATCACCTACCCTTTATCTCGAGAGATGCTACCTGATTCATTGAGTTACTCCAGCACTTTACGTCCTCTTATCAATCTGCGGAGGCATCTTAGTGCAACCTTCCAGGTGAATGTTACACTCCATAAATAAGACCAAACTCCATGCAATACTCCCAGTGTGGTCTCAGCAAAGACTTACACTTCATTAATTCTAAGACTCGGTGGGTGATGGAATAGTAAAAGACACCGGTAAAAGAAAAGTTATCTTTTATCATTGCAGTAGAAATTGTCCCATTTTGCAATGTTCACCTTATGTGAACCAAGACCTGGCTAAAAATCTAATTCCCATGTAGATGGGAAAGGTGGTGCCCGCTTGTGGTATGCAGAGTGTTTTAAATCCTTTCTTCCGAGCTGCGTCTGGGTGTTTGCTGCAAGTAACACAAAGAGGATAATCTCCCCAACTTCTTCTGGTGTTGGACGTCAGTTAACAGGTGTTCCTACATCGTTTACATGCCAGGCAGCTGATTACACCAAATCACACTCCCAGCAGGGAACCCCTTCCCTCCAGCTGCACTCCCACAATTTCCCATCCATTAAAAATTAAAATAAATGGATGGGAAGGCCGGGGAAACATGCCTGCAGTTAATCCATTTGCCAGCTCAAGCGCTCGGCTCCCCGCTGCATCAAGCTCACCCGCCCTCCCACATCCATGCAACAGCTAGCGCAAAGATGGCTCCGTCACTTGATCGCCAGTCATCAAAACAGGAAGCAATGTTAGAAACATAGAAACATAGAAACTAGGTGCAGGAGTAGGCCATTCGGCCCTTCGAGCCTGCACCGCCATTCAATATGATCATGGCTGATCATCCAACTCAGTATCCCGTACCTGCCTTCTCTCCATACCCTCTGATCCCCTTAGCCACAAGGGCCACATCTAACTCCCTCTTAAATATAGCCAATGAACTGGCCTCGACTACCCTCTGTGGCAGAGAGTTCCAGAGATTCACCACCCTCTGTGTGAAAAAAGTTCTTCTCATCTCGGTTTTAAAGGATTTCCCCCTTATCCTTAAGCTGTGACCCCTTGTCCTGGACTTCCCCAACATCGGGAGCAATCTTCCTGCATCTAGCCTGTCCAACCCCTTAAGAATTTTATAAGTTTCTATAAGATCCCCTCTCAATCTCCTAAATTCTAGAGAGTAGAGGCGCTTCCTATGTGGGACGATGAAGAGGTTGAAAGGGATGAAAAGGGAATTAGGAACGCTAAACTCAATCACAAACGGCAGATCGAGGAGCATTTCCAAAACAACTCCGACCCCAGGCGCATGTGGCAAGGCATCAAATCCATTGCCGATTACCATAAAGTTAACCCCCCCCCCCCCCCCCCCAGACAACGCCTCCCTACCTGACGAGCTAAACCACTCGTTTTGACCGGGACAACAAAACTCCAGCCATCAAAGCTGCTCCACCCCCGAACGAACAACCCCTCAGTCTTTCCACCTCTGCTGTACAAGGCGCACTGAGCAAGGTGAATGAGCACAAAGCTGCCAGCCCCGATGGCATCCCCGGGCGGGTGCTCAGGGCATGTGCTGGACAACTATCCCCGGTCCTCACTGACATTTTCAATCTGTCACTGGCCCAGGGTGTTGTCCCCACTTGCCTCAAGACATCAACCATTGTGCCAGTGCCCAAACAATCAGCTACAGGGAGTCTCAACGACTTCCGCCCAGTGGCACTCACCCCCGTCATCGCAAAGTGCTTTGAGCAGCTGATCTTGGCTCACCTCAAAGCCAGCCTCCCCCCCCACACTGGACCCCCATCAGTTTGCCTACCGGGCCAACAGGTCTACAGAGGACGCCATATCGGCGGCCCTACACTCTGCCCTGACCCACCTGGACAGCAATAACACCTACATCAGGTTGCTGTTCATCGATTTCAGCTCCGCCTTTAGCATTGTCATCCCCGCTAGCTTGATCACCAAACTCAGCGGACTTGGCATCACCACCTCCCTCTGCAACTGGACACTGGATTTCCTCACCAACAGACCCCAGTCTGTTAGGGTCAACAACCTCACCTCCTCCACTATAACACTGAACACAGGATGTGTGCTCAGCCCTCTTCTCTACACCCTCTTCACCCATGACTGCATCCCTACGTATGGCTCCAACGGCATCATAAGATTTGACGACGACACCATGGAGGTAGGACTGATCAGTGACAACGACGAGTCAGCCTACAGGGAGGAGGTCCAGAACCTGGCAGCCTGGTGTGCCAACAATAACCTCAGTCCTCAACTCCAAGAAGATGAAGGAAATTATTGTTGACTTCAGGAAGAATCAGAGGGGGCAGACATACCCCCATCCATATAAACGGGACTGAGGTGAAGCGCGTCTCCAACTACAAATTCCTCGGGGTACACATCTCGGAGGATCTGTCCTGGTCCCTCAATACCACCAAACTGATCAAAAAGGCGCAGCAGCGCCTTTACTTCCTGAGGAGGCTCAAGAAAGCTCACCTGTCCCCACAGATCCTGACCAACTTTTACCGCTGTACCATCGAAAGCATCCTGACCACCTGCTTCACGGTATGGTACAGCAGTTGCACCGTAGCGGACAGGAAGGCACTACAACGGGTGGTGAAAACCGCTCAGTACATCATCGGTGCCCCGCTCCCTGCCATGGATGCCCTCCACCGAAAACGGTGTCTGAGATGGGCCTGGAAAATCATCAAAGACCCCTCCCACCCCAACCATGGACTGTTTGCCCTCCTCCCATCAGGGAGGCGATACAGGAGCCTCAGGTCTCGCACAAGCAGGATGAGGAACAGCTTTTTCAATAACACTATTACATTGCTGAACTCGGAGTCCCGTCGCTAGATATCTTTAGTCTCTCCCATTTGTATACAGTATTTGCCTATGTACCAGTTTGTTTTTCTAATCCATCCACATTCCACACATTGTTAACCAGTAATCTTTTACTCTATTGTATGCTTATTCTGTATTTATCCTACTTCTACTATCTTGCACTATGACTATGACCAGACGCTAAACTGCATTCCGTTGTACCTATACTTGTATCTGTGCAATGACAATAAAGTTGAATTGAATTGAATTGAGCAGATAACGTCATCCCAAGCACTTTTTCTTTAACACATTGCCTTGCCCGAGAGGGCATACATGAGTGGCAAGGGTGTTTTGGTCAAAGATCGTACCATACACTACTGAGTATGGCACAATAGAATGTGTAGAAGGGTGGCACCGTGATCGCCAACCGGCAATCGCCCGTACACTGGTTCTATCCAACACACTAGGGACCATTTACAGAAGCCAATGGTCACAGGAAACCTGTGCACCCGGAGCAAAACCACGTGGGCACGGGGAGAATGCGCAAACTCTGTATAGACAGCAACCGTAGTCAGAATCGAACGTGTGTCTCTAGCACTGTGAGGCAGCAACTCCATCGCTGCCCCACCGTGCCAACCTGTGTAAAATTGTCCCTGATGAAAAGGGAGAGGTTGAGAAAGTATGATAATGATAGATAGTTTCATACTTTATTATTATCACATGTGACATGTCAAAGTGATACTCTTTGTTTTGCGTACCATACACAAGGTATGCAAAGAGTTGCCATGTAAAGGGCGCCGACACAGTTACAAAGTATTCATTATCGTCCCCCATGGTTCTTCTTTCATCTCGGCTACTCCCCCCCTCTCCACCTCCCCCTCCCCCCCTACCCCCCTCCCCACCTCCACCCCCACCTACCTCATCCCCACCCCCACGCCCACCTAACCCCCCTACCTCACCCACACCCCCACCTACCCATCCCCCCCCCCATGCCGGGTCCCTCTTTGTTCTACAGAGAGCATGACGGTTGAACGATGGTCAGCGTGGACTTGGTGGGCCGAAGGGTCTGTTTCCACGCTGTATCAATAAACTGAACTGAACTAAACTGATGTGAGTTTTTTGTCAAAGCTGATAGTTGCTGGCTACTGCAGAAATGTAACATGGCCAGAAAGCTGTGCCCCTGAGAGCCAGCTGAATCTTTTCCATTCATTCGTGGGACTTCCAGAAAAAAAAAAGTTGCCCCTTGCTGTGTGCATGAGCTTGCCAGGAAAATATGTTTTTGTTTAAAAGTTTGGACACAGATCTTTATATGCGTCTAGATTATCGCTCAACACAAGAAACCTAATGCAAGTGACAACTAAGAGCTGAAAATAGATTGACTGCTCCCTTTACAATGTGGCCCGTAATATATTACAAAATGCAATCACAATAAAAGACGCCTTGTTAATTATTTAAACAAAAAAACCCAAATTAACAGGAGTGATTTATATCTGTGTTCACAGCAAGGCAACACAGCAAGCTGCCACTTAAGGGAACTGTAAAGAAGTGGTGAGGGAAAGTGTAGGCTGTTTTAAACACCCATGTATGTATGACTGTATGGCCAGTGTCCATGAGCTAACCACTGAGACAGAAAATGAATTTCAGATATGTAAACAGAATTAACATATGTTAGTTTCAGAGCAACGATGGAAGATGTCAGCTGTGCGTATGTATCAGTAATGACACCTCTGATTCACATGGTTATGGTATCCAGGCCTACTTTAGAAACCTTACAGTCTAGGCTGCTGTTGAAGCAAAGTGTGGAAGGAGTGTTTTGTTTAGTTTAGTTTCGAGATAGTGTGGAAACAGGTAATTCGGCCCACCAACCAGTGATCACCCCTACACTATCCTACACACCGGGGACAATTTACAATCTTTACCGAAGCTAATTAACCTACAAACCTGTAGGTCCATGGAGTGTGGGAGGAAACCGGAGCTCCCGGAGAAAACCCATGCAGGTCACAGGGAGAACACACAAGCTCTGTACGGACAGCACCCGTAGTCAGGATCGAACCTGGGTCTCTGGCGTTGTAAGGCAGCAACTCTACCACTGCGCCACCGTTCCGCTCACCGTGCAGTCCGTGCTGCATTGTCACAGAATTTGGGATTTAGGTTCATTATTGTCACTTGAGGGTGTACAGAACGAGCTGTCAGAAGAGATAGTTTAGTTGTAGTTTAGTTTATTATTACATAGAAACATAGAAACATAGAAAGTAGGTGCGAGAGTAGACCACCAGGTCCGTCGAGCCCGCACCGCCATTCGCTCATGGCTGAACACTAAACAGACACACTTACCCACAAACAATAGACACAAGACACAGAACACAAGACACTACCCTCCCCTTTATACCGCTATCACCCCTCTCCACCCCAAGAACCTCGTGATCTCCTGGGGGAGGCAAAAAAACGGATAAAAACCCAGGTCCAATTCGGGAAAAAAATCCGGGAAATTCCTCTCCGACCCCAATCCAGGCGATCGACACTTGTCCAGGAGATCACTCAGGTCTTACTATACTAACCATACCTAGGTCCATATCCCTGCCCTCTCCCCGTAGCCCCTTATCCCCTTGGCAGCTAAAAAAACATCTATTTTAGTCTTAAATATATTTAAAGTTTCTGCTTCCACTGCTCCCTGGGGCAGTGAATTCCATAAATTAACCACCCTCTGGGTGAAGAAGTTCTTCCTCATCTCAGTTTTAAAAGAGCCCCCCCTTATTCTGCAACTATGTCCCCTAGTTCTAGTTTCCCCGATCATTGGGAACATCCTCGGTGCATCCACCCGATCAAGGCCCCTCACGATCTTATATGTTTCAATGAGATCGCCTCTCATTCTTCTAAACTCCAAAGAGTAGAGTTCCAGCCTACTTAACCTTTCCTCATATGTCAATCCCCTCATTGCAGGAATTAATCTTGTAAACCTTCGCTGCACTGCCTCCAGGGCTAGTACATCCTTTCTTAAGTATGGACCCCAGAACTGTACACAGTATTCCAAATGTGGTCTCACTAATACTGTGTACAGCTGCAGCAAGACCTCCGTGTTTTTATACTCAATCCCCCTAGCAATAAAGGCCAAAACTCCATTGGCCTTCCTGATTGCTTGCTGCACCTGCATACTAACTTTTAGTGATTCATGTACTAATACCCCTAGATCCCTTTGCTTTGCATTACAACGCAGCTCCTCCTCATTTAGAAAATAACTTGCCCTATCATTTTTTTTCCCAAAGTGAATGACTTCACATTTATTAGTATTAAATTTCATCTGCCAAGTTGTTGCCCACTCACCTAGCTTATCTATATCCTTTTGCAGACTCTTCCTATCCTCCTCATCCCCTACTTTTCCTCCCATTTTTGTATCGTCCGCAAATTTTGATATATTACACTTGGTTCCCTCCTCCAAATCATTTATATAAATTGTGAACAACTGGGGTCCCAGCACCGACCCTTGCGGAACCCCGCTAGTTACCGGTTGCCATCCCGAGTATGAACCATTTATCCCCACTCTCTGCTTCCTATTTGTTAGCCAATCCTCTACCCATGCTAATATATTACCCCCAATCCCATAATTTTTTATTTTTAGCAATAGTCTCTTATGTGGCACCTTGTCAAAAGCCTTTTGGAAGTCCAAGTATACCACATCCACCGGTTCCCCTTTATCCACCCGGGTTGTTACTTCCTCAAAGAATTCGAGCAGATTCGTTAAACAGGACTTCCCCTTCACAAAACCATGCTGGTTCTGTCCGATGAAGTCATGTTTATCCAAGTGCCCCGTTAGTGTTTCTTTAATAATTGTCTCTAACATTTTACCCACCACCGATGTTAGACTAACCGGTCTATAGTTACCCGCCTTCTGTTTACTTCCTTTTTTAAATATAGGTGTTACATTGGCCATTTTCCAATCCACTGGGACCGTTCCTGCCTCCAGGGAGTTTTGGAAAATTATCACCAATGCATCCACAATCCCCACCGCTATCTCCCTCAAGACCCTTGGATGTAATCCATCAGGCCCAGGGGATTTATCCTCCTTCAGTCTCATTAATTTCCCTAATACCACCTCCTTGGTGATCTTAATAGTATTTAGCTCCTCCATTCCTACCGCCCCCTGTTTATCCAGCGTTGGAATATTTTTTGTGTCTTCTATGGTGAAGACTGATACAAAATACTCGTTTAATGCCTTTGCCATTTCCATGTTCCCCACCAACAACTCTCCAGTCTCACCCTCCAATGGACCAACGTTCACCTTAGCCACCCTTTTTCTTTTTATATAGCTATAAAAACTCTTACTATTAGTTTTTATGTTGTTCGCTAAATTCCTTTCATAGTCTATTTTCCCCGTCTTAATTAATCTCTTAGTTATTTTTTGCTGACCTTTAAATGCTTCCCAATCCTCTACCCTCCCACTATCTCTGGCTACCTTATATGCCCTTGCCTTCAGCCGAATACTATCCTTTATAGTTTTACTGAGCCATGGCTGACTGTTCTTACCCTTACCCCTTTTTTTCTTCATAGGAATAAATTTTTCTTGAAGGTTATACAGTATACCCTTAAACGTACACCACTGCTCATGTACCGTCTTATTCTTGAGTCTGCTATCCCAGTCAACTTTGATCAGCTCAGTCCTCATACCTTCATAATCCCCCTTATTTAGACTAAGCACCCTAGCCTGAGTTTCAACCTGCTCCCCTTCTATTTGAATATGGAATTCGACCATATTGTGGTCACTTGTTCCCAACGAGTCCCTAACTATGACATTTTTAATTAATCCTGCTTCATTACACAGGACCAGATCCAAGATTGCCTCCCCCCTTGTCGGTTCTGTGACATACTGTTCTAGGAACCCGTCTCTAATACATTCTATAAACTCTTCCTCTAGTCTACCCTGCCCAGTTTGGTTTGCCCAATTAATATGAAAATTGAAGTCCCCCATGATTACAGCAGTTCCCTTTTTACATGCGTCAACTATTTGCAGATTTATGTTCTGACTAACAGCGTCACAGCTATTTGGAGGTCTATAAATTACACCCACTAGTGTTTTTTTTCCCCTTATTATTCTCTATCTGTACCCAAGCTGTTTCACTATCCTGATCCTTCAACGCAATATCCTTCCTCTCTATTGCCGTTATTCCCTCCCTTATTAAAAGGGCCACCCCTCCTCCCTTTCTTTCCTGTCTATCTTTCCTAATTGTCGAGTACCCCTCTATATTTAACTCCCAGTCCTGATCCCCTTGCAGCCATGTCTCCGTAATGGCCACGATATCATAACTATATATACTTAATTGCACCGTTAATTCATTTATCTTATTACGAATACTCCGTGCATTTAGATAAAGCACTTTCAGATGATTTTTACTACCCTTCCTTTCCGTTTTTGCCCCTTTTACATCTAGAGCTTTATCTTCACACATTCTGTCTCCTGTCACATTTTGACTTTCCGCTTCCCCACTGATACCCTGCTCTATTTCCTCTACCCCTGCCGTTATTACCCCCCTTGATACCTCCCCCCCGCTACTTAGTTTAAAGACCTCTCTACTGCCCTAGTTATATGATTTGCCAGGACCCCAGTCCCAGCACCGTTCAGGTGAAGTCCGTCCTTACAGAACAGATCCCCCCTGTCCCAGTACTGGTGCCAGTGGCCCAAGAAACCAAACCCATTATTCCCACACCAGTCTGAGGTAACAGTGAAAAGCTTTTTTGTTGCATTCTATCCAGTCAGCAAAGAAGACAATGCGTGACTACAATCAGGCCGTCAATATACCGAAGATAGACACAAAATGCTGGAGTAACTCAGCGGGTCAGGCAGCATCTCTGGAGAAAAAGGACGGGTGACGTTGCGGATTGGGACCCTTCTTCAGACTCAGAAATATCACCCATTCTTTCTATCCAGAGATGCTGCCTGTCCTGTTGAGTTACTCCAGCACTTTGTGTCTCTCTTCAGGCCAAAGGAAATACATTTAAAAGACATTTGGACAGGTACATGGATAGGAAAGGTTTAGAGGGATATGGGCCAAACGCGGGCAGATGGGACTAGTGTAGATGAGGAATCCTAGTCGGCATGGGCAAGTTGAGCCAAAAGGCCTGTTTCCATGCTGTATAGTTATACAGTTATACAGAATATAATTAAGACTCTATGGACTGAGGTACAGAGAAAAGTTGTACAGGGCCCTGGTGATACCACACCTGGAGTATTGTGTATAGTTTTGGTCTCCAAATTTGATGAAGGACATTCTTGCTATTGAGGGAGTGCAACGTAGGTTCACGAGGTTAATTCCCGGGATGGCGGGACTGTCATATGTTGAAAGAATGGAGCGACTGGGCTTGTATACACTGGAATTTAGAAGGATATCTTATTGAAACATATAAGATTTTTAAGGGATTGGACACGCTAGAGGCAGGAAATATGTTCCCGATGTTGAGGGTGTCCAGAACCAGGGGCCACAGTTTAAGAATAAGGGGTAGGCCATTTAGAATGGAGATGAGGAAATACTTTTTCACCCAGAGAGAAGTGAATCTGTGGAATTCTCTGCCTCAAAAGGCAGTGGATGCCAATTCTCTGAATGCTTTCAACCGAGAGTTAGATAGAGCTCTTAAAGATAGCGGAGTCAGGAGATATGGGGAGAAGGCAGGAACGGGGTACCGATTGTGGATGATCAGCCATGATCACAGTGAATGGCGGTGCTGGCTCGAAGGGCCAAAAGGCCTACTCCTGCACCTATTGTCTATTGTCTATTGTCTATTTATTTTGCATGCTACCCAAACAGATCAGGTATACCAAAGATAGATACAATCAGTTCTAACTCAAGTACAATAAATAGAGCAAAGGGGAATATACAGAGTGCAGAATATAGTTCTCAGCATTGTAGCGCACTAGTTGCTTAGACATCGTCCAATGCCCTCATTGAGGTAGAAGTGAATTGGGCAGTCCCCTAGCTTATGGAAGAACTGTACAGAAGCCTGATAACAGAAGGGAAAATGCTGTTCCCAAGTCTGGTGGTGAGCGTTTTCAAGCTTTTGTTCTGCAGTCCCCGTGAACAGTGGTGAGTCCTAGTGAACTGTAGTGAACCCCACAGTCCTAGCAAATCCACAGTGAGGTCAACCTGGTTTATTAAAATCCTTAGTCTTTCGCAGACTGCGAAACTGCTCGGAATCATAGCTTTCCAATCCCACCGGGTCACGTGCAGCTCGGCAAGACGAGAATAAACTCCACAAAGCCACCGAGGAATTGCCAAACTCCCAGCAGTGGGAACGTTTCTGCACTAAAGGAAAATAATCCATCTGTACAAGTGACTTAGGACCGTCACCGTATTAAGAAGCGCCGCAGCCGCACTTAAGCACTAGTGGTTTGCAAAACAACATCAATCGTATTACACAGCCCATTCCCAGCAGCTTTTACATGATAGCTGTGGTACCTTAGAGAGCGTCACAGCCAGCTCTCTGCCTGTTAGATGCATGACACTCAGTGGAGTTTTTACCTTCAGCAAATGTATAGAACAACAGCACCCACCACTGTCCATCTGCTCCAACTTCAACACATTTACCGTGCTAACCATCGCAGATGCTGGCACACTTTTAGCAACAGACACAAGAGTCAAGAGTGTTTCAAGAGTGAGATATCGGGACAATGAATTTCTAACTTGCAGCAGCACAACAGATATGTAAATATTGCACTCTGTAAGCACCATAATAAACAAACAAAAAAAACTTTTCCCCTGACTCTCAGTCCGAAGGAGGGTCTCAACCCGAAACGTTGCCTGTTCCTTTTCTCCAGAGATGCTGCCTGACCCGCAGAGTTACTCCAGCATTTTGTGTCAATCTTCAGTGTAAACCACCATCTGCAGTTCCATCCCACAAGGAAGGGTCTCGACCCAAAACGTCACCCATTCCTTCTCTCCAGAGATGCTGCCTGTCCCGCTGAGTTACTCCAGCATTTTGCGTCTACCTTTAAAACAAAGTCAGTATACATTAAAAGAAAACAGACAGATGGACAAATAATAATAGTGCGAGGTCTAAAATAATGTCCCCAAAGTCTATATAGTTTGGAGCCTTTTTGAAGGTTGGAGTGTTTAATAGCCATTTGGTTGAAGGGAAGCAGTTGTTCCTGAAACTGGACATTACAGTTTTCCTGATGGCAGGAGTGAAATGAGAGCGTGGCCAGGGTGTGGGTCTCTGATGATGCTGGCTGCCTTCTTGAAGCAGTCACTCTTGTCGATCACTTCCACACTCGGACACACATAATTCCACTCACCTTGACTCACTCTCATTCTCAAACTCACATATTCTCTGGCTCCCTCAATCTCAAATCCACACTCACAGTTACACTCACTCAATCTCTCTCATTCAAGAAAAGACACAGAGCGTTGGAGTAACTCAGTGGGTCAGGCAACATCTCTGGAGAACATTGAATTCTCCAATTTTAGGTAACCAATTACAACGTCCCCCCCTCCTCCCCTTTCCCCCCCTCCTCCCCTTTCTCCCCCACGCCCCCTTTATCCCACCTCCCTCTCCCATCCCCTGTTCCCAACATGGATTCACACCAATTTCTCTCCTCTCCACCTACATTCTTTCCTCTGGCTTCACAATCCACAACTCTTCATTCCTTTTGTCTTACACTTTTTTTTAAATCTCTGGCCTATGTCCAACCATCTGCCCATCACACAAAAAACCTCACCTTTGTCCACAATGACCTGCCAGCCTTTGTCCTGCCTCTCCTCTCTTCTAGCTTTCTTCCCCCATCCCGCCCCCTACAATCAGTCTGAAGAAGGGTTCCGACCCGAAACGTCACCTATCCATGTTCTCCAGGATTACTGCCTGACCTGCAGAGTTACTTTGTGCCTCTTTTTTGGTAAAGCAGCAGCTGCAGTTCCTTGATTCTACATCTCCAGAGAACATGGACAGGTGACGTTTTGGATTGGGATCCTTCTTCAGACTGACTGTAGAATGGGGGAGAAAATTCTCATTCAAGCCTCTCACTCATTCACTCCTGCAATCCTACTCTCAATCACACTCCCTCAAACTCACACTCGTTTCCCACACCCTCTCACACACATCTTCATACTTACACTCATTCACAGTCACCCACTCAGATGTATTCATTCAAGTGCACTCTCAAATTAATTTATGCTTTTGTGCATACTCTCCTACTCACACTCACACACTCATGCATTCCCCAACTCACACTTGGAAACTCACACTCACTCATTCAAACTGACTATCTTTCACACTCTCTCACACTTTAGACTTTAGAGATACAGCGCGGAAACAGGCCCTTCGGCCCACCGAGTCTGCAATCACCTCGCACACTAGCATTGTCCTACACACTAGGCCCAATTTACAATTTACAAAAGCCAATTAACCTACAAACCTGAACGTCCTTGGAGTGTGAACGGAAACCAGAGCACCTGGAGAAAACCCACGCGGTCACAGGGAGAATGCACAAACTCCATGCAGACAGCACGCGTAGTCAGGATTGAACCCGGGTCTCTGGCGCTGTAAGGCAGCAACTCTACCGCTGCGCCCAGATTCATTCACATTCATTCATTCACTGTCTCCCATTTTCACACTCACACTCTCTCATTCGTGCTCTTTCAAATTGCCACACTCTTTCACCTAACATTTTCACACACACGTTCTCTCACTCGCTCATGACCATTCATACTCTCTACAATTTCACTGTCAGGCAACAAAAAAAAAATAATCTGGTGAGTTAATGTCATCACATATCATTGTTGGACCTGAAGCCTCTCTAAAAGCTGCCAAGTAGAAACATTAACTAAGTATAATAATAAATAAAAGACAAATTAGTAGGTGGTAGGTGTATGGAACGAGCTGCCAGAGGAGATAGTTGAGGCAGCGACTATTCCAATGTTTAAAATACAGTTAGACAGGTACATGGCTAGGGCAGGTTTCGAGTGATATGGGCCAAACGCGGGCAGGTGGGACTTGTGTAGCCGGGACATGTTGGCCAGTGTGGGCAAGTTGGGCCGAAGGACCTGTTTCCATGCTGAAAAACTCTGTGACTCTAGGACTCTAGTCTCAGAGAAAGTTTCAGGGGTTGTGAAGGAAGTCAGTAGTGGGGGAATAGAAAATGTGCAACAACAATATGTATATGTAACTTCAGCAGATCATAATTACATAAAGATACAGTGACAACAGAACAGATGATGTTAGTTTGGTCAAAGGCAGACACTTCAACAATGGGAGTGGAAATGCAGTCTTAATTTTAGTAGAGAGTTTTAGTAAAGAAAAGGACACAAATTCCTGTCTAAGGTAGACAAAAAATGCTGTAGAAACTCAGCAGGTGAGGCAGCATCTATAGAGAGAAGGTATAGGCGAAGTTTCAGGTCGAGACCTCACCCGCTAAGTTTCTCCCGCATTTCTCGTTTATTCCTTCTTTCCATAGATGCTGCCTCAACCGCTGAGTTTCTCCAGCATTTTTTGTCTACCTTCGATTTTTCCAGCATCTGCAGTTCTTTCTTAAACAAATTATCGTCTAAATATATCTTTAATGTTATTATAGTACCTGCCTCAACTACTTCAGTCGGAAGAAGGGTTTCGGCCCGAAACGTTGCCAATTTCCTTCGCACCATAGATGCTCCCTCACCCGCTGAGTTTCTCCAGCATTTTTGTCTACCTTTGATTTTCCAGCATCTGCAGTTCCTTCTTACACATTTCAACTACTTCTCTGTCAGCTCGTTCCATATATCCACTTTTTTTTTTTTTCCTTATTTAAGAGATAACTTTAAGCCTCTATTCCATCTCCCTGTTCCAAAAATCAATTTAATATATGGTCCCTAGATAAGGGACGTATCAGATATTAAACTGATAAGAACAGTTTCCATGTGAAAATGTTGCCTCTCAGGTTTCTATTAAATCTTTCCCCTCTCACCTGACACCTATGTCCTCTGGCTCTTGGTTCCCCTAATCTAGGGTGAGAGACTTGAGTAAACGCTATACTCAGTGTATCTCCTGCCCTTCAACTTACCAGGTCCTTCACCAGTGCTTATCTTGCTATGCCATGAAATAAAAGGCTGCAAATTACAATCTATAATACGTGTTTTATTCGGGGTGTTTTGCACATCAGAGGACCTGTCGCTTAATCTGCATGACTAAACTAACACACTCAGCTGTCATGACAGCAACTTGGTGCTGTTCACTGATCATCTCCTTCAGTGGCATTTATCAGTTCTCTTGAGAAAAACAAGCTTAGCGTCGCTGCTTTATCTGAATATTGTCCTATCCACTGTAGACACATTAAGCTCTCCCTTCCTCACCCCCCTCCTTTCTGCTCTCATCCTCCTCTCCTTCCCCCTTCTCTCTCCTTGATTCCCTCCTCCTCACCTACTTCCCTATTCCCCATCTTGCCAAATTACCTGATTGGTGATATTCGGCAGAACTTTAGAAATAACTGAAACAGAATCTGGGTGGCACAGTGGCGCAGCGGTAGAGTTTCTGCCTTAGGGCGTCAGGGGACCCAGGCTCGATTCTGACTGCGGGTGCTGTCTGTACAGAATTTGTACGCTGTTTCTATGACCGTATGGGTTTTGTCCAAGAGCTCCAGTTTCCTCCAACACTCCAAAGATTGTACAAGCTAATTGGCTTCTGTAAATTGTCCCTAGTGTGTAGGATAGAACTAGTGTTCTGGTTGTGGTTGCTGGTCATTGGTGAGCCAAAGAGCCTGTTTTCACGCTGTATCTCTATAAACTAAATGAAATGTCTGGAAACTCCCAGCAGGCGAGTCAGTATCCATGGAGAGAGAAACGGAATTAGCGTTTAACGGTGATCTTTTATCCATGTCCTCGAGAGATGCTGCCTGACCCGCTGAGTTACCCCGGCACTTTGTGTCTTCTTTTGTAAACTCGCAGTTTCTTGTGTCTCGACCTTTCACCAAAACTAGAATATAGAACATAGAACACAGGACACGGGCCCTTTGGACCACAATGTTTGTGCTGAATATGATGCCAAGTTAAACTGATCCCATCTGCCTGTACAAGATCCATATCCCTCTATTCCCTGCACATCCATGTTAAACGTCACTATCTGCCTCCACCACCACCCCTGGCAATGCGTTGCAGGCCCCCACCACTCGCTGTGCAAAAATCTTGCCTCGCACATGTCTATTAAATCTTCCCCCTCTCACTTTATTGCTGTGCCTCTTTGCACTATTATTGTTTCATTATATTATTGATACACATATATATATCATTATATAATCATTATATATCATTATATATATATACTAGACTAAGTAGGACCCGTTGGGTCCCAGCATCACACGGGAGGGCTGGTCCCCAATGCAATATTCCACCTCTCCACCAATTCCAATATTGGTGGCCAGTGCGGGGCTTTCTGGAGCGCTAGTGTGGGTGTTGTGGGCTAAAGGGACTAGTTTCCAGAGGGCTAGTATGGACATTGTGGGCCGAATGGATTTTTGGATTGGCGGCTCAGTCACTCAAGCCTGTTGTGCTGGCAGCTCACTCACTCACGGCTGGTGGGCTGGCAGTTGACTCACAGCTATTCCTTGAAATTCCATTTTAAGCAGGGTGCAAGGCCACCAAATTCAAGTGCAGTTTCTTACCACTTCAAGCAGGGTGCAAGGCCACCAGATTTAAGTGCAGTTTCTTACCATTTCAAGCAGGGTGCAAGGCCACTAAAGACAGCGAGTCGTGACCTCTCCCTCCTCCATCTTGCAGAGATTGAGCCACGCCCACACTTCTGGGTTTTATAGTCCCTCCACCCCTCCCACCAGAAGGGGCATGGCCTTCATAGGCGTGATTGACAGGAGAGGGAATCTCAACATTTTTTAAACACTAATAACTCTTTTATTTTTCATCGATGGGAAAAATCCTTGGCACCTGATGAGCGGAGGGGGACCCTGAGTAAGATGGCCAAAAATCACAGCCGTATGTGGTAGCGTTCTTTCTAAAATTAATATAAAGCGCAACCAGGAAGTGGTCTTTTAATTATTTTGAAGGCAAGGCAACTTTAATTGCGCAAGGCAACTTTAATTAGGCAAGGCAACTTTAATTAGGCAACACAGCTTTAGCATTTCCAAACCAAAGGCAACACAGCTTTAGCATTTCCAAACCAAAGGCAACACAGCTTTAGCATTTCCAAACTAAAGGCAACACAGCTTTAGCATTTCCAAACTATATTTTCAAACCACATTAAGGGCACTGACAGGTCAGCAAAACCACTCACAATTTAGTAGACATGTGTTCAGTGTTATTCACAGCTCAGACTGAGAGACATGACCCTCTCGCTCCACCATCTTGCAGAGAATGACTGAGGCACTCAACACTTCCGGGTTTTATAGTCCCTCCAGAAGTGGCATGGCCTTCAGGAGAGAGAATCTCAAAAAAATTTAAACACTAATAACTCTTTTATTTTTCATCGATGGGAAAAATCCTCTTGTCCTGCGCAGCGGAGGGGGACTTTGAGTGAGATGGCCTAAAATCACAGCTGTAAGTGGCAGCGTATTCCTTTTCGGGACATGGCAATACATTCTGGACATGACTTGGTGCCTCTGTGACTTGTGTGGTGGCTTAAAAATGTGTGAGAGTCCAGGGTACTAATCTATAATTGTTGGAATACCCAGGACTATCCTAGAAGATTAGTGATCTGGCAACAATGTTTATGTTGGTTGTAGATGGGTTATGCATGCAACCTATAATGTAGTTATCTCATCACCACTAACCACGCCCCATCATATTAGTATAACTGTAGTATCCTCCCTTTGTTCCTCCCACTAGGTTCCAGTACGCCTGAAGGCTGGATGCAGTCAGTGCTGGGACGTGTGTGCCACGTGCTATATTAAACTCACAGTAAAGCTTACAGTGTGTCAGTAATCACACCTTTACATGGTGTCAGAAGTTTAAACTCGCGTTTCCCGTTTAAATAACTTTTCAATTGCATAACTCTTAATAAAGTTAGTTTTTTCAATAGCTGTTTTGCTATAATATGAACATTGTTTTCAATGTTATGGTATCAAGAGAGAAGAGTCAAGAGTGTTTTATTGTCGTTAATTACCGAAATAGAACAATGAAATTCTTACTTGCATTTGCAGCATGAATAAGAACAACAAATCCATTGAACCCAGTGATTTAACTATTCTGGATTTGTATCTACTTTACTGATCATTCTGATATTGATATGCCTTTCACATTGGCCTGCCTTGCAAAGAGTGACTTACAACTAGGGATGCCTCTAATGTTATTGCAATGGCAGAGCAATAGGCTTACCAATCACCCATTTAGCCGCACCAAAGGAGGTCACGGCCTCAGGGGGGGCCAAGATACCGGCCCACAAAGTTGGCATTGGTCGTTGGCTATGGGAACAGATCTGCCGGCTCTAACCAGGCCGGAGTTCCAGAGCCATGGCCACAGGGGGCAAATCCAACCTGCTGATCGGCTGCAGAAGTCCCCTAAATGGGTCGAAATCAGTCCTGATTAAAAGAGGTGCCGGACCACCAGGTGCCGGAAAATCGGTTGTGGAGTTGTACTCACAAAAGATAGACACAAAATGCTGGAGTAACTCAATGGGATAGAAGGGATGGGTGACGTTTCGGATTGAGACACTCCTTCTCTCCAGAGATGCTGCTTGTCCCGCTGAGTTATTCTAGCATTTTGTGTCTATCTTCGGTATAACCTAGCATCTGCATTTCCTTCCTACACACAACCTGTACTCACCACCCTTAGCGTGAAAGCATTGCCCCATCAGTTCCTCTTTAAATCTTTCCCCTCTCACCCTAACCCTATGCCGTCCAGTTTTGACGTCTCCTATTCTGAGGAAGGACTGCCCATTCATCCTACCTATATCCCTGACACTCATCCCGACACGGACTGAGGGGAGTGACATGAAGCGAGAGGTTTCAGAGGGACAGTCGGTAGAGGGAGACTGGATGAGGATGATTTCTCCACAGATCCAGTACACTAAGGAGAATGACCCAGCTTGTCCATCTCACTGCATTATGGTCCTCCATCTCTGGTGCCATTTTAATAGTTGCATTAACCGAGAGATGGAAAACGCTGTTCAGATTGCAGAGGAGGAGCTTTCACTTCATGTTCATAAGTTCTAAGAGCACAATTTGGCCATTCGGCCCATTAAGTCTACTCCACCATTCAATCATGGCTTATCTATCTCTCCCTCTCAACCCCCTTCTCTTGCCTTCTCCCCATAACCCCTGACACCCTTACTAATCAAGAATCTGTAGGAAGGAACTGCAGATGCTGGTTTAAACCGAAGATAGACACAAAAAGCTGGAGTAACTCAGCGGGACAGGCAGCATCTCTGGAGAGAAGGAATGGGTGACGTTTCGGGTCGAGACTGAAGAAGGGTCTCGACCCGAAACGTCACCCATTCCTCTCCAGAGATGCTGCCTGTCTCGCTGAGTTACTCCAGCTTTTTGTGTCTATCTCCATTCAAGAATTTGTCAATCTCCGCCTTTAAAAAAATATCTATTGACGGCCACCATAGGCAATGTGTGGCAACGAATTCCACAGATTCACCACCCTCTGACTAAAGAAATTCCTCCTCATCTCCTTTCTAAAGATGAGCCTTTTATTCTAAGGCTATGGCCTCAAATCATTAACTCGTTGATTGCAAACAGCGTGAACTGCACTCACCCATCCAGGAAGAACCCTAATATTATATTCCATTTACACAGTGGTGTATGCTGCAGGCAGGATTGGAGTGTGTTTCTATTCTATCAGACGCTTGATTGAAGTTTAATATGTAAAACAACAGAAAATTATGCAAAATAAAGAAATATGGTTCAAATTCAATAAAGACTGAATGATTAATTACACTGATTTGGAGAAGCCTTCAGAGCATTTTATGATATAATTAGCATTTTTAATTATTTAATATATTACCTACAATGCAAAACTCTGAACACATCAAAAGTGTTCCCTGGAATGCTAATTTCCTCTCAGAGTTTAATGCCCATTTTAATGACACAAGGGAGAAGTTTCCAATACTCATAATTAATGTCATACGTTTAGAGTCACACAATTAAAAGCATTTTCCAGCTTATGCCAAACGTTTCATTTTTATGGTAAGGGTGCAGATAATCTTTATTATAATAAGTGTTTGACAACAATCATAATTCATACCACAAGGATTTTTACAAACTATCAATTGAAACAAACTTCCATCATTTTACTCCACGATTATGAAGCTGTAATTATCACAAACTTGGTTACATATCCATTGTTGTTTCAAACATTGTTAACAAACTGTTATTGAAACCCGTTTAGACTTTAGACTTTTACCTTAGACTTTAGATTTTGTAGATACTACGCAGAAACAGGCCCTTCGGCCCACTGGGTCTGCGCCGACCAGCAATCTCCCTGTACACTAGTTCTATCCTACACTCTAGGGTCAATTTATCAAAGCCAATTAACTGACAAACCAACACATCTTTGGAGTGTGGGAGGAAACCGGAGCACCCGGAGAAAACCCATGATGAGAACATACAAACTCCACACAGACTGCACCCGTAGTCAGGATGGAACCCGGTTCTCTGGCGCTGTGAGGCAACAACTCTACCGCTGCACTACTGTGCCATTCACACAGTCGTTTGCCTTCCAGCCAACGAAAAGACTATACATGATTACAATCAAGCTGTCCACACTGTACAGGCGCAGGATAAAGGGAATAATGTCTAATGCAAAATAAAGCCCAGTAAAGTAACATTTCAGTGAAGAACAGCGGTGTATCGAATATTTAGATAAGATAAGATAAGATAAGATAAGATAAGATAACCTTTAATGTCATTCAGACCGAAGTTTATTTAACCATTGAAAATCAAAAGCTGCATTTATTGGAAATCTAAAATAAAAATAGAAAATGCTGGAAACACGCACAGGTCAAGCAGCATCTATAGCCAGAGAAACAATGTAAATGATTCAGAATAATAGACAATAGACAATAGGTGCAGGAGTAGGCCATTTGGCCCTTCGAGCCAGCACTGCCATTCAATGTGATCATGGCTGATCATCCCCAATCAGTACCCCGTTCCAGCTTTCTCCCCATATCCCCTGACTCCTCTATTTTCAAGAGCCCTATCTAGCTCTCTTCTGAAAGCATCCAGAGAACCTGCCTCCACTGCCCTCTGAGGTCAGTTAATAGGTTAATAATGAAAGGTCAGTTGATAGGTGTTCGATCTGACATATTAACTCTGTTTCTCTTTCTATAAATGCTGTCCAACATGCTGTGCGGATTAATACTTAATCCTCATTTTACATTTAAAAATCAGATTATTTGGTCATAATTACATCGCTATTTGAGGGAGCATGCTGTGCATAATTTGACCTCCATGTTTCCAGCTTTCAAAGAGTGAAAACATTTGAAAAATTCCAGTGTGTTTTGTAGGGGGCATTTAATTTAATTACACATACAGCGCGGAAACAGGCCCTTTGGCCCACCAAGTCTGCGCCAACCAGCAATCCCCACACACTTACACTATCCCACACACACTAGGAACAATTTACAATTATATCAAGTCAATTAACCTGCAAACCTGTATGTCTTTAGAGTGTAGGAGGAAACCGGAGTTCCCGGAGAAAACCCATGCAGGTCACGGGGAGAACGTACAAACTCCATACAGAATAGCAGCCGTAGTCAGGGTCGAATTCGAAGCTCTGGCGCTGTACGGCAGTCGCTCTACCGCTGTGCCACCATGCCACCCATCATTCGTGTTACTAGATGGAAAATTGGTACTGGTCCACATAAGGAGATGTGAGACACCAGGAGGTTTCAAGGAGTGTCTTGAATGAGGAGAGAGGGGAAAGAAGGTTGAAAAGAGGCTGGAAGCTCGGAGATACCCTGGGGAAGGACTGGGGGAGTGAACAGGGAGATGGCCTGAGAGAACCACTTCCTCCACTTGTCTCTACTTCCTCAGAAAGATTGGAAAGATGTCCGCAACAACTCTTACCAACTTCTCCAGCTGCGCCGTAGAAAGCATGTCATCGGGATGCATCACAGCTTAGTTTGGAAACAGCTCCATCCACGATCGTAGGGAATTGCAGAGAATTGTGGACGCAGCCCAGACCATCACACAAATCAACCTCCCTTCCATGGATCCATTTACACCTCAGTCTGTCTCAGCAAGGCCACCAGCATCATCAAGAATGTCGCACCCCAGCCACCCTCTCTTTTCCTCTCTTCCATCGGGCAAGAGGTATAGAAGCGTGAATACGCACACCTCCAGATTCAGGGACAATTTCTTCCCAGCTGTTATCAGACAACTGAAACATCCTACCAACAACTAGAGAGCAGTAGGTACACAAAAATGCTGGAGAAACTCAGCGGGTGCAGCAGCATCTATGGAGCGAAGGAGAAAGGCAACGTTTCGGGCCGAAACCCTTCTTCAGACTAGAGAGCAGTCCTGAGCTACTATCTACCTCATTTGAGACCTTCGGACTATTTTTGATCGGACTTTACTGGACTTTATCTTGCACTAAACGTTATTCACATGATCCCCATTATCATGTATCTGTACCCTGTGGACGGCCCGAATGTAATCATGTATTGTCTTTCCGCTGACTGGTTAGCACGCAACAAAAGCTTTACAATGTATCTCGGTACTCGTGACGATAAACTAAACTTATTTGAGAGCAAGGAGAAGAATTTCCGAATGCAGGTATCACTGGAACAGGAGCCAAAGTAGGTCGACAATGCCTTCCCGTCTTCTCCCGGCATATAGAACATGGCCGCCAGGAGCTTACATTTGGGCAATAATTAGTGATGGATTCTTCCAGACCCATGAGGGTTATTCCGATGGTCTCCATTCCCTGTAAACCTTTTCATAATTAGGACTATGCACACAGCAGTAACCACAGGCCTGAATTATTAATCACCCTTTTCTTCATTAACAAATCAGAGTAATTCTCTGGGGTAAACCGCGAGGACAAGCTGCGATAATTAAGTGGCATGAACAGAAACAATGTCAGGACACTTTAAATATTTATTAAATATAATAATAAACACAGCATGTGACACCAGATAAAATAATGAGAGTGCACTCACACCAGTTTGTGAGAGTCCAGCAAGCAGAGTTTAATTTGTTCTGGAATATAAATAATGCAAACTGCAAAAGGAGAGATTTCAATTTCAAACCGATTGGTATATTCAGGATGTAAGATGAATAGGCAACCAGAATAACATGGAGCCTCTGCTGACTAAAGATTCATACAGCGAGTCAGGATGCACAAAGTAGTCTTTACAGGGGCATTCTCTTGTTGAGCTACCTGCCTCTCTGCAGCTCTTCATGTAGATTCACTAGCTTCTTGAAGACCGAGGGGAGGGAGACAATAAACGTGTTGGTTTACCATCAGATTCCAGCCACTTGCTCCCAGTTTTTCATTTTCATAAGAAGGCGGCGCAGTGGCGCAGCAGGTAGTTGCTGCCTCACAGCGCCCAGAGACCCGGGTTCCATCCAGTTGCTGTTTGTGTGGGGTTTGCACATTCTCTCTGTGTGACCGCGTGGGTTTTCTCTGGGTGCTCCGGTTTCCTCCCACATTCCAAAGATGTACAGGTTTGTAGGTTCATTGGCTCCAGTAAATTGCCCTGGTGTGTAGGATGCAAAAGTGGGATAACATAGAACAAGTGTCAGGATGATCGTTGGTCGGCATGGACTTGGTGGGCCGAATGGCCTGTTTCAATACTGTATCTCTAAACTAAATTAAACTAAACTAAACTAAACTAAACTAAACTAAACTAAACTAAACTAAACTAAACTAAACTAAACTAAACTAAACTACAATGAAATAGGTTGGAGTGCTGGGTGATAGGTGGAAACACAGGGCAGCACAGTGGAGCAGCGGTAGAGTTGCTGCCTTACAGCGCCAGAGACCCGGGTTCGATCCTGATTATGGGTGCTGTCTGTACGGAGTTTGCACGGTCTCCCTGTAAAATGCTTGGGTTTTCTCCAGGTGCTCTGGTTTCCTCCCGCATCCCAAAGATGCACAAGTTTGTAGGGGGGTGGGGAGGGAGACAGGTTGACCGAAATGGGGGAGAAGGTTGAGGGAGTTTAGAGACCGTAACACCCAGAGAAAATCCACGCGATCACAGCGAGAATGTACAAAGTCCGTACAGACAGCAACTGTAATGAGGAATGAACCCGGGTCTCTTGCGCTGTGAGGCAGCAATTGCATCGCTGTGCCACAGTGCCGCCCTGTTTACATGAACTTGGAAGAGCAGTTTTAATGTCAGTCGGAAAGGCAAGACCTTTGACTGTGATGACTAGGTTAGCACTATGCTGTGGTGTCAGCCTAGATTTTCATACTCAACTCTCAAGAATGCGACTTAAATCCATCTCCCGCTGCATCAGAGGCAAGAAAATCGGCGACTGAGCTGTTCAGATAAGAACTTTCTTCGAAGTAAAACACAAAGTGCCGGAGTCACTCAGCAGGTCAGGCAGCTTCTCTAGAGAAAAATAATAGGTGACGTTTCGGGTCGGAACCCAAAGGGTTCCGACCCGATACGTCACCTATTATTTTGAACGTCACCTATTATTATTGACTGAAAATAGAGGTGGGGGGGGGAATAAACTGGAAGCGAGTAAAGGCCAAATCAAATCAGGGCCACAACAATAAGTTACTTTCGGTTCAAGAGGAGTCAGCGAAATATTGTAATTAATTTATTAGCTAAGTCTGTAAAAACATACCAGGAATTTGATTTGCCACACAGTCGTACCAAAAAAGCAACAAGACACACAGCTGCATAAAACCTAACATAAACATCCACCACAGCGCACTGTGATGGAAGGCAATAACATATTATCTTCTCCCTCCTTTTCTCCCACGGTCGGGTCAGTCAAACCATCCGCAGTCGGGACGATCGAAGCTCCTGCAGCCGAGGATCGAAGCTCCCACATCGGGGCGATCGAAGCCTCCGCGATCGGGGGCGGTCAAATCTCCCGCGGGTTGCAGCTCCCGAAGTTGGTCACTAACCAAGGGACCGCGAGCTCTACGATGTTACGTCTGCAGGCTCACGCCATTGGAGCTCCCGAAGTCGATCCCCAGCAAAGGGAGCGCCAACTTCATGATGTTAGGCCGCAGTGCGGACGGAGATACGAATCGGAAAAGTTGCCTCTCCGTCGGGGGAATGAGATTTAAAATGTTTCCCCCACCCCCCCACCCCCCCCCCCCCCCCCCCCCCCCCCCATCCTCCACATAACACAAAACTAAAGATACACTAAAACAATTATTCCTAGAACTTACTGGAGGTTATAAAACCCTGTCAGATTTGCAAACTACCAGATTAAAAAGAAAACTAATGCACAGCTGGGATTTTGGATCATTTGTGTAAATGAGCAGATGGCAGATAACATTTAATATTGATAAATATAAACTGAAATACAATGGTCGTTAACGTGAATGCTATCTGAACAAAATGAGTCACGGAACCAATGCAAGATATAGCAATGTTATAAAATGTTGAGATTTTAAAAAATCAAGTCTGCAATTTATCCCATCGGATAAAGCATAAAAAGAAGTTTAATTTGACACATAATTCACTTTCATATCTTCAGTATTAAAAAAGTTATGGCCATTTTCATACTCGGAAATTAGCATCTTGTTCCCTATTGCTTTTCCATTGACAACTCAAAAGCTGTGATCGAGGACAGTCAAAAGCCCATATCTTTCTTAAAAATTAAGAGAACTGAATGACATTTTCAGTTATTGTAGATTGAAGCATTCTGAAACAAATATGAAACAATCTTACTTGGATGACCTGAAATTAAAGCATATAATTAGTTAGTTACCTAATTGTAGCTAATTACAAAATTCAATTACTAGATCTAAACATCTATCTATTTCTTAAGAAAAGGTTAACATTTTTAAATAGTCTTAGTGTCCAAATAACATTCACACAAGAATTCACAATATAACATGATTTTTAAATCTCATTGTCATGAATTTATAGGCCAAATGGAAGGAATTTAATGCGAGTGAGTTTTTGTGGAACGTGATCAATTGGAACGTTGCGGTTGCAGTGAATTTGAACCCCATATCGGCAGGAAACACACTGCTGGTTCGTATGGGGCCAAAATCACATTATCGCCAAGGAAATTTTGATTAAAGTCATCCTAAGAAGCAAGTTTATTTGTAAAATATACGACTTACCTTATGTTTTGTCCCCTACGTGAGATCTGTCCCGTTGTCGGTGTTGACGGCATTAGAAGTAGCTTTTTATTTTACTACAGGGATTAAATTGTCCCGCGATTTTTTTTTTTAAACTTCCGCGAACGCAAGTCGGATCGATTATTCTTCAGCACCTTAACAGCCTGAGGAAGTTCGACTCCGACAGGCAGGAGGAAACGACATTTTAATCCCGTCCCCCCTCCCCCCATCAAAGGCTCCAACGTTGCGCACACGGCCAGTGGCAGAACTGCAGCGCCGCTGAAGGTGAGTATTGTAACATCGCTACAAGATACTCTGGCAAAACTGATTCTTGGCAGCATCAATGGGAGGCACGGTGGTGCAACAGCAGAGAGCATCAGGGACCCGGGTTCAATCCTGACTAAGGGTGCTGTCTGTACTAAGTTTGTACCTTCTCCCTGTGACCGCGTGGGTTTTCTCCGGATGCTCCGGTTTCTTCCCACATTCCAAAGCTGTGCAGGTTTGTAGGTTAGTTGGCTTCGGTAAAAATTGTAGATTGTCCCTTCTGTGTAGGATCGTGCTAGTGTACAGGGTGATCGCTGGTCGGAGCGGACTCGGTGGGCCGAAGATCCTGTTTCCCACTGTGTCTAAAAGGTGATGGTACTTAGTCAAGAGTACTTGTGAGTCCGTGCTTAGAATATAGTGTCGACCTCTGATCATTGGCTTGGTAAATGTAAAAATTGTTCCTAATGTGTGAACGGCAGTGTTAGTGAGCAGGGATCGCTGGTCGGCGCGGACACGGTGGGCCGAAGGGGCTGTTTTCGCACTGTATCTCTAAACTAAATGTGCAGGGCAATGTTTTTACCCAGAGGGTAGTGAGTGTCTGGAACCTGCTGCTGGGGTGGTTGGAGAAACAGATACCATAGTGGTATTTTATAGACTTTTGGATAGACACATGGATATACAGAGAATGGAGGGATATGACAATAGACAATAGGTGCAAGAGTAGGATATTCGGCCCTTCGAGCAGCACCGCCATTCAATGTGATCATGGCTGATCATCCACAATCAGTACCCCGTTCCTGCCTTCTCCCCATATCCCCTGACTCTGCTATTTTTAAGAGCCCTATCTAGCTCTTTCTTGAAAGCATCCAGAGAACTTGCCTCCACCGCCCTCTGGATATGGATTATGGATTATGGATATGGATTATGTGCAGGCAGGTAAGAGTTGGTCTTGGCCTCATGTTTAAAACAGACTTTCTGGGCCGAAGGGCTTGTTCCTGTTCTGTACAGTTCTATTTTCTTTGTTCTCTGTTGGAACACAAGTCAGTGTTTCCATTCAGTAAAACATTCCTCAACATTGCGGTAACTTGCCTAGAACATTGCCCAGAATCTGTTGATAAATACCAGCAGTAAGCTCAACAAGCTCGAGGTTTGGGAGCACACAAATGGAAACACGGAATTTCCGAATTTGCTGCCAGAATCGGACGTTGTGGGCCGAAGGGCCTGTTCCTGCGCTGTACTGTTCTATGTTCCTCCTGACAACATGTTGCTCTACACCACTGTGCCGCCCGAAAAACTCCTCCAAACTCATTCTGTACTGGTACTTCTGCTGACCGGTTAGCAAGCAACAGAGGTTTTCCACTGTACTTCGGCACATGTGACAATAAACTAAACTAAAGTAAAACTAAACTAATCCAAACCATGATTCACTTTACTCTCTCTGCCTTGGAGTCTAAACTAATAGTTCCTTTCATCTACATTTGTCTTCTTTACATAAAAGTACCATTTTCAGCTGCTTCCAATTTTGGGGCAATTTGTAGCACAAGGAACTCTCGTGATGTTACTCAACAATCCACTAATCTCCTCCTGACCCTTCCTTGGATCAAAGCCAGTCGCTTTCACTCTGGAACACTAGCCCTGTCCTCCAAGATATTGATTCCCTCAAGAAAAAAGTTAAAAGAATTCCATCTTTATAACATCAGGAGGAAATGATTAAGTCAAAAATATATTCAGTAATATTAAGTAGGTTTTTTAATGTAATTCTCCAACATTACGTTAAAAACGAGGCAGGTCAGACAGATCAAAATATAAACCGATGAGAATTAAATGCAGAACAGATGCAAGAAGGGACATCTTAACTGGAGAGGTAATTAAATTCCAGGATAACATACCGTGCAAAGTATACTCGTTAGTCAAGATGGGTCAGGAATTCAATTCCGCTTAGATAGTCAGAGAGAAATGTGTGCAGGGGGCAGAATCCAGATGACTGGGATCGACAAGGGCAGTGTCGTTTTGTTTTAGTTTAGTTTAGTTTATTGTCACCTGCACGGTGGCACAATGAAAAGCTTTTTCTTGCGTGCTAACCAGCCAGTGGAAAGACTATACATGATTACAAATGGAGCCGTCCACAGTGTGCAGACACTTGATTGGTGCAATAACGTTTGGTGCAACATAAAGTCCAGTAAAGTCCGGTTAAAGCTAGTCCGCGGGTCTCCAATGAGGTAGATAGTAGCTCAGGATCGTTCTTTAGTTGTTGGTAGGATGATTCAGTTCCCTGATAACAACTGGGAATAAACTATCCCTGAATCTGGAGGTGTGCGTTTTCACACTTCTGTACCTCTTGCCTGATTGACGAGGGAGTGACCGGGGAGAGACTTGTCACTGATTATGCTGGTGGCCTTGCCAAGGCAGCGTGAAGTGTAGATTGGGACAATGGAAGTGAGGTTGGTTTGTGTGATGGTCTGGGCTGCATCCACAACTCTCTGCAATTTCCTGCAGTCTTGGATGGAGCTGTTCCTAAACCATGCTATTAAACATCCCAATAAAATGCTTTCTACGGCGCATCTGTAGAGGTTGGTGAGAGTTGTTGGGGGGCATGCCAAACTTTCTAAACCTTTTATGGAAGTAGAGGCGTTGGTGTGCTTTCTTGGCCATTGCTTCAATATGGCTGCAGAGCGATAGGCTGCATAGGTGGCAAAATGCAGCGAGGCTGCAGACTGCAATAGTGCACAGGACAACGGATGCAAAGGGCAATGCATGCGGGAGAAATGTGTTCTTTGATTTTTTTGCAGGCAAACAGTTAGTGAAGCATTGCTGCAGGGAGCAGAGGGTGCTAGGGTAGGGCATTAGTGGAAACGAGTGCTTAGGATAAGATAGGTTACTTTGTGAGTTAGAAGAAATAGGAGTTGGCCCTTCATTTGGCGCAGCAGTAGAGTTGCTGCCTTACAGCGCCAGAGACCCAGGTTCAATCCTGACTATGGGTGCTGTCTGTGTTTGTACAGTCTCCCTATTACCGCTCGTGTTTTTTTCTGGGTGCTCCAGTTTCCTCCCGCACCCCAAAGATGTACAGGTTTGCAAGTTAATTGGCTTTGTAAAAAATTGTAAATAGTCCCCAGTCTGAAGAAGGGTTCCGACCCGAAACTTCATCGGTTTTCTTTCTCCCGAGATGTTGCCTGACCCACTGAGTTATTCCAGCGATTTGTGCCATATTTGAGGTCTTGGTCTTCAAATGGTCTTTTCATCAGGCAGCTACGGAAACAGTGGTGGAATTGGAGATACTGAAAGTGATCCATGTTTTTATGGTTCTACCCTAGATCATGATTGCTGGCTGATGAGTAGGTAGTTGGGGTGGGAGATTACAACCTTCATGTGGTCGGCCCTGTTTCGACGAATAGAATAGAATAGAATAGTTTCTTTATTGTCATTGTAACATGAACCATGTACAACAAAATTTAAAAATGTCAGCCAGTCAGTGCACCATTCAAACATTTCTAAAAGCTAACGATACATACAAGGTAAAATATTAAAAAAGATAAACAACTAAAATAAATATCATGAAAATAGCACGCATAAACACCCAACCCTACATCCTTCTGTCGATTTCACAGTGTACCACAGTCCATTAGTATGTATCGCCCCTGCGTTCCTTGGCGGCTACATTTAGTGCCTTTATAGCAGTGGGGTAAAAACTGTCCAACAGAATGCAATCAACCTGGTGTGCACAATCAAATAAGAACAAATAGAACAAGTTGTACTACAACTTTAGGCTGTGCACGGCATACGCAAGAAGAAGAAGATGTGGGCAGAGTTGTTACATGGCAGGATAAGGTTTGTAATGAACATTTTCCTCGGGCGTTTAATATAAAGGTCCATGCCCGTCTATGCTTCAACGAAAACGTTTATGATGCCGTGAAGCTTGTTCTCCCTCTATGTACTCCCTCTGTCAGCAGTTCACAGACAGCTTGGTGACCCAAACAGTAGAGGGTGCCCAAACTGAAATGTCGTCTATCCATGTTCTTCAGAGATGTTGCCTGACCCGCTAAGTTACTCCAGCACTCCTGTATCTTTTATAAAATAGTAACGGCAGTAAGTTTACAGTCTCTGCTTTCCTTAGACTTAGATTCCTTTATTGTCATTCAGACCTTTCGTTCTGAACGAAATTTTGTTGCCTGTAGTCATGCACAATAATAATAATAAATAACAAAACATACAATAAACACAAATTAACATCCACCACAGTGAGTTCACCAAGCACCTCCTCACTGTGATGGAGGCAAAAGTCTCAGATGGACTTCCACTGAAGTCCATCTGAGGTACCATCTATAAAGAGACTTGTAATGAACTTTAGACTGAAGACTGTGGAGATACAGCATGGAAACTGGCCATTCAACCCATCGAGTCCGTGCTGGCCAACAATCCCCCCGTACACGAGTTCTATTCTACACACTCGGGACAATTTACAATTTTACTTAAGCCAATTAACCTACGGACCTACACGTCTTTGGTGTGTGGAAGGAAACTGGAACACCCGGAGAAAACCCACATGGTCAAAGGGGGAACACCCAAAGTAAGGATCGAACCCGGATTTCTGGCGCTGTAAGGCAGCAACTCTACCGCTGCGCCACCGTGCTGCCCAAAGCTTGCATGCTATTCTAGTAAATATCGATTACTATATTGATTGAAGGGTGGACAATTAGTGGAAGCAATAGATTAAGTGAACATCGGTCCCACCTAAAGAAGACTGTCCTTCACTTTTCATCTCAAAGATATTTCTTTAAGCCTCGATTCTGGGGTATCTACATATTACCTGTCCATGAAGGACCGTTGCAGCTATATTACAAACCATTGTGTCACATACACCGGTCACTTTATTTCAAGGCATCAAGCTGGTCTGCTGAGAACCTGTCACACCCAGTCCAACAGTAACAAGAAACTTATCAAACAAACTTAGTTTGCTTGATTTTTCACTGACAAGTGGCACTCTGATCCCCAACAGGCAACATCTTAAACACGTCAGGCAATGTTGAACACACTACCGTGTTGCAATATTTGCACCACAATTTTGTTTTAGCTAGCATGGAAACAGACCCTTCTGCCCTCCGAGTCCATGGTGACCATCGATCATCTGTTCACACTGGTTCTATGTTATCCTACTCCCTACACACTCAGGACAATTTACAGAGGGCCATTTACCAAGACAGATCTTTTCTGCCTGCCCATAATCCATACCCCTCTATTCCCTGCATTTCCATGTGCCTATCTAAAAGCCTCTTAAACGTCGCTATCATCCCTGCCATCTCCACCACTCCTGGCAATGTTTCCCAGGCAGCCACCACCTACCATGCAAAAAACATTCCACACACATGTCCATTTATAGTTTATAGCTACACCCCATAGTGTTGGGCACTTCCACTCTGGGAAAATGGTTCTGATTGCCTACCCTTTCTATGCCTCTCGTAATTTTATATACTTATTTCAAGTCTTCCCTCAACCTCCGACATTCCAGAGACAACAATCTATGTGTCTCCAACCTCTCCCTGTAGCTGAAATCCGCTAATCCAGGCGGAATTCTGGTAAACCCGATACACAAGGGGTAATTGACAGAAAGCAATTAGCCTACAAACCCGCATTTCTTTGGGATGTGGGAGGAAACCAGTGCCCTCGGAGAAAACCCATATGGTCACAGGGAGTACGTGGAAACTCCACACAGACAGAGCATGAGATTAGGATTGAACGCAGTCTCTGGTGCTGTGAGGCAGCAGCTCTACCAACTGCGCCATTCTGCCAATATTCACTCTGGCAATAAACCGGGAAGAGTTTTACAGCATTGGACTCCTTAAACTCAATCTGTTGTCTATTACCTGAGCCAGGAGCTGTACCTAATCCTGTCCGCAGTGTGGAAAACCACTGTTCATTTGGGAAAAACAGTCCCCTTCCAGTAATCAACAGCCCTGAGTTTATGTTCCAAAAAGCCATTTGCCAGGTTGCTTCTCTCAAATACATTTTCTTTTCGCTGTTTTACACTTTAATTTACATCAGTCACCTGCTTTACTCTGATCCGCTCAACTAACTCTAGTGAGAACTTGGGAACAATCTGACAGAGAATGCCTTTGGGCGCTGAATCATAACACCCTTGCTGCAATCTGGAGGCACTGGCTGTAAATGGAATCTGCTGCCTTGGCTGGAACTGGTCCAGGAACATAATTTATAGCCTCAACACTGCCGCACAGTCAGTGGTACCTGGTAGCACAGAGTCAGTGGCATCTTCTTCTTCTTGCGTATGGCGTGCACAGCCTAAAGTTGTAAGACAACTTGTTCTGTTTGATCTTCTGTTTTGTGCACACCAGGTTGATTGCATTTGTCGAAACAGGGTGGACCATGTGAAGGTTGCAATCTGCCACCCCAAGTCAGTGGCATTAACAGGTCTAAATACTGAAAGGAACTGCAGATGTTGGTTTATAAGGAAGATAGACACAAAGTCCTGGAGTAACTCAGCAGGTCAGGCAGCATCTCTCGAGAGAGAGAGAAAGGATGGGTGACATTTTGGGTCGGGAATGAAACGGGCCCTTCTGCCCACCCTTGCTGCAATACCAATTGTCAATCACTCATTTACGCTAATTCCACCAATTTCCCATAGAGGAAGACAATCTATGTGTAGCATTGTGGCGCAGATGGTAGAGCTGCTAACTCACAACTCCAGGGACCCGGGTTCAATCCTGACCTCGGGTGCTGTCTGTGTAGAATTTGCATGTTCTCCCTGTGACCGCGTGGGTTTCCTCTGGGTGCTCCGGTTTCCTCCCACATCCTAAAGATGTGCGGGTTTGCAGGTTAATTGGCCTCTGTAAATTGCTCCTCGTGTGTAAGGTGTATGCGAAGGTGCGATAACATTGAACGAGTGTGAATGGGTGATCGAAAGTCAGTGTGGACTCAATGGGCCTGTTTCCATGTTGTAACTCTAAACTACTTTAATCCCTTTTTAATCACCCCACATTTCCACTAACTCACTTTAAACAGGTTTAAGCTGAGAGGAGAGGAAAGTTTAGCAGGAACCTGAGGGGCAATTTATTTTAAAGGGTGGTGGGAAGATGAAACAAGCTGCTGGAGGAGGTAGTTGAGGCAGTTACTATTGTAACGTTTAAAAAACATCTTGACAGGTACATGATTTAACAAAGACATGGACCTCTCCTGGTCTGCCAACACTTCAGCGGTGGTAAAAAAGACCCAGCAGCGATTGCACTTCCTGAGAGTGCGAAGGAAGAACAATCTAGAGGAGAAGCTGCTAGTGGCCTTCCACCCCTCCACCATCGAGAGTGTGCTGGCATATTGTATCACAGTGTGGTATGCAGGCTGATCAGCAGCAGACAGGAGAGCCCTGCAGAGAGTGACCAAAACTTCCCAGTAAATCATCGGCTGCCCTCTGCCTTCCCTGGAAGACATCTCTAGCTCTCGGTGCCTCTGCAGAGCCAGGAAAATAATCAAATACCCCTCCCATCCAGGACAGTTTCTGTTCAGCCTCCTGCCCTCTGGCGGGCAGTACAGGTGCATCAAAAAACAGACAAACAGACTCAAGAACAGTTTCTTTCCCTGGGCCATCAGAACTCTAAATTCCTCAAATATCCACACAACATGAGAGATGCTGTCATCCATTCCACTATAAAACAGACCACTCAGCTAATATTTCTTCTTTTTTAATTCTTTTAAAGTATTTATTAAATTTTAAAGTGCAATATTCTCCCAGTGCAATGTCCTACCTAGGTGTGATAAACATAATGTATCTACTATTTCAAGCAGTTAAATAACATATTAGATGTAATTGAATGTGTTTTTATCTTGTTTTGGTTTGGTTGCGCTGATCAGCAGTAGCTCTCCTAATTTTGTTGTATTTCTAAGTACAATGACAATAAAGGTTTATTATTAGTATTATTATTATTATTATTATTATTATTATTATTATTATTATTATTATTATTATTATTATTATTATATCTGCTTCAACTACCTCCTCTGTCAGCTCATTACATGAAGCCACCACCGTATGTGTGGAAAATAATTGCCCCTCGGGATCCTATTAAATCTTTTCCCTCAAACTTTAAACCTATGTCCTCTGGTTCTTGATTTCCCCTACCCTGCGCATTAAGTGATCTATTCCCCTCATGATTTTGTGCACCTCTATAAGATCACCACTCATCCTCTGCACTGGAAGTAAAAACTTCCACCAGTGATTTACCGCTCCTCCTCCACAGGTGGCGCTACTTCTCACCCTTCTATAACATCTTAGTGGAGGTCAATCTAGCGTTATTTAGTTTAAAGATACAGCATGGATACAGGCCCTTCGGTCCAATGGCTCCACGTTGACTATTGATCACTCGTTCACTCTAGTTCTATGTTTCCGGTTACCGCGAGGGCCGGCAGAAGCTCCCGGTGAGCCGCGGCCACACCTCAACAGTAGGCCTCGCTCACCTGCCGCACAACCAGGGACTCACCTGGAATTGTCTGAAGCTCGTCCCCTGCTCGACCCTGAAGACCGGGAACCAGGGTGGATGGTGGAGGGTGGAGAGACGAGGGGGAAGGTGAAGGATGGAGGTGGGGGAGGGTGGAGGAAAGTGGAGAGAGGGGGGCGGGAGTGGAGGAGAGGAGGGTGGTGGTGGGTGAAGGAGAGTGGAGGGAGGGGGAGAGTGGAGGGAGAAGGGTGGAGGAGAGTGGAGGGAGGAGAGTGGAGGGAGGTGTTGTGTTCGAGGGCTAAATAATTCACAATCTACACTTGGTGTACAGAACCCGAAGTGTGTTTATTTCAAGCCTAACATGGTTTATTTCAAGCCTAACATCGCCCAGGGAACCCCCTTAGGAAACATTCATCTCGAGGCAGAGCCCTCTAGTGGTGACTCCAGGACACAACACATTTCCCTCCTTATAAACGAAGGTTAACATATAAGTCCCGTTATCCACCCAAATATGTCCATATGCAATCAGTCCAACATAACAGCTCGGTGCACATAACGTTTAAGGCTTCACAGCTGATAATCCTGCAGATATACAGGTCTCCTCCTCTGTCGCTGAGAGCGTCGAGCGGGAATAGACTGCTCCGCTGTGTGCTCTGCTGTATGCTGACCACAATCACTGTCTTGATTGGATATTGGAAAAGGAAAAGTGTCCAATTCGTCTTCTTCCTGTCCCTGTCTACTTGCAATTAGACGCCTCGCGTTCCATTTGGTGTTATCTTGGAGGAGGTACGCGTTCTCGCCGAACCTCCGTTTAATCTGTATCGGCTTGGAGAGTGCGCTTGCAAGCTTATGTTGCCTGTTAGGGCGGCTGATCCGTACCCAGTCGCCGACCTTGAACCGCGGCGCTCGTACTCTTCGTTTGGCATCACAGTACGCTTTCCCTTTTGCTTGTCTGTGCCCTATCATTTCCGCCCTCGCTCGTGTCCGGATTTGGGTGCGATGATGGTTGAAGAGCATTCAATTTTGTTCGCAGGTTTCGCCCTATCATCAGCTCTGCTGGTGTTTTCCCAGTCAACGTGTGTGGTGTGGATCTGTAGGATCGGAGGAGAATATGGATTGACTGTTCGAACTTTTTCCCCTCCGACATGCTCGCTTTTTTGCTTTCCTTAATCACGCGATTGAATCGTTCAACCCCGCCGTTCGATTGGGGGTTGTATCTCGACGTCCGCTGATGTTGAATATCGTAGCTCGCGAGGAAAGTGGAGAACTGTTCAGATATGAACTGAGGGCCATTGTAGGTCGTTATGACCTCCGGCAGTCCCCACTTAGTGAACAGCTTTTCGAGAATCGCGATGATCGAGCTTGTCGTGACTGAGAAAGTAGTTGCGATCTCAGGCCACTTGCTGTGGAGATCATGTACTACCAGTAGCTGGCATCTTGGCGCAACTTGCACCTCTCCGAAGATATCGAGTTGCAACTGCCTCCATGGTTTGGCCGGCCATGGGATTGGTTGAAGAGGGGCAGGACATGGTCTAGTTGCTTTCTCACTAATTTGTGCATGCTTCACAATTTTTAACAAAATCTTCTACGCAACGATCTATTGCTGGCCACCACACTGCCTCGCGACACCGTTGTTTCATCTTAACAATGCCCGGGTGTCCTTCGTGTGCCAGTTGTAAGACGCGGTGTTGCAGTGATTTGGGTATAACCACTCGAGTTCCGCGCGTGACACATGTATCGTCAACCACAGCCAGTTCGTGGCGTACCCTGTGGTACGGAACCAAGTCGTCTGCTGTCTCCTTGGGCCAGTCTGTCCTGAGATACTGGCAGACGATTTGCAGTGTGCCGTCAGCTGTCGACTCCGCTTTCAGCTCTCCCCGCGTCTCGAGATTCGCCATAGCGTGCGAAATTACCGCGAGAACATATTCGTCGATGTCGCTTGAAGCGTCACTGCCGCGTGTGCTTGCAGGTGCCACCATTGGGACACGACTGAGCATGTCTGCGATGCGATTGCGTGAACCTGCGAGGTATTCTACTTTGAAGTTGTACTGGTGAAGGCGATCGGACCATCTGTAGATCCTGAGCGGACGGTGTCCTGAGCCTGACGTGTCTAACAGCGCTTGGTGATCTGTACGGAGAGTGAATGGTCTCCCGTATAGGTATACGTGCCAGTGTTCACACGCGTAGATGCACGCTAATGCTTCGCGTTCCCCCGTGGAGTACTTGCGTTCTGTGGCAGTCAAGGGACGGGATGTGAATGCGATCGGTCGTTCGCTTCCCTCGATACTCTGCGAGAACACTGCTCCGATCGCTATACCGGAAGCATCTGTTGTGACGTACGTTTCAGCACCTGGGTCGAAGTGTGCGAGAACAGGCGGAGATGCTATTTTGTCTTTCAGCGTGTTGAATGCGAAGTCCTGCTCATCCGTCCATTCCCACTTGGTGTCTTTCCGTAGCAGCTTCTGTAGCGGTTCTGCGATCTGCGCGTACTGCTGCACAAACCTGCGGTAGAAGTTGGTGGTGCCCAGAAATGACGCTAGCTCTTTCACGTTAGTTGGGGCGGGGATCGCGTTGATGGCTTGGACATTGTCCTGAGTAGGCTCAACTCCAGACGCTGTCACTCTGTACCTGAGAAAATCAATCTCGGATGCTGTAAATGTGCACTTTGCTGCGTTGAGCGTCAAGCTGTGTTGCGTGAGACGAGCTAACACTGCGTGCAGTCGGCGATCGTGTTCCTCCTTGTCCCTTCCATGGACCCGGACATCATCGAGGAGATTGAGTGCTCCTTCAATGCCTGTCAGAACCGACGCCACGATTTTTTGAAATGCGCTGGGCGCTGAGCATAGTCCATACGGCATCCTACGGTACTGAAATACTCCTTCATGTGTAATGAATGCTGACAACTGCCGACTGCTTTCTGCTAGTGGTACCTGAAGGTAGCTTCGGCGCATGTCCAGTTTTGTGAACACTGTTGAACCGTGGAACGACGCAGCTAGCTCTTGTATTGTTGGCAGAGGGTATTTGTCCGGAATGATGGCTTTGTTGACCGTTTTGAGATCGATGCACAGCCTGAGTTCACCGTTCTTGCGTCGCGCGATTACCAGATTCGATATCCAAGGAGATGAATCGATGCGCTCAATGATACCATCCTTTTCGAGTCGTTTCAGTTCCGTTGAGACTTCAGCGCGAACGGAAAATGGTAGATGCCGTAGGCGTTGTGAAACCGGCCGGACTGATGTGTCTACACGAGGTGCGTGGCAGTACCCTTTAACTATCCTAAAACCCGAGAAAAGGGAGGGGTACTCCTGTCCATAGTCCGCATCACTGATCACATTGATGTTCATGCCGGTTGAGTCCTGAAGCTTGAACCCTAGTTGATCAAACAAATTGACTCCCATCAGACTCTTTCCTTCTGCGACGTAGAATGTGAAGCGATCGAGCTTAACTCCTTTGTAGCAGACAGGAACGGTCACTAGCCCTCTCGTGGGTATGGTTGAACCATCATAAGCGTGAAGAGTGTCCCTCGGGGAAGTAAGTGGGTAATCCGAAAAGTACCTTTTGTAGTGGTCGACGCTCAAAATTGAAACCTTCGCCCCCACATCTATGAGGAGCCAGACCGAGGTCCCAGCGATCTTGACCTTGCAGTCTTTGAAAGTCCCTGTTGACCGAACATCCTGGTCAGCCCTGTCCTTTATGGAGTATATATCGTGTCCACCCGGAGATTCATCGTCTACTTGGCGGACCGATGACGCCTTCTCCTTTGATGACCGGCATACTTTCTCGAAATGATTTAACTTTGAGCACGCGTTGCATCGTTTACCGTACGCTGGACATTCCCCGGGAGCGTGTTTCCGGTCACAATTCGGACACTGCCTGTTTGAGCGACCGTGTTTTGATTGCCTCTGAATGCCCTGCACTGCTGTGTTCATCTGATGGGGTGCAGGACTAAATGCTCCCTCGGAGCCTGCCATCTGCTGTTGTTTGAGCACCTCGGCGTTATGCATGGCACTTTCGATTTGCACAGCTAATACTAGTGCCTTTTCGAGTGTGAGAGCATCATCCTCCATGAGAAGGCGCTCTCTAATCCGCGGGACCGACGTCTTTTCGATCAGCTGGTCTCTCACCAGCTCATCCGTCAGTGCTCCAAAATTGCACTTTGCAGCCAGTGCTATCAACGCAGAAGCAAATTGCTTCACCGGTTCGCCCTGTCCCTATGACCGCTGGCGAAACCGGTATCTTTCCATCAGCACACTGGTCTTTGGGACAAAATATTTGCCCAGTACATTAACAGCAGTACTGTACTCACTAGTTGCAGCACTGTCGAGCTGCGCGAAGCTTCGCTGTCCCTCCGTTCCGAGGCAATGCAGCAGAATCGCTCGGCGTCGAATGTCTGAAATGGCCGCCCCGTCCAGGCCACTTGCGATCAGGTAAGTCTTGAAACTTCCATACCAGCGTATCCATGGTACCGGAGGCTCTCCTGGAGTTTCCAAGAATGGAGATGGGGCAGCGAGGGTTAAACCAGCCATCCTCGTCGCCAGATGTTGTGTTCGAGGGCTAAATAATTCACAATCTACATTTGGTGTACAGAACCCGAAGCGTGTTTATTTCAAGCCTAACATGGCTGCCGCCGAAAACCCCTGGACATCGCCCAGGAAACCCCCTTAGGAAACATTCATCTCGAGGCAGCGCCCTCTAGTGGTGACTCTAGGGCACAACAGGAGGGTGGAGAGCGGAAGGATGAGAGTAGAGGGTGGGGGGAGGAGGGTGGATGAGAGTGGAGGGGGAGGGTGGAGGAGGAGAGGAGATGTGTGGAGGGTGGACGAGTGGTGGAGGGAGGAGTGTGGAGGAGAATGGAGGGTGGTGGAGGGATTCGACGATAGCAGCAAGCGCTGGGCAAAGGGCCACTTTCAAGATGGCGGCGGATGGAGGAGAAGATCTCTAAACTACTTTAATCCCTTTTTAATTACCCCACATTTCTACTAACTCACTTTAAACAGGTTTAAGCTGAGAGGAGAGGAAAGTTTAGCCGGAACCTGAGGGGCAATTTATTTTAAAGGGTGGTGGGAAGATGAAACAAGCTGCTGGAGGGGCAAAGGGCCACTTTCAAGATGGCGGCGGATGGAGGAGAAGATTGGTGTCACCAGGACAACGGGCCTTTAAGGCCAAGATAAGACTGCACCTTTCAGAACTTCGAAACTTTGTGCGCACCAGAAACGTGGCGACTCTTTGTGTACTGTCACAGTGAAGTCTACTATTACACTACAATCGATGCACTTTTGTACTTATCTATGATTGTGTATCTTTAGTATGAGTTTACTGGATCGTATGCAAAACAAAGAAGTTCACTGTACATAGGTACACAGGTACAACTGACATTAAAGTATCATCATCATCCCACTTTCTCATCCATATCCTACACACTAGGGGCAATTTTACAGAGGCAAAATAACATACACGCCCGCATGTCTTTGGGATGTGGGAGGAAACCGGAGCATCCACAGTCATAGGAAGAACATGCAAAATCCGCATAGATAACACCACAAAGTCAGGATCAAGCCTGGGTCTCTGGCACTGTGAGGGAGCAGCTCTACCTGCTGCGCCACTGTACTGCCATGTGAGATCCTGGACATTTCAAATCAAAATTAGCTGAAAATATTAAAACCATATACAGTACCAGCCATTACATAAGATGATTGTGAGATTTAGCCGAGATTCAACAGCCTCTCAGACCCAAAAACATTAATGACATACATGGCTTGCAATTCCTTTACATAAGTTTCATCTTGTTAATGGGTTTCATTTTTCCTTTTTAACATATTTGGCTGTTATATTACAGAACCAACTTTAGTCATTGAGCACTTCGTGAAATGTTTAAATCAGGAACAATAGATAGAGCGAAGGGAAAGATACAGAATGCAGAACATAGTATTGTAGTGCCCCTCCCCCTTCTACATTCATTCATCTGGCTTCACAATTTGCAACTCTTCAATCATTCTCTCTCACACCTTCAGGCCTTTGTTCCAAACTTCTGTCCAGCAAATAACCCCCTCGCCTGCGTCCACCTATTACCTCCGACCTTTCACCTCCCCTTTCCGACACTTCACCCTTGCCTTTCCTACTGTATGTGTCTTGGTCTCCCATTGGCCATCTGTTTCACACTTGCCATCTTTATCCACCTCTCCCCACCCCGTGCTATTCTCCTCGTCCCTTGCCGCCCTCTACCATATGCTCTCCGCTCATCCTCTCCCCTATGCACCCCAACCCTCCCCTTCTCCCCATACCATTCCAATCCCGCAGCTCCTCACCCCTCCCCCTCATTTCCTCCCTTCTCTGCCCTCCTCAACCCTTTACCCCCCTGACCCCTACACATCCCTATTCTCCCCTCCATGTCTATCCTTACTTGCCTCAGACCTCTTTACCCCTTGTTCCCTCTCAAAAAAAACCCCTCCATCTAACTCTCCTCTCTTCACTTCCTCCCGTTCACTGAAGTTTCTGTGTGGGTTCATTATTGTGATGATGTACACAGAAAAGCTTTGTTTTACAAGCTATCCAATCAAATCAGTTTATACTGCCCATAAATATAATCAAGCCAAACTTCACCACAATAGACAGAGCAAAGGGAAAGATACAGAGTGCAGAATATAGTTCTTAGTATCGTAGTGCACTTCTTGCCCTCCTCCTACTTCCTTTCCTCTGGCTTCACAATTTGCATCTCTTCAATCCTTCTGTCTCACACCATCTACCTATCCCCACCCCCCCACACAAACTAAACTAATCTAAACTAAACTAAACCAGGCGGCAGGGTGGCACAGAAATAGAGTTGCTGCCTTACAGTGCCAGGGACCCGGGTTCGATCCCGACTATGGATGCTGGCTGTACAGAGTTTGTATGTTCTCCCCATGACCTGCGTGGGATTTCTCTGTGATCTTTGGTTTCCTTGCACACTCCAAATAAGTACAGGCTTGTAGGTTAATTGCCTTGGTATAAATGTAAATTGTTCCTTGTGTGTGTAGGATAGTGTCAATATGCAGGGATCGCTGGTTGGCTTGGACTCGGTGGGCCGAAGGGCCTGTTTCCACACTGTATCTCTAAACTAAACTAAACCTTCTCTGCTCAGTCCTGCAGGTGGGGGGGGGGGGTTTCTTTCTCCCCACCTATAACCAGTCTGAAGAAGTGTCTTGACCTAAAATATCGCTTGTCCATGTTCTCCAGGGATGCTGCCTGGCCCGCTGAGTTGCTCCACCACTTTGTGTTCCTTTGTGTAAAGCAGCATCTGTAGTTCCTTCTTTTTTCATTGCAGGACACCAGTTCCAGAGACAAAGTCCGATGTCCACAATCAGGTAGAGGGAAATCAGATGGTACCCTAGCTTATGGAGGGACTGTCAGAAATATGATAATAGAGGGGGGGGGAAGCTGTTCCTGAGTCTGGTAGTGTGTGCTTTCAAGCTTCTGTGTCTTCTGCCTGAAGGGAGCGGTGAGAAGAAGGAATGACCAGAATTTAATTTAATTGTTTTCGTTTTGGTGATACAGCATGGAAACAAGCCCTTTGGCCCACCGAGTTCGTGCTGACCTGCGAGCACCCGTACGCTAGTTCTATCCTACCTATCCTAGGGACAATTTATAGAAGCCAATTAACCTACAAACCTGTATGTCTTTGGAATATGGGAGGAAACTGGAGCACCCAGTGTAAACGACATGGTCATAGGGAGAATGTACAAACTCAGTACAGACAGCACCCGTAGTCAGGATCGAACCCGGGTCTCTTAACGCTACAAGGCAGCAACTCTACCACTGTGCCATCCTTTGGGATTCCCCATAGCACTGTCAATTATGGTTTGGCAGTACCCCAAATATCTACCAGATGTATGTGAGATATCACCGTTTTCAGCAATGTTGGTCAAAGGATAAAGAGACTGCAATATTTTCCCTCTATAGTTCTCAGAACTGAAATCAGAGATGTCTGCTGTGTATCACAAGTGCCAGGAGATGGCGCCACAACCACACGGTTACATTTATCCCTGGTTTCACACTCACCTGCAGAAACTAGACAAATATTGACCATAGATTGTTCTATTCACAGCATTCAATGTTGGTGCTCGAATGGAACGGAACTCCTCAGAGACAGCACACTGACATCTCTACTTAGGAAGTCCGTCATGTCCCAATAACAGAGGACAAAAGACCAGGAGTTTAATATCCAGCTTGTTCCATTCTTTCTTCCATCCACACACTGAAGCTGTAGTACTCAGTACTGAGTTGTGTAGCCCGGACCATCACACAAACCATCCTCCCTTCCATCTACTCCATTTACACCTCACGCTGCCTCAGCAAGGCCACCAGCATAATCAAGGACCAGTCTCACCCCGGTCACTCCCTCTTCTCCCCTCTCCCATCCAGCAAGAGGAACAGAAGTGTGAAAATGAGCACCTCCAGATTCAGGAACTGAACCTTCCTATCAACAACTAGAGAGCTGTCCTGAGCTATTATCTACTTCATTGGAGACCCTCGCACTATCTTTAATCAAACTTTACTGGATTTTATCTTGCACTAAACATTATTCCATTTATCCTGCATCTGAACACTGTGGATGGCTCGATCATAATCATGTATAGTCCTTCCGCTGACTGGTTAGCACACAACAAAGGTTTTTCACTGTACCATGGTACCCGTGTCAATAAACTAAATTATTGCTGTTGATGTTTCAAGAGATCTTTAGTTTAGTTTAGTTTATTATTGTCACGTGTACTGAGGTCAAGTGAAAAGGTTTTTTGTTGGGCGCTATCCAGTCAACGAAAAGACTATGCATGTATAGAGTATACATGACAATACACTATTACAATCAAGCCGTCCACAGTGTACAGATACAGGATAAAGGGAATAATGTTTAGTGCAAGATAAAGTCCAGTAAAGTGCGAAGTCCAACAGTCTTCAATGAGGTAGATGGAGGTCAGGACTGCTCTCTAGTTAGTGAGAGGATGGTTCAGTTGCCTGATAACAGCTGGGAGGAAACTGTCCCTGAATCTGGAGGTGTGCTTACAGAATCTGCAGGTACAGAATCAAGGAACTTCGGTCTGACACAAGGCCAAGGCTTCACGATTCCCTGTACAGTAACAAACCCATTAAGCTCTTCCGATTGATTCAGACTTTCCTCAAAGAAATTCCAGGAATCTGTTCAGTGATACTGGTGAGCAAAATACCAGCCGATCAATAAACACTGCCACTGCCCATATTGCGAGGCATTATTGTGAAGCATTAGTAAGGAAGTTACGCCATGTCTCCTGTCAGCTGAGGGGAAACCTGATCAAAGGTTGTCAAAGTCTGATAGGATTCAGGGTGATAATATCACATTGTCACATACCAGAGGGCATAGCTTTAAGGGGAGAAGAGAAAAGTTCAAACCAAATGTGCGAAGTGAGTTTTATTCCTCAGAGTACTTGCTCCTAGGTATCATTTTCAACACAGTGGTGCAGCAGCAGGGTTTCTGCCTTACAGCGCCAGAGACGCGGATCCCATCCTGTCTATGGGTGGCGTCTACAAGTAGTTTGTACCGTATCCCCGTGACCACGTGGGTTTTCTCCGGGTGTCAGCTTTCCTCCCACACTCCGAAGCCGTACAGGTTTGTAGGTTAATTGGCTTCGGTAAAATTGTCCCTAGTGTGTAGGATAGCGCTAGTGTACAGGGTGATCGCTGATCAGCATGAACCCGGTGGGCCGAAGGGCCTGTTTCCACGCTGCATCTCTAAAGTCTAAAGTAAAGTCTAAAGAATGGTGGGTGCCCAGGTTGGTGGAAGCACGTACAATAGCCATGTTTAAGAGGCATTTAGACAGGCACATGAATGTGCAGGGAATGGAGGGATATGTATCATGGCAGATGGGATAGTGGTTGGCGCAGATATTGTGGGTCGAAAGGCCTGACCTGTGCTATACTGGTCTATGTCCTATGTTCTGTGCCATTCAATTCTCTGCCCCAATCCCTATACTCCAGCCAACCGTTCTCAGAAACAGAAAATCAAAAAACTGCAGATGTTAGATATCTGAAATAAAAGGGCCATTCCTTGGAAAGTGAACCAAAATGTCACACACGTGACCACATGGCATCACATGAAGTGATACATTTTTAAAAATCCTTGTAAGAGATTCATCTTATTCATTGCTATTTTCCTACCGACAGAACTGTAATGCATGTCTGCTAAAGATATGAACGTTCTAGCTTTTCACAATTCACAAAGAGTTTGTAAGATAAAACCGAGTTATGACACAAATGCTACCGTGTGAGGTCACACACGTGACCAGTCATATTTGACCTCTGACCCTAAACAAACATTGTCAGCATAACATTAAAAATTCACTTGATAAACTTTGAAAAAAAATATGAATCATATACACAGTACAAAACAATACACCTGTAATGCTTTCAGAATTAGAAGAAATCTATTCCACAAATTTTTGGTCACACACGTGACTAAGAATGGGGTGCCAAAAGCAGATTGAGATGGAGACACTGACTGAAACTCACACATTCTGCACACCAACAATAACTTCCGTATAGAAGCAATTCATAGAACATCCGACTATCTTTGATCGGACTTTACTGGACTTTATCTTGCATTAATCGATATTCACGTTATTCCCTTTATTATCTTGTATCTGTGCACAGTGGATGTGTCGATTGTAATCATGTATTGTCTTTCCGCTGACTGGTTAGCACGCAACAAAAGCTTTTCACTGTACCTCGGTACACCTGACAATAAACTAAACTCAAACAATAAAGGTGGAGCAGTACAGCACAGGAGCAGGCCCTTCGGCCCACAATGTCCATGCCGAAGAGGCTAAATTAATCTCTGCCTGCATTTGACCCATATCCCTCACTGAGTGTAACAGGCTTTGAGGTGATGAAAGTTATTGTATAAATCCAACAACTGTTCCCCTCCAGCATCACTTTTGCTTTCTTTTACATTATTTTTAACTTCATCCATCTTTCTTTCCCTCCATTTTCTCCTCTTTCTCATTTTTTTCTTTTTTTCTCCCTCTTGCCTTGACCCCTTGATGCTGGTGTTCCTCTGACTCTCGTACAGGGTCAAACAGAGAAGGCTTCAATGTGTCGCAAGGCTGTCATTTAATGTCATCACATACAACAAGAATAGTCAAGCTTCGAGGGGAGGGCGGGGAGGGTGGAGACAGTCTCAATTTTTCGATGAACTAAATCGTCAAGACATAGAAGTAAGTCATGGTAAATAGGATTAGTATTTTAATATTCAACTAGACCAAGTGCAGACCCGTTGGGTCTGTTCCCCCAACGTGCGGTTGTGAGGGGGGAGGCGGCATGCAGCGTCACACACACTAACTATCCCCCCCCCCCTGCCCCCCGCACTCACGCTAATTACCCCCCTTGATATTATATTAATATTATTAATTTGCTCCTTTTACCCCATAACCACCCTATCTACTGACACATAGCCCCCAACTTGCAGTCACATCTAGAGAGGGGGGGGGGATAGAGAGTGAGGGCAGAGAGAGAAGGGGCAGAGACACAGAGAGAGGGGCAAGAGGGAGAGGGGGTGGCGAGGAGGAGAAGAGGGAGGGTGGGTGAGAGGGGAAAGGTGGGGGTGGAGGGGAGGGGAGAGAGAGTGAGGGGGAGAGAGGCGAGGGGAGGGGGGGAGAGGGGAGGGGAGGGGGGGAGGTGAGGGGAGGGGGAGAGGTGAGGGAGGGAGGGGAGAGGTGGGGAGCAGGGAGGGTGGAGGGAAGGGGGTAGGGGTGTGTGGAGGGGAGGGGGGGTTTAGGGGAGGGACGGTGGTGGAGGGGAGGAGGGGGAGAAAAATAGGGGAGAGAGAGAGGGGGGGAGAGAGGGGGGGAGAGGAGAGGGGGGGAGAGGAGAGGGGGGGAGAGGAGAGGGGGTTGAGGACAGGGGGGGGAGAGGAGAGGGGGGGAGAGGAGAGGGGGGGAGAGGAGAGGGGGAGAGGATGAGGGGGAGGAGAGGGGCGGGGAGAGAGGAGAGGGGGAGTGACGGGGGTGTGCTGGCGAGGGGGGTGAGGTGAGGGGAGGGGGAGAGGTGGGGAGCAGGGAGGGGGAGGGGGTGGTGGGGGGTGGAGGGAAGGGGTAGGGGTGTGTGAGGGGAGGGACGGTGGGGGAGGGGATGGAGTGGAGGAGGGGGAGACAAAGAGGGGGAGAGAGAGGGGGGGCGGTAGTGGACGAGCGAGAGAGGAGGGGGATCGGACGAGAGGAGAGGAGAGGGAGAGGGAGGCGGGGAGAGAGGAGGGGGGGAGGGAGAGGAAAGAGCGGGGATGAGGAGAGGAGGGGGAGAGGAGAGAGAGAGGGGGGAGAGGAGAGGGGAGAGGGGAGAGGGGGGGGAGGGGAGAGAGGAGAGGAGAGAGGGGAGAGAAGGGGAGAGGAGAGGAGAGGAGAGGGGGGAGGGGGGGAGAGGAGAGGGGCGGGGAGGGGAGGAGGGGGGGAGAGGAGGAGGGGGGGAGAGGAGAGGGGGGAGAGGAGAGAGGGGGGGAGAGGACGTAGGGGGGGAGAGGAGAGGGGGGGAGGCAGGGAGAGGGGAGCGGAGAGGGGGAGAGAGGAGAGGGGGGGGAGAGGAGAGGGGGGGGAGAGGAGAGGGGGGGGAGAGGAGAGGGGGAGAGGAGAGGGGGGGAGAGGAGAGGGGGGGGGAGGAGGAGGGAGAGGGGGGGGGAGAGGAGAGGGGGGGAGGGAGGGAGAGGGGGGGGAGGGAGAGGAGGGGGGGGGAAGGAGGGGGGGAGGACGAGGGGGGGAAAGGAGAGGGGGGGAAGGAGAGGGAGGGGGGAGAGGGGGGGAGGAGAGGCAGGGGTGGAGAGGAGGGAGAGGGGGGAGGAGAGGGGGGAAGGAGAGGGGGGGAAAGGAGAAGGGGGGAAAGGAGAAGGGGGGGGGAAAGGAGAGGGGGGGAAGGAGAGGGGGGGAAAGGAGAAGGGGGGGAAAGGAGAAGGGGGGGAAAGGAGAAGGGGGGTGGAAGGAGAAGGGGGGTGAGGAGAAGGGGGGGGAGGAGAAGGGGGGGAGGAGAAGGGGGGGGAGGAGAAGGGGGGAGAGGAGAGGGGGGGAGAGGAGAGGGGGGGAGAGGAGAGGGGGGAGAGGAGAGGGAGAGGAGAGGGGAGAGGAGAGGGGGGAGAGGAGAGGGGGGGAGAGGAGAGGGGGGGTGGAGGGGGGGAGAGGAGAGGGGGAGAGGGGGGGGGGAGAGGAGAGGGGGAGAGGGGGGGGGGGGGAGAGGAGAGGGGGGGGAGAGAGGAGAGGGGAGAGAGAGAATGCCTTTTTATTTCAACTTAAGCCCCCCGAACAACCATTTGCAGGCAGTGCATTTCTACTTTCATTTTCAAACCACATTAAAGGTACTTACTCACAGTTGTGTGAACATGTGTTCAGTGTTATTCACAGGTCAGAGAAACGTGACCCTCTGCCTTCCTCCAGCTTGCAGACTAATTGAGGCACACCACTTCCTGGTTTTATAGTCCATCCCCCCTGCCGCCAGCGGGGGCAGCAGAGAGAATGGGGAATTTTGTAAAATCATTAATATCTCTGTCATTTTTCATCGACTGGAAAAATCCTCGGCACACATGCGGCGGAGGGGGGCTCTGAGCGAGGTGGCCAAAAATGACGGCCGTAGGTGGCGGCGTTCTCTCGGAAATCGCAGCACAGATCGCCAAAACCGGTCAAGAACAGACTTTTAGTAATATAGATGTTCTTTTAACATGCACAACGATGGTGACAGCGAGTCTATAACATAATGAAGAGACTTCAGCTGCTCTGAATGTTAGAACATCCATTATCCAAAATATTTCACAACTTTACAAGTTATAGGAGTAGAATTAGGCCTTTTGGCCCATCGAGTCCACTCCACCATTCAATCATGGCTGATGCCATTTTTCTGCCTTCTCCCTATAACCCTTGAAACATATTCTAATCAAGAATTTGTCTATCGCTACCTTAAAAATATCCACGGACTTGGATATTGCCCTCTGTATATTGGATATCCACTGACTTGCAACTCATTGCCCTCTGTGGCAATGAGTTCCACAGATTAACTACCCTCTAACTAAAGAAGGTCCTCCTCACCTCCTGTCAGTCAGTAGTTCATTTCTGCAGGGAAATGGACACATGAAGTTTTGGGTTGAAGGAACAGATTCCCTCTTCCCTCTGTTCCCGTCTGCCCACTCCATCTCCCATTTTTAGCCCAAGACTTCACCTTCCTTTCCCATCCGACTCCACCATCAGCAGATAGATACAGAATTCTGGAGTAACTCAACGGGTCAGGCAGCATCTCTCTAGAAAATAAATAGGTTGACGTTTCAGGTCAAGACCCTACTTTGGACTGAAAGGAAAAGAAGGCCAGAACAAAACGGGACCGGCAACAGGTGACCTCAGGAAGGGTTGACTCTCTACTGAAGTCCACAGTCCGCCTTGACCAAGGTGATCCCCCGGTGACTCCCCTTCCCATTCCCACACTGAACTTTCTGTCCTGGGCCTCCTCCACTGTCAGACACTGTCACTGTCACATGTAAATTGGAGGAACAGCATCTCATATTTCGCATGGGCAGCTTACAACCCAGCAGTATTGATGTTAATTTCTCTAACCTCGAGTACTCCTGCATTCCCTCCCCTCCCCCACTTTTAACCTAATCCCAGTGGGTTATTTTACATATATAGGTCATATATTATTTGTGCACATTCAGGCCATTCGGCCCATCAAGTATACTCCATCATTAAATCATGGCTGATCGATCTTTCCCTCACAAACCCATTCTCCTGCCTTCTCCCCATAACCCCTGACACCCGTACTAATCAACTTGTACTACATCCCCCTGAGAAAGCACATGCAACCTATATAGTAAGTCTTACCCGATGAAAGTCACATCATGCCTCTCATGTGGTTACCAGTGCATAGCGTTAAGGCATTGAATAAACTATCACTCTATGACTCTATCTGCACTTCCTTTCTACAGAGAGGACACAAAATGCTGGAGTATCTCAGCAGGTCAGACAGCATATCCAGAGACTATGGATAGATGATATTTCAGGTCAGGAGCCTTCTTCAGATTTCAGATGTGTTCCGACCTGAAACATGTTCTCCAGGGATGCAGCCTGACCTGCTGAGTTATGCCAGCACTCTAGTTTAGTTTAGAAACACAGCATGGAAACAAGTCCTGAGGCCCAACCGAGTCCACGCCAACAATCAGTTCACACCAATTACTAAGTTATCCCACTTTCTCATCCACTCTCTACACAATAGGGGTAATTTGCAGCCAAACCTACAAACTCGCACCTCTGTGGAAAGAAACTGGATCACCCAGAGGGAACCCACGTGGTAACAAGGAGGCAGCGTTGCACTTAAAAACAAAAGAGGCTGCAGATGCTGGAAACTTGAGCAAATAACAAAATGCAGGAGGAATTCAACAAGTCAGGCAGCATCTGTGGAGGGAGATGAGTAGACAATGTTTCTCTGAAGAAGGGACCCGAAACAAAACGCCATCCGTCCACTTCACAGATGCTGCCTGGCCCACTGAGCTCTTCCAACAGTTTGTTTCCTTTCTCCAGATTCCAGCATCTGCAGTCTCTTGTGTCTCCAAAGACCTCGCTCTCTTGGTTATTTCGAATGTCTCTGGGTTTGATGATTGGGTCATGAGCCTCAAATAACTCGAGCACAGTTGTGGCACAATGGTGCAGCGGTAGAGTTGCTGCCTGACAGCGCCAGAGTCCTGGGGTCGATCCTGACTACAGGCTCTGTCTGTACAGAGTTTGTACATTCTCCCTGTGACCGGCGTGGGTTTCCTCCCACACTCCAAAGACGTACAGGTTTGTAGGTTAATTGGCTTTGGTAAAAATTGTAAATTGTCCCTAGTGTGTGTGTGTATAGGGCAGTGCTAGTGTATGGGGGTGATTTCTGGTCAGCACAGGCTCGATGGGCCAAAGGGTCGGTTTCCATGCTGTATCTCAAAAGAAAAGAAAGAGAAATAACTATCTGAGATCCTTTTACTTCTTCATACATGACTGTATTGTATTGTATTGTATTCAAATTTATTGTCATTGGCTCAGTTAGAGACAACGAAATTAATTTCCCTTACAGGCAGTATCATAAAAATAAAAAGAAATAAATAATAATAAATAATAAAACATATTAAAAATAAAATAGAATTAAAAAAAAAAAAAAAAAAAAAAAAAGCACAAACAGTGAAACTCCACGACACAACATAACACAGTGGCACAGGACAAAACAATGAAAGATATAACTGGTGCAGCACTTTGGGTATCTGGATCAGTCAACTGGGTGGCTCCAGTCTCTCTGTGATGTGCAGATTCAGAACAAAAGGGTCAAATTCATTGCAATGGGTTACACATGCATGTTGTTGATTCCCTGATTGCCCATTTGATGAATAACGAGGCACACCCTATGTCATGTTTGATGACAGATCCAGGAGTGCACTAATTACAATGCACTAATTTCCCCAGGATGGAAATGTCCAACATTTCAGGGGACATAGCTATAAGGTGAGAGGGGGAAAGTTTATTTTACTCTGAGAGCAATTGGGGTTTGGAATACAATGCATTAGTGGTGGTGACAGCAGAAACAAGACTGGTGTTTAAGAGACTTTTAGATAAGCATATGGAAGTGCAGGGAATCGAGGGATATGGATTGTGTACGCGCAGAGGAGATCAGTTTAGCTTGGCATTGTGTTTGGCACAAACATTGTGGGTCGAGGGCCTGTTCCTGTGCTATACTGTTCTATACTTCATGTTCTAAAATTGTAGGTCAGGATTGAACCTGGGTCTCTGGAGATTACAAAGTGGCTCTACAATTTACCTAATTGAAACTTATTGAATAGTGAAAAGCCTGAATAGAGTGAATGTGGAAAAGATGTTTCCACTTGTGGAAGAATATAGTGGGGCACAGCCTCAAAAAAAAGGATGTACCTTTTAGAAGGAAGATGATGAGAGATGTATTTTGCCAGAGGGTGGTGAATCTGTGGAATTCATTTCTACAGTCAGCTGTGGAGGTAGGGTGGGAGATTGCAACCTTCATGTGGTCCGCCCTGTTTCGACAAATGCAATCAACCTGGTGTGCACAATCAAATAAGATCAAATAGAACAAGTTGTCCAACTTTAGGCTGTGTACACCATAGGCAAGAAGAAGAAGCTATGGATGTTTTTTAAGGTGGAGATTGACAAATTCTTGATGTGTAAGGATGTCAGGGGTTATGGGGAGAAGGCTGGAGAATGTAATGTGATCGCCTCTCACTAATAGTACCCAGGTGTTGTTTATTGGCTGTTGTAAATAACTGAAGCCTTATACCATGATAAAGGTCCAAAGACTTAATTAACAATATTGCATATATGACTTGCACGTCTCTCTAATTCTAAAAGGAACAGGCAGGGAAGATTAATGTAAAAAGCAAGTGGGAGTAACTACCAAAGCATGGCTCATAACATGAGTGACACTGATCCACATCCTCCCTCTTAAAGAATCAATAACATGACAAACCCATTAACTAAGTAAGGCATACGTAGCAAATAATAACACTGGAGAAAAGTCAAACATACAGCCGGCCTACAACCGGCCTACAAACATGACAAGCACAGGTACGATAGAGACCATCTCCATTCTTTCCCCCCCCCCCCCCCCGGGGAGGGTAGTTTCAGAGGCGAGGGAGATTGGACCAACATCCTGAGGCGCAGGCAGAGGAGCCGTTGCAGACATGGATTGTTGTGCTGGTAGAAGCATGGGAGTGCCACTAGATGCAGACGGAAGTGAACTTGGACCATCTGGATAGTACGGAGGAGGAACTGGCTCGTTCACAGGCAGGATACGTTGCCCGTTACGCCTGTAGGTGCCGCCATCGGCACTGATGATATACGAGTGTGGCTCTGAAGCAATTCCAGAAATCACTCCAATAAGGTTGTGGCCTTTGTCAGTCTTTAAACGGGCCCCTTGGCCAGCAGTGGCAGTGGTCCACTCGTCTTGTCAAACCATTGTTTTTGAATGTCACGCTTCTGTTGCAACCTGGATTGAACCTCCTCATGTGGAATCACTTGTGGGATCAATGCCTGATCCGCTACAGGCACTGGGGCACGGGTCTGCCTCGGCAATAAACGTTGAGCGGGTGAACCCAAGATGGGGGTCACGGGAGATGTTGCGTAAGTTGAGCAGATCCAGGAATACATCGGATTTAGCTCCGTAAGAACGTTCCATGACTCATAACACGAGTGACATTGATCTACAGATGTGTGGATCATTTTACTACCTGCTTATTTACAGGTGAAAATGTCCCTTTAAGTAGCTCATCCAGGATTAATTAGCCACTTGAGGTTGCCAGGCATATCTTGGATATTTAAAATACAGAGTAAAGTCTCTTTAAAAAGGCAAAGTTACAGCAGAAATCTGAGACCTGAATCTTATTATACTAAAATCAAACTGTTTGGGAAGGACTAATTTAGTTTATTAGTTTTAGTTTAGAGATGTGTCATGGAAACAGGCCCTTCGACCCACTGAGTCTACGCTGACCAGCGATCCCTGCACACTAGCACTATCCTACACGCTAGGGACAATTTATCATTTTTACTGCGGCCAATTAACCTACAAACCTGTACGCTTTGGGGTGTGGGAGTGAACTGAAGCATCTGGGGAAACCCCACAGGGAGAACGCACAAACTCTGTACAGGCAGCACCCATAGTCAGGATCGAACCCGGGTCACTGGAGCTGTAAGGCAGCAACTTTACCACTGCACCACTGTGTTTTTATAACGCTGTACAACGTGCATTCATGATGTCTCCATTGTAGTTAAAGAATGTTTCATAGTGCTAGAACAAACAAAACGTGACGCCAACCCACAGTGACATTAGGACAACACGGCTAATGTTTTATAGAAGGAGAGGTTGAGAGTCAGACAGGTTTTGCAAGAGAACGTTATAATTGGAGCGCATGAAATTGGAAGCACAACTGCCGACAGTATCACACCCATTACCCACGGGTATATAATTAAAAGTGATGTACAACTTTAAACCGAGCTGTCATGGGATTTTAGCATAAGTAGTTGATGCCAGATGTCGGCCAGGGAAAGTGTGTGGTCATTTTAGTTTGGAGATACAGCATGGAAACAGGCCCTTTGGCCCACCAAGTCCACACCAACCATCGATCATCTGTTCACTCTAGTTCTATGTTATCTCACTTTCTCATCCACTCTTGCACGCCAGGGTCAATTCAGTGCTAATTAACCTACATATCCTGGTGTCTTTGGGATGCGTGAGGAAACCGGAGCAACTGGAGGAAATCCACGCGGTCACGTGGAGAACATGCAAACTCCACACAGACAAACAGCACCCGTAGTCAGGATCGAACCTGGGTCTTTGGCACGCTTTAAGCAGCAGCTCGACCTATATGCCACTGTGCTGCCCCTTTGAAGATGCTTTATTCCACAGAGAGTGGTGGGTGCCTGGAACGCACTGCCAGGGATGGAGGCAGATACAGTGGTGGCGTTAAAGAGACTTTTAGTTAGGCACATGTATGTGCAGGGAATGGAAGGATATAGATCTTGAGCAGGTCGATGAGATTAGTCATCTTGGCATCATGTTTGACGCAGACATTGTAATGTTCCATGTTCATACAGCGATGATCATTATGGCAGCAACCCTTCTATGTCGGAGCCCCAGGTGCTTTTTGTGTGGAGTTTGCACATTCTTCCTGTGACCTCGTGGATTTCCACCGGGCGCTCCGGTTTCCTCCCACATCCCAAAGAAGTGCAGGTTTGTAGGTTAATTGACCCTCTGTAAATTGCCCCTAGTGTGTACAGAGTGGATGCAAAATTGGGTTAATATAGAACTAGTGTGAACTGGCGATCAACAGTTGGCGTGGACTCGGTTGGCCGAAGGGCCTGTTTTCAGGCAGTATCTTAAATTAAACTATCGTTCTCTGACAGGCAACTCACCAAAGGACAGGTAATTACATGTGAACAACCCCATCCTAGGCTGATCCTCTGCCGGTTGTAATGCATGACTCATCTCCAACTTTAATGAAATACTGCGCCCCAGACAGCAAAACAAATAAGTCTCCTATTCTCCAAATGAAACACTATCCCCATAAACAAGATTTGATTAACCTGCAGGCATAGCCGGAACTGGGAGCATTTGGTGACACAAAGAACAGCAGATGCTGGAATCTGGAGCAAAAAAATACAATGTGCTGGAGGGCAGCAGGTGGCGCAGCGGTGGAGTTGCTTCCTCACAGCGCCAGAGACCCTGATTCGAGCCTGTCTACGGCTGCTGTCTGTACGGAGTTTGTACGTTCTCCCCGTGACCGCGTTCCCCGGGTGCTCCGGTTTCCTCCCACAATCTAAAGACGAGCAGGTTTGTAGGTTAATTTGCTTTCTGGAAAAATTGTAAATTGTTCCTAGCATGTAGGATAGTGCTAGTGTATGGGGATGGCTGGTCGGCCCAGACTCAGTGGGCCGAAGGGCCTGTTTCCGTGCTGTATCGATAAACTAAACTAAATTGAACTCAACGGGTCAGGCAGCATCTCTGGAGGACTTGATTCGGCGACTTTCCATGAACCCTTCAGTGGATTCCTGTCGGGGAAGGGGGAGAATGCTGGAAGAGAGCTCTGTAAGATGGTCACTTGTAAATATAAATAGGAATTCAAGAGAAACCTCTTTTCCTAGGGTGTGGTTTGAATTGGAACTTGATGCTCTCAGGGAGTAGTCTTGCTGGAGAATACAGATAACTGTGAATGGGAAAAGGAGATATTGTTGAGATGCCTAGATATAGAGGGACAGGAGATGGCCCGTATACAGCGCAAGTGGTCCGTGGACTTATTGAATCGAATGGCCTGCTTTTCTCCTGGAATTATTTACAACGTCTGTGTATTAATATGTTTAATTGTACTGATGACTGGTGTATTGTTTGCAGCCTGGTTGCTTGACTAAGGTTACACATGCATTGTACAGCATGTTATTTCCTGTATGAGATCATTGCTACATAATTGCTACAATAAGGTGAGGGTTTGGTCTGATAGGCAATTGGTGAGAGTTGACGTGGATGTTTATACTGGGTTGGAAAGCTTACATGTGACATGCAGTAGTTCTGCTGTTCTCCTGAATTTATTGCTTCTACAAAACCTTTTTCCTTTCAAAGATATTAAAATAATAGTTTGAATCTAGTTTGTGAATGAAAACGTTTCATATTCCTGAATAGATAATTAGACAAAGGAAATATTGGAATTTACCTAAAACGTATAGGTTGTAGAAAAATGCAGACTTGCGTTTTTTTTTATTACTGAAGCATTTTCATTTAGAACACTCCAGCTGACCTGCTGAGTCATGTTGTCTGTATTGTCGGCGAGAGCAAGAGGGGGAGTCGGAGAGAGTGAGTCAGAGAGAGTGAGAGAACTAGATGAGAGACAGATAGAAGGGGGGTAGAAAGAGAGAGCATATATATAGAAATGGAAATACAATGAAGATTTCTCAATCTAATCGTGGATGAGGGAGCAATTATTTCTGAAGCCTCAAAAGGTAGAGATCTGCAGCAATATTGATTAGTAGATACAGCATGAAAACATGTAGATACAGCAAGCCCTTTAGCCCACCAAGTCTGCACCGAACAGCAATCACCACCCCCCCCCCCCCCCCCCCCCCCCCCCCCCCCCCCCCAGTACACTAGTTCTATCCTGCATACTCGGAACGATTTACTAAAGCCAATTAACCTACAAATCTGCACATTTATGGAAAGTGGGTGGAAACCAGTGCACCCGGAGAAAACCCATGCAGTCACAGGGAGAACGTATAAACCATACAATAGCACCCGTAGTCAGGATCGAACCCGGGTCTTTGTCACTGTAATGCCCCTGTCCCACTTAGGAAACCTGAACGGAAATCTCTGGAGACTTTGCACCCCACCCAAGATTTCCGTGCGGTTCCCGGAGGTTTTTGTCAGTCTCCCTACCTGCTTCCACAACCTGCAACCTCCGGCAACCACCTGCAACCTCCGGGAACCGCACGGAAACCTTGGGTGGGGCGCAAAGTCTCCAGAGGCTTCCATTCAGGTTTCCTAATGGGTTGACGGTGGATATGCAATGGAAGGCATTTTAAGACTGCATGGATGAACTACAACAATTGTTCATCCCAGTTTGGCAAAAAAATAAATCAGGGAAGGTAGTGCATCCATGGATAACAAGGGAAATTAGGGATAGTATCAAAACAAAAGATGAAGCGTACAAATTAGCCAGAAAAAGCAGCCTACCAGAGGACTGGGAGAAATTCAGAGTCCAGCAGAGGAGGACAAAGGGCTTAATTAGGAAAGGGAAATAGATTATGAAAGAAAACTGGCAGGGAACATAAAAACTGACTGCAAAAGCTTTTATAGATATGTGAAGAGAAAAAGATTAGTTAAAACAAATGTAGGTCCCTTGCAGTCAGAAACAGGTGACTTTGGTTCCGTCTTCACTAAGGAAGACATAAATAATTTGCCGGAAATAGCAGGGGACCGGGGGTCAAATGAGATGGAGGAACTGAGTGAAATCCAGGTTAGCCGGGAAGTGGTGTTAGGTAAATTGAATGGATTAAAGGCCGATAAATCCCCAGGGCCAGATAGGCTGCATCCCAGAGTACTTAAGGAAGTAGCCCCAGAAATAGTGGATGCATTAGTGATATTTTTTCAAAACTCTTTAGATTCTGGAGTATTTCCTTAGGATTGGAGGGTAGCTAATGTAACCCCACTTTTTAAAAAGGGAGTGAGAGAGAAAACGGGGAATTACAGACCAGTTAGTCTAACGTCGGTAGTGGGGAAACTGCTAGAATCAGTTATTAAAGATGGGATAGCAGCACATTTGGAAAGTGGTGAAATCATTGGACAAAGTCAGCATGGATTTATGAAAGGTAAATCATGTCTGACGAATCTTATAGAATTTTTCGAGGATGTAACTAGTAGAGTGGATAAGGGAGAATCAGTGGATGTGTTATATCTGGACTTTCAGAAGGCTTTCGACAAGGTCCCACATAAGAGATTAGTATACAAACTTAAAGCACACGGTATTGGGGGTTCAGTATTGATGTGGATAGAGAACTGGCTGGCAGACAGGAAGCAAAGAGTAGGAGTAAACGGGTCCTTTTCACAATGGCAGGCAGTGACTAGTGGGATACCGCAAGGCTCAGTTCTGGGACCCCAGCTATTTACGATATATATTAATGATTTGGACAAGGGAATTGAATGCAACATCTCCAAGTTTGCGGATGACACGAAGCTGGGGGGCAGTGTTAGCTGTGTGGAGGATGCTAGGAGGGTGCAAGGTGACTTGGATAGGCTGGATGAGTGGGCAAATGCATGGCAGATGCAGTATAATGTGGATAAATGTGAGGTTATCCACTTTGGTGGCAAAAACAGGAAAGTAGTCATTATCTGAATGGTGGCCGATTAGGAAAGGGGGAGATGCAACGAGACCTGGATGTCATGGTACACCAGTCATTAAAAGTAGGCATGCAGGTGCAGCAGGCAGTGAAGGCGAATGGTATGTTAGCATTCATAGCAAAAGGATTTGAGTATAGGAGCAGGGAGGTTCTACTGCAGTTGTACAGGGTCTTGGTGAGACCACACCTGGAGTATTGCGTACAGTTTTGGTCTCCTAATCTGAGGAAGGACATTCTTGCCATAGAGGGAGTACAGAGAAGGTTCACCAGACTGATTCCAGGGATGTCAGGACTTTCATATGAAGAAAGACTGGATAGACTCGGTTTGTACTTGCTAGAATTTAGAAGATTGAGGGGGGATCTTATAGAAACTTACAAAATTCTTAAGGGACAGGCTAGATGCATGAAGATTGTTCCCGATGTTGGGGAAGTCCAGAACAAGGGGTCACAGTTTAAGGATAAGGGGGAAATCTTTTAGGACCGAGATGAGGAAAACATTTTTCACACAGAGTGGTGAATCTCTGGAATTCTCTGCCACAGAAGGTTCATTGGCTATATAGTTCATTGGCTATATTTAAGAGGGAGTTAGATGTGGCCCTTGTGGCTAAAGGGATCAGGGGGTATGGAGAGAAGGCAGGTACAGGATACTGAGTTGGATGATCAGCCATGATCATATTGAATGGCGGTGCAGGCTCGAAGGGCCGAATGGCCTACTCCTGCACCTATTTTCTATGTTTCTATGTTTCTATGACAGGGGCATTAAGGCCGAGCCACAATGTGCCAATGCTGAATTGATAGTTGTTATGCATCTTTATGATCGGTGTGCTTCCCAAAATGTCAGTTTTATTTATTGATATTTATTTGCAATTGTAATTTTTGTTGCATAGTTCAAGAGTTCTTGGAAATATTTATGAACATTGTAAGCACCATTCATAACTAGGCTAATCATTCACTGTAATACATCTCAAGGACGTCGTGACTACAGGTTGAAACAATTATTCAAGCCTTGAATAGATGACTGAGTGCCAGAGGACAAGAGACCAGGAGTTTAATACCCAGCTTGTTTCATTCATTCTACCATCCACACACTGCAGCTGTAGTACTTTGTACTGAGTTGTGGACGTTGCCCAGGCCATCACGCAAGCCAACCTTCCTTCCATCTGCACATCACGCTGCCTCGGCAAGGTCCCCAGCATAATCAGGGACCAGTCTCACCCCAGTCACTCAATCTTCTTCCCTCTCCCATCAGGCAAGAGGTACAGTAGTGTGAAAACGCACACCTCCAGATTCAGGGACAGTTTCTTCCCGGCTGTTATGAGGCAACTCAACCATCCTATCACCAACTAGAGAGCAGTCCAGAGCTACGATCTACCTCATTGGAGACCCTCGGACTATCTTTAATCCGACTTTATTGGGCTTTATCTTGCACTGAACGTTATTCTCTTTATCCTGTATCTGTACACTGCGGAAGGCTTAATTGTAATTGTGTGTAATGTTTTCACTGACGCACGCTAGCAAGTTACCAAAAAACCTTTCACAGTACCTCGGTACACGTGACAATAAACTAACCCAAACGACTGAATTCTCCAACTTCAGATAACTTGCTCTTTCTGTTTAGTCATACGGTGTGGAAATGGGTCCTTTGGCCCAACTTGTCCACACCGACCAACATGTCCCATCTACACTAGTCCTACCTGCCTGCATTTGGCCCATATCCGCGAAACCTATCCTATCCATGCACCTGTCCAAATGTTTCTTTAAAGGTTGCAATAGTACCTGCCTCAACTACCTCCTCTGGCGGCTCGTTCCATACACCGCCACCCTCTATGTAAAAAAACAGCACCCTCTGTGTTTGTATCAGAACTAGACATTTACACTGACCATTTGTTACCCCCTTTTTGTTTCATTTGTATATTCTGGTCTGCTCAGCACATTTCAGTAGGCCAGACTGTATAAGATTACCCAAACTTCACTACATTAACAACACATTACACCAAGGAGCTTCACTGTTTATTCCCTCCTTTCCGTACCTGTTCATGTGCTTATCTAAATGCCTCTTAAGCATCACTATCCTATCTGCCTCCACCACTCCCCTCATCTCCAGAAGCTCAATCCAGTTACCAACACTCTGTGTAAAAAAAAACAAAAAAACTCTCCTTTAAACTTTCCTCTGATCAATGGAATGGAGGTTGGTTTGTGTGATGGTCTGGGCTGTGTCCACAATTCTCTGCAATTTCTTGCAGTTTTGGATGGGGCTGTTCCCAAACCATGCTGTGATACATCCCGATAAAGTGCTTTCCATAGCGCATCTGTACAAATTGGTTAGAGTTGTTGGGAATGTGTCAAACTTCCTAAGCCTTCGAAGAAAGCAAAGGCGAAGGTGTGTTTTCTTGGCCATTGCTTCGATGTGGCTAGTCCACGACAAGTTGCTGGTGATATTTACTCCTACGGTCTTGAAGCTTTCAACCATATCTACTTCGGCGCCATCAATGTATACTGGGGTAAGTGTACCGGTTCACTTCCTAATGAACCTCTACTGTACTAGCTCCATTGTTACTGTATCCTCTCTGTAGTGTGGTGACCAGAACAGTGCACACAACACTGTAATACGGTTCAGAAGACCATACATTTTACAACTATACACAATGTGCAGTCTAACCAATTTCTTGAATTACTTAAATATTAACATGTTAGCAGTATTGGCCACTCATTTAAAAGATCACTGCTATGTAATAATTTTTACTATTGTAATCTTTCACCTCTAGCTCCATTTCTCCCTCCATTCACTTTATACCTGTTCACACATTCCACTGGCAGATTACACACGCCACAGTATTTAAAGCACTCTGCAAATTAATTGTCTTCTCCTCAATTTTATGTTTTACTATTTTAAGGGTAGGTGTACCTGAAGAGTACTGAAGAGTCCTGACCCGAAAGGTCACCTGTACGTTCCCTCCACAGATGCTGCCTGACCCGCTGAGTTACTCCAACACTTATTCAAGTTTCTAGCATCTGCAATACTTGAGTCTCCATTACACTTACTCTGTTTAATGTTGGTCTGAATTTGGTGTATATTTTTGGAAAAATCCTACATCTCTCAACTTTACTCTTGGGTATTAATGCTTGAAATAAGTGCCCTGTTGACACAAGGAACTGCAGATGCTGGTTTATGGGGAAAAAGGGACACACAAAAGTGCTGGAGTACCTCAGCGGGTCCTGCAGCACCTCTGTGGGGAATGGATAGGAGATGTTTCTGGTCGGGACCCTTCATCAGACTGATTATCAAACACAGAAAACTGCTGGAACTTTGAGTAAAACACATGGTGCTTTAGACTGACTGTCTGATTCAGTCCAAAGAAGGATCCCAACTCAAAACATTGCCTGTCAATGTTCTCCAGAGACGCTGCCTGACCGACTAAGTTACTCCAGAACTTTAAATATGATTAAATACGTGGGCTGCTTGCTTCCTACTCTATTTTCCATTTTAAATTTCATCTGCACTTGTGCTGTCTGCATGGATTGGGTTTAATTTCTGATTAATGCTGTAAATCTATACCGCCGCTGTAAATCGATACTGCCTCTTTAAGATTGCACTTCTCCGTCTAAGTTTAGTGTCTGAAAATATGGCTATTTTGCATTCAGTTCTGGAATCCAAATCATTGATGTAAATTAAAAACAGTAGTGGTCCCCACACGTTGCCTCGGGCTACCAGCTGCCTCACACTGCCATCTGGTGACAATCAGGTTTCTCTTTCCGCTCCTTTTCTCCAGATCATTTGTATCCATGGAAATGCTGTGTTTTTTAAAAAAATGCATCCAGGATGAATAAAGCATGATGTCTAGAATTCTGTCGTTAAACCTCTGCATCTCACGAGTTCAATCCGCCGACATTTCTTAAAATGTGGATTTGATTCTGACTGTGTGGAGTTTGCACGCACAATTTTGCCTAGGTGCTTCCGTATTCAAAACACGTGCTGGTGGGTTAAATGCTGCTGTAAATGACTCCCTTAGCGTGGTATAACGTGGAAAAAGAACCAAAAAGGGGAATTGATGGACATGTCCGAGACGAGGAGTTGGATACTTGGAAATAAGAAGAGAGTGGAAATGGAGGGATTGTTCTCCAGGGAGCTAGCATGGACCCAATTGCCCGAATGGTCTCTTTCTGTGTCATTGCATCTAAGTAACACCTATTTTCTTGATCAAGCTTTGGGTATTGCTTCTATTGCTTTCATATCCATATTCTTTTGGTATAACTCTGTGTAGTTCTTTGAGAGACGCTACCAGTCTGAAGAAGGGTTCTGACCCAAAACTTTGCCTGTCCATGTTCTCCAGGGTTGCTGCCTGATCTGTTAAGTTACTCCAGCATTGTATGTCTATTTTACGTGTTGTAAGGTACTTGTACTTGAGTTTGTATTGATGTATGGTGAGAATTATATTCTGCACTCTGAATCTTCCCCTTTTCCTTGATATATTGTACTCGAGTTTGACTTGATTTTAGTTATGTATGGTATATCTGATCTTAGTTTAGTTTAGAGAATCAGTGTGGAAACATGCCCTTCGGCCCACTGTTTCTGCGCTGATCAATGATCACCCGTACACAAGTTCCATACTACACTTAAAGGGCAAATTATAAAAGCCAATTGACCTACAAACCTGCACATCTTTGGAATGTGGGAGGAAACTGGAGCACGAGGAGAAAACCCACGCGCTCACTGGGAGAACGTACAAACTCCATACAGACCGCACCTGCAGTCAGGATCGAACCTGGGTCTCTGGCGCTGTAAGGCAGCAACTCTACCACTGTGCTGCCCTCTGCTCGGATAGCATTTAAAACAAAGCTTCTCACTGTACCTTGGTACATGCGACAATAATAAACCTAAACCTGAACATAAAATAGTTGCAACTGAAGATCCCTAAAATTGATTTCTTGTGATGGAGCAATATCTGGATTACAATTTAATTGAGATTTTAGATCAGTGGTCTTTTCTGTAATCTGTGGATTTTTTCAATGTTATATGTTATGCTATTATAGCACGCAAATAAATAAATACAATGAAATTATATGAAACTTTAAGAACATTTTTTAGTTGTATATAATTATTAGATTGATTTATACGCATAACATAACTTCAGCTGCCATCATTAAGGGTATGGATTTTAATGTTAATAATCTAGAATTTTAAAATCAATAATGATAGTTACGGGTCCACCACTGATTTCCCAGCATCCTTGGCTCAAGAGTCTTGCCAGATTATCTGTTTTTCCGGACCAATACAGATTATGTAATAATAATTCAACAGTATACCTCTGGCCCTCTAATTATACCCCTCCCGTGTCTCTAAAGGACCACGGACTGCTAGAAACCTAAATAAAACAATTGAATTAAACAATTAGCACTTTTCAGGATGGAGGGATACGTCGCGAAAGGGCGCCCGACACACGCAGCGCCATCTGTGGCCGCCCAGTGAACCGGTCTAGTGGTCGCGGAGATTCCAAGTACACTCTTGAAATTCTGTCCGGATTAAAGGAGGTGCCCGACCATCAGTTGCTGTAAAATCGCTGGTAAACGTGCGATGATGATCACAAAACTATCAAGATTGCGGTAAAAACCCATCTGGCACATTAACATCCTTCAGGGAAGAAAAACTGCCAAACTGCCAATATATAAGACCATGAGAGTCATAACTAGGGCACACAGTCAGAACCTTCATCCCAGGGTGGGAATACCTAAGGCTAAACAACATCACTTTAAGACAAGCGGGGGAGAAATTTAAAGGAGATGTCGGGGGTCAAGTTTTTCACACAATGCAGTGAGTGCTTCAAATGTGCGGACATGTGTGGTGGTGAAGGCAGATACGATAGGGCTGTTTTAAGAGCTTTTAGATTGTCATATGGATATGGAGGGATATGAAACATGTGCAGGCAGATGACATTAGTTTATCCTGGCACCAAACCCACCCACATGTTTGACTCTTCGCCGGAGATGAAATGGTTTGGGTAGACATTCAGTTCCAGGTCAAGTTGGGGCAAGTAATACATGCTGGATTTGCTAGTCTTGCCCAGATCTAGAGATTAAGATGAACAAAGAAAGGAAATAAATGCCTTGAAGAGTCACTTGTTTCATGATGTTTTGGATCCCAGGTGCTTTTGGACGACTGATCTTCCACTTAATCCTGGAATCTGTATTCAGAATTTCGTGATATTTTGTCTACTGAAACCGCAGGCAATTACTTACAAGGTACAATTTGTGAGAGCACGTGTTCTACAGGGAGGAAGAATCTTTATATCCACAATGTGTTTTTCTCAGTTCATGTCTGAAAATTTCAATACAAACTGATACAAATGCAGCAAAGAAATTAAGCCACATTGTTGAATGACGAGGATAGACACAAAGTGTTGGAGTAAGTCCACGGGTCAGGGGGCATCTCTGGAGAAAATGGAATAGGTGAAAGTTTGGGTTTTTCGTCAGGAAGACCCTTCGTCTGTAGACTCTGAGGTTCTTCAGACTTATTGATTGATGAATATTGGCATTAGTTCGTAATTGTCATACAGTGAAAAACTCTGTTGTCATGCTATCCACTCAAATCATACTATACAAGCCAGACACAAGTATAACAGGTAGTGAGAGAAAAATACGACAGTGCAAAATATAGTATTACAGCGTTATAGTGTTAGTTACAGAGAAAATGCAGACTAAAACAAGCCTAAGGGCCTCAATGCGATAAGATGGGTAGCTACACCCTTAGCTTATGGAAGGACCATTCAGTAGTCTGATAACAGCAGTGAAGAGGTGCATTCAAACTTTTGTATCTTCTGTCCGACGGCAAAGGGAAGAAGAGGGAATGACTGGGGTGTAAATGGTCCTTGACTATGTTGGCTGCTTTCCCAAGCCAGCATGAAGTGTAGTTGGATTCGAAAAAGGGAAAGCTATTTTGTGAGGGTGCAAGCTACATCCACGATTTTCTGCATTTTCTTACTGTCTTGGGCAGACCCGGACCTGTATTCACTGAAGTTTAGAAGGATAAGGGGGAACCTAATTGAAACTTACCCAAATAGTGAAAGGCCTGGATAGAGTGGATGTGGAGAGGATGTTTCCACTCGAGGGAGAGTCCAGGACCAGAGGTCATAACTTCGGAATAAAAGGACTTGCCATTAGAAAGGCGATAAGGAGGAATTTCCTTCGTCAGATGATGGTGAATTTGTGTAATTCATTGTCACTGATGGCTGAGGAGGCCACTTCAGTGGGTATTTTTAGGGTAGAGATTGACAGATTCTTGATTTGTACCGATGTCAGCGGTTAGGGGGAGACGGCAGGACAATGGGGTTGAGAGGGGAAAATAGATCAGCCATGATTGAATGGCAGAATAGACTTGATGGCCAAATGGCCTAATTCTGCTCCTATAACTTGTGAACATGTGAATTACCACACCAAGCTGTGATGTATCCTGATAGGATAATTTCCACTACGCATCCATAAAAATTGGTTAGAGTCATTGGAGACATGCCAAACTTACTTAGTCTTTTGAGGAAGTCTAATTTTAGTTTAGTTTAATTTAGAGATACAGCACGGAAATAGGCCCTTCTGCCCACTGAGTCTGCGCCAACCAGCGATCCCCGCACACTATGGAAAATTTACAACTCTAGCAAGCCAATTAGCCTATAAACCTGTATGTCTTTGGATTGTGAGAGGCAACCGGAGCAGGCAGTGAAGAAAGCTAATGGAATGTTGGCCTTCATAACAAGAGGATTTCACTATAGGAGTAACGAGGTTCTTCTGCAGTTGTATAGGGCTCTGGTGAGACCACATCTGGAGTATTGTGTACAGTTTTGGTCTCCTAATTTGAGGAAGGACATCCTTGTGATTGAGGCAGTGCAGCGTAGGTTCATGAGATTGATCCCTGGGATGGCAGGACTGTCATATGAGGAAAGATTGAAAAGACTAGGCTTGTATTCACTGGAGTTTAGAAGGATGAGGGGGTATCTTATAGAAACATATAAAATTATAAAAGGACTGGACAAGCTAGATGCAGGAAAAAAATGTCCAATGTTGGGCGAGTCCAGAACCAGGGGGCCACAGTCTTAGAATAAAGGGGAGGTCATTTAAGACTGAGGCGAGAAAATACTTTTTCACCCAGAGAGTTGTGAATTTATGGAATTCCCTGCCACAGAGGGCAGTGGAGGCCAAGTCACTGGATGGATTTAAGAGAGAGTTAGATAGAGCTCTAGGGGCTAGTGGCGTCAAGGGATATGGGGAGGAGGCTGGCATGGGTTATTGATAGGGGACGATCAGCCATGATCACAATGAATGGCAGTGCTGGCTCGAAGGGCCGAATGGCCTCCTCCTGCACATCTATATTACTAAAACTCTGTTCTTGACCGGTTTTGGCGATCTGTGCTGCGATTTCCGAGAGAACGCCGCCACCTACAGCCGTCATTTTTGGCCACCTCACTCAGAGCCCTCCTCCGCCGCATGTGTGCCGAGGATTTTTCCCGTCGATTAAATATGACAGAGATATTCATGTTTTTACAAAATTCCCCATTCTCTCTGCTGCCTCTGCTGGAGGGAGGGGGAGGGACTATAAAACCAGGAAGTGGTGTGCCTCAATCAGTCTCTGCAAGTGGTGTGCCTCAATCAGAGCTCTGAATGACACAAATGTCTACAGCACTGTGAATACCCTTAATTTGGTTTGAAAATGAAAATATGGTTAGATTGAGGTAAAAAAGCACTGCCTGCAAATGGTTGTTTGGGTTTGGGTTGAAGTAAAAAGGCATTCTCTCTCTCTCTCTCTCTCTCACTCTCTCTCTCTCTCCCCCCTCCTCTCTCCCTATCCCTCTCTCTCCCCCTCCCCCTCCTCTCTCCCTCCCTCTCCTCCCCCCTCTCCTCCTCCCCCCTCTCCTCCTCCCCTCTCCTCTCCCCCCCTCTCCACTCCCCCCTCTCCACTCCCCCCTCTCTCTCTCTCCCCTCTTTTCTCCCCCTCCTCCCCTCCATCCCCATCCCCCACCGTCCCTCCCCTAAACCCCCCTCCCCTCCACACACCCCTACCCCCTTCCCTTGCCCCTTCCCTTCCCCCTCCCCTCCCCCTCATCTCACCCCCCTCTCAGCACACCCTCTCTCCCCCCCCTCCCCCTCTCTCCTCCCCCCTCCCCCTCTCTCCTCCCCCCTCCCCCCTCTCTCCTCCCCCCTCCCCCCTCTCTCTCTCTCTCTCTCTCCCCTCCATCCCCTCCCTCCCTCCCCTAAACCCCCTCCCCTCCACCCCCCCCTCCCCTCCACCCTCCCCTCTCCCTCCCCCTCCCTGCTCCCCACCTCTCCCCCTCACCCCTCTCTCTCTCCTCCTCCCTCACCTTTCCCCTCTCACCCACCCTCCCTCTTCTCCTCCTCTCCACCCCCCTATCCTTTTTGCCCCTCTCTCTGTGTCTCTGTCTCTGCCCCTTCTCTCTCTGCCCTCACTCTCTACCCCCCCCCCCCCCCCCCCCCCTCTCTAGATGTGACTGCAAGTTGTGGGCTATGTGTCAGTAGGTAGGGTGGTTATGGGGTAAAAGGAGCAAATTAATAATATTAATATAATATCAAGGGGGGTAATTATCGTGAGTGCGGGGGGGGGGATAGTTAGTGTGTGTGACGCTGCATGCCGCCTCCCCCCCCACAACCGCACGTTGGGGGAACAGACCCAACGGGTCTGCACTTGGTCTAGTATTTTCTAAATTTCTATGAAAGCCCACACAGGTCACGGGGAGAAAATAAAACTCTATACAGACAGTACCTGTAGTCGGGATTGAATGTAAGACAGCAACTCTACTGCTGCGCCACCGTGTCACCCTTATTTTGGTGTTTATTCTTGGACCTGGCCTCAATTTGGTTGGTCCAGGACAGATTGTTGATGATATTTATGCCCAGGAATATGAGGCTCAGAACCATCTCTACTTCGGCACCATTTCTACTCAATGGGGCCTGTACATTACCTTGTTTCCTTAAGTAGTTAGCTCCTTTGTCTCGCTAACATTGAGGGAGACGTTGTTGTCTTGTGGCAACTGGAGCAGGGTTTAAGTTTTCTTGGTATGAGCACTGAATCATAAGAAATGTCCCTGAGGTATAAAGGTGTAGAAATTCAGTTCTTAAAGTAATATGAAATTGGGTTGCAGCATAAAATCAATTGCAAGTTGTTATCAATACCTCATCGATATAATGCATTTGAGAATGATCTTGCAACTAGTTTTGCACTGAGTGAATATCTGCAGTCTTGCAATGCTGGTCATTTCTAAATACAGGTCCACCACTGCCTCCAGTTGGCGGCGTGACCGACGTTGCAGTGGCCCCTGCAGCCTGTCTGTCTTTTTTTTTCTTTTTTTGTCCAGTTAAATGTAGTTATTGTGTTCTTTTATACTGTTTTTGGCTGTGTATATGTGGGGGGCGGGAGGGGAAACTTTAAAAATCTCTTCCCTGCACGGGAGACCCGACCTTTTTCCTGTCGGGTCTCCGTTGTCGTTGGGGCCTAGTACCGTGGAGCGGCCTCCAACCGGAACGACCTGGGGGCTCCAGTCGCAGAGCTGCGGACTACTCACCATCGTGGAGCTGGCTGGCCTAGGAGCGTGGGGAGCGGTGGTGGCTCGCTGCTGCGGCCCGACTCCAGAGCTCGGAGGCTCCAGCCGCAGGCCCGGTGGACAGGAACATCGGGAGCTCGTGGGTGCCAGGTGGGAGACCGCTTTTCGGAGCTCCCGCAACGCAACTTCTCCCGCTCGTGTTGCGGGGCTGTAACGACCCGGAGCCGGGCCTTACATCGCCCGGCGTGGCTTTAACGGTCGCGTGACATGCCAACGCCCGCCGGGGACTCCCACATTGAGACATTAAGACCTGGAGCGGGGCTGTACATCGCCCCACGCGGCCTTAACGGCCGTGGGACTTACCATCGCCCGCCTGGGGCTTTAACATCAGGAGAAAAATGGAACACAGGGGAGACTTTGCCTTTCATCACAGTAAGGAGGAGATTCACTGTGATGGATGTTTGTATGAATTGAATTGTTTGTGTGTCTTGTAGAAATGGTTTATGTTTGTATGGCTGTAGAAGCAGAGTTTCGTTTGAGCCTCATTTGAGCTTCAAATGACAATGAATAAATATTGTATTGTATTGTATTGATTTTCCGGCAACCGATGGTCCGGCACCTCTTTTAATCTGGACAAAATTATGAGAGTGCACCTGAAATCCCCACCCCCAAAAGCCCCCCCGAAAATGTGGCACCCAGGCCCGGATGAGGTGGCCGTTCCTGACTTTATCGGGACATCTGCGACAGGACTTCCGATCGGTGGGTCGAATTTGCCGTCTGCGGCCTGGGCCTCTGGAACTTCAGCCCGGCTGGAGCTGGCAGATCCGTTCCCAAAGCTGATTTCTGAGGCCGGCTCTGCGGGCCTAGCAGCCTGTTCCGGTACCGTTCAACTCTTCTCGGAGGCCGTGACCACAGTCGCTCCTGCAAAACGGAAAATCCGGCAAGACTCTGGAACCAAGAGTGCCGGAAAATCGGTGGTGCACCTGTATAATAATCTGCAGAAGACAACCAAAATATTACTTATTACAGACGAATCTTATGTATTACCATATATTTACACTCAAGTATACCAAACAATTTTCCCCTCTTTAAAGAAAAAGGAAATGTGAACATTCTTCATATAAGTACTTGAGGAACTGGAAGTACTTAAGTATTATATTCCACAGTTTACAACCCAATGCTATGAACACTGAATTCTCCAATTTCAAATATTACCCCTCCTACCCCCTCCCCCCTCCCTCCTACCTTTCCAGAGCCCCCCCCCCAAACCACAGTGCACACATATTACAGTCTGAAGAAGGATCTCGACCCAAAACGTCACCCATTCCTGGTGTTTTACATTGGAAATCAATTATGTGTCAAAGGCTCTGCTTATGTGAAACCTGTGAAAGAATGTGGCTTTGTGCAATACTTGTAAAAGTTAGCTAATGAAACTGGTGCAACCTGGAAACACGAACCTTCAAGATTTCTTTCTAAACACGTACGGATTCTTCAGCTGCACTGCTGGAGGCAGGGTGTTTGTTATGAAGGAATTCATGAAGCCTGATCTCAATGTATCTCAAATGTGACGTTAACTATTGTGCACTGCTGAACGACCCGACTCAATATACAAAAAGATAAATAAGGAACTGCAGGACCACCATCACCACCCCGACCCCTATTTTCCCCAACCTTTTCTCCTCTTCTGTTCCCTGAACCCCAGAAGGATGCGCACCCATTTCTCCCCTCCTCGTCCACCTACATTCCTTCCTCTGACTTCACATTCACATTTCTTCTTGGTTTATTTTATTTTAGGGACACAGCGCGGAAACAGGTCCTTCAGCCCATGGAGTCCTTGCCGACCAACGATCCCCGTCCACTAGCATTATCCTACACACGAGGGACAATTTAAATTTTACCGAAGCCAATTAACCTGTGCGTCTTTGGAGTGTATGAGGAAACCGGAGCACCTGGGGAAAACCCACGCGGTCACGGGGAGGGGGGGGGGGGGGGGGGGGAGTACAAACTCTGTACAGACAACACCTGTAGTCAGAATCGAACCCGGGTCTCTGGCGCTATAAGGCAGCAACCCTACCGCTGTGCCACTGTGCTACCCTACCTGTCAGATAGCATCGGAGTTGGGCCTTATTCTGTCATCATTCAATCACGATTTGTTTCCATCTTCAGCTAAACCTGAGACACAGCAATTGTGAGATTACTGGAACAATTTATTTTTAGGTTAAAAAAAATTGATACTCACCCACAGAGCATCAATAAATGTTGCAGATTTATTTCTTGTCTCCTTTCTTGGTTTATCAAAATTACTAGGGTTGCATTTGTGGATGGGCAATGAGGGAATCTAATTATTATTGATGGCTTCTGACAGTTTAGGTGATCTTTAAGAGATGTTGCACAATGAGACGTTCGTCCTTAAAGACCTGGAGAAGACGCCAACATTTTGTGTTTTAGTTGTCACTGGAATAATATCTTCTTCTTATCACACACACAAGATTAGAAGTTGTTCAGCCAGAGCTGAACACACTTTTCGGCATTTGCATACAATGGTGTCTGTATTGTTGCTTCTTGAGTGTGGTGGTGGAAAGATTGGTGGAAACAGGGGCGCGACGTGAACGCTCTTTCCTTGACCCCATTGGAATAATATTAAGATGGGTTTTAATGAGTTCATTGAAACCTTTTGGATCAATGTTGATTCCTGCCACACTCTACCAGGTTGTGCCAGACACCCCGGGGATTAAAGCATGTTACTGAAGCAGCACTTCTAACTGATTATAGATCAGAAAAAGCACAGAAACTGGCTCTTCGACCCAAAATGTCTGTGTCCAACTGAATGCCAAATTAATTTAATCCCTGTGCCTGCATTAATCTGTATCGAAGGTAGGCACTAAAAGCTGGAGTAACTCGGCGGGACAGGCAGCATCTCTGGAGAGAAGGAATGGGTGACGTTTCGGGTCACCCGAAACGTCACCCATTCCTTCTCTCCAGAGATGCTGCCTGTCCTGCTGTGTTACTCCAACTTTTTGTGTCTATCTTTGGTTTAAACCAGCATCTCCAGTTCCTTCTTACACATAATCTGTATCCCTCTATTCACCTCATACATATACTCATCTCCTCCACCATCACTACTGGCAGTATGTTCCAGGCACCTACCACTCTTCCTGTAAAGTAAAAAAAACATGTCCTGCACAATTCCTTTAAACTTTCCCCCTTAGCCCATTGCGACAGATGGCACAATGGGCTAAGTGTTCGGCTGGCAACCGGAAGGTAGCTGGTTCGAATCCCGCTTGGAGTGCATACTGTCGTTGTGTCCTTGGGCAAGACACTTCACCCATCTTTGCCTGTGTGTGTCCTTGGGCAAGACACTTCACCCACCTTTGCCTGTGTGTGTGGATGTAATTATGTGAAGCACTTTGGGGTCAATGCAAGTTGACTAAAAATGTGCTATATAAATAAAGAAATTTAATTTAATTTTTAATTTAAAGCTATGCCCTCTAGTTTTTGACAATTCCACCTCGGGGGAGGGAGGGGGGGGAGCGATTCTGACTATCTACCTTATTTATACCTCTCATAATTTTATAAACCTCTATCAGCAATCCCCCCTCAGTTTCCAGATGTCCAACCTCCCCGTACAGTTAATATTCTCTAATCTAGGTAGCATCCTAGCAAACCTCTTTCGTGCCCTCTCCAAAGCCTCCACATCCTCCTCGCAATGGGCAAGCAGAGTTGCACACAATACTCTAAACGTGGCTTAACCAAAGTTTTATAATGCTGCCACATGATTTCCTGACTCTTATACTCAATGCTCGACTGATGAAGGCAACCATACCATACCATACCTTCTTTACAATCGTGACGACTTGTGTTGCTACTTTCGGTGAGCTCTGGACTTGGAACCCAAGTTTCCTCTGTATTTCAATACTGTTAAGCTCAAAGATTTCAAAGGTCTTTTATTGTCACAATTAAGGTACTGTGATATGCGAATTATCATACAGCCATATGAAAAGAAAAGCAACAAGACATATAAACTACATAAAAGTTAACATAAACATCCACTACAGCGGATTCCCCACATTCCTCACTGTGATGGAAGACAAAAAAAGGTCCAATCTTCTTCCTCTTTATTCCCTACTATGAATTGTGTACATATGACCTCCCAGCAGCTCACAAGTGTTCGGATTAAACTAAGGAACTACATTCAGAAAGCACTTCTCTTTTCTTCATTGTGACTCCAAGACATGGAGACTGGGCAGCACACTTCCTGTTATAAGATGAGCTCGACTAAATTCATAATGTTCTCCTTGCTTACTTGCTCTTGCTTACGGGCTTACCACGACTGTAGGTTGAGGTTGTAGAGGGAGAGTATGAGCTTTGTGGCGGATCTCGTACCTCTGTGGCTACAATGTCATCTGCAATGAAATTGCAGCACAGCCAGGTCACTGAAGAATTGGCGTTTTAACTCCCCTTCCTATTCCCAGACTGACCTTTCCATCCTTGGCCTCCATTGCCAGAGTAAATCCACACACAAAATGGAAGAACCGCACCTCGTATTCTGCTTGGGTAGCCCACAACCCCAATGGTATAAACATTGAATTCTTTCAAGTAAACCTCCCCAAACTCTCTTCTCTTTCCCCGAACCTCCCCCTCTCCCAGTATGTACATGTTTCTCCCATCACCCTGTTTTTCATCCTCTTCCTTAAGCTTATCTTCCACCTTTCCCATCTGGGTCTTCCATTTCCCTTTATTTCCCCTTCTTTCCCCCACCCCCTGTTATAAAGTCATAACTGAAAGGGGCAGAATTTGGCCATTTGGCCCATCAAGTCTACTCCTCCATTCAATTATGGCTGATCAATCTCTCCCTCCTAACCACATTCTCCTGTCTTCTCCCCATAACCCCTGACACCCATTTCCTTTCCCCTCATATCCCTTCCCCTGTCTTTACATTTCATTCCTCTTCTTTCCTGAGATAACATATTTTTGTCTACTTTTACCTTAGAGTCCTTGCAATATCCTTGCAATGTGATTTCCAGACTGTTATACTCAACGCTCGACTGATGAAGGGAAGCATTTCACCATCTTCTGCCAATTACACCCACCCATCAATGTAAAGATGGGTCCCAACCCAAAATGTTGTCTATCTATTCCCTCCAGAGATGCTGCTAACCCTGCTGAGCTCCTCTCCTCCAGCACTATGTTTTTCACTCAAGCTTCCAGCATGTGAGTATTACTGCAGACTTACTTCAGTGAGGGTAGATGAGTGGGGAACTGAAATGAACAGTAAAATCACTCATGTTATATGTAAAAACGAATCATATTTTTCAGGAGTTGCAACAAAAATTGTGAGGACTTAAAAATAGAGGGTGGATTTAAGATAGTGTCATGGCGCGGAAATAGTCCCTTCAGCACAACTTACCCATGACGACCAATATGTCCATCTACACTAGTCCCACCTGCCTGCGTTTTGCCCATATCCCTCTACACCTATGCTATCCATGTATCTGTCCAAATGTTCCTTAAATGTTGCAATTGTACCTGCCTCAACTACTTCCTCTGGCAGCTCGTTCCATAGAATTACCTCCTTTGTGTAAAAAAAAAGTTGCCCCTCAGGTTTGTATTAAATCTTTCCCCTCTCACCTTAGAAAAAAGTATGGGTGAAGTTCTTAAATAGTGAGGGACACTGTTTTTTACAATCGATTATTCACTACTTAGCCCTATTATTTAATAATGAAATAAAATCATGTTGTATTTTGCCCATAGGAGCACTGAAATAAGCAGTGAATGAAATCTGTGCTTTGGTGCTGAGAGTAGTGTTTGGTTTAATTCATGGTCTTCACATTGTGGCCCAACAGGATGCTACCAGCAGTAGTAAAGACTAGTTGACTGAGCCTACTTGAAAGAAATGATGAGGGTCTCTTGAGTTGTTTAAGAAAGAACAGCAGATGCTGGAAAAATCGAAGGTAGACAAAAATGCTGGAGAAACTCAGCGGGGGTGAGGCAGCATCTATCAGTCAGGTAGTTCATGGTAGGTTGACCCTGGGCCTCGTTCCACCGAGGAGAGGATGTCCATTCAGTTATTGTTGTCGAGGAGAACCATGCACCTGCGGCTCAGGTGCTCAATCTTGGTGCTCATTATCTCATGGGACGGGTACACTATGCTGCATTCAGGGCATGCCAACCTCCCAGCATTCCACTGGACAATGCAGACAGAAGATGGCTTATTAGTTTTAGTTTTGGAGATAAAGCGTGTAAACAGGCCCTTCATCCCACCGAAACCTCGCCGAACCAGCGATCACCCTGCACACGATCTCCATCCTACACACTCGGGACAAATTTGCAGAAGCCAACTAACTAGTTCATCCCTTCCCCTCCCCTTCCATACCGCAGACTAGGCAAGGATGGTACGTTTGGGAAGTAGTTCAGTAGTTCCATAGTCACAATAACTTATGGTAAATTTAATTTAGGTATAAGTTTATTTAATTTAATGAAAATTTTTGAACCCTTGAATTCAGATCAGACCTCTGGATTAGTAGAGTCTTTACTTCTCTTTAACTTAGCGATACTGCATGGCAACAGGCCCATTGGCCCACCGAGTCCACGTCGACCAGCGATCACCCCGTACACTAGCTCTATCCTACAGACTGGAGACAATTTACAGAAGGCAACTAACCTACAAACCTGTACATCTTTAGAATATGGGAGGAAACTGGAGCACCCAGAGAAAACCCACGCAGTCACAGGGAGAACGTACAAACTCTGTACAGACAGCATCCGTCGTCAGGATCAGTTTCCTCCCACATTCCAAAGACGTACAGGTTTGAGGAAGAGTCCCGACTCAAAACATCACCTATCCATATTTTCCAGAGATACTGCTTGACCCACTGAGTTACTCCAGTAATTCATGTTCTTTAAAGCACATAATGTGGGGTCAATATACTGATATGGATTGAAAGTTGGTATCAGGTCGAAGTGTAAATAAATGAGTCTTTCTTGGGTTGGCAGGTTGTGACTGGTGTAGTATCATAGGCATCAGTTCTTGGTGTAGTATCATAGGCATCAGTTCCAGCATCACACAAGAGGGCTGGTCATCCAACGCAATATTCCACCTCTCCACCAATTCTAATATTGGTGGCCAGTTGGGGGGGGGGGGGCTTTCTGGAGCACTAGTATGGGTGTTGTGGGCTGAAGGGACCGGTTTCCAGATGGGTTGTATGCAAATTGTGCGCCAAATGGATTCTTGGGCTGGCGTCTCAGTCAATCAAGCCTGTTGTGCTGGCAACTCACTCACTCACGGCTGGTGGGCTGGTAGTTGACTCACGGCTAATCCTTGAAATTCTATTTCAAGCAGGGTATAAGGCCACCAAATTCAAGTGCAGTTTCTTACCACTTCTAGCAGGGTGCAAAGCCACCAAATTCAAGTGCAGTTTCATACCATTTGAAGTAGGGTGCAAAGCCACTAAAGACAGCGAGTCGTGACCTCTCCCTCCTCCATCTTGCAGAGACTGAGCCACACCCACATTTCCGGGTTTTATAACCCCTCCCCCACCGGAAAAGGTGTGGCTTTCATGGAGTGATTGACAGGAGAGAGATTCTCAACATTTTAAAAAAAAACTAATAACACTTTTATTTTTCATTGATGGGAAGAATTCTCTGCATCTGCTCAGCGGATGGGGACTGAGTAAGATGGCCAAAAATCACAGCCGTAAGTGGTAGCGTTTTATCTAAAATCAATATACAGTGCAAACAGGAAGTGGATTACAGTAGTGCCTTTTAACTTCAAGCCAAAGCACCCAAGCCACCATTTGCAGTAAGTAGTGCCTTACAACGTCATGCTACAATTTGCAGTAAGTGGTGCCTTTCAACTTCAAGCCAATGCACCCACGCCACCATTTGCAGTAAGTAATGCCTTTTAACTTCAAGCCATTGCATCCAAGCCACCATTTGCAGTAAGTAGTGCCTTTCAACTTCAAACCACACCCAAGCCACACCCAAGCCATCATTTGCAGTAAGTAGTGCCTTTCAACTTCAAGTCAAAGCTCCCAAGCCACCATTTGCAGTAAGTAGTGCCTTTCAACTTCATGCTACCATTTGCAGCAAGTGGTGTCTTTCAACTTCAAGCCATTGCACCCAAGCCACATCCAAGCCATCATTTGCAGTAAGTGGTGTCTTTCAACTTCAAGCCACACCTAAGCCACCATTTGCAGTAAGTAGTGCCTTTCAACTTCAAGCCAAAGCCACCATTTGCAGTAATAGTGCCTTTCACCTTCATGCTACCATTAGCAGTAAATAGTGCCTTTCAACTTCAAGCCAAAGCACTCAAGCCACCATTTGCAGTAAGTAGTGCCTTTCAACTTCAAGCCAAAGCACCCAAGCTACAATTTGCAGTAAGTAGTGCCTTTCAACTTAAAGCCAAAGCACTCAATCCATCATTTGCAGTAAGTAGTGCCTTTCAACTTCAGGCCAAAGCTCCCAAGCCTCCATTTGCAGTTAGTGCCTTTCAACTTCAAATCAAAGCTCCCAAGCCACCATTTGCAGTAAGTAGTGCCTTTCAACTTCATGCCACCATTTGCAGTAAGTGGTGTCTTTCAACTTCAAGCCATTGCACCCAAGCCACACAAGCCATCATTTGCAGTAAGTAGTGCCTTTCAACTTCAAAGCTCCCAAGCCACCATTTGCAGTAAGTGGTGTCTTTCAACCAAGCCACACCCAAGCCACCATTTGCAGTAAGTAGTGCCTTTCAACTTCAAGCCAAAGCAATCAAGCCACCATTTGCAGTAATAGTGCCTTTCAACTTCAAACTAAAGCTCCTGCCACCATTTGCAGTAAGTAGTGCCTTTCAACTTCATGCCAAAGCACCCAAGCCACCATTTGCAGTAAGTAGTGTCTTTCAACTTCATGCCACCATTTGCAGTAAGTAGTACCTTTCAACTTCAAGCCAATGCACCCACACCCCCCATTTGCAGTAAGTAGTGCCTTTCAATTTCAAGACACACCCAAGCCAAGCCAACCAAGAGGAAGGGGGGGGGGGGGTCATTTTTTTGCAAGCTTTAGAACCAATAGACATTTTTTGGCAAGCATTTTAGAACCAATAGACATTTTTTGGCAAGCATTTTAGAACCAATAGACATTTTTTTGCAAGCTTTAGAACCAATAGACATTTTTTGGCAAGCATTTTAGAACCAATAGACATTTTTTGGCAAGCATTTTAGAACCAATAGACATTTATTTTGCAAGCTTTAGAACCAATAGTCATTTTTTTGCAAGCTTTAGAACCAATAGAGGCACTTTTTGCAAGCTTTAGAACCAATAGACACATTCTGCAAGGATTTTAGAACCACTAAGGGCACTTACATTTGAGTAAACATGTGTTCAGTGTTATTCACAGGTCAGAGAAACGTGACCCTCTGCCTTCCTCCATGTTGAAGAGACTGTGTGACACACCACTTCCTGGTTTTATAGTCCCTCCACCCTGCCGCCAGCGGGGGCAGCAGAGAGAATGGGGAATTTTGTAAAAATATTAATATCTCTGTCATTTTTAATCGACGGGAAAAATCCTCGGCACACATGCGGCGGAGGGGGGCTCTGAGCAAGGTGGCCAAAAATGACGGCCGTAGGTGGCGGCATTCTCTCGGAAATCGCAGCACAGATGGCCAAAACCGGTCAAGAACAGACTTTTACTAATATAGATAGAAGATAGATAGATGATATAGCTGAGGGAGTCAAGTGGTATATTTCCAGATTTACTGGCAATAAAACATTCAGTGGGATTATAAATGGAGAAGAGCCTGTAAGGACGCTTCAAAGTGAGTAGGAAAGAACTAGATGCTGGTTTAAATCGAAGGTAGACACAAAATGCTGGAATAACTCAGCAGGACAGGCAGCATCTCTGGAGAGAAGGAATGGGTGACATTTCGGGTCGAGACCCTTCTTCAGACTGATGTCAGGGGAGTGGGCGGAACAGAGATAGAATGCGTCGCCTGACAGAAGTTGACACCTGGAACAGCGGATACAGTATGTGAGGTTGGAGGAGGTGCAAGTGAATCTCTGCCTCACCTGAAAAGATTGTCGGGGTCCTTGGATGGAGTCAAGGGGGGAGCTAAAGGACAGGCAGTTGCAGTGGAAAGTACCTGGGGAGGGGGTGGTTTGGGATGAGTTGACCAGGGAGTTGCGGAGGGAACGGTGGAGATGGGAAGATGTGGCCAGTAGTGGGATCCTGTTGGAGGTGGAGAAAGTGTTGGAGGATTATATGCTGTAAACCGGCTGTACATCAGCGAGACCAAGCGTAGGCTTGGCAATCATTTCGCTGAACACCCTCGCTCAGTCCGTCTTAACCTACCTGTACTGTATTCGCTGTTCCAGGTGTGGAGTGGACTCCTATATATCGGCGAGACCAAGAGCAGATGTGGCGATCATTTTGCTGAGCACCTTCTCTCAGCCTGCATCAGCCTACGTGATCTCCCGGTTGCCAAACACCTTAACACCCCTTCCCATTCCCACTCTCTGTCCTGGGCCTCCTCCATTGTCATAGTGAGGCCAAATTTAAATTAGAGGAACAGCAGTTGGAATATTGATTTATCTCTCTCCAAGTAACCCTTGCATCCCTATCTCCCTCTCCCCCTCTCTCTCTCTCTCCCCCTCTCTCTCTCCCCCTCTCTCTCTCTCTCTCTCTCTCTCTCTCCCTCTCCCACCATAGTCATCGTACTAGTTTTACTGTCATCCTGTTAAGTTCCACTGTCTATTGACTCGTTATCACCTATCCCACAGCCAACAATGGAGCAACGTGGGCCCCACCTTTTCTTGATTATTGTTGCTTTCTGCATATCTTCCATTCATTTAATCCTAAAAGCTGTCTATATCTCTCATTCCCCTTTCCTCTGACTCTCAGTCTGAAGAAAGGTCACAACCCGAAACGTCACCTATTCCTTTTCCCCAAAGATGCTGTCTGACCCGCTGAGTTACTCCAGCTATTCGTGTCTGTACTTAGTTAGGTACATGGATAGGAAAGATTTAAAGGGGCTATGGGCCAAACAAACCCACCGGCAAATGGGATTAACTTAGATGGGCATCTTAGTCAATGGACGAGTTGGGCCAAAGGGCCTGTTTCGACGCTGCGTGAATCTAAGACTCTACATTGCAATGTGTTAAATTTGATTTGATAACTTCTTTGTGTATGGTTTTCAAATGTACATTTTGACAAATACTACATTGGAATATGCTGTTACACTTACAATTTTTATTGCCTGAATTTGCTTTACTGAAATTAGGTAAAGGTAATAGGTAAATGCAAATTACTTGTAAAATCTGGAGCAAATTAACCATCTTTTATGATGATTAGGTACTGACATCAGCTGAAACAACTGTGACATCATTTTATTTAATGGATAATGCTGCTAGATATTTTTTTATTTCATAAGGAGGGAAAGGATTGTGTTTTTAAATATATATACACACAAAATATGATTGCAGCTGCTTGAAAGACTGGGATTATTTATTTTCAAATCCTTCTCAGGCGAAAGATTAGGAAATGTTTCTGGGCAAGGAGTTTGATGATGCGAAGGGGTTTTGAGGAGGGTAGAGAGAGAGAGAGAGAGAGAGAGAGAAAGGAAGTGCAGTGCATGTCTTGAAATTGGAGCTTGTCAGATTGACATGTGGGTGGACCGAAAGTGAAACTTTCCTCATCCTGCACACTGGTGCATGCGCAGTGTGCTGAAACTGGGACTTGGTCTCTGCGCGGCTTTGGACGGCGCAGCGAGCGCTCCCCTTCACCCAGCACTGCGGTGCATGCGCAGTGTGCTGAATCTGGGACTTGGTCTCTGCGCGGCGAGCGCTCGCCCCCATCTGCGGTGCATGCGCAGTGTGCTGAATCTGGGACTTGGTCTCCGCGCGGCGAGCGCTTCCCCCCCCCTCCATCACTGCGGTGCATGCGCAGTGTGCTGAATCTGGGACTTGGTCTCTGCGCGGCGAGCGCTCCCCCCCCCCTCCATCTGCGGTGCATGCGCAGTGTGCTGAATCTGGGACTTAGTCTCTGCGCCGTGCGCTGGACCGGCTCAATCTGAGGCAGCTCCTTGGTGCGACTACAACTCCTATTATAAAACTCTCAGCGGCCCAAGTTGGGGGGTGGGAAGCGCATAAAAATAAATCTGAAAAAAATGAGCCTTGATCATCACTCCCAGGTAGGTGAATTCATTAATTCCACCCCCAGTTTTGGAAACTTGGGGACATTTTTTTTTTCCCCTTCTCATTTTTGATGCTGTTGGCTTTAAAAAAAAGTTGTAACCTGTATTTTTTTTTGGTTTTCGTTGTAGGTCAACACGGATTGTCGGTTGAACGGTGAGTATTTGGGCCCGAGGGGGTGCAGGTGATGTTTTATTCTGTCTTTTAATGTGGAGAACAAGAAGATCAGACATGGCGTCCAGAGACTAAGTCCCGTCGACGTGCCCGCAAGCCCTATTGTTCAAACCGAGCCCTAAAATAACCGCCTTGCAAACCCCTCCTGGACCCCAAACCTCCTTCAATCGCTTCTACAGCAGCCCGAGTCCGGGATCCGGGGCTCAGATGGTCTCTGGTATCCTTCGTCTTGCCGTGATGGCGAGGGAAAAGCCGGCTTTTCGGCCGTTAGGACTTAGTCTCTGCGCCATTTTCTTTTGCCCTTCTCTCTGGGTTCCTTCGTGCATGTTGCAAGAGCGAGGCTCCCACACTGGAGCTACAAAACGTAGCAGGGCATTTAAACAAGCCCTGGCAGAGCCACAACAGGCTTATTCTTTCAAATTGCAAAAAAAACAACACCACGGTGCTTTAAATTGCCTGAAAAACTATAGTTTTGTTGCATTTGAATTATTTTTTGCTAGGGGAAGCAAACTAAAATTCCAGCACTTGCTGATTTGCATTAATAATTCGTGAAAGCATTATTTTTTATAAAAAGAACAGTATTTGGTATGATCATGTTTTCCCAGATGAAAGGTTATAAGCATCGTTTTCCTGTACGGATAAAAGCCGGGTGTTTGAATTTCCCGGGGTAATATTGTATCAAAAACAATTGGGTTATATTATATCAAAAACAATTGCTACCATACTAAGATGCATATACTTCCAGAAGGTGTCCCAGAGTTTATTGTTCAGATGTTTTTAATTTTTAAAGACAGATCTGAAATTGCGATAGTGATCTCCACATCTTCATCGGACTGACGTGCAAAGTTTGTAATAAGGTCCCGTGCAGCTGTTGGGAGATCTTTAAAACTTTTTTGTTTGCTTTGCAAGGGCAAAATAAGTGTTTCCACCTTTACTAAAGTCGTGGATACAGCTAAAAAAAACTGCAGCAAAGGCAATAAGCCAGTTTTTAAAAATATGTCTGTGATCTTTATTATTTTTAACGCTTTTCCACCTTCACATCAGATGGGAGTACACTGTATGTTCCTACTAAACATTGGAGCATTATATTCAGTGCTGATTAGATTACAAGATTTTGTATGAAAATATTGTTTTACTTATAATTAGAAGTTGTTACATGAAAAATCTCCTTCAACAAAAATATAATCTTCCAGGCTGTATCTGTTAAAAAGAAATCCCAGGTGAATTAGGCATGGATGCTCTACAACATTTGTTACAGACTGCGTTTATGTGTCATTGAGAATTAATATTCACCAAAAATCATAATAAGATTTTAGTGTGACAGGGTTTACGTTCATTGCTAAGTTAGCATTAAGTACAGAGTTCCTTGTTTTTAGATTCAAACTACACGATAGCAATTGGGTTCTGAGTTTCACTGTACCAAAACTATCCTGTAAAATAGCACCAGGTTTCGTGAGACTTATAAGTATTTTGACAAGAAAATTGAAGGGAGAAGATCGTTTACTCTTGTTATAGGAGTTTATTTATCGATTTTAGTATTGCCGATACCCAATATATTAGGGTTTTTATCGTGGAGAGAGACTAGTGTAGTGTGGTTGTAGACCATTCAAAATAAAATGTAAATAGAAAATGCTGGAGTAACTCAGCGGGGTCAGGCAGCATCTCTGGAGAAAACAAATAGGTGACGTTTCGGGTCAGGAAGGCTCTCTACCCGAAACATCAATTATTCCTTTTGTCCAGAGGTGCTGCCTGTCTTTGCACCAGCATCTACAGTTCCTTCCTACACATTAAAAATAGGATCTGTTGGGTGAAAGGTACCATCCCTCAGTTAATATTGCTGGTCAGTGACTTGTTATAGCCTCAGGTGTGCTTTAGATTTGACTTTTCATCTATAGAGCAAGGTTTGATATTGCTTGAGGGGGTTATTACCAATTTGAACATCAGTGATTTATTGGTCACAGAGTGGGATGTGGTTTCAAGGCTGCTCTCAATTACTTTGACAGAGGTAGGAAATAAATTAATCATATGTCTTGAATCCTAAACGTGTGCAATTGCTGGTTATCCTGGGTCAAGCAGGATCCATTGAAGTTAGTGGAACTGAATGTGCATGTTTTTGGAGAGGTGGGTGGGAAACGGACTAGGTGGTGTAAAAACAATTGACAGCTGCTATACTCCCAACACCAGGGACCAAGGATTACTCTTCCCCCAATCATTCGTCATGTGTTTTCATTTCTGTGGTCCTTTTGATCATTTGTGACCATGCCGCTTGCGAGTTTGCAGTAAAATTAAACTATCACCGAGGAGCTTAGGCCAGTTCTTTTGAACTTGTACATTTCAGCGAATGTCAATGGAAGGGAATGAGAAGCTGGAACCCTGAGGCAATGGGCTATGTGGCTTCAGCTACCTACTTTCCACACTTGGATCAGCTATTTCAGCATTAGATGTGGACTGAATCTGTGAGGAGTTTAGTTCATTCAGAGCTGGGAGCTACATTTATCAGCGCCAATGTGGCAGAAAAGAATATTTCTGACTTGCATTACATTCTTGAGAGTAATCCTGCGGTGTACAATTGATAATACATTTTCGTAGCGGTATTTAGTTTAAAGATAAAGAATTTGTTGACTGAAGATCAAAGCTGGAGTAAGCCCAAGCTGTCAATTTACCAATTGTGTTAATAAGGGAATTCATTTGTTTAAATGTTTTAAATTTATATTCTTAAATCAAGGTGTGATAAGATTCCTCTGACACAGCTTTCCACCAGGCCTCACAGTGTGATTTGTAGGCATCTGACTTCCATTAGGGACAACACAGCAAATTACTGGTCACTCCATGAGTGTGTTATGGACCTGTTGTGCTTTATTGAAGTGAGATCGGGCCAGGTCGGAAACCAAGGATCAAATCTGGAGGAGACTTTAGATTGCTTAGCGTACCATCCGTTATCCATTTGAGAAATAAGCTTTTAATGGTGTTAGGGAATTTGGTTTGGACTTGGCAATGTGGTTGTTTGCCCAATGGTGTTCTGACATCTGTTATTACTTCAACTTCTTACCTACAATTAAACACTGCAACCTCCAAATAACTACATAGACTTGAGGGCATTAGTTTTGATTATTTTGTGTGTGTGTATATAATATATAACATTATTATATATGTATATAATATATATATGTGTGTGTGTGTGTATGTGTATATATATATATATATATATATATATATATATATATATATATATGTGTGTGTGTGTATATATATATATATATATGTGTGTATGTATTTATCTCTTGTTTATTATATTGTTTACACGACTATTTTTACATATTCTGTTGTGCTGGGGCAAGTAACAATTTCATTGTTCTATTTGGGACATATACGACACTAAAAGTCTTGACTCTTCAACTCTTACTGAGCTCGGGCTCCACTCTTAGCGTTTTTGTTGAGTTTGTGACTATCATGGAGCATCATCCACACCCTGAGTTGCGTTTGAATTAAAGGCAATTTTATTTTAGACATGAGTGGGTGCAGGTAAAAGGGATTGTGGTGGCCATTCGCTTGGTTCTGGATATAACCACTCCATTTCGAGTTCAGTTCACTGGTATGCCCACCAGCTGCGTGATGGGGGTCACTCTGCTCAAATCGGGTTCAATCCATTTACCTGCGTTTTTAAAAACACTCAACTTCTTTTCCATTGTATTGCATTGAGGGGCTTTTACATCAGCATAGACATAGTCCGAACAAGGGGCTCGACCTGAAAAGTCTCTCATTCTTTCTTTCCAGAGATACCACCTGTCCCGTTGAGTTACTCCAGCATTTTGTGTCTCTATCCGGTTTAAACCAGCATCTGTAGTTCCTTTCTACACATAGACATGTTTTAGATGTTCAATCAGTTTGCCAGACCTTTCATGCTCCTTCTTCCTCTTACATCCCCCTTAATGCCATTTTTTTTAAATTAGCAAAACAAAAGAACTCAGTGGATCAGGCAGCATCTTTGATGGGAATGGAGGGGCGATGTTTCGGGTTTGGGATCCTTCTTCAGATTACAAGCCCCAACTAACAAATTGTCCTTTGAACTTGAACTGATCAATAGGATTGATGGCAAATCGTGATCAAAACCTAACACCAATATCATAGCTCTAAGTTAATATTGTATAAATAGTTGTGCCAACACCTGTTGTGGCGGTGTTAATGTTCTGCATTATTATAGGTTGGGTGTACACAGCGGGGAGAACAATGTAATCCATCTGAATAAATCTGTAAATTCTGGCCTGTTCAATTTTTTTCCTGATGATGGTACAGGAAATAGATGACGAATAAAGAGGATTGAATGCTTCCGATTTGAAGGTGGAGCAGATGGGCGGAGTAAAGAAGTGTGATATAGATTTGATTTTGCACCTGCAGAAAGCGTAATTTGCTCGGCCCCATATAGGCATTGCAGTGTAAAGGCAAACAACAAATGATGAGCATCCATCTCTAGACAGATGAGAAATCTATTTAAAGATTTAGATGTGAGCAGGGAGCCTGTGGAACATGGTCACGTAGCCCTTTTTACATGGATATAATTAAATTTAGAGAGAAAGGAATATTACGGAAGTATTTAAGTACTTCTCTTCCGATGTGTTACATTTAGTGTAAGAGGTGAGACAATGGCGCAGCGGTAGTGCTGCTGCCTTACGCACCAGAGACCTGGGTTAGGCTACGAGTGCTGTCTGTGCAGAGTTTGTACATTCTCCCTGTAACCGCATGGGTTTTCTCTAGGTGCTCCAGTTTTCGCCCCCATTCCAAAGATGTACAGGTTTGTGGGTTAATTGGATTCGTTAGAATTGTAAATGGTCCCTAGTGTGTAGGATAGTGCAAGTGTCTGGGTGGTTGCTGGTCCGTGCGGATTCAGTGGGCCGAATTTATTTCGGCAAGGACATATTTCTGATGTTCGATCAGTTTGCCAGACCTTTCATTCTCCTTCTTTCCCTTGCATCCACTTACTTTGTGCAGAAGTTAATATTTCTATTTTTATCCACACTCTTGCATTTGTAACTTGTATGCTTGGGTATTTTACCTCTTGTTGTTCAAAAATCCAAATAAATTGAAACTGATAAAACCCAAGGTCTAAATTTGTCCTGATGTCAATACAAATATTCAAACTCTTAGCTTTGGTGCTTGAGCAAAGGGTTTTGGAACGTCTGATTGGAATTATCAGTGCATTTTGAACTTCACGAGGAAATTGTAATAGGTTGGATGGTAGTAGGCTAGTTTTTGCCCCACATTGTGACAAGTCTGCATGAGTAGTGATATTGCCTTCAATTTTAAGGTGATGTCTTGTTTATTTCCTATGTGTTTTCGTGTGGCCATGTAGATATCTGTTGTTTTTCCTCTAAATCTGTAAACCTCTGTTGGATAGACTGCTACCTGTTGTGAGATGGGAACAGGTCTTTTGTCCAGTAGCCTTTTGCAACGTAATTATGTTGACAGGTTGCAATCCAAATCACTCTTAGTTGGTCTCTGTAAATGACCCATCCCTGATTTTATTTTTGTCCATCAAATATCAAGGTTCATTGATAAAAAAAATGCCAAAGAATAACTTTTGGTGAGTTTGTTTGAAGAATGTGGTTAATGCATCAATGCTCTTTTCCCGAGCCAGTGGAGACTGACTAATTCAGTTGGCTCAAAATGTAACAGTTTAACTTGCCTCATTGAATTGGTAGTTTTGGTGGTCTGTTTCCCTGATGTGGACAATGAAGAGGTCACGTTAGAACATGTCTTGGGGGATGGGCACTGAATCATGTCTATAGATGGAGGTCAGGCAATGCTCTTGTGACAATGGTGAGTTGTTCTGTCCTTGTATTTCTGTATTAGTAGCGCTTTGTTGGAATCTGAATAGATGATTCTGCATGTTTGGTGACAGTCTTGGTAAAGATAAAGAGATCAGCTGCACGTACTTACCCAAAGTATTCTCCCACAGTATCTGGAGACACAAGAGACTGCAGATGCTGGAATCCGGAGCAAAGGAATGTGGTGGAGGAGATACAAGTAACTGCAAATGCTGAAATTACGAGCAAAACACAATGCTTGTAGGAACTCAGCAGGTCAGGCAGTGTCGGGGGGGTGACGTTTTAGGTCGGGGCCCTTCAGTATCCTGTCACGCTGAGTTCCTCCGCCAATTTATCCACCCCATCCATTGCCCATCCACGTTCTCCATGCTGCCTGACCAGCTGCATTACTCCAGCACTTTGTGCCCTTTTCTGACTTCCACATGGTTCGCTTTGCAGCAGGTTGAAACAGAATGGGTCTGCCTTCACCAGAAGGATTGAAAACACTTATCTGTGAAAAAGCTTATCCAGAATGTAAAAGGACAATTTACAATTATCCTGAAATGGCCCACATATGCGGGGGCAAGCGAGTCAGTTGTCTTTGCAGTAGAACTTTTTTTTAATGGCGTAAGAAACTCGTTCCTTATTCTACTTTATGACCAAGAGTTGAGTTAATGAAGATTATCCGTTGCATTGCTTTGTTCCTCCTACTTTCCTCGAGAGGGAACTGGAAGCAGAGTTATGAACCCACATCTTTTTCCTGGAATGTGCTGATACAATAACATATTTAGAGACCTTGACCTTCAAATAATGGTGATTGCACAAGGCAAATTGTGGTGCTTTTTATGCTTGATACTTGGATCCACTTCTGTGCTCTGCAGTTTAATTCAGGAAGATGTTTGTCATGTTTTGCTGTTTGCACATTGGCAAAATTGTTTGTTTCCTTTTCTGATTACAAATTTGTTCAATGTAATATACACCAGGGTACAATGAAGTTCCTTGCACAGGGTGAAGCTTATAAACATGCAGACAGTAATTAGTACAAAACAGCAGAATAGTGCACAGTGGTAGTGCAAAAACTGAGTAGTGCATATGAATATTCATGCACAATAATAAAATAACCAAATGAAGTAGACTTAAAAGTACATAGCCGTACCTATGGGAATGGGGTGTGAAATAGGTAATTGGTTCAGGAGGCATAGAATGTGATACAGTGTGGAAACAGGCCCTTTGGCCCAACTTGCCCACACCGGCCAGCAATGTCCCATTTACACTAGTCCAACCTGCCTGCACTTGGTCCATATCCCTCCGAGCCTGTCCTATCCATGTACCTGTCTCAAAGTTTCTTAAACACATGAATGTACCTGCCTCAACTACCTCTTCCGGCAGCTCATTCCATACACCTACCACCCTTTGTGTGAAAAGTTACCCCTTGGGTTCCTACTAAATCTTTCCCCCCCTCACCTTAAACCTATGTCCTCTGGTTCGTGATTCCCTTACACTAGGCAAGAGACTATGCGCCTCCCTGATTGATTCCTCTCATGATTTTGTACACCTCTATAAGATCACCCCTCATCCCCCTGTGCTCCAAGGAACAGAGTCACCCCTACTCAACCTCTCACTATAGCTAACCCTCTAGTCCTGGCAACATCCTTGTAAATCTTTTCTGAACCCTTTCAAGTTTGACAATATCTTTCCTCTTACATGATGCCCAGGACTGAACACAATATTCTAAATGCGGTCTCACCTACATCTTATACAACTGCAACATGACCTCCCAACTTCTATACTCAATACTCAGCACTGCCTCGAGGATATAAAGTGTTGGATGGCCCAGAACTTCCTCCATCTAAACAAGAGCAAGTCTAAGGTCATCATACTCGGCCCCTCGGAATCCATCAAAACGATAGCAGGCAGCCTTGGAAGCCTTACACCCTTACTCAAACCTTGGTGTGATATTTGACTCCGCATTGAAGTTGGAAGCCAGCTTTTAGGACAAACAAGTCAATGCTGTGGTAAAAGCTGGCTTCCAGCTTCGCACGATAGCTAAAATCAAACCATTCCTCCAATTTTATGACCTTGAAAAGATCATCCACTCGTTTATCTCATCCCGCCTTGATTACTGCAACTCCCTTTGCACTGGCATCAGCCAATCATCCCTGTCCCGCCTGCAATTGGTCCAAAACGCCGCAGCGAGACTTCTGACGGGCACCCGGAAAAGGGACGACATTACCCCGATTCTGGCCTCTCTCCACTGGCTCCCAGTGTGGTTCAGAATCAATTTCAAGCTCCTCCTTTATGTATACAAAGCCCTTAACGGGCTTGCCCCCACCTACATCAAAAATCAGCTACCACACCATTCTACCTTCAGGTCGGCCGACTGACCATCCCGCAGACCAGGTATAAGCTCAGGGGCGACCACGCTTTTGCGGTTGCAGCACCTAGACTGCGGAACAGCATCCCTCTTCTCATCAGAACTGCCCCCTCCATCGACTCTTTTAAGTCTAGACTTAATACTTATTTCTATTCACAAGCGTTTCTCGAGGTCCTCTGAGGGAGCACTGTATGTATGTATTTATGTATGTATTGTTAGATCTATGTACCACTGTTTGTAGCATGTTAGTACCTACACTGATGTAAAGCACTTTGGTCAACAAGAGTTGTTTTTAAATGTGCTATAGAAATAAAATTGACTTGACTTGACTGATGAAGACCAATGTGCCAAAAGCCTTTTTTGACCGCCTTATCTACCTGCGACTCGACCTTCAAGGAACCATGCACCTGCACTACTAGATCCCTCTGCTCTACAATACTCCCCAGAGGCCTACCATTTACTTTGTAGGTCTTGCCCTTGTTAGACGTCCCAATTTGCAACACCTCACACTTCTCTGCATTAAATCCCATCAACCATTCCTCCGCCCACGTGGCCAATCGATCCAGATCCTGCTGCAATCTTTCACAACCATCTTCACTATGCAAAACCACTCACTTTTGTACCATCAGCAAAACCATGCTGACTATCCCTAGCCAGTCCTTGCCCATCTAAATGCCTGTATAACCTATCCCTCAGAATACTCTCTAGTAACTTTCCAACTACAGATGTTAAGTTTACCGGCCTATAGTTCTCAGCATTTTCCCTGCAGCCCTTCTTGAAAAGAGGCACAACATTTGCCACCTTCCGGTCTTCTGGCACCTCTCCTGTATTTACGGGCGACTCGTAAATTTAATCCAGGGCTCCTGCAAATTTCTCTCTAGTTTCCCGCAATGTCCTCGGGCAAATCTGATCAGGCCCTGGAGATTTGTCTACCTTCATACAAGATGGTGCCATCAGTGTTTATTTGACGGTAATGCTGACTGCGCTCAAGATGTCCATTGACTGCCAAGTTCCTCCATTCTACTGTCTTTCTCCTCGATAAACACAGAGGAGAAATATTAATTGAGGACCTTGTCCATCTCCGGTGGCTCCACACAGAGGTGACCGCTTTGATCCCTGAGAGGTCCCACTCTCTCTCTCTAGTTACCCTTTTCCCCCTTATGTATTTGTAAAATCGTTTGGGATTTGGGATAGCCAGAGCTATCTGCTGGACCCTTTTTGCCCTTCTGATTTCCTTTTTCAGTTTACTCCTTAGTTCCCCAAAAAAACATTCTTAAGTCTGGACATCTGAACTTTTAAGCTGCTTAGTTTCTCCCAGTTAGGGGAGAGAAATTGAGAATGGCCAGGGTGACAGGCACCCTTGACAATATTTCGATTTTCCTGAGGAACCGCACCGTGAAGGTGGACTGAATAGAAGAAAGTTTCACGCTGTGATGGACTCTTTGCAGATGCAGGCAGTTGAGAGCAATGCACTTGCCAACCAGGCTGAGGGGCATCTCGTCAGAATACTTATTATAGCTCATCTGTAGAATTTCCTCTGGACCTGCCGAATCTTCTCGGGCGCCTAAGAAATTAAATATGCTGGTGTACTTTTTTTTACCACCCCATCAATGTGACGGGACCAGGTGATGTTGCTGACAATATGGATACTGAGGAACTTGAAGATGTCGACCGTCTTTACAACAGCTCCATTGTTGAGCACAGGGCTACGTTCTTCCCCTTGCTTCCTGTGGTTGATGATCAATTGTTTCATCTTATTGACATTAAGAGCTGGATTGTTGTCCTGACATTTCTTCTATTCCACTCCTTGCTCCACCTTTCCTCTCTCTAACCATGTTTCCTAGTGAAGACTGAGCTTAATTTTAGTTTAGTTTCGAGATACAGCGTGAAAGGTGGGCTTGAAGGGCCAGTAGAGTCTGCGGTGTCAAATGATCACGCTTGCACTAGTTCTATGTTATCCCACTTTTGTATTCTACAATAGGGGCAATTTGCAGAAGACAATTAACATCTAAGAAGTTCTTTGATTGTTAGGATGTCATTAAGCTGGAACGGGTGCAGAAAAGATTCACGAGGATGTTGCCAGGCTTGAGTTGAAAGGAGAGGCTGCAAAGGCTGAAACCTTTCACTGGTGTGTAGGAAGTTGAGGGGTGATGTTATAGAGATATATAAAATTGTGAGGGGCTTAGATAAGATGGATGGTCACAGTTTTTCCCCAGGCTAGGGACGTCCAAAGCTAGAGGCCATAGATTTAAGTTGGGGGGGGGGGGGTTTAAAAGGCACTTGAAAGGCATTTTTATTCCACAGACCACACAGGTGCCATGTATAGAATGTGCTGCCAGAGGAAGCTGTAAGAGCTTTAGCCTCTTTTTACTATGTTTAAAAGACATTTGGATAGAAAAGGTTTGGAGAGATATGGGCCAAATGCAGGCAGATTAGGACTAGCTCAGATGGTGATCTTGGCTGGTATTTGTTTATTATTATCGCATGTACCGAGACACAGTGAAAACCCTTCTTTTTCGTGGCATGTTGGCATGTACAAGTTGGGACAAAGAGCCTGTTTCCCTGCTGTATTCTGACTTAGTTTTTTTGCTTTTCTTCAAGTCCTTTCTCTGATTAGTTCAAGCAGCAATGTGGGCCAGAAGACGAACCAGTTTCTTTCCTGCTCAACAATGTTTAATGAGGTCAGATTGTGCTTTACAGTAAGATTTTAAATGCAGTTTTTATTTTTATTTTGCAACGCATTTTGAGGGATTGGACGGTGTTCAATGAACAAGAGTCACGTTATAACTTCATCAAAAATATATTTGCGGCCCCCTTAGTTTGAATGGAACTGAGTCTGTAACAAATGTATCTGACCTTGAGTTTACTGTTCCAGTACTGGGATTGATTTGAGTCTATGTAGTGGTGGTCTCTGATTTCAGGAGAAAAAAATGAAGCCAATCTGGGTGTGAAGTATTTACCTTTGTATCTTTTTTAAAAATTTTAATGCTTTAAAAAAAATTCTCACCTGCTATTTCGAGTAAAGCTGGAGAGGTTTACAGAATCCAGTGTTAACTTTGACATTTCTTCATTGTCAATATTCTGGTTTTCACAGACTGACACCCAAGGCATGGCAATTATAGAAATCACACTTGCTTGGGGCAGTGGTGGCCATTTTGAAAAATTACAATTGATTTTAATTAGCCTTCAAACACTCTCCCTGATTCTCTCCCCCACAATCTCCAGCAGACAAAACTCCACCCAAACATCCAATCCATGTAATCCTATAATAATCCAAAGGGATCTTATAGAGGTGTACAAAATCATGAGAGGAATAGATCAGGTAGGCACGTAGAGTCTCTTGCCCAGTGTAGGGGAATCAAGAACCAGAGGACATAGGTTTAAGGTGAGGGGGGAAAGATTTAGTAGGAACTTGAGGGGTAGCTTTTTCCACACAAAGGGTGATTGGTGTATGGAATGAGCCACCGGAAGAGCTAGTTGAGGCAGGTAGAATTGTGTTTAAGAAACATTTAGACAGGTACATGGTTAGGATAGGCTCACCACAGGCAGGCGTCGGCCATAATTTTGGGTTGAATCTGTCCCCGTGGCCTTGTTCTGCATCCTTTTTACTATTTTGCATTGGGTTAATTTTTTGGAATCACTGTTTAAAAAGCCTAAATATAATGGCTCTTGCCAAGGGCTAGCCAGAGTTGAACTCTTTGAACTGCCTTCAGGTCTTTAATATTAGCTTGCTTTCTGCATCCAGACCAGGACATTGAACTCGAGGCTGTGGTCTAGAGTTTAAAAAATCTGAAAATGGTTTTCTTTGATTTTGAATATATCTTGGATGTGTCACTTTTTCCTTTTGCAAATGTGAGTTTATGAATATAGTTGATTGAAGGATTATACGGATTTGAATAACTATATTTAGAGTCAACATAGCCTTTGACCCAACATGTTCAATTCCCCAGTGACGTTAGTCCTTTTATATTTTGCTCGCCCTTTATTCACATCAACATCCCCCGGATTCTGCTACTCACCTACACACCAATTAACCAGCCAATTCGTACATCTAAAGGATGTGGGAGGAAATCTGAGTACAAGGATGGAGCCTATGTATTAATTGGGTAAATGTGGGAGCTCCACATAGGAATGAATCCAGCAGCCCGACTGGTTGGATACAAAATGCTGGAGTATCTCAGCTGGCCAGGCAGCATCTCTGGAGAAATGGAATAGGTGATGCTTCAGGCCGAGACTCTTCTTCAGGCTGCGAGTCAGGGGAGAAGGAAACTAGAGGTACGAAAAGGTTTGGTACAAATCGGAGTCCGCACCGATATGACCAAGGAAAGATGGAGCCCCCAATGGTCCATTTGTTGGCTGTGGAAGAGGTGATAACAAGGGGATTTATATGAATGCAAATAGTGGAACTAGCAGGACGACGGCCCTGCTAGTTGCAGCACTGTGCTGTTGGTGTAACATCACAAGTATGGTAGGAAGTCCATGGTCTAATGCAATTCTCGAGATAGTCAAGACCAAAAAGTTCCTTGATTTTAATTGTTACTTTGGAATGAGTTGGCTGAAGTTTAATAGTTCGTCTCAGACTAATGGGCTAGGAACAAGAAACAATCTTAATAAAAATGTGACGAAAGGTAACTGTTCATGGACCCTTGTGATAGCTAAGAATTGAGAGCATCAGAAGATGAACCAAGGATATTGGTATGAACACAGATTGTTGTAATAGCATTACTACCAGGACTATTGGATAGAAATATGCCGAATATATGCACCAAAACAATGACCACCATTTTTTTCTTTTTGTTACAATATAGACTCCCATAAGTCCAGTAAAGGTGAAGAAAAACACAAACATAAAGAGCACAAGCACAAGGAGCACAAATCAAAGGATCGGGATAAAGATCGTGCGAAAACGAAGCACAGCTCCTCCAGTTCCAAGAACCATAGCAACAGGTAGCTGTGATCACATGTACATTTTTGTTTTGTTGCAATCTCTTGCCATATTTGAGTGTGAACAGAAATTGAAACTTGACCATATGCTGTATTTGATTAGGCTTTGCATTGGTAACATAGTAAAGTGACTGATTAACATGTATTCACAGTGCCTGTTGAGGTTGTTATCATGGCTGTATACTGGGTTGTTAATGCTGTTCTGGTAAGTAAATGAAAACTGCGTACATAAACGATGTCACTGATGGGTGTATTTGCAGATATCCCCCACGTTCACTTTTCTGGGGTGTGGTGTCAAGGGTACCTTGGATGCTTGGGCAGTGGGATAATTTTAACTTTCCATGACCTTGGTGATCATGTCTGTAAGATGTCAGTTATGGATCTGATTTGGTTGATTGTGATGGAATAGAAACTATTTATTTCTTGCTCCATGGTCCATAATGCCTCCAGTGCTAGTCTGGCTGAGGTCAGCTATTTTGTTGTAGAAATTAGTAGCTTAGAGCAAACAGAACTGCAGGATGCAGCTACACAGTTGTGGCTCAGTACATTTGACTTTGTTATCTACCCAACTCGGTTAGAGCGCAGAGGGCTGGAGACTGACCAGCTCAGACTTTGTATGCTCATGGCCTGGAAGGAAGGCGAAAGCAAACTTGATTCAATCGTCAAATATCTTTGTTGTGCCAGGGTGGTGGACTGTGGAGATATGTGGAACTGCCGTTGGCTAGCACTCACTTTCTTGCTAAAGGATGGAACTGCATTCAACAACAACACCGCGTTCTCTTTTATCAATGATTTAGTGGTGTTTTATTTGTCACATATGTAGCTACAGTAAATATGCAGTGAAATTCTTTTTGCATATATTACACTTGCACCCGTGCCATTTTTGAAAGTCCAAACTCTGGTTGGCCCACCCACTCGATGTCCAGGAACAGTTCCTGTGAACTGGCGTTCCTCTCCTCGTCTGGTTGTCTGTGTCCCGTGGGCACCTCCTGCAGCCGACTTTAAAGTTGCTGGAAGCATCACCTCGGTTCACCCTCCTCCTTATCGCCCGACGTCTCCTGGTTACGCCCTCTGACGAACCTTTGGGCGGGTTACCGGTGCGGCCGACTGACAAGCCTTCGGGCAGGTACCACCAGACCTGGATCTATGCATGTGGTGTAATGCATTATATACAAGATAGAAACCAGCTTGGTTGTGATTCCCATCAGATTTACACAGTTGGTGTTCGTATTCACAGACAAAATAGCCCTTCCTTTCTCAAAACCCTGATGTTCACCACTGACTGGAACAACAGTTTTTCTTGGAAAGAATGGATTAAGATTAACAAAAACATGCGAGTGCTAACCCTAGTCACAGGCAGCTCCAACAATTCCAAACACTTATACAACATGGGGGCAGGTTTGGTTAAGTTGACATATCTGAGCTGTGGGAGCAAATGTGGAGAATTTGGGCCAGATATGAAACATAAGAATACCGCACAGGAACAGGCTTTTTGGCCCATATTGTTTGTGCTGTAAATGATGCCATTAAACTGATCTCATCTGCCTGTATATTATCCTTATCCCTCTATTCCCTACATTCCATGTGCCTATCCAAAAGGCTCTTAAACTCCACTATCGTATCTGCCTCCACCACTGTCCCTGGTAGTGCTTTCCAGACCTCTACCATTCAATGTAAAAAAAACCCAAAAAAAACGCCCTTTATAGCTATGTCCTCTAGTTTTGGGCATTTCCACCCTGAGAAAAAAGATCTGGCTGTCTACCGTATCTACACCTCTTATAATTTTATGTATCTGTGTCATCTCTTGCATATTTGTTGCATGGAAGCTTGTATCATGCAAGCTTGCCACTGATTTTCTGGCCACTGGTGCTCTGTTACCATCTTTAATCCAGACAAAATTACAAGAGCGCACTTGCAATCCCCTGGCTAGAGCTGGCAGATCCATTCCCATAGCCGGCTTCCGTGCGCCGGGACCTCGGCCGAGGCGGACTGTTCCTGTGCCGGGACCTCTGTTAGTCCGGCAAAATGGTTAATCCAGATAGAAAGGATCTGGAACCAAGGGCGCTGGAAATTTGGTGGTGGACCTGTACTGCAAATGTTGATTTCTGAATTTGAATCTTACACTTGTTTGGAAAGCAGCCCTCTTTAGCTTCCTGCACAGGTTGTTGGTGGATTTAAATAGTACCGAATGCTGAGCTCTCTATCTGGGGAATACCTTTATGTTATTGCCTCTTGTTTTTCAGTGCTAAATGACAAGCCATGAGCTCTGCAGGAAATCTTTACCAATGCCGTAGCTATAGATAGAACAATATACGTCGTGCTTGTGGACATTTGGTCAATTTTCTCAAGGCGTCCTGCAATAGTTCTTGCTCGAGGAAGAAGAGCTCAAATTAATATTTCCCTGTAGTCTAGAACTAGCTTACAAACTTGTAACTTGACTTTCTTGTTTCCTCTCTTCTTATCCATTTAACATCAGAAGCATTTCTTGCAAAGGCCTTATTTTCAGGCTCATCCTGGAGTAGAAAGCTGGCAATCTTGGCTGTTAAGTTAACTGTGTGCAGCTATTCTATTATAAACTGCTCGGGTTTGTTCTGAAAGTCCCTTATTTATTCTTGCCAAATGTGGCAATAGACCTGATACTTAACTGAAGAGATTAACCTGTTTTCATTTGGAGTGTGAAGGAGGTATGTGTACGTTTTGTGCACATTGAAGCTAAACCTAACCTGATGGGTATATAATTTGGAGAAGTTCTGGAATTTTTCCCTCTCCCCCATATCACCCAAAGGCAATATTAATTGTTCCTTGGAGATGGAAGGATGCTGGGTTACAATTTAAACAAAACAAAAAAAAAGAACACAACGTGCTGGAGTAACTTAGCGGGACAGGCGGCATCTCTGGAGAACATGGATAGGTGGCGTTTTAGGTCAGGCCCCATCTTCAGACTGGAGTCTGTTCTCCAGAGATACTACCTGACCCACTAAGTTACTCAAGTTCTTCGTCTTTTTTTATCAAGAGTTTCTCGGTTATTTCCACCAAAAGAGTTCACATTGAACCTGGAACTCTTGTTTGCCTGCCCTTTTCTTTAATTTATTTATTTTGTCAATAAGGAAAGTCCAGAGTATTTTCTTTTCGCATTCATTAACCTGTTATAGTACATATATAATCTAGTACAGCAAGTTCCAGTTGTGAAATAAACTCTTGCCCACTATCATATGTGTCATTGTTTGGTGGAAACTCCAGAATACTTACCAGGGGCCATTTTGATCATTAGTGATACAGGTCCACCACAGATTACCTGGCACGCATGGTTCCAGAGCTATTCCAGATTATCTGTTTTGTCAAACCCATAGAGGTCATGGCCTTGGGGGCGCCGATGTACCAGCCCGCAAAGTCGGCTGCAGAAACTGTCCATGGGAACAAATCTGCCTACACCGGCCAGGCTGGGGATCCAGAGCCCCGGCCACTGGGATCTAATTCGACCTGATAATCGGCGCGGAATTCTCCATTTTGGTTGTTTATTTTCGTTTTGGTTAGTCTAGTTTTTGGTTTTTAGTTTGTGTTTTGGGGGGGGGGGGGGGTTGAAACGGGGCTTGCTGTCTCTCCCTGCGGGGGAATGCGACTTTTATGTCGTATTCCCCTTCTCTGCCTCCGTCTGCGCTGAGGCCTAATGGCGGAGCTGGCGACCTCGAGGCTCAGGAGGCAGAGCCCGCCGGGACTCGCACTGAGCTCGCTCCCGTGAGGACGGCCCGGCTCGGGGCTGGAACAGGGCTTTCGTGAGGGGCTGTGACGGCCGGCCCGAGGAAGGAACGGTGCTCCCGTCGGCGTAGCCAGCGCGAGGGAGGAGCGGTGCCCGGTCGGGGCGGCCCAGCCTGAGGAAAGAGCGGTGCCCGGTCGGGGCGGCCCAGCCTGAGGGGGGAGCGGTGCCCGGTCGGGGCGGCCCAGCCTGAGGGAGGAGCGGTGCCCAGTCGGGGCGGCCTGGCGCGAGGGAGGAGCGGCGGCCTGGCGCGAGGCTGAGACGGTGGCAGTACTCACGTGAGGGCGATCCGGCTCGGGGCTGGAACGATGCTCCGGGGGCTGGGACGGCAGTTCTGGTGGCGGTGGCCTGAGACCGGGGGTTCGGCCGCGGGCCAGCGGCTGCGTCAGCAGGTCTGGTGAGCGGCAGCTTCGACTACCCCGGGCCGCGGTGTTTGAGCCGCGAGGACAGGTTTTAACATCGCCCGGGGGGTATCGCCTCAGCGCAGAAGGAGAAGAGGAGGGAAGAGACTGCAGCCCTAAGACTTTTGCCTCCATCACAGTGAGGAGATGTTGGGTGGACTCACTGTGGTGGATGTTAATATGTGTTTATTGTTGTTTTTTATTGTATTGTATTATATTATATGTATGACTGCTTAAATTTCGTTCAGACTTCGGTCTGGATGACAATAAAAGGCTATTCTATTCTATTCTATTCTATGAGGTCAATATCGGCCGCCTCGCCCAGCCCCCAGGGGAGTTGTCCAGATTAGAGGGGGCGCGGACCCCCAATTGGTGGTGGGCCTTTATTGAACTCTTGAATACGAAACAACATTCATATGATCTGATGACAATGATGACCCTTTTCTTTCCCACTGGTTAATTTAAGAATGCAGGAAGTATACATCCCCACTTAATCACATTTATACGGTTGTGATTGGTGTTAATAAATCTCTTCTTTCATAGATGGCATCTTTCACTGTTTATAGTTGTTTCCACTCATTTTCACAGAAAGTTATGACCTATGATGATTCATTTGTGCTATCATAAAAGCAGGTGTGTAGGCACAAAACAAGGGGGCCTAGAATAAACATCTGATATCTGTTTCTTTACGGTAGTCATTTTCTGCTGTATGGGAATAATTATAGCTGCGTGTTTAAATGGTTGAGATTGGATTTTTCTGATTCCACTGTGGAATAAATTGCAGGAGAAGTATACACCTTTGTGTGTGGGTGTACTAAGCCACTTTATACTGTGCGTACAATTCTCTCTGCCAGGAGAGCTAGACAGAAGGGATGTAATATTTTAGAGCAGGGTAAATCAGATGTGCTAGAAATTATTTTCGCACACGGGTGGTAGTGGAAATCTTCAACTTGTTCTGCTTAAGGGCTAGATAGGCTGGGTGAATGGGCTGAACAAGCACGAAGGGTCGAATGGCCTACCCCTTTCTCTTTTGAAATGCTAATTGGCATTATCTTGTTAACGACGTGTCTGAGTGATCTTAGCATATGATTTTATTGTAGTCAGATTTACAAGAGCTTCAAATTTTACAAAGGTTTGCGGCATTATAGCAGTAGCAGACTGTCAGTTCATTTGTACAGATGGTATATTCCTTCTGCTCCTTTAAGTTATTCATATACATGATTTCACTGCATTTTGGTAAATCTTTTACGGTAGAAGCTGTACATGTACGTCTTTCTCTCTAATGGGCGGCACGATGGCAGCACCAGAGATCTGGGTTCGATCCTAACTACGGATTCTGTTTGTATGGAGTTTGTTTGTTCTTCCCGTAACCTGAATGGGTTTTCGTCTACACTCCAAAGATGTACAGGTTGGTAAACTAATTGGCTTGGTAAAATTGTACATTTTCCCTAGTGTGTGTAGGATACTATTAGTGTGCTGAGATCACTGGTCGGCGCAGTCTCAATGGGCCGAAGGGCCGGATTCCACGCTGTATCTCTAAACTAAACTCTCCACGTTACTGCCATTTATAGACTTGCAAAGTATAAGCCCTATCAATCCCAGGCTCATTTCCCCTATCTACCAGTTCATAACCAAACCTACATGGCTTACTTGGTTGCGTTCTGTGAGCGACCCAATCCAGATTACTTATTCACACTTTTACTTCCTTGTGCATGCTCGTAGCACATCTTTTCCGCAGAATAGTAGGGACACTATTCTTGGTCAAGGATGCGGAATACTTGTCTCTGGCTCATTTTCACCTTGCAGAGAATTGTGTCAAAAGGAATGTGTAGGAAAGAACTGCAGATGCTGGTTTAAATCGACTGAAGAAGGGTCTCAACCCGAAACGTCACCCATTCCTTCTCTCCAGAGATGCTGCCTGACCCGCTGAGTTACTCCAGCAATTTGCGTCTACCTTGTGCCGTAAGGAACTTTAACATGGACTATCTCACTAATTTCCTCTTCTAAAATGAGAGATTTGAACATTTTTGTATGGTGAATAGTCATGGTGATTAAATTACAAGTTTTGTAATCTAGAGGCCAATACTTTAAACTTTTTGGCATATTCTTCAGCGATACAGCATGGAATCGGTTCCTTTGGCCCACCAAATCCACACCGTATACTAGCACTATCCTACACACGGACAATTTACAGTTTTTTACCAAAACTCAATTAACCTACAAACCTGCACGACTTTGGAGTGTGAGAGGAAACTGGAGCACCCAGGGAAACCCCACATCACGGGGAGAATGTACAAACTTCGTACAGACGGCGCCCGTAGTAAGGATCGAACACTGGTCTCTGGCACTGTAAGGCAGCAACTACCCCTGTGCAGCCCGGTGGAATATAACGTCAGTTCTGGATTTGCAAAAAAATCATCATTTATAATGACACTTAATGCTTTAATGTCATTCAAGGGGAAAAAATCCATCTCTCCTTTCTAGTCTGGCCCAAGTCTTGAAACCTACCAAAACCTACACTGGCACTATCTAAACACACAGAGGTATACTCTGAAGTAGCATAGCAATAGCAGTGCAGCTCGATCTGAAGCCAATTACGGAATGGACAATAAATGCTAGTCAAATTGGTATTACCAGGAAGTGAGGTGTTCCTGACACTTGTGTCGTTCAAATAAATGAGAGGTTTATTTGCCAAAGCCTTTTGTGTAGCTTTACTGAAAATCTTCTTTGGGTAGTTCAAAGCAGTAGCTCCTACATGAAGCTCATTTAATACCTGCATTTTTTTACGTATCTCAATTTCCGTTACCAATGCAGACAAACAAATTAGAAGGTGATTTATAAGGTACTGGATTATGATGCTCATAAAGCTATTCTTCAATGTTGCAATCAAATTCAGTCAAGGACCTGATTGGAAATATTCTTAACCATCTTATGGTGAAGTCTGTGACTTCATTGTTTGTTCTCTTCAAATTGAAAGTAGCCACTTTCGACTTTAGAGATACAGCGTGGAAACAGGCCTTTCGGCCCTTCGAGTCCGCACCAACTAGCGATCAACCCATACACTAGCACTATCCAACACACAAGGGATAATTACAGTTTACAGAAATCAAGTAACCTACAAGCCTGTATGATTTTGAAGTGTGGGAGAAAACCCACGCTGTCACAGGAAGAACATCCAAACCCCGTATAGACAGCGCCTGTAGTCACAATCTCACTCTGGTCTCTGTGAGGCAGCAACTCTACCACTGCTCCACTGTGCTGCCCTATTGGGGGTGAAGGACAGGATGGAGGGCATGTTGTGGGAGAGGAGTTTACACTTTTTAGTTTCCTTTTGTCCGTGCTCTTTTCTTGAACATTCTTGAAATTGTCAGTGTTGGCTGCATTTTTTTTTTCCCCTAGACAATCTAAAATTTAGTTGCTAATAGTTTTTGGAATGTCTCTTCCAGATGTGTGACAACTAGGCCCAACAAAAACAAGGGTGCTAGTTTGTTCTTGTGCTGTTATTGAAACTTGGGTCCTTGTTTTTAATAAAAAATGAAGTAAGGAAATTAGTGCAGATATTGACTTCCAAATAATAGTGACAGAGTACAAACTTGCAGTATAAATGAAGTTCAACCACCTTCATCTTCCAACAGTTTAGTTTCGAGATACAGCACGGAAACATGCCCTTCAGCCCACCGAGTTTGCGCCGACCAGCGATCCCAGCACACTAACCATCACACAATTTACAATTTGACCAGGCCAATTAGCCTACAAGCTTGTACATCTTTGGAGTGTGGGAGGAAACCGAAGCAACTGAAGAAAACCCCTGCAAGACACAGGGAGAATGTACAAACTCCGTTCAGACAGCACCTGCAGTCAGGATCAAACTCGAGTCCCTGACACTAAGACAGCAACCCTACTGCTGTGCCACCGTGCCGCCACTGATACATCCCTTGTTTGACCCACACACCAGCAGCCCAGTGTGCTGGTGCTAGCTTTGACAGTGTTAAATTAGGTGAAAAAACTGTAAAACAAAAACACGTCCTGACCTTTAGTGGGGCAGCATTTACTGTATGACGGAAGACCTGCTTCAACTCCTCCCATACCATTATATCAATTAAATATGCAGGTTTGAATATTTGTAGTGAGGAAATCGTATTGTAGCCTTTGCCGGATTCCTTTGGCATGTATAGATGTTTGGCTTTGTCCCAACATGCAGTTCTTACTGCTTCAGCTGCATCTCTTGGTTTCAGTAATTTAAACTGAATTTTCTGCTTGATGAAAGTATTCTTCCAGGAATCTTTAGTTGGATCATGTCCTTTCTGCCCCAAGTGCCTGCAGTAGTTCCAGAAATTTGGCGTGTATGTTATCACCCTACATGCCAAAATACTTTGAGATTGGCTTCTTGACACAATGTAAGAAAAAGCAGAGCACAACTCATGGTGGAAACAAAAAAACACTGAAATAGTTGATCACACCAATCAGTCCTTTGTGTGAGCAGACTATTCCCACATCCTTTTCTTCCTCTTTTGCAGGAAAACTATAGATGAGTACTGTTCCATATCAGAATTGCTCAATGCCCGATATAGTAATGCATATGGGTTGCAATTCTAAAGTTTGATTTTGGTCCAACTAGGTTTTAGAAACTTGAATATAATCTGTATGCATTTTTTTTATCATGAGTTTAGCACATGAGAAAGTACTCCCATCAGTTACTAATTTTTGTTAGAAAACTTTGTATCTTCCTAGATTTTTTTTAGTTTCTGTTATGGTCACATGTACCAAGGTACAGTGAAAAGCACTTTTGTTGCATGCTATCCAGTCATCGGAAAGATTTGCAATCAGGTTGTCCACTGTGTACAGATACAGGATAAAGGGAATAATCTTTAGTGCAAGACAAATTCCAGTAAAAGTTAGTCTGAGGGTCTCCAATGAGGTTCAGTTGCCTGAATCTGGAGGTGTGTGTTCAAATGTATGTCAATGGAAGGGAGGTTGGTTTGCGTGATGGTCTAGGCTGCGTCCACAATTCTCTGCAATTTTGTGCGGTCTTGGATGGAGCTGTTCCCAAATCATGCTGTGATACATCCCGATAAAATCCTTTTCGACGGCACATCTGTGAAAGCTGGTGATGGTAGTTGGGGGGGGGGGGGGGGGGGGGGGAGATTGCAACCTTCACGTGGTCTGCCCTGTTTCGACTAATGCAATCAACTCGACGTGCACAAACGGAAGATCAAATAGAACAAGTTGTCCAACAACTTTAGGCTGTGCACGCCACACGAAAGAAGAAGAAGGGTTGTTGGGGTCATGCCGAATTTCCTAATCCTTCTAAAGAGGCATTGGTGTGCTTTCTTGGCCATTGCTTCTATATGGCTGGTCCATGACAAGTTGCTGGTGATATTTAATCCTAGGAACTTGAAGCTTTCAACCATCTTTGCTTCTTGAAGTCTGTCTTGCTGACATTGAGGAAGAGGTTTTGCCTTGGCATCAGGAGAATCCCGGCAACCCATGGCCAACCCCACCAGCAGGTCTGGCTCGCCCGCCGTGGACTGTACGCCCACACCACGCGCGCGGATAGGGAACCCACCTGATAGGCCTGTCTTGCCTGCCCAGAGAGGAAAGAGTTGGACTGAGGGCCGGTAAGCAGACCAGCTGCGAGAGGGAATGCACTGCCTCAACGATGGGAAGGGCTGCTGGAAATCTTGCAACAGCCTGGGGCTCGGCTGGACCGGGCACCGCTCCAAGAGGCTGAACGTGTGAACCGGACGTGGCCTGCAGCGGAAGAGGAGCAACAGAGGAAACCACGGTTAGGTTTAGTTTAGTCCGACGCTGCAACGCAGCCATGACAATGGGTCTACATGGTCAGGTCAAGAACCCAGCACTTATAACAACTGGGAATCTGGTGACTACTTGGAGAGTAGTTAATCTGTGAAACTCTTTGCCACAGAGGGCTGTGGAGGCAAAGTCAGTGGATATGTTTAAAGGCAGAAATAGACATATTCTTAATAGAACGTGTGTGAAGGGCTATGGGGAGAAGATTGGAAAAGGTAGGTATTAGGCAGAGATCTGCCCTAATTGAATGGTGGAGTGGACTCGATGGGCCGATTGGCCTAATTCTACTCCTATAACTTGTGAACGTGTCTCTGTATACTATCTCAGTGTACTAGTACTATACACGTACTGTATCTGAGATGCTTTTATAAGATGTATCTAAGTGCTTATGCATTGTGATTCTTGTACTGAACTGTATACAAGAATTAATTTCATTGTACAGGTGCACAACCTTTTATCCGAAAGCCTTGGGACCAGACACTTTTCGTAATTCAGAATTTGTCGGTTTTCGGAATGGAAATTTTTTAGCGTAGATCTTAATGGCTGGCTCAGTGGTAGAGTGCTCGGCTCTTATCCGCAAGGTCGCGAGTTTGCGCCTTGATCCCGGCAGTTACTCGGTCGCGAGTTTGAGTCTTCAATGTAGTTTTTTCTTGCAGAATAAATGTTTGTATGAAATGCAGTGTAGGAGAGGTGTACTGACTGTATGGGCAGAACGTTGGAAGTGATTGCCCACCAGTCTAAAAAGCCGCTGTGTCTCCCTGTCCCTGGGATAGCAGGGGGCGATCAAACAGCACAATACCCCCCTCCCCCTCCAACTCCAGAGGAATCCGCTCCCCGATGGGCCGCTACGGCGACAAGTGGCAGTTTGCCCACAGCCCGAGCTGCGCCCCCTCATCCGCCACCCCAAGAACAAGACGTACCTTGCACACCATCAGCTTCTGCCCCTACGTGTTCCTCTGGAGTTGGAGCGGGGCTGGGCTGGAGTTGCTGCTGGCTGTGGGTCTCTGGGATCTCCGTGCTTGCAGTGGGCCTGGGGGTCGGTGTCCCGTTGGTCCTGTCGTCTCCGGCCACCCCCCTGGACTGGAGCTGAGACTGGGAACTGTACCGCCCTTGCCCCCTCCCTCTGCAACTGCAAACAACCCCACTCTCCTGCAAGGGTGGTACAGTTCCCGGAGGATGGCAGGTGGCCGGAGACGTCAGGACCAACAGGAACCCGCTCCCCGATGGGCCCCTACGACGACCCGAGCTGCGCCCCGTCATCTGCAACCCAGGTTCCTCTGTAGTTGGAGCGGGGCTGGGCTGGGCTGCTGTTGGCTGTGGGTCTCTGGGATCTCCGTGCTTGCAGTGGGCCTGGGGGTCGGTGTCCCGATGAGGGGGCGCAGCTCGGGGAACGGCTTCTGGTGGTCCTGACGTCTCCGGCCAGTTTGCAGTTTTCCTCTGGAGTTGGAACGGGGCTGGGCTGCTGCTGGCTGTGGGTCTCTGGGATCTCCGTGCTTGCAGTAGGCCTGGGGGTCGGTGTCCCGTCTCCGGTGACTGGCACTGACCTGCTGGTATCGCCGACTTGAAGACAGTGCAAAGCCCCCGCGCCGGTGCAATGAGCGGGGAGCTGGAGAGGGGAGGGAAGGGGTCACACACATGGCCGGGAAGCAGAGGGGTGTAGGTGGGGTGAAACTGAAGTGAGCGACAATCTGTTGCTCGATACACTGTGTATCGTGAGTCTACCGTGGGAACGCATTAACTCAGCGGGCAGGCAGCAGCATATTGTCAATTATTAACCCTCCCGCGCAATATGCCCTCACCTTCTCTTTTATGAATGGGGATTTAGTTCCCCTTTCTTCAAGGACCGACCGAGGTTCCGCTGTCACCTCTGCGGGCCGCCCTCAGTGAACGTTTTCAAGGACCTTTCTTCAAGGACCGAAAAAATGGCCGCTATTCGGAGGTTTTCGTTATTTGGATCTTCGGATAAAAGGTTGTGCACCTGTACCATGGTACATGTGACTAATGATTGTATATATAAATAAAAAAGGTTATGAGGTTAAAGGTTACAATCATCTTCCAGTACTCCATTTCATCATTATTTGATATCCGGCCCACTACGGTGGTATGTGCACATTTATAAATTGAGTTGGGCTTATATTTGGCTGTGCAGTCATAGGTGTATAAGGAATAAAGAATGGGTATAATTTCTGGTATCTGGTATAATTTCTAGTGTAATTTGCATATCTTTCGGTATCCTGAGAACCTCTGTGTCATGATGTGTCCAATAGCATGTCGAATGGACATCAAAACTTAAGATACTGAAATAGTAGATCAAGCAGAAAAGTCATCAATGAAATTTTTTGTCTGTTTCTCTATGTACTTGGTCTGATTTGGTCTATTTCTAATATTTTTTGGTTTTAACTAGTATTTCCAGCATCAGTAGTTGCTTTGCTATTGTAAAGGGCCTCGGGAGCTAGTATGAGACACAACTGCTGTCTACTATGAACTTCACTGTCTAATGCCATCCTTTCCTAGTCCTCATCCCCCCTCCCCCCTCCCCCCCCCCCCCCACCCACGCACGTGCGCACAATCTCACAGACACAGATGCACACATGCCCGCACACACGCGCCTCGCCTGTGGATTCTTAACAGTGGCTTGTAGTAGACATTTGTAAACCTGAAGCTCCAAGTTCCTTTGTTCCATATAATCCAGTCTTTTCTTATTAAAGGTATAGTTATCACCAAAGATTATAGAGCAGAGCAAGATGCGCCACTCTGCGAAAAAAGCGTAGTGTGACATGGGTATGACATGACGCCATTTTATTGAGCAGCAATTTACAATAATATTAATAAAATTTACAATAATATTAACTAAGTATGTGAAGTGATCGCTGCTCTATAAAACACTGTTCCCTACAACACAGATTACACCAAAGATGATTGAGCGGAGGATCCTCTAGCATCTTTGCATTTCCCTGCGACCTGATGTAAGAGCAGATTGTAGAACAGTGGAGTCCGTCCCCACTATCAAAGATGTCGCGTTTGGCATAAATAAATGGCAGCGTGACGTTCCGTTACGTATTAGACGTCAGTCCATTGGGTTTTGGAGGAGTGGTCTATCTTGCTCTGCTCTATAATCTTTGGTTATCACTGTTTGTTAATATTGTGCAGTCTTGCGTTTACTGGCCTGAATTTCATCTGACATGTGTTTTTGCCTTTTCTATCTCTTTCCCATATGTTTTCCTATTATGCCTTGGTAGTTCAAACCTGTTTTAATCAAAACCCCCAAAATGTAATACTCCTTACTTTCTCACCTAAATTCCTGAACTAGCTTCTTAGATAAAAATGTACTCGGCCTGTATGTTCCCTGTCCATTGCATTTCCTTTACCCTCAATTTATGTGATCTCCATTCAGAATGTAAGTAATGAGTCAAGAGCAGTTTTCCTTCTTGAATTTCACATTAACTACTTTGTACATTTTCACATTAACTACTTTCACATTAACTACCTTGTAAATGAAATGCTACTGCCACATGAAATGGCTGCCATGCAATTATCTAGATTACTCTGGCTCTCTTACAATCAAACTTGTTGACAGTACTGCTATTAAGTAATTGTCATGCATATAACATCTGTAACATATATGTGAACCTCCCGTTATTACTTTTTTGAGAAATTGCCTTCTGCTGGGAGAATATCATGATTTTTCCAAGCAAAATACACTTCTCCACCTCATTTTATGTCTAATTCATTGGCTGAAGTTGTGTGTAAATTTGAATATTGCATGAACTGGAATCAATAGCACCCTGGTGCATATTTTTCAAATTGCTGTTTTACTCTCCTCAGTTTCCAGATTAATTAATTATAGTCAATGTTTTGTTTTGGCTTAACCAGCTTTAATAGTTTCATATTCTGTTTAATCTTTCTTTTATTATCTGCTAACCTGCTACTCTCATTTTGCGGCACTCTTTCTAACTTTAATATTTAGAGTACGCTTTTGGTTTGCTTCAAATGTTCTTTTGATTCTCCTCAATCAATTTCCCTCGTTTCTTGGATTCCTGCTTGGGTCTTCATTATCCATAGTTCTCAAATGTAATTTATCTCAATACAAGTTCTCTCAAATGTAATTTAATCCATCTTTGTTATCGTGAAACGTACTCTTTTCATGGTACATTGTTGAAAATCTTTACTTTCTTATTTTTAAATTCCATCTTAAAAGTTTAACTCTGTTGCTCCAACTTGGCTTCAAAAATGAGCTTTCAGTACAGCTGGTCTACTGGTGCTAAGGGCATTGTGGAGCTCTCTGGGTTTCATTGGCATGATTTATCCTTCTGTGTCCCCCCCCCCTCCCCGAAAAAAAAACAACTGGCCAGACAGTTAGCGATCCTTAAAGGCTGCCCAATTTCTCCGAACTGGTTTGCCTTCATATCAATCCTTACTATTGTTCTACTGGGCACCTTCCCAGTTTCCTGTGTGCAAATAATTCTGTATTGGCTGAATATTAGTTATTCCGTACAAGTCATCAATGGTTTTGGATTTTAAGTGATATTAAATAAGTAATACTTATTTACTTTAAGTATAAGTGCAGTTATACAGTGTGGAAACAGGCCCTTTGGCCCAACGTGCTATTTAAGTAGCTTAAGTAATTAACTTAATTAATATAATAATATAATTAATATAATTAACTTAAGTAATTATAAGTTGATAAAGTTAATAAAGATTATGTTCAAAAGTCATAGGAGCAGAATTAGGCCACGAGTCTATTCCGCCATTCAATCGTGGCTGATCTATCTTGGCTTCTCCTTGGACAGTAGGATCAGAAGACATAACTGGCAAAAAGTTTAAAGATTCAATTAGTTATGAATCTTCATACTGACAGATAAATGTTTAGAACCGTTTCCTGAGCACGGTACTGGAAGTTGAATTCCAAACTGGAGAACTGAGGTGGCAGAAGTGCTGGTTTTTAATAATTTGAATCATTTTTGCTCTCCTGGTGTCTTGTTTCTAAGCTTTTTAGATAACTGTTTATTTTCCCCAGGATGTAGGTTTGATGGGCAGACAGCCGTCTGTGAGACCAGCAACGTGGACTTTGAGAGGACGATGGTGTCAATGAGGCACTGTTTTTGTAACTGGATGGTCTGTTGGCAAAAATATGACCAAGCTGGCAACAAGCAGCAGTCAGCCAGGGAGGCTACAGTCTTAGCTGTCTTTGTGAAATGGAATGACAGCGGCTAGCCCGAGGCCTGTGTGTGGAAGCTCAGGGCTCAAGTCAGCATGATCTACCCTGTGTATTCACAGTCTTGTCTGTGGAGATGTTGCATTAACTCTTTCCTGACGAATTCAAGAAGAATGTACTAAAACCTAATATCTTTGGTCGATGAGTTTGAACTTTGCTGGCTTTTTAAGGAAAACAATTAAAATGTATTGTCAGACTAGATGTTCGTTTATATTCAAGTTCCATATTACCAGGCACTGTTACCTTGCTGCATTTTGCATAACGTTATATGAAAGCGGGTCCGCATGCATTGATGCATCAGTTTAATCAGCAAGGTTAATCAAGTTTATGAAGGCCTATAATGTTTTCAATTAGTTTTTTTGCATCCTTCTTGCTATCAATTTTGATTTTTTTTTTCTAGTTGTGCCTCCAATGCTTTTTCCCTGTGAATTTAGTTGCATATCCATTAAGAAATTGCTTTTTCTTCACCTGTTATGTAAAGATCTGGAGGTTCTGCTCCCTGCAATGTGGAAGGCATGCATAATTAAGAAATTGGTGAGCTTTATAATTCATTTGCCGTTGTTCTGAAGTTTAAGAACATAGAACAGTACAGCACAGAAACAGGCCCTACAGTCCACAATGACTATGTATGTAACATGATGCCAAGTTAAACTAATTTTATCTGCCTGCATGCAATCCATATCAGGGCGACACAGTGGTGCAGCGGTAGGGTTGCTGCCTTACAGAGCTAGAGACCCAGGTTCAATCCTGACTACGGGTGCTGTCCGTACAGAGTTTGTACGTTCTCCATGAGTTTTCTGCGGGTGTTCCGGTTTCCACACACATCCCAAGAACGTGCAGATTTGTAGGTTACTTGGCTTGTGTATAGTCTGCTGTGAAGGATTGAGGGTGATTGCTGGTCGGCATGGACTCGGCTCGAAGGGCCTGTTTCCACGCTGCATCTCTAAATTAAACTAATAAGTGAAGAGTTAACTCCTACAATGCATGAATTCAGTTCTGTAACATCTCTCCAACTTGGCAGGCTACAGTTCTTCCGCATCCCCTTCCCACAAAAATGACAAATTAAACTATTCTGCATCCCCGCCATATTCACGTAGGGAAAAAATATATATAATTTTACCCTTTGATTAATTTTGGAAATTCATTAACTAATTTGCATTTAATGTTTCAAAAGGCAGCATTATGATGCTAAATATTGTTTTCTTGGCAATCATAATTGAAGAATATTTGCCAGGACATAGAATGACTTTCTTGCTCCTTCTCAATAAATCATGGGATCTTTGACATTCTGTGTGAAAGATTAAAAATGTCTTCCAATATGCAGTATTCTCATTACTGCACTGGAGCATCAGTCTAGATTTGAATCCCCAAAACCTAGTGTGTTTTGGGCAAAAATATTGCGAGTTGTAGGGCTGGTATTAACGAGTATTTGATTAATATTCAATTATTTGTGCATTTGTAAAGGTCTGATTCTGTTGCAATGATACATGCTTCAAATGTCTGTCGTTTTCATTCAATTGAAGAACTTTGGAGATGTAGTCAATCACCAATGAAGGAGAGAAATGGAAAAAAAATTGGCAGAAATGGTATACCTCGTATAGCTTGTAAATGTTTATTGTGGGTTGTGTGACCTTGCTCCCTCTGTTTTGCAGTGAGCACAAAGATTCTTCAGAAAAGAAACACAAAGATAAAGAAAGGGAAAAAGACAGACTAAAGCACAGAGATGGGAGCTCTGACAAACACAAACACAAGGACAAGGAAAAAAGAAAGGAAGAAAAGGTATCTAAGTTGGAGTTAACCACCCATTATCCAGTTGTCATTTATTTCAACCGTGAAGATATTTTATCTTCCACCAAGAGACTCAATGGTTCAATGGTCCTTTGTTGTCACATGTTCCAAGGTACAGTGAAATTTGATTTACCATATAGTCATACCAAAAAAACAACAAGATACAAAATTACATAAAGATTAAACATTAACAGCCACCACAATGGCGTGTGAGAATCTCTAGGGCACACAGCATAAGCGGAGATCCACAGCATTCAGTTCAGGCCACACACACGCTCCTTCACCGTGATGTGACCAGAGTTGTACCGACAGCTGTCACTCTCTGCAGTCCCTGTCCGCCCGAGCAGTCAGAAAGCTGTCTACATCAAAAAATGGATGTGGAGTTGGGCTTAACAAGGGTCTGCATTCTCCCCAAGACCTGCGTGGGTTTTCTCCGGGTGTTCCGGTTTCCTCCCACATTCCAAAGACATACAAGTTTGTAGGCTAATCGGCTTTGGTAAAAATTGTAAATTGCCCCAAGTGTGTGTACAATGGTGTTAGTGTGCCGGAATCACTGGACTCGGAGGGCCGAAGGGCCTGTTTCCGCACTGTATCTAGATTAATCCAAGCAAAACTGGCAAAGGACAGTTTTATGAGATTACAAATAAAATATTATTTTCATATTTTTTAAAACATCGAAGGACTTTTTGCACAAAGTACAGAGGTGCTGTACCCATGACGCGAGAGAAGGGTTCTATGGTTAGATGTTTGAAGGGAGCATTGTTGGGTACAGAGATGCTATTAAGTAGTTCGTTAAAAGTAGCTGTGCTTGATTTGAAATGGTCTGCCATACGGATCTTGCAATGCAAATTGATTTTTCTTCTCCATTACAAGGATAAGATCAACACCTCGAGTAGTACTGGAGACAAAATAAAGAAGGAAAATGGCTTCACAAGGTAGGTGTTCCCTTAAATTGTGTTAATAATTAATGATACGTGTGAGTCTGTTTCACCCATTGGTTTTGGTACGTGTATTTATAGCTAAGTGAGATCCTGTTCCAGGATGTTGCAAGCTGTTTCAAATGATGGGAGCAATGGGATGGGGGAAAGAGTAACACTTGTGGGCATTGAACAGTTCGCAGATCAGTCCCACCACTTCTCCCCACCCTGTTCCCTGTAAGGACTCTATCCCCTACTCCCAATTCCTCTGTCTACGCCGCATCTGCACCCAGGATGAGGTGTACCAGACCAGGGCATCAGAGGTGTCCTCATTCTTCAGGAAACGTGGGTTCCCCTCTTCGACTGTAGATGAGGCTCTCCCCAAGGTCTCCTCTATATCCCGCAGCTCCGCTCTCACTCCCCATCCCCCTACTCGTAACAAGGACAGAGTCCCCCTTGTCCTCGCCTTCCGCCCCATCAGCCGGCGCATGCAAAATATAATACTCCAACACTTTCGCCACCTCCAGCGAGATCCTACCACTCGCCACGTCTTCTCATCTCCTCCCCTTTCTGCTTTCTGTAGAGACCGTTCCCTCCATAACTCCATGGCCCACCCAGACCATCCCCTCCCCTGGTACTTTCCCCTGCAAGCGCAGGAAATGCTGCTCCTGTCGCTTTATCTTCCCCCTCGACTCCATCCATGGACCCAAACAGTCTTTCCAGTCTCCTCCAACCTCATCTACTGTATCCGCTGTCGTAGGTGTCACCTTCTCTACATCGGCGAGACCAAGCGTAGGCTCGACGACCGCTTCGCCGAACACCTCCGTTCAGTCCGCACTAACCAACCTGATCTGCCGGCTGCCCTAGACTTCAACTCCCCCTCCCATTCTGAATCTGACCTTTCAGCCCTGGGCTTCCTCCATTGCCAGAGTGAGGCCCAGCGTAAATTGGAGGAACAACACCTCATATTTCGCTAGGGTAGTTTACACCCCAGCGGTATGAACATCGACTTCTCTAATTTCAGGTCGTCCTTGCTTTCTCCCTCCTTCCCCTCCCCCTTTCCTGCTCTCCCACATAGCCTACTGTCTCCGCCTCTTTCCCCCCCCCCCCCCCAACGTCAGTCTGAAAAAGGGTCTCAACCAGAAACGTTGCCTACTCCTTTTCTCCATAGATGCTGCCTCACCCGCTGATTTTCTCCGGCATTTATTGTCTACTTTTGCAGATAAGTCCCTCGTATTCAGATGGTCAAGGATGCTGGTCACGTCGAATAATTGTTTTATCTTCTGCCCATCAAAATATGAATGCTGAGTTGGGCTTAACAAGGGTCAAGCCATTTGATTTTTGAAAAGCAGTATGTGCTGACAGGATATCTGAAATATAAATGTTTAATCTTTCTGTCTGGGAAAAGAGAGTGATCATACTGGCTATTACCAGCATTTGTAGTAGTTGGACCTGTATTAGGATAAGTAAATTAATTTGGAACAAGATGCATCTGAATTCCAATAATGTCTGCCAGCATGCATGCATAGTTTAGATCTCATGGGCTATCTGGGCTGACTCTCAAGGGCTGATTCTTGTATTATTAAAGGTAGTCTGGTCTATAAAATGAACTACTGGTTATATGAGCACTCAATATTTATTTTGATCCCTTTCTTGCCTTCTCATCCTTTTTAGCCCTATTCGTATTAAACAAGAGCCAGAAGATGATTACGTCCCGTCCATTAAAGTGGAAAATAAGCCAATGAAGAGGGCCCGTGAAGATGATGAGTAAGTTTCTTCCTTGAAGCTGTACGTTGACCAGAACATTCTGCACCTGTAGAAACAAAGAGAAAAGGCACAATTTCTGAGGGGAGAGAAAGGAAATGGCCACATTAAAGAAATGTTACAGATGGTAGTTGGAAGTACTCTCATCACTCAGGAAGGCCCCATAAACAACAGTGGGAAATAATGAGTTGGTGTTTTGCATTCACCTGAGAATGCAGGAGGAGCCCTGGTTTAATGATTCAGTCCTAAGAAACTTCACTGAAGTGTTAGCCTAATATTAGCTTGAGAGTCAGGGGTGCTTTATTGTCACATGACCCCGTAAATAGAACAATGAAATTCTTCCTTGCACAACAGGAATGTACACATAATCATAGTCAAAATCAAAGTAGCCTTTATTGTCATTCAGACCTTTCGGTCTGAACGAAATGTTGTTGCCTTGCAGTCATACATATGATAAAAATGACAAAAACACACAATAAACACAAATGTGACATCCACCACGGTGAGTTCACCAGGCACCTCCTCACTGTGATGGAAGGCAAAAATCTTAAAGTCCTTAAATAACTCGATAAACTCTTTTTCACACAGAGAGTTGTGAGTCTGTGGAATTCTCTGCCTTGGAGAGTGTGGAGGCCGGTTCTCTGGATACTTTCAAGGGAGAGTTGGATAGGGCTCTTAAAGATAGCGGAGTCAGGGGATATGGGGAGAAGGGATGATCAGCCATGATCACATTGAATGGCGGTGCTGGCTCGAAGGGCCAAATGGCCTGCTCCTGCACCTATTGTCTATTGTCTACCATAATAAACTACAAAAAACAGTTCAATCGGCAATTAAATTGGGGGGAAAAACAATATAGTGCAATTGCAAAAACAAAGCCCAAGTCCCATGTGCAATCAAAGCAGTTCATAGTTTTGAGTCTCAAGACTCAGAAGTGAGTTCAGATCCATAATCTTTTAATTCTGGAGGTTGAGTGGTAACTTAAAACAAGGCTGAAATCCATAATGGGGTGATTTTCACTGAAAGATTTGCATGCTTCCCCTTCTTGATGAAAACAAAAATTTAGAGCCATTGTTCAAAGCTGTTACATGAACTTTGACCTTAAATCACATACAGCGTATTGTCCCACATGCATCTTACTTCAAAAATGTCATAGGACTAAATATCTCCTGCTTGTTTGCACGGGAATCATTGGTAACTGTTTGGTATGTTACAACATCTATTCTTCATGGGTGGCATTTTTTGATCTTCATAGAAGAGCATTCCAGTCTGGCTTTGGTCATCTGCTAACAGTAGATTAGCAGGCCTGATTAGAGTCACTGAGCAATTGACCTGCCAATATAACTTTAAATCCTTTAGATTTTTTTTAAATTCTGCTTTCGAGAGGGAAATGGTCTTTATACTGTTCAATCGGAATTGTTCCATAAGATGGGCTATTGCAGGACTGCAAGAGGGAAAAGCATAAATTCCTGCATCCTTAAAACTCAGAAACGAATGAAACATAAACAGCTTCAAATCAATGATGGAACCATGAAACATTACCACTACAGGGAGATAAATCTTTGCTGGCCTCTTTTTGTTATTGCTTCCAATCTTTAAAGGAACAACAAGCATGTGGTTTTAATGAACCGCAACACTCTTGTGGTACAATGCAACTGTAGAGCAAATTATGTTTACCCTGTTTGAAAACAACTTGCCATGCGAGCCTAGAATAAAGAATTGTGTCGCACACAATTATCCTGAGGCCTTAAGTTGTTAAACCTGTAGGCAGGTATGGCAAAAGGTGATGGTTATCTTTTATGAAATGTTTTGACTGTACTCAATGTTTAATTCTATCACAGCGCTGATTTTAAACCCAAGAAGATCAAAATAGAAGATGCAAAGAAAGCCAAAAAACGAAAACTTGAAGTGGTGAGTTTTTTCTCTCTCCAGGATCCTGTACTTTTAGAAATGGAACAGTTGAATTGAATAAATGTTTTTCATGAATTCAGTTTTGGCAATTATTGTTGGAGTGAGAGAGTGAATAGTGCATTGAGCCTTCCCTAATGCCCCATGTGTATCAGCCTTGAGGGTAACACAATGGCACAGCAGTAGAGCTGCTGCCCCGCAGCACCAGCGACCTGGGTTCGATCCTGATCTCGGATGCTGTCTGTGTGGAGTTTGTACGTTCTCCCTGTGACTGCATAGGTTTCTTCTAGATGCTCTGGTTTCCTCCCACATTCCAAAGATGTGCAGATTCGTAGGTTAAATGTGTAGGAAGGAACTGCAGATGCTGGATTATACCAAAGATAGATTCAACATGCTGGAGTAACTCAGCAGTTCAGGTAGCATTTCTAGAGGAAAAGAATAGGTGGCATTTCGGCTCAGAACCCTTCTTCATACTAAAATTATAAATTTGGGGGTGGGGGGGAATAAACTGGACGCAGGAAAGGGCCAGAACAAATCAGGACAACAGATGACCTCGGGGAGCGAATAATGTTGGCTGGGGAAATGTGCTTACAAGTGGGATACAAGGATTTCACCAGTGGAGAGAATGCAGGAGTTACTTGAAATTAGAGAAACCAACATTCATACTGCTGGGTTAACATGATATCTTAAAGGCTGAGCTACATGGAAAGGTCGGGCAGGCTGGGTTTATATTCTTTGAAGTATATTCTTTAGAGCACAGGAGGCTGAGGGGGTGATCTTGTAAAGAGTATTTAGATGGGGTGAATGCAAAAAGTCTTTAACCAGTGGAGGGGAATCTAGAACCAAAGAGCATCGGTTAAAGCTAAAGATTTAATAGAACCCCGAGGGACGACTTTTTCACACGCAGGATGGCAGATATATGAAAGGAGCTGATACTGTAACAACATTTAGAAAACATTTGGCAAGGTGCTGGATAGGAAAAGAAGAGGGATTTGGGTCAAACGCGAATAAGTAGGACTAGCTTAGATGAGGCATTTTGATCAGCATGGATGGGCCTGTTTCGCTTCTGTATGACACTTATTAGGTTGTGCATCATGTTGCGTTTGCCAATTTGACAGTTGCCGTCCCTTTAATCTTACGAACTTTATTTCGCTATCAAGTTTATTACATAGTAAAGTACTTAACTCTTTTTAAAAGTGCATATAAGCAGTGTAAATCAGACTATTGCATCATTTAGATTTTCTTCAACAAATGCCCCCTGGCTTTGATTTATTAACCAATATTTTACCAAGTGTTGTTTGGGTTTTTATTTGTTTGTCTCCAGACTTTCGACTGGTTTACTTTTGCCCCCATTGAACTCTCTTTTTCTGAAACATAACATGCTATATCAAAGGAGGATTGGGAAATGTGGTCAGAGCCTTCGCTCTGTTTAACCTTGCATTCTGTAGTGTGCATCCCATGTGTAATTTTAAGCAGTAAATATATCTGGTCCCTTAAATACCTCTATAATCTGTTTTATTTTAATGCATTAATAAAAACCACTGGGAAGATGTTTGCCAACTATTTGAGGAGCTCAGCCTTCCTTATTGCTCCACAATCGACCTACTCTTTGTTTGACTCCATCTTTACTATGCTTCTAAAATACATTTTTGGATTTCAACTTGTTATCTACTAAAGATAGACACAAAATGCTGGAGTAACTCAGCGGGTCATATGCTGCCTGACCCGCTGAGTTACTCCAGCATTGTGTCTATCTTTCGTTTAAACCAGCATCTGCAGTTCCTTCATACACGTGTTATCTACTAATATGTGCTTGTACATTGTTTTCACTTTCTGAGTTTACTGGATTGGAAACCGGTCATCATAAATATCCGTTTTTTGTTTTGTTTTAATTGATCTTGCCATCATTCATGCTTTAGAAGCCCCCTTTTCACTTCATGTGTCGCTATTAGTCAGCATTTGTATTATTGTCTTTTATGCTTCCATTTTTCTCACCTATTGTTTTATTTGCCAAGTCTTTTAATTGACAGAAGGACTAATGTGTTCTCTATTTTCTGTCTCAATGATACATTCCCATGAATCAGGTCCAAGTCTGCTTGACTCCTCGTCAGATGAAAAAGTTTTAATCAAGAGGGAGTTCTGCTTATTTTTAGAATTCCTCCCCTTACTGCTGGTAGAGCTGCTGCCTCGCGGCGCCAGAGACCCAGGTTCAATCCTAACCTTGGGTGCTGTCTGTGTAGAGTTTGCACATTCTCCCTGTGACCATGTGTGTTTCCTCCGGTCTTCTCCCACATCCCAAAGACGTGTGTTGGGAGTGGATGAGAAAGTGGGACAACATGGAACTAGTGTGAATGGGTGATAAACAGTCGACATGGACTTGGTGAGCTGAAGGGCCTGTTTCCATGCTCTATCACTAGCTCTAAACTAAACGTTAACTAAATGCTGTTACCATCCAAGTTTAGGTTAGGTAATTGTAATTTACATTCTCACGCCAGTAAATATCTCTCGTATTGTACCCTTTATTGTATACTCTGGCAGCCTTCCCTGTAATATATATGTTCCCTTGTCAGATAATATATTTCAATAATATTGTCATATGGCTCCTTTGTTTTCTCTCAATCTTCCCTGAGTGGTTTACATTGAAACATGGCAATAGAACAGAAGTTACATTAAGAGCAAAAGTCTGAAGAAGGGTCCCAACCTGAAACATCACCTATCCATGTGGTCCAGGGATGCCGCATGGCGTTGAGTTACTCTAGCACTTTGTGTCTTTTTTTGTAAGCCAACATCAGCAGTTCCTTGTTTCTACTAGCAGAAGTTAATTGGCCCTTCAAACCTGTTCCACTATGCAATTCGATCATGACTGATGCTTGATCTGAACATATTCATGTTCTCCCTTGTGCCATACCCATGAATCCCTTTGTAACCAGAAATTTGTCTGCCTCCTTTGTAAGCACAATTAAAGGCTAACCATCTGTAGTATAGAATCCCACATGTTCACCACCCTCTGAAATTCTGTACATCTGAATCATCTGATGTCTTGCCACATATCTTGAAACTGTGATTCCAGACAATTAGCCAAGAATATTTTATATTCATTCCTTCCCATTATGGCCAGGAGTTTTGCTGTCACTTTATTGTAATTCCATAAACCTGTTTTATCCTATTGCTGGCCATCCTTATTTACACCACCCTGGAGATTTGTGCACATGCCTGTCTAATCTGTTTTTGAGCATGCAGCACAGAAGCAGGCCCTTCGGCCCATCTTGCCCATGCCGACCCATGATGCCCCATCTATGCTAGTTGCTTCACCTTTCATCTGATTATTTGTAATCTATATTTGTTCATCCTGCTGTCCACAGCACCAGATGACTGCCATTAATACCATTGTATTATGTGTTAAGCATGTTAACATTCTTACACCCAGGAAGTACAATAATCAGTAGGGTTTCAGTTTTAGAATTATGCCTTTTGCGTAATGAGTAATTGCACACTTCCTTTCCTTATAGGTATCAAAGAACAAAAAATCCAAAGTTAATGTGGGAAATGAAGGGCTGGGAAAAAAGAAGAAGAAAAAAGAGGAAGAAGATAAGTGGAAATGGTGAGGCCTGATGGAACAGTTGGTCAAATCATATTGCTTGCTGCTTTCTACCTTGCACCTCGTGTCCCACCCAAGCAAATCATGTTAAGCAGCCAGTTTGCTCCCAAACATTTCTGGGGGAAGATTACGATTTGTGCTTAGATAATTGTTATTGGCATTGCAGATAGTCTCAGACCTGCCTACAAAGATGTAGCAATCTCTGATACAGATTTGTACTTTCCCAATGGCCTTCATTGTCTAGTGCAAGCTATGGGATTTCTGGTGGCCAATTATGCTTTCTGAACTAGGAATCATATTGAAATTTTTTTACACAAGTGCAACTTTTAATTAATATCTTGACAGTCCAGCAAATAAAGATTGGAACGTACATCAATAGGGGTACGCTCATAGTTTTTACGCTAATATTTTGGGTCCAATGTTCAGCAGAATAATGGATTGCTAATTATTACATTGCATAAGAACTTGAGATGAATGATATAACTATACAACTGACTGTGAATACAACTTGCTGCATGCAGTTATCACTGGCAAGGCCAGCATTCATTATGTTAAAAGAGGTGCTGGTGAGCTGTTCTCTTCTGGGACCATTGCCCCCATTGAGGTGGTACTCCCTATGTATTATTGGTTACCGATTTTGACTTAGTTACTTGGGATGGGGGGGTGCTAGCGAATTAGACGTTACAGGTAAATGGTTTGTGAATATTAACTTGTAATCCACTCATTTGTAAAGGCCAAACAACTCCCTATGGAGGTGCAGGGAATCATGAATGAGAATGCTTATTTTATATACAGGTCCACCACAGATTTTTCTGCCAACTGCACCTCCTCTGATCTAGACAAAATTACAAGAGCGCACTTGAAACCTCCCCCAGAAGCCCTGAAAATGTGGCTTCCTCTTAAAAAGCTACTGGTTTATTCAGTGTGACCCTCTGCTCTTCCTATTTTGATTATTTAGTCGTTCAGTTAAACACCAGAAGTTGTTCTGATGAGGTTGAAGTAATTTAGTTGAAATAGGGAATTGAGTCAAAAACGAATCATTATTTTCATTATTAAATATTCTGGGGGTGCCATGGCTTTGTGACTAATTTTAAAATACTGCTGCAATATCAGTGTTTCTAATCCCTGTACAGTGTCTGGTGTCTCCCCATTACTGCTACTGTTGGAACAAACAGGTCAGCGTTGGTGTGTGAATTGGTCCTGGCAACATAAATGAACAGTTTTCATTTCTGCCTTCTTCAAAGATTTTAGTTCATCCTGGTAAATAAAACCCAATGCTGCACCTTAGAATTTTAGGTTAGCATTGTGCAAAATAAATTATTTTGTTATTTGTGCTTGTGCTAGCTCTTTGAAAAACCATCCAATTCACCTCATTCCATTGTCCTTTCCATAATGATGTGGACATTTCCTTTCAGATTCCAAGTATTTATCCTTTTTTTTTAAATATTGCCTATGCTGCATCATTTAGATGGTATATTCTTAATCAGCATCTCCTTCAGTAGCCATCTTAAACTAGAGCATTGAAGAATGAAGAAGGGTTTCTCAATGTCAAATTGTAGTCAGCGCCGATGGCACATTACCGTTTCTTAACGTAGAACTGAATAGGAACAAGCCCACAATGTCCGTTTTGTGCCGTTCCACTATGAAGATGCTTTGACTCATTTCTTACTCAGGAATGGTAAAGAGACAGAATGCCACAAACTTGACTGCACTAGATTCAGGAACAACTTCTTCCCCTGTTATCAGGCTTCTGAACAACCTGTTATCAGGATTCGGAACCGTCCTTCCATGAGCTAGGGTACTTTCTCACTGAGGCCTATAGAACTGGTCCAACTGGTATTGATGAAAAATATTCTGCACTGTATCTACTACCCCTTTGCTCTCTCTATTGTACTTGAGTTTGACTTGATGGTATTTATGCATGATATTTCTGATTGGTTGGATGGCATGCAAAATAAATCTTTTCACTGTACCTCAGTACACGTGACAGTAATGAACCTCAGCCTAAACACAGCACTGAGCTTTTGTCGGACTTGACTAGCAGCAGTTTTAGAGCTGCTTTTATTTCCTGCTGTTCACACCCCTTGGTCACACATGAATTTAAATGTGTTGCTTCTAATTTCCATCAGAGGGCATTAATTTGGGTTCCAGGAATGGAACTGAATCAGATCAATCCAAGAATCGGACAACTGTTAAAGCAGCTGGTTAGATTGTAGGTGGTACAATTATAGTGGAAGTGGGAAAGACTTTATGAGCCAAACCATTAATTGTAACCGTGATCACTTTGAAACATGATTTAGAAAACTACTCTGAAGGGGTTTGGCCCAAAATGTTGCCTATTTCCTTCGCTCCATAGATGCTGCCACGCCCGCTGAGTTTCCCCAGCATTTTTGTCTACCTGAATTTCACTTGTTGCTTCATGCACTTTAATTTTTTTAAATAATTATAATATCTCAGACTACTTCAAGGCATTAAAAAATAAATTAAACACCGAATATAACAAAATGAGGTTTGCTGTACAGATATGTAATTGTTAACATCCATTCCTTTTCAAATAACCAAGTGCAGAGAGATATGCGCGAGACTGGTAGGAAGCCTAACTAAGTGCACGGCACCTGCCAGCCATTTTATACTGGGTCATAAGGAAGTGATGGCAGCAATTTGGAGAAATGGAAGCAAGACGAGTTTTGCATGGTATGTTGATCGAAGAAGAGAGAGACTGCTTGCTTTTTAGCATGTGGGTGCATGCAGATTCTCTTGGCACTCGCTATCTAAATTGTTTAGAAAATGGCACAATGTTTAGTTGCTTTTGTCGAAAGCTCCTGAATTTGCAGAGGTTCATGCAAGGTATAAGAAAAAGTTATTGTATCAACAGTCTTTTTAATAAGCCTTTTGATGAGGGAAGTGAATTGATAGTTCAATGATGGCAGCAGCCTAGTTAAGTTATATAAAAATCTCTCAAGCATATTTTCTTTTGTGCAGGTGGGAAGAAGAACGCTATACAGATGGTGTGAAATGGAAATTTTTGGAACACAGGGGCCCAGTGTTTGCACCGCCCTACCTTCCTCTCCCAGATAAAGTTAAATTCTATTACGATGGTAAGAGAGCAGAATAAGCATGTTGACATTTATAATATCCAATTGAGAATAGAGGAGGGGTGGCTGAGAAAAGCAAATTGGGGAGCTGAATGCAAGAAACTTTTATCATTATGTTTCAGTTGTGAATATATTTACAATATAGACATGTTATTAGAAAGTGGTGCTGCGAGTCAGGAAATATTAGTCCGTGACTGCCCTCAACATGATGCCAATGGCCGTAACTAGAAAAATACAGGTCCACCACCGATATTCCGACAATTAGCTGTCTCTCTCACACACCCCCACCCCCCGGGGCATCTGCATCGAATTTACCCCCTCTAGAACTGCCCGCAAATCAGTTCTCGTAGCCAATTTCCGCGGCCAATATGCAGGCCAAATTTGCCTCCCATGGTCGGGGCTCTGGAAAAACTTTGGGGTCCAGTATCTTAGGCCCCCTCCTCAAAGCCGTGACCTCTCTTGGTCTGGCAATACACATAATCCAGAAAGGCTCTGGAACTAAGGGTGTTGGCAAATCAGTGGTGGACCTGTGGTTGGTCGTGAGGTGCAAGGCGATTGTTGTTATCCTCCCTTCATATCGGCTGATAACACCAGGGCTCGTGTTCATCACCACTTGTGATTCCAGATACTCTGAGGTGCTGTTCATATTTCGAGCAATTTGGTATCTTATGTGGAATCAACTGGATGTCTTCAGTGAAATATGTAACCTGCCGATTTTGAAAGCTCCTCAGTATTTGTGTGATAGTGCTGTGTCCTTTTTGGGAGACAGTGTAATATATAGACTCAAAGAAATGCAGATGCTGGTTTGCAAAAAAGGCATAACTCAGTGGGTCAGGCAGCATCTCTGGAGAACATGGATAGGTGATGTTTTCAAGCAAGGTCCCAACCCGAAATGTCACCTATCCATGTTCTCCAGAGATGCTGCCTGATCAGCTGAGTTATTTCGGCACTTTGTGTCCCAATACAAGAAGACTCTTGTGTTCATATGAAGGTCCGGATCTGACAGCACCACAACCATGTTTCAAAGTTGTGTCGAGGGTTATTCTACCCATAGCAGCTATAATTGGTTTTCTGCTGCCAATGAAGATACCAATCCCCTCACATATTTTGAGTCAATGTGGCATGTGGGATACAGACAATTTATTTTGTTTCATTACTATAAGTAGTGATTGTGGTTTTTCAGGGGGAAAAAAGAAAAGCAGATCTTGTTGGAGAGAGCCTTGCACTAGTTATTTTATTTTCTGTGGTTATTTTATGTTTTTCCATTTTCTGGGCGGCACAGTGGCAGAGCGATAGAGTTGTTGCTCTACAGCACTAGAGACCCAGGTTTGATCCTGACAATGGGCACTGTCTGCATGGAGTTTGTACGCCTTCACTGTGACCGTGGGTTTTTTCCCACATTCCAAAGATATACAGGTTTACTAGGCCAAGTGCAGACCCGTTGGGTCTGCTCCCCCAACGCAGCTGTTCCCTACCCGTAGCCCCCACGGTAGACATGGTCCTCCAACTCAAGCGGCTCAGGAATCAGCAGTGCGGCTGTTTTTAAATGGTGTCTTTGAGGCGAGATGGGGGCACCAGCAGCCGTTATGGTCGCTGGCCAGCAGGAGGCGACAAATGAGTGAGTGTGGGGGGGAGGGGGAGAAGGATTTTATTAAAAATGTGTACATAAACACGACGAAATTTAATGAGGAGTGGATACGGAATGAAAAGTGAAATTTCTACCGAAATGGAAAAAATCAGGGCGTTTGTGGGTCGGGTGTTGGCGTAGCAACGAATCAATGGCTGGCAGCCACAAGTCAGAAACGCACTCAGCCACTCAGCCAGACACACACAGAGTTTTAAATATAGATAGATAGGTAGGTTAATTGGCTTTGGTAAAAGTGGCACAAGTGTGTAGGATAGTGCGCGGAGTGATAGCTGGTCGGCGTGGACTCGGTGAGCCGAAGGGTCTGTTTTTGCGCTGTATCTCTGAAATAAGATACGATACGATAGAACTGTATTTATCCCACGAGTGAAATTAATTTGCCAACAGCCATAAAAAAAAACACAAAACACAAAATGCATGAAACGTCAAATTAAAGTGATTAGTGGAAAGGCTATGGGGATGTGCAAAGATTGAGGAGGTGGGGGGTGGCAGTCTCAGTCTACCCCACGACAGAAGGGGGAGGAGCTGCAATATTTGATAGCCACAGGGAAGATGGATCTGTAGTGTTCTGTCCTGCATCTTGGGCAAAAGTAAAGACCCAAAATGTCACCTATCCACATTCTCCGGAGATGCTGCCTGATCCACTGAGATACCCCAGTACTCTGCGTCCTTTAGGGGCGAAGCAATTCTTTCCTGTTTCCGCATTGTATCTCTAACGTTGTACTCTGGTTACTGAAAAAGATACTCGAAGCAAGTGGAACTTCAGGCAGTGCATTGGGTATTTAAAATAGAAACATTTTTGTGTATGAAGTATTTGTTCAAAATAAACAATTCTTTAAACTCTGATTGTAGGGGTTTTATTTTTTTTCTCCCATCAAAAAGGTGTTATTTTTCGCATGGATGTTAACCAGGGTGTAATTGATTAAAGTGGGCATTTGTCGCTTAGATGATCTGCACAAGGTATTTGGACAATAAAATCATATATTCTTGAAGCAGGGGAATTGAATGTGGAGCATCAGGTGTTGAGACTCCAGATTGTATCAGCATCTCCTCTCATTCAGTCCTCACCTCTTGTCAGAGACTTTGTTCCCAATATGCTAATTTCAATTAATTGTTTTTCAGTATTTTAATGTGTCTGATTTTTAGTGAGTCATTGGCTCAATAGCAGAGAATGTAGGAGTTGCTACATTGAGACTGAATTACTCCATATCTGCTAGCAGAATGATTGGCCTTTTTTACACATGAACAGATGTTCAGTTCCACTCATCTCTGATTTGATAACCGATTATATTTGGGGTCTTTTCTATTTCCCTTTTTACTTATCTCCAGTTACAGTTAAAATGTACCCTGTGCACACATACCCGATTGTTCACTTGCGTGAACAGGAGGTTCTGGGTTGAGCAAGAGACCTGTTTGTGGAATATATGATGCATGCATGTCTGTTTAAATTAGACCTCTTAAACCATTGTAGATAGTGCCTCATTACCATTGCCTTCTGCAGGGAAACCAAGCAAAGGAATTAGAATGGGGAGGTCGTCACCTGAAATGAATTCTGGGGGGAAGTGGAGAGGGAGGGAGAGAGAAAAGCACAGTTCACTTGCTGGGTTAGGATTGCAAAATCTGAAGATAGACACAAAAGCCTGGAGTAACACAGCGGGTCAGAGGACATCTCTGGAGAAAAAGAATAGCCGTTGTTTTGGGTCGAGACTCTTCTTCAGACAGTCTGGGGTAAGGGAAACAAGAGGTATAGATGGTGAGATAGAGAGAGATATAGATCAAATGGATGAAAGATTTGCGAAAAAGCAACAATGATCAAGGAATCACCCCGCTGTGGGCAGCGTAATAACGAGTTACATAGACAATGACTAGGGTGGGTGAGGAACGGGCAGACAAAGAGAGGGGATGCAAGGGCTACTTGAAAGTAGAGAAATCAATATTCATCCCGCTGGATTGTAAGAGAACCTTTCTTCAGGCGGAAAGATAGAGAATACATTTTGTTTTGGATAGGAGTATATGTTGGTTAAACCGTAGAAGTAGAAATTGATGTGTTTAGAGATACAGCACAGAACCAGGCCCACCAACTTCATGCCGGCCACTAATCACCCATGACCTCTGTTGGTCCAGCCAAACGGATAATCCATCACGGCTCTGGAACCAAGTGTGCCGGAAAATCGCTGGTGGGCTGGTACCATGTGACAGTTCAATACTTGTGTACTCACAATACCATCAAGGCAATGCATTGAGCTAAAATAGAACGGAATATTGTTTAAAACATTTGTAAGTTAAATTGGTGCTCAGCTGTGCTTGTGCTTCCAAGGCAGCTTATTTATGTGTGGTGCCTGATTTCACACTTCTTTTTAATATATTTAGGGAAGCATATGAAGCTGAGCCCTCAGTGTGAAGAGGTTGCGACATTCTTTGGTAAAATGCTTGATCACGAGTATACAACGAAAGATATCTTTAGGAAGAACTTTTTCAAAGACTGGCGAAAGGTAAGTTCGCAGAGTAGTGCAGGCTTCTTTTGGATTGCGAATTCATTCTAAAGCAGAATCCACTGCTGCACTTAATTGGGATCATCACAGATGTGGCCTTGCTTTACAGGTGGAAACGGCAGTTTTTCAGGCTGCAATCATAACAGGAATGCACAAATCCCCCAGTATTGTATTGGAACGTTTGCCTGGATTTTGAGATTGGCTTTCAGTAGTGAGGCTCTAACCCAAAGTCTTCTAATAAATTAAATCCATTACTAACTGAGGACTTGGTCAACCGAAGCTAGTAACTTGAAAGAACAAATTGATTGTGGTTTGATCTTGCTAGTTCTTGGAACATAAAGCAGTGCAGCACAGGAACAGGCCCTTCGGCCCAGAATGTCTGTGCCAAACATGGTACCAGGTTAAACTAATCCCCTCTGCTTGCACATGATCCATTCCCTGCATATCCATTTCCTCTTCACACCATTATCATATCTGCTTCCACACTCCTGGCAGTGAGTTCTAGGCACCCATCAACTGTGTGGAAAAAAAACGTTGCCACTCACATCTCCTTTAAACTGTCACCTTAAAGCTACAGTGCCCTCCATAATGTTTGGGACAAAGACCCATCATTTATTTATTTGTCTCTACTCCACGATTTGAGAGTTGTCATAGAAAAAAATCACATGTGGTTCAAGTGCACGTTGTCAGATTTTAATGAAGGCCGTTTTTATACATATTGGTTTCACCATTTAGAAATTACAGCAGTGTTTATACAGTCCCCCCCATTTCAGGGCACCATAATGTTTGGGACACAGCAATGTCATGTTTAGTATTTTGTTGCATATCCTTTGCATGCAATCACTGCTTGAAGTCTGTGATTCCTGGACATCACCAGTTGCAGGGTGTCTTCTCTGGTGATGCTCTGCCATGCCTGTATTGCAGCCATCGTTAGCTTAGGCTTGTTTTGGGGGCTAGTCCCCTTCAGCTTTCTCTTCAGCATATAAAAGGCATTGGGTTCAGATCTGGTGATGGGCACTCAAGAATTGACCTTTTTTTAGCCTTGAAAAACTCCTTTGTTGCTTTAGCAGTATTTTTTAGGATTGTCTTGCCGTAGAATGAACCGTCGGCCAATGAGTTATGAGGCATTTGTTTAAACTTGAGCAGATGGGATATGTCTATACACTTCAGAATTCATAATGCTACTGCCATCAGCAGTTGTATCACCAATGAAGATAAGTGATGGTACTTTCAGCAACCATACATGCCCAGGCCATAACACCCCCACCACTGTGTTTCACAGATGAGGTGGTATGCTTTGGATCTTGGGCAGTTCCTTCTCTCCTCCATACTTTGCTCTTGCCATCACTCTGATATAACTTAATCTTCGTCTCATCTGTCCACAAGACCTTTTTCTAGAACTGTTTAAAGTACTTCTTGGCAAACTGTAACCTGGCCATCCTATTTTTGCGGCTAACCAGTGGTTTGCCTCTGTATTTCTGTTCATGAAGTCTTCTGCGGGCAGTGGTCATTGACAAATCCACACCTGAAGAGTGTTTCTGATCTGTCGGACAGGTGTTTTGGGATTTTTCTTTATTATAGAGAGAATTCGGTCATCAGCTGTGGAGGTCTTCCTTGGCCTGCCAGTCTCTTTGTGATTAGTAAGCTCACCAGTGCTCTCTTTCTTCTTAATGATGTTCCAAACAGTTGATTTTGGTAAGCCTAAGGCTAGGCTGATGTCTCTAACAGTTTTATTCTTGCTTCTCAGTCTCATAATGGCTTCTTTGACTTTCATTGGCACAACTTTGGTCCTCGTGTTGATAAACAGCAATAAAAGTTTCCAAAGGTGATGGAAAGATTGGAGGAAAGACTTGGTGCTGAGAGCTCTCTTATACCTGCATTAAGGAGGCATTTAAACACACCTGAGCGATTACAAACACCTGTGAAGTCATGTGTCCCAAACATTATGGTGCCCTGAAATGGGGGTACTATGTATAAACACAGCTGTAATTTCTTATATGGTGAAACCAAAATGTATAAAAATACCCTTTAATAAAATCTGACAATGTGCACTTTAACCACATGTGATTTTATTATATTAGAAACATAGAAAATAGGTGCAGGAGTGGGCCATTCGGCCCTTCGAGCCTGTACCGCCATTCAATATGATCATGGCTGATCATCCAACTCGGTATCCTGTACCTGCCTTCTCTCCATACCCCCTGATCCCTTTAGCCTCAAGGGCCACATCTAACTCCCTCTTAAATATAGCCAATGAACTGGCCTCAACTATTACTCTATTCTATTACAAATCTCAAATAATGGAGTACAGAGGCAAATAAATAAATGATGTGTCTTTGCCCCAAACATTATGGAGGACACTTTTGGTCTTTGACCTAATACCCTGGAGAAAAAGAGAGTTCTGACTATCTACGACACTCCAGAGAAAAGTATCTCACTGTGTCCAATCTCTCCTTGTACCCAATGCCCCCTAATCCAGGCTGCAGTCTGGTCAATTACATATATTGAGGACAGGCTTCATATTTGTCTTTCTTTCTGTGGTGGATAGTTGTCAGATAGATTGTACAATCTTCCCAATTTATGAAGCTGAGACCAGAGTTGGACAAGGCTTGAGAAATGATGAAAGCTGTTCTTTTAGGGGGTTGGGTAGGAAGATGTGTGGTTCAGAAAAACTTTGTAACTGAGAAGGGATAATTTATCTTAAACAAGGTTCTCAAGTCCTGACTTGATTTTCCCCAAAATTGCTTGCGCACTTTGAAATTGTGTAAAGCTTGGGTTGAGTAAATTTGGATGATCTATGTGCTTTCCCTCATTCCCACTGACAGTTCAGCAAGACTAATATATCTTTATACAGCAGTTGATTTTGCTTGCTCTTACCACTGTTTTGCTCTTTAACAACTTCTACCGTCGTGTTTGGTTGACCTAGTTCTTCTCTTTGCCCAATGCTATTTTGAAATATAATAATAATAATAATAAATTTTATTTATGGGCGCCTTTCAAGAGTCTCAAGGACACCTTACAAAAATTGAGCATGTAGAGGAAAAACATGTAAGGGGAATGAAATAAATAGTAGAGACATGACTAGTACACAAAGTAAAGACAGAATTTAATACAAAACACAGTATGAGGCAATTAATGCACAGATGAAAAGGGACGGGGACGTGGGGCTAAGGATAGGCAGAGGTGAAGAGATGGGTCTTGAGGCGGGACTGGAAGATGGTGAGGGACACGGAATTGCGGATCAGTTGGGGGAGGGAGTTCCAGAGCCTGGGAGCTGCCCTGGAGAAGGCTCTGTCCCCAAAACTGCGGAGGTTGGACTTGTGGACGGAGAGGAGACCGGCTGATGTGGATCTGAGGGACCGTGAGGGTTGGTAGGGGGAGAGGAGGTCAGTGAGATATGGGGGGGCCAGATGGTGGAGGGCTTTGTAGGTGAGGACCAGGATTTTGTAGGTGATCCGGTGGGAGATGGGAAGCCAATGAAGTTTTTTGAGGACTGGAATGATGTGATGCCAGGATTTGGTGTGGGTGATGAGTCGGGCGGCTGCGTTCTGGACCAGTTGGAGTCGGTTGATGTAGGTGGAGCTGATGCCAAGGAGAAGTGAGTTGCAATAGTCCAGTCGGGAGGAGATGAAGGCATGGATGAGTCTTTCAGCAGCAGGCGGTGTGAGAGAGGGTCTGAGTTTGGCGATGTTGCGGAGATGAAAGAAGGAGGTTTTAATGACATGGTGGATGTGAGGCTCAAGGGAGAGGGTGGAATCAAAGATCACGCCAAGGTTGCGGGCCTGGGGAGATGGGGAGACAGTGGTGCCGTCGATGGTGAGAGTGGGGTTATTGATTTTGCTGAGTGTGGCTTTGGAGCCTATGAGGAGGAATTCTGTCTTATCGCTGTTGAGTTTGAGGAAATTATGTTGCATCCAGGTTTTTATAGCTGACAAACAGGAGTTGATATGGGTGAGGGGGGGGTTGTGGGGGGATTTGGTGCCAAGGTAAATCTGGGTGTCATCAGCGTAACAGTGGAAGTCCAGATTGAAGTGGCGGAGTATCTGATCAAGGGGGAGGATGTAGATGATGAAGAGGAGGGGGCCGAGTACGGAGACTTGGGGAACGCCTTGAGTGACTGCGGCTGTAGCAGAGGTGTGGTTGTGGAGAGAGATGAAGTGGGATCTGTTGGAAAGGTAGGAACGGAGCCAGCTGAGTGCAGAGCCTTCAATGCCGAGGTCTTTGAGTCTGGTGAGCAGGATGTTATGGTTCACTGTATCGAAGGCTGCGCTCAGGTCGAGGAGGATGAGGTTGTTGAGGGAACCAGTGTGTCAGCAGAGGTGAGGAGGTCGTTGAGGACTTTGAGCAGTTTGTGCTATGGAGGGGGCGAAAGCCAGATTGGAGGGGTTCAAGTAGGTTATACGCAAGGAGGTGGGAATGAAGTTGCGACGCAACGATACGCTCCAGGGTTTTTGAAAGAAAGGGGAGGTTTGAGATTGGGCGGTAGTTAATGAGAGAGGAGGGATCAAGACCAGGTTTCTTTAAGATTGGTGTAACGGCAGCAGTTTTGAAAGCGGAGGGGACAATTCCTTGGGACAATGAGGAGTTGAAGAGATTAGTGAGGTAGGGGCAGAGAACGGGGAGGCAGGACTTCAACAGGGGAGTGGGGAGAGGGTCAAGGGAGCAGGTAGTGGGTTTGGAAGAGCTGATGAATTTGGAGATTTCAATAGGGGTGACCAGGTCAAACTGGGAGAGGAAGCAGTGTGGAGGAGGGGTAAGGAGGTCAGTGGAGATGTTGAAAGGAGGGGCCTTGGTAGGTGATGGAGTAGATGCTGGGGAGTCGGGTACAGGGGATAAAGATTGATAGATGGTGCTGATTTTATCAGCGAAAAAGTGGAGGAATGAGTTGCAGAGATCCGGAGTAGAGGTAGGGAGTGTTGGCTCGAGGCTTGAGGACTAATATATAGACTAATATACTAACACAGCAACCATTGATTTTTGCATTAGGATTTGTTTGCACAAAAACATAACACTACAGTCCACCTCTTGCACTACATGGGCTTGTTCTCTAATTGTGTATCTGTACTATGGTGCCTTATTATTTGCAGCCTTTTTCTTTTCACTCTTGTATAATTTATGAAAAACATGTTTTTATGTGTTGTTTATATGTCTGTGATGCTGCTTACAGGTAAGGTTTGAATCGTACTGTACCTGACCGTAATTGTGCACATGGCAATAAACACAACTGAATCAAGTCAAGTTTTTGTTACACTGGTCTTTGCCGCTGAGAGCATTAATTAAAGTCCTGTTCCAATGTAGGAAATGAAACCAGAAGAGAAAGTGGTAATAACGGATCTCAACAAATGCAACTTTGAAGAAATGAACCAACATTTCAAGGCGCAGTCAGAAGCTCGCAAGCTGATGTCCAAAGCAGAGAAACAGGTTTGTGTTTAGGTTTAGAGATACAGCGTGGAAATAGGCCCTTCGGCCCACTGATTCCAAGCCGACCAGCGATCCCCGTTACAACAGCACTGCCCCACACACTGGGGACAATTTACAATCTTTACCGAAGCCAATTAACCTACAAACCTGTACGTCTTTGGAGTGTGGGAGGAAACTGCAGCACCCGAGGGAAACCCACGCGGTCGCGGGGTGAACGTACAAACTCCGTACAAACACCCGAGTTTCTGCTGCTGTAAGGCAGCAACTCTACCGCTGTGTCACCGTAGGAGATGAGTCGAGTTAAGCAATTTCTCAAATGAGAATGTCGATGAGCATCCCATGTGACACGTTTTCGTACTTCCCCTTGTGTTTGCCAGTCATGAATGCTGTGCCTGTTACAGTGCCCTCCATAATGTTTGGGACAAAGTCCCGTCATTTATTTATTTGCCTCTACTCCACAATTTGAGAAGAAATCATATGTGGTTAAAGTACAGATTTTATTAACGGGTATTTTATACATTTTGGTTTCACCATGTAGAAATTACAGCTGTGTTTACACATGGTCCCCCCATTTCAGGGCACCGTAAAGTTTGGGACACATGGCTTCTCAGGTGTTTGTAATTGCTCGGGTGTGTTTAATTGCCTCCTTAATGTAGGTATAAGAGAGCTTGCAGCACCTAGTCTTTCCTCCAGTCTTTCCATCACCGTTGGAAACTTTTATTGCTGTTTATCAACATGAGGACCAAAGTTGTGCCAATGAAACTGAGAAACAAGAATACAACTGTTAGAGACATCAGACAAACCTTAGGCTGACCAAAATCAACTGTTTGGAACATCATTAAGAAGAAGGAGAGCACTGGTGAGCTTACTAATCGCAAAGGGACTGGCAGACCAAGGAAAACCTTCACAGCTAATGACAGAAGAATTCTCTCTATAATAACTTCATGAACAGAAATACAGAGGCTACACTGCAAGATGCAAACCACTGGTTAGCCGCATAAATTGGCCGGGTTACAGGTTGCCAAGAAGTACTTAAAAGAACAACCACAATTCTGGAAAAAGTTATGGTGGACAGATGAGATGAAGATTAACTTATATCAGAGTGATGGCTAGAGCAAAGTATGGAGAAGAGAAGGAACTGCCCAAGATCCAAAGCATACCACCTCATCTGTGAAACACAGTGGTGGGGGTGTTATGGCCTAGGCATGTACGGCTGCTTAAGGTACTAGCTCACTTATATTCACTGCTGATGGTGGTAGCTTAATGAATTCTGAAGTGTATAGATACATCCTATCTGCTCAAGTTCAAACAAATGCCTCAAAACTCATTGGCCGGCGGTTCATTCTACAGCAGGACAATGATCCCAGACATACTGCTAAAGCAACAAAGGAGTTTTTCAAAGCTAAATTATTTTTCAAAGCTTCAATTCTTGAGTGGCCAAGGCAATCACCTGATCTGAACCAAATTGAGAATGCCTTTTATATGCTGAAGAGAAAACTGAAGGGAACTAGCCCCCAAAACAAGCTAAAGATGGCTGCAATACAGGCCTGGCAGAGCATCACCAGAGAAGACATCCAGCAACTGGTGATGTCTATGAATCACAGACTTCAAGCAGTCATTGCATGCAAAGGATGTGCAACAAAATACTAAACATGACTACTTTCATTTACATGACATTGCTGTGTCCCAAACATTATGGTGCCCTGAAATGGGGGGGGGGGGTGCTGTATAAACACTGCTATAATTTCTACATGGTGAAACTAAAATGTATAAAAACGGCCTTTATTATAATCTGACAATGTGTACTTTAACCACATGTGATTTTTTTTTTCTATTGCAAATCTCAAATTGTGGAGTACAGAGGCAAATAAATAAATGATGGGTCTTTGTCCCAAGCATTATGGAGGACACTGTATACTGTAAACTGCCTGGGATAAAGGTTCTGACTCCTACCCTATCTATAACCCTCATAATTTTATACATTGCTCTCAAGTCTTCTTTCAGTCTCCAAAGCTCCACAGAAAACTATCCAAGATTGTCCAACAGGTCCTTAAAGCGAATGCCAGCTTATCCAGGCAGCATCCACCAAATCGCTTCTGTGCCCTCCCCAAAGACTCCACTATGCACATTAGTACAAATGCAGCCTAACCAAATCTTTGTGAAATATGACTTCAACTACCTAGGGGCGATAACGGCAAACATGCCATACATCTACTTTGCCACTCTCTCTACATATGTCGCCACATTCAGGGCGCCATGGACTTTGACCCCAAGATGGCCCTGTACATCAATGCTATTAAGGAGCATGCCATTAATAGTATACTTTCCCCTTGCATTCGACCTCCCAAAGTGCAACATCTCGCACTTGATCAGTTTAAACTTCCATCTGCCATTTCTCTGCCCACATCCGTAACTGATCTATATATTGTTGCATCCTTTGACACTATCTTCAATACCTGCAGCTCCACCAAATTTTATGTCATATGCAACTTTACAAACCAACCCATCGATATTTTTGTCCGAGTCATTTTTGAAGAACAGAAGTCCTGCCACTGAGCCCTGCGGAACACCACTGGTCACAGACCTACAACCAGAATGGCACCCTTGCAATATTACCCACTTTCAATGAGTAAACTAGTTCTGAATCCAAATGCCACACTCTGGATCCCATGCATCTTAATCTTCTGGATCTTCCTACCATGAGTGGTTTTATAAAATATCTTGCTAGAATCTATGTACACAACGTCCATCACCCTACCCGCATCGATCACCTTTGCCAATAACAGCAGAACACAAAGTGCTGGAGGAGCACTGTCAGTCAGGCATCATCTGTGGAGGGTAGACACAAAATGCTGGAGTAACTCAGCAGGTCAGGCAGCATCTCTGGAGAAAAATAATAGGTGACGTTTTGGGTCAAGACCCTTCATCAGACCTCAAATGGAAGGGTCTCGACCCGAAACGTCACCCATTCCTTCTCTCCAGAGATGCCTGTCCTGCTGAATTACTCTAGCTTTTTGTGCCTAGCCTCGACCAGAAACGTCACCTATTCCTTTTCTCCGGAGATGCTGCCTTACCTGCTGAGTTACTCCAGCATTTAGTGTCTCTCTTCGGTGTAAACAGCATTTTCTGTTCCTTCCCACACGCAGCATCAGTAGAGGGAGTGGGCATGCGATATTTTGGGTCCGGGTTCACCTTCAGACTCTTCTTCCGCAGTGTGAACAAGGATCCTGACCCATACACTGAATGTCCATTTCATCCACAGTTGGTGTCCAACCAGCTGAGTTCCTCCAGCACATTGTGTTTTAATAATAATACATTTAATTTTTATAGCGCTTTTCTAAGACTCAAAGTCGCTTTACAATAGTAACAGACAATAGCAACAGACAATTGTTCAACCTTCCAGCATCTGCAGTTTCTTGTGTTTCCAATTGCCTTCACACCTCTTCACAACACTCAAATTCGGTTTAAAGCTGCCATGCTGACTGTCCCTAATTGCCCATTCTTTTCCAAATCCAAGTGAATCCTATCCCATAGATAACTCCCTAATAATTTCCCGACCATTGATGTGAGGATCACCAGCCTATAATTTCCTTAATAATTCCCTTAGACAAATGAATGACATTGTGACCAGAACCTGATCTGTGGCTAGAAATGATTCAAAGATCTATGTCAAGGTCCCTGCAATCACTCCCCCACTTCTCAATGACCTGGAGTTGATCCTGTTAGACTCTGGGGATTTATCCACTTTAATGTTTTTCAAAAAACCCAACATCACCTCCTTGATCTCAAACGCCCTAGCATATTAGTATACCTCAACACTGATCTCGCTATCGTCCACGTCCTCCTTGGTGGATACCGATGCAAAGCACTCATTTAGTACCCAGCCTACATTCTCTGACCCCTGCTGAAGTCAGTAGCATTGAAAGCCAGTGACCGCTGGGAGCCACTGAAAGGGAGCATGGAGACACTGAGTCCTGATGAACTTCCAAAATCTGAGATTGGGTGGTCATAAATTTCTGAAACTTTAGATTTTAGTGTAGAGATGCCGAATGGAAACAGGCCCTTCAGCCCACTGAGTCCATGTTGACCAGTGATCACCCCATATGCTAGCACTATCCTTCGTTCTAGGGACAAGTTACAATTTACAGAAACTAATTAGTCAACAAACCTATACATCTTTGGAGTATGGGAGGAAACCAGACACCCGGAGAAAACACCCGGTCGCAAGGAGAACCACAGTACAGACAACACCCGTGGTCAGGATTGAAACCGGGTCTCTGGTGCTGTATTGCTGCCGTTTGTGCCCCTGTGCCTCCCTAAATTTAAGTAGAGTGTTAGACTTGTAGGAAAGAGGGGTTAAATTTGGAATTTTCTGAATCACTACATTTTCTTAAATGATTGTTCTTCCCCTTTATTCTAGAAATTGAAAGAAGATAATGAGAAGCTTGTACAGGAATATGGTTATTGTATAATGGACAACCACAAAGAGCGGATCGCAAACTTCAGGATTGAGCCGCCAGGGCTTTTCCGTGGCCGTGGGAACCACCCAAAGATGGGCATGCTGAAGAGAAGGAGCAGACCTCAGGACATCATCATCAACTGTAGTAAGTGAGTATCAGAGGATAAACTAGGGCTTTGCCAATTCATCATTAACAACTCAAAAGTTTATTTGGAAAATCTTCTGGATCATGATCCAGTAAATAACATTTGAAGCCCAGTACAGGGCAGACCATTACAGAATAACATGTTTGATTCATTGCACTGAGACGCCTTCCTTTGCTAGAGCACCTTTTGGACTGCGTGCAGTTGTTTATTAACTCTGGATTGGACTGCTAAGTTGGGTTGTGGACTTTTTTTAAAGGTTCTCATTCATAAATTTCACTTGGTTCCTACTGCTTGCGAATTGTGAACATTGGGTGAAAGTGTCATGAATGTTTATGGAAATGTCACTTGCCATTTTGTGCCTTTTACACAAAGAAGGCCTTATTTGTCGAGGGTTGTTGGAGAGTTTATTTAGAGACACAGGCCCTTCAGCCCACCGGGTCAGCGCCGACCAGCGATCCCCGCATATTAACACTATCCTACACCCACTAGGGACATTTTTTTACATTTACCAAGCCAATCAACCTACGTACCTGTACGTCTTTGGAGTGTGGGAGGAAACCGAGGGTCCCAGAGAAAACCCACGCAGGTCACAGGGAGAACGTACAAACTATGTACAGACAGTCTGGATAGGACCCGGGTCTCCAACGCTGCATTGGCTGTAAGGCAGCAACTCTACTGCTGCGCCACCGTGCCGCTGTTCGAGGTGATCACTTCCCCAACTAAGGGACTTTCCCAACTCACTTTTACAAGCAGGAAATGATTTTTGAGTCACAAATACAGCGTTGAAACAGGCCCTCAGCCCAATTTGGCCACGCTGACCAACATGTCCCATGTACAATAATCCCACGTGCCAGTGTTTGGCCCATATCACTTTAAAGCTGTCATATCCATGTGCCTGCCTAATTGTTTCCTAAACTTTACAATAGTACCTGCCTCCTCTGACAGCTTGTTCCATTCACCCACCAGCCTTTGTGTGGAAAAAGTTACCCTCAGGTTCCCGTTTAATATTTACCCCTTCACCTTAAACCGATGTCCTCTGGTTCTCAATTCCCTTACTCGGGGCAAGAGACTCTGTATGTCTACCCAATCTATTTCTCTCATGATTTCATACACCTCGATAAGATCACCCCACATGCTCCAAGGAAAGTTTGAAGAACATATTTTTGTTGACGTTTCATCAGTAACTTTTGTGACAATGGAATTCTTGCAAGTCCAACATTTATTATCATTCCTTCTTCCCCATTGGAAGCTTGAAATTCTTGGTCTAAATTTTAGAGTTTAGAGATGCTGCGTGGAAACAGGCCCTTCGGCCCACTGAGTCAGCACCGACCAGCGATCTCCGCACATTGGCACTAGCCTACACACACAAGGGACAATTTACATTTATAACAAGCCAATTAACCTACAAACCCTGTACGTCTTGAGTGTGGGAGGAAACCGAAGATTTCGGAGAAAGCCTATGCAGTCACGGGGAGACCGTACAAACTCCACAGACAGCACCCGTAGTCGGGGTCAAACCTGGGTCTCTGGCGGTGTAAGCGTTGTAAGGCAGCAACTCTACCACTGCGCCACCATGCCGCCCCTTGGAATCTTGGAATTCTTAAATCTTAGATCCTGAAAACAAAATGATTTTGAAAGGTTTATAGGTTACTAGATGAGTGGCTACCAGATGGTTCCAAACCAGTCAAATGCCCTGTAAATAAGGGAGATGTGTGGAGACACAAAGAATTGCACGTGCTGGAATCTTGAGTCAAACACAATGTGCTTAAGAAACTGTTGAGAGAATGGATAGTTGATGTTCCATTTCAGTACCCCTTTTCAGTCTGAAGAAGGATCCTGACCCAAAGATTCCCTTCTCAGAAGCTGCCTGACCTGCTGTGTTAAGGGCCTATCCCACTTGGTAATTTTTTTCGGCGACTGCCGGCATCATTGACTGACGTATCTGGTCACCGAACAATATGCGGTGTGATGATGTATGACGCGGCGTGATGACGTATGATGGGCGATGTTTTTTCAAGTGTTGCAACGTTTTTTTTGTCGCCGCTGGATTTTGAAATGTTCAAAATCTTTTGGCAACACTGATATGACACCCGCAGTCGCCGAAAAAAATCGCCGAGTGGGACAGGCCCTTTAGTGTTTTGCAGGGAGATGTGTGGGCTAGTTAGCTATTACTGCATAAACCCATTTGATCTCCTTCCATTGCTCGATCTTGGTGCTCCCTCAAGTGGTGACAAATACCTGTTGCTTCATGCCATCCCCAGCACGAAATTCTGAACCAGGGACCAAACTGCATTTGTTGACACCATTTGAGCATCTTGTTAAGGCCATATTTTAGATAATGGAAAATATCACATTTTTTAAATTCAGAAATAATGCAGACAAAGCTGTCTGGCATGATGAGTGGTGCATACAAGGAGCTGTCGATCCTGGTTTACAAAAATAGACGCACAGTGCTGGAGTAACTTGGTGGACAGGCAGCATCTCTAGTGAGCATGGGTTGGTGACACCGGGTCAGGACTGTTCTTCAGACTGGTGGTAGGAGGGGAAAGAAAGCTGAAAGAGAGGAGGGGCAGGACAAGCCTGGCAGGTTAATACACATGAAGGGGGTTGGGGAGGGGGGGTTGATTGGCAATGGTGGATAAAGGCCAGAGATCAAAGGATAGATGTGAAATAGGATAGAAATGAATGGTGATTGCTGCTTTACTAATTACGTGGGAAAGAACTGGAATTTGCAGAACGAACTGTGAGCCTGCTTACTGTGATTATTCGCTTGCTGTTGTCATTTAGGGCTATCTACTATTTGATCTTTTATGAAGACTGGTAAGTGATTTGTTTTTCAACCGTACAGTGAGGCTGGTGAAGATGAGACTTGGAAAATGTTGGCAGCATAGTTCCCACTGACCTGTTATTGAGCTGTTCCCCATTATCCCCAGGGGCTCCAAGATTCCACAACCACCTCCAGGCCAAAGGTGGAAAGAGGTCCGACATGACAACAAGGTGACTTGGCTGGTCTCGTGGACGGAGAATATCCAGGGCTCTATCAAATACATCATGCTGAACCCCAGCTCCAGAATTAAGGTATGTTGAGACCTTTTGAGGCTAAAACAGCAACTAGCTAGTGGTTAGTCACAGGCAAAGAGCTGTAGCTGGATTCATCACTGCTTGGAGGTGGTGTACTGTGGAAATTATTATACTCTGATAAAATAATCAAGATCCCAATTCCCTGTTGTGAGGAGGATGGGAAGATGGGGGCAATGAGGGAACAAAAGTAATACAAACACAATCATTTAAAATAAGCAGTATCACTGTCAGTCTGAAGAAGGGTCTCGACCCGAAACATCACCCGTTCCTTCTCTCCAGAGATGCTGCCTGACCTGTTGAGTTACTCCAGTTTTTTGTGTCTCCCTTCGATTTAAACCAGCATCTGCAGTTCTTTCCCACACCGTCAATAGCTTTGCAAATTTTGCTGCTGCATTTGGAAGCTATCAGCTTGTGATAAGTCTTGCCCTTGTCTTGAACAATTGCCACCTTTTATTGAATCATAAAATATCGTTCAATAAATTATTTGCCTTATTAAAAGTAAAGTTACTGCTTTTTAATCCATTGTTGTCATTGTCATACAGCGTGGAAACATGCCCTTCGGCCCAACTTGCCCACACCGACCAATATGTTCCATCTACACTAGTCGCACCTGCCTGCATTTGGCCCATATCCCTCTTAAACCTATCCTAGCAATGTACATGTCTAACTGTTTCTTATAAGTTGCGATAGTTACGTGTTATACATAATGTGATTATGCAGTCTTGGGGAATAAGGACCTGTTAGTTTTCACCATTATGATCTGCCAACTACATCCAGGTGTCAGAGATTAGTTATTTTCCACCTGTGTTAAACCCATGATTTTCATTGGTGCCATCTTACGCATTTGTGAACTATTAGCTGACTATGACCCCAAATCTGAGGTGCCAGTCAATGGTGGGGACAAGCTAATGATACTTTCTGCTTAAATAGGGTGAAAAGGATTGGCAGAAATACGAGACTGCTCGGACGCTGAAGAAACTTGTCGACAAGATACGTGCCCAGTACAGGGAAGACTGGAAGTCCAAGGAGATGAAAGTCCGGCAGCGTGCTGTTGCACTTTACTTTATTGACAAGGTGAGTGAAAGCCGTGTTGCCTGTGCTGTTGGAGATGGGTGTGGGTGGCAGAGATGGAGTACAGATCCACCACCGATTTTCCGGCAGCTGGTGATCCTGCACCTCCTTTAACCCGGACAAAATTAGGACAGCGCACATCATAAACAGTCGCAGATCATAAACAGTATTCACATAGCCGACTTTCGCTGCTGATCAGCGGGTCATATTTGCACCCTGCGGCCGGGGTCTAGAACTCTGGCCCAGCCGGAGTCGGCAGATCAGTTCCCATAGCCCAATATCTGAGGCTGACTTTGCAGGCCAAATCTCTGCAGCCTAGGCAGACCACTCCGGTACCATTTGACTCTGCTCCGCGGCCCTGACCTCTGAAGGTCCGGCAAAACGGATATTCAAGAAATGCTCTGGAACCAAGGGTGCCAGAAAATCAGTGGCGGGTGACGTATTCCTTCAATCTTGGACTCGTTTAGTGTTTTGTTCATTTGCCAGAATACTCGGTCGTATGCAGTTTCTGATTGTTTCCATATAAACCTGGCCTTCTGCAGCACAATCGTTTCCCTACTGAATCCTTCAACGCAACCATTGCCTTCCAAACAATTATCTCTACTTTTGTTTTTTTCTCTTTTAATGTAGCTGGCATTGAGAGCTGGGAATGAGAAGGAAGAAGGGGAGACAGCGGACACAGTAGGTTGTTGTTCCCTGCGAGTGGAACATATTAACCTGCACACTGAGCTTGACGGTCAGGAATTCATGGTTGAATTTGATTTCTTGGGTAAAGATTCCATTCGATACTACAACAAGGTGCCTGTGGAAAAAAGGGTAAGATCTTGTGGTACTGCTGTTGATTCTTTCATTGTTTAACTCCCCTATTCGTTTATAACTACAAGTGTTACCAAGCTAAACTAGGAATGATCTCCCCATTGTTTTCACCCCCCGGATTTTCTCCTGGGGTTTTAGTATAGTTTAGAGATACAGCATGGAAACTGAGCTCTTTGACCACCAAGTTGACATTGGGGGCAATTTTACAAAGGACAATTAACTTACAAACCCGCACACCTTTGGGATGGGGGGTGGGAATCCAGAGCACCCAGGGGAAAAAAAAGATTTCATACGGAGCATGTGCAAACTTCACACAGACAGCAAGAGGTCAGGATCGTTTAAACCCATGTCTCTGGTGCTCTGATGCAGCAGCTCTACTAGTTGTGCCACTGAGCTACCCGATTTTGTTTCTAGATGATTCCTGGTTCCAGAATCATGGTTCGTACTCTGGAAATGATTTTTACGGTTAGTTTAGTGATTTAGCACAAAAGCAGGCCCATCAGCCCACCGATTCTGTGCCAACCATCAATCACCTGTTCGGACTACTCTATGTTATCCTACTTTCACACCCACCCCATACACACTTGAGACTATTTACAGAGTGCAATTAACCTACAAACCCGCGCATGTTTGGGATGTGGGAGGAAACCGGAGGAAGCCCATGCAAACTCCACACACTCAACACCTGAGGGCAGGATTGAACCGGATCTCTGGCGCTGCAAGGCAGCAGTTCTACCAGCTACACCACTGTGCCACCCTAAATTGTCCAGTAATGATGCCTCGTTTGCCAGTATAGGTAGTTTACTACAGTGTTGCCATTAGATGCAGAATCTAGAAGGGAGAGAAAATAAATTGGGAATAACACTTTATTTTTGCAACAGCAGTAATTGTTTAGCAACAAACAAAGATAGTTAAGCAGTCAGACTGAATGTTATGGCAGTGATGTAAGTAAACTGCTGATGCTGGAATCCTGAAACTAAGAAATACTAGAAATGGTTAGTAAGCCAGGCTGCAACTGCAGAAAGAGAGACAACATTAGCGTTTTTATCGGAAGTAGGAGAAGTACAAAATACTTTCTCTGAATGTAATTAAAATTGATTAATTAGAAGCATTATCTCTGGTTCTTTTTCTACAGATGCCACCTGATCTGGTGATATTTCCACCATTTGTTTTATTTCAGCTTTTTTTAAATTTTAACTTAAAGATCATTGTTATGTCTCTGGTGTGTATTGGATCCCTGGCTTGGATACATAATCCAATGATAAAGATTTGAATATTGTTAAGTTCAGAAATCGTGCTTTGTCCATTGTAGGCTTCATTGTGCATGGGATAGTAAACTTCTAGCACTTCAGATAAGTATGTCCTGTTTCTCTGTGAGACTCGATGCAGACTGATTTAAAAAAAAGTATGCTTTACCTAGCTGTTTGTTGATTGAAGTGGAGATGTTTCCTGGCTAATTAGCCCTTGGCCAATGACAATTGGAGTTTATTGTTTTTATACTGCCATAAACCAATGTTTCCAGGTCAACAAAGCAAGGTTAAATTCCTATCTTCCCATATTGGAGCAAGCGTTATGTAGTCCAATGTACTGTGAACACATGCTGGTTTTATCTGTTTAACAGATAGTGTATATGTTCTTGCATGTTCGAAGTAATGTAGGAGTTTAAAGAGCCATGTTAAAGAGTTTGATGACCTGTAGATGACATCTGCATGGTCCAATTCAGAATTGTCGATCTGTTTTCACCAACACTTCCATCTCTGAAAACTTGGCTTCTCCCGCTGTTTATCAACCCTCATTGTACACCTCATGTATGACGCATAGTACAGTCCTTACCTCTGCCATAGCACTTCGTTTTGCTGTGGAGCGTCAAATGGATTTCCATATATTACTCCTGAAACTAGAAGTGAAGCTCTTGTCCCGTGGGGAAAATTATATTATGTGTTAGTTTATTACATTTTGTTTAAGATGGTCTGTATATTGGTATGTCACATTATTAAAATGAAGGAAACTCTTAGAGAAATGGCTCTTAGAAGCATGTGAATGAGCTGCTGCCTTACAATACCAGAAACCCTGATTCGATCCTGACTTTGGGTGTGCTGTCAGTGTGGAGTTTGCATGTTCTCCCAATGACCACATGGCTTTCCTCTGGATGCTTCGGTTTCTGCCCACATCTCAAAACGTGCAGGTTTGCAGGTTAGTTGACGTTGATAAATTGCCTCCTAGTGTTTAGGAAGTGAATGTGAAAGTCGGATAACATAAAACTAATGTGAACGGGCAAGTGATTGTCGGCGTGGCCTCCGTGGGCCCAAGGATGAAGGTCTGAAGAAAGGTCCCGACCCAAAATGTTACCCATCCCTTTACTCCAGAGATGCTGCCTGACCCGCTGTTACTCCATCAATTTGTGTCTATCTTAAGTGGGCTGAAGGGCCTGTTTCCATGCAGTATCTTTCGATCAAATGGGTATCACAGAATACTTTTAAGTTACAATAGAATTTGCAGAATAAAATGGACTGCAGATTGTTAAACCTAGCACAGGACTTGGCTGCAATTATATTCAATAAAATTGCCTGAATTATAAAAGAAGGGATGAGAAATTACCAACTAGAGAGAGGGCATAGGGCAATGAAGGGACCCAGAATAACAAGAAGGGTGGGGGTTATTTTTGAACTGGGTAAGTAAAGTTTGAAGTGAGGTTGATGCATCTCATTATGTTCTTATCATAGGTATTCAAGAACCTTCAATTATTTATGGAGAACAAGCAACCTGAAGATGACCTTTTTGACCGACTCAATGTAAGTAGCCATGCTATGAACTGTGGGCCACTGAATTTTACAGATCTGTTGAGATGATATGGCCAATTGCCATTGCTTACATTTATTGCTGCACGGATCCAATGGCAGTGCTCCCTTTCTCTGTGTGCCAGCCACCATTCTGTTGTATGATTTTTATTACATAAACAGTGTGCTACCAACTGACCCATGTCTTTCAAAGTAACCACTTGAGGGTTTGCTTTTTACCCTGCCGGTTCTATTTCTGATGCTTTATTTTTTTTTATTTATATATATATATAGACTTCAATCCTCAACAAACATCTCCAGGAGCTAATGGACGGACTTACGGCTAAAGTATTCCGTACCTACAATGCTTCTATCACCCTGCAGCAGCAGCTGAAGGAACTGACCAACCGTAAGTGGCGTTTACACTGGTATCTGTGATCTAGCATCACTCTGGCTGTTGGGGCTACTTTCATCCCTTTGCTACTTTTTATCACTGTTTCCATTGACATAAGAAATTGAACAAAGTACAGGTTTAGCTACGGTACTGCGTTGCCAGGATGTACTGAAGAATCATTCCCCAGATGTGTTACCAAGAGAGTACTTTTAATGCTTTAGTTAATGGACCAGATTTTTCTTAATTACTTTAGTCCAAACCCCAATGCAGCTGGTGACACTTAACTCTAAAGTAATGGTGCCAAACCAACGATCTTCCAGAGGGATCATGAGGGCCATTTACAAGAGGAAATCTCAGCACATTTAATTGAAACAGACCTGAGCAGTGACAAAGCTCGGGAATGGGGGGTGTTGGGATTAATACCATGGTATTTTATTGGCATAAATATGGAATTCCTTGTCTCCAAGATGAGTTTAATTTATTGTCACATGTACCAAAGTACAGTGAAAACCTTTTGTTGCATGCTAGCCAGTCAGTGGAAAGATAATACATAATTAGAATCGAGCCATCCACAATATACAGATACATGATAAAGGGAATAACTTTTAGTACAAGATAAAGTCCAGTAAAGTATGTTCAAAGGTAGTCCAAGAGTCTCCAATGTGGTTGATGGTAGCTCAGGACCACTCTAGATGGTGATAGGATGGTTTGGTTGCCAGATAACAGCTGGGAAGAAACTGTCCATGAATCTGGAGTTGTGCGTTTTCACACTTCTATACCTTTTGCCCGATGGGAGTGAGGAGAAGAGGGAGTGGCCGGGCTTCATTATGCTGGTGGCCTTGCGGTCTTGGATGGAGCTGTTCCCAAACCATACTGTGGTGCATCCCGATAAAATGCTTTCTACGGCGCATCTGTAGAAGTGGGTGAGAGTTGTTGGGGACATACTAAACTTACTAAGCCTTCTAAGGAAGTGGAGGCCCAGTGCATGGGCCATACTGTGGTGAGGAGAGAAATTTACGATGCACTGCACTGTAGCAATGCCTCCTTCATCACTAATCACTGACTACACAGCTCCTAATAATCTGTGTTTGTTTTGTTTATAGCGGATGAAAATGTTGCAGCAAAAATACTTTCTTACAATCGTGCCAACCGAGCAGTCGCTATCCTTTGTAACCATCAAAGGGCACCCCCCAAAACATTTGAGAAGTCAATGCAAAACCTGCAGATCAAGGTGAGTTAAGAGTTTTTCCACCCCACCACCACATCAGTCCGTGTATACAGTAACCATTTGTTAAGGACCCTGTAAATTCCACCGGGAGCAACGCTGGGCGGTTTGAATTGCATTCAGTGTCTGGGTTAAGTGGGTATTTGGCCAACAAGAAGCCCCATCCAAATATGCCAGTAAGAGAAATTATCAGCCCATATTTCTACTCCTACCTGCACCCTGCAATTCCACCTACGCATTTGATTCTATCAAATCTATACATCGATTGGTTGATGATCCAGTTGGGAATTACTGCTTTCCCATGCAATCTCAAGAAAGGGTGGCGCAGTGGCACAGCAGTAGAGCTGCTGCCTTACTGTGCCAGGGACTCGAGTTCGATTCTGACCACGGATGCTGTCCCCGGGTGTGGAGATTGTACGGTCTCCCTGTGACAGGGTGTGTTTCCTCCAGGTGCTCTGGTTTTATCCCAAAGTTTTGCATTTATAGGTTCATTGGCCTCTGCAAAATGCCCCTAATATGTAGCAAGTGAATAGAAAGTGGATAACATAGAACGGGTGATCAATGGTTGGCGTGGGGCGAAGGCCCTGTTTTCATGCTGTATCCCTAACCTAAACTAAAATAGCCTTTCCCTGCGCAGTAAGGAACTATGGGAGGTACACAAAATTGCTGGAGGAACTCAGCGGGTGCAGCAGCATCTATGGAGCGAAGGAAATAGGCGACGTTTCGGGCCGAAACCCTTCTTCAGTCTGAAGAAGGGTTTCGGCCCGAAACGTCGCCTATTTCCTTCGCTCCATAGATGCTGCTGCACCCGCTGAGTTCCTCCAGCAATTTTGTGTACCTTCGATATTCCAGCATCTGCAGTTCCCTTTTGAACAAGGAACTATGGGTGTAAGTGTGACGAATGCCCGGCTGACTTATTCCCTTTTGTTGCTACATGCTGTTAATATTCCCTTTTAATTTGATCGAAGATTATGAGATTGTTGCAAGAGCAGATTTTATTGCCATTGAGGGGGTGGTGATCAGCCACCTTGAATTGCTGCAATCCCTACGATGAAGATATTCACCCAGTGCTACGGCGCTCAGCAACAGAATAAAAGAGCAAAAATTGATTTTGTTCGCTTATTTCAGGGATAATAACAGTAAATACTACCAATAGCATGTTGCAAGTGTTTTATGTAAACCAGCCATTAAACGAACTAGGCTATTGCGACAGGAAAGGAGCAACTTTTGATGTGGTGTTAAAGAGTCTGGGAATGCGAGTGGTTTTGTTGTGGTCCCATTCAGCCAAAGAGTAGTAAAATAGGTTTATTGATCACGCCTTTCAAATGCACTGAATGAGGCAACCCCACCTGCTACCACCGACGTAACAATGAGTAGAATCCTTGCTTGGTTTAGGAAGGAACTGCAGATGCTGGTTTAAACCGAAGATAGACACAAAAAGCCGGAGTAACTCAGTGGGTCAGACAACATCTCTGGAGATAAGGAATAGGTGACAATCAGAAGAAGGGTCTGAAGAAGTGTCTCGACCCAAAACATCACCTATTCCTTTTCTCCAGAGATGCTGTCTGACCCGCTGAGTTACTCCAGCTTTTTGTGTCTATCCTTGCTTTGTGTGGATCTATATCCATAATTCTTTCCTCACTGTTTTGTCTTTAGATTGATGCAAAGAAAGACCAAATTGGTCAAGCCAGGAGAGAGCTAAAGAGTGCTAAAGTAGACCTTAAAGTCAGAAGAGATGAAAGGTGTAGAAAGTAAGTGTTCTTGCCAATTCTTACTTGTACTTTATTTCTGTTAACAGTATTAAATAGTTGCCGGCAGTTGGTGATGCAACAGTGGAACAAATAGCTAAATCCTTCCTCAGAACCTTTCCTGTCCATGTACCTGTCCAAATGTATTTTAAATGTTAAAATAGTACCTGCAACAACCACTTCCTCTGGCAGATTGTTCCATATATGTACCACCCTCTGAGGAAAATGTTTCCCCTCGGGTTCCTATTAAATCTTTGCCCTCTCACCTCAAACCTTTGCCTTCTTGTTTTTGATTCCCCAACCATGTGCATTCACACTGTCTATGCCCCTCATAGTATTATACACCCTTCAGTATCCTACACTCCAAGGAATAAAGTCCTACACTGCCCAACCTTATTCTGTAACTCCATCCTGGCAACATCCTCGCAAATGTTTTCTGCACTCTTTCCAGCTTAATGACATCTTTTCTGAAGCAAGGTGACCAAAACTGAGCACAATACCCTGTGTGTGTCCTCACCGACATCTTGTACAAATGTTACATAACATCCCAACTTTTATACGCAATTCCTGACTGATGAAAGCCAAAAACTTTCTTCAGCTCCCTGTCCATCTGTGACACCTTTCAAAGAACTGTGTACTTGTACACCTAGGTTCCTTTGTTTCACAACACTCCCCAGTTCCCGACTGCTCACTTTGAAAGCCCCACCCTGGTTTGACTTCCAAAAAATGGAACACCTCACACTTTGCTGAATTAATTTCTTGGCTACTCACACATCTGATGAAGATCCCACTGTAATTTTTGTTAATCTCCTTTACTGTTTACGAAACCACCTAATTTTGTGGCATCGGCAAACTTACTAACCATACTTCAAACATTCTCATGCAAATCCTGCAATCTCCCTGCATATCTGTTGCTCTAATTACCATTGACAATTTGGGGGCCCATGGTACAATCGCAGCAAGGTGATCACCCCCATATTTCTCAGTCCCACACGTAAGGTCTCACTGGATGGCACAGTGGTGTAGCAGTAGATTTCCTGCCTTACATCGCCAGGGACCCGGGTTTGATCCTGGCCACAGGTGCTGTCTGTATGGAGTTTGTACATTCTCCACGTGACCTGCGTGGGTTTTCCCGGGATGCTCCAGTATCCTCCCACACTCCAATGACGTTCAGGTGTATAGATTAATTGGCCTCAGTAAAATTGTAAATTGTCCCTCGTGTAGGATAGCGTTAGTGTGCGGGAATCGCTGGTCAGTGAGGACTCGGTGGGCCGTAGGGCCTGTTTCCACGCCGTTTAAACTAAACTAAAATGATTCCTTAGTAAATTCATCTCAGACTACTAATGTGATATTCTTATTTAAAACTGTAGCTCCCACTCCTCTCTTCCCCCCACCTTCTCTGCTGCCTGCAGTCTTGAACCTTTCTTAGCTATGTTTCTGTAATGGCTTTAGTAACCCGGCCTCGCATACCTGTCCATGCCCTGAGTTCACAGTGTAAATGATGTGCACTTTCCTTGCTCATTTTTCCTGTCACGAGTCCATTATTACAATCTATTAAAATACATTTACACCTTGATTCAGATTGTCCCAATTTATGGCTTGGGGTTCATGTAGTAAAACATCCATAGAGCTCCCAGGCTCTGGAAAGAAAACAAACTTGCATTTGCTTATCACCTTTTGTCACCTTGCGACATCCTAAGATAACCAAATAATTATTACTTGTAAACAATCAAAGCTTGTTTTGTGCAATTTGTGTTCTGCATTAAGATCCTTTTTTTTTAACTAACACTGACTTAGAGGGATTTAAATTGTTTTAACTTTTGTTATAAATTGCTAGACTTAGAGTTCAATTAGGCAAGTTAAGAAATCTGGAAAATAACAATTTGTTTTAGTGGATTCCCTAAAACTCTGTTTCTTTTGCGTGTCCTAGCTTTAATTAACCGCATTGCTGTTTGCTCACCAACATAAATCCCCTGTTAAATTCTCCTGTCCCTTGTATGTTGCCCCTTGGACTTTCTGCTTTGCTTTGCACTTTTCTCCTCAGTTTGAGTGTATTGCCAGTCCTTTGTGCAGAAATAACAGCTGTTGCTTTCTCTACAGATTAGTGGAAAGTAAGAAGAAATCTCTCCAGAGAATTGAAGAACAGTTGATGAAATTGGAAGTTCAAGCTACTGACCGAGAAGAAAACAAACAGATAGCTCTTGGGACTTCCAAACTCAACTATCTGGATCCTAGGATCAGCATTGCTTGGTAAGTGCATAAGGCACTTTGTGAATGTAATTCAGTCAGCATTCTTCTGTTAAAGTGCTACTTTTTTCCCCAGCAATCTAATTTAGTTTTAGTTTAGAGATATACAGCGCAGAAACCGACCCACCGAGTCCACACCAACCAGTGATCCCCGCACACTAACTACTCTACACACACTGTGGACAATTTACACTTGTATCAAGCCAATTTACCTACAAACCTGTATGTCTTTGGAATGTGGGAGAAAACCGAAGATCTCAGAGAAAACCCACGCGGTGAGCGGGAGAACGTACAAACTCCGTACAGACAGAACCCATAGTCAGGATCGAACCCGGGTCTCCGGCGCTTCAAGCGCTGTAAGGCAGCAACTACCGCTGCGCCACCATGCCGTCCAATGTTATATTAAACACCTGTGGAGAAAGAGGGCCCCCGTTCTAAAATTCCAGATGAAATGGCCGCTTCTTATACGATATACGATATATATTAATGATTTGGACGAGGGAATTGAATGCAACATCTCCAAGTTTGCGGATGACACAAAGCTGGGGGGCAGTGTTAGCTGTGAGGAGGATGCTAGGAGGCTGCAAGGTGACTTGGATAGGCTGGGTGAGTGGGCAAATGCATGGCAGATGCAGTATAATGTGGATAAATGTGAGGTTATCCACTTTGGTGGAAAAAACAAGAAAGTAGATTATTATCTGAATGGTGGCCGATTAGGAAAGGGGGAGATGCAACGAGTCCTGGGTGTCATGGTACACCAGTCATTAAAAGTAGGCATGCAGGTGCAGCAGGCAGTGAAGAAGGCGAATGGTATGTTAGCATTCATAGCAAAAGGATTTGAGTATAGGAGCAGGGAGGTTCTACTGCAGTTGTACAGGGTCTTGGTGAGACCACACCTGGAGTATTGCGTACAGTTTTGGTCTCCTAATCTGAGGAAAGACATTCTTGCCATAGAGGGAGTACAGAGAAGGTTCATCAGACTGATTCCTGGGATGTCAGGACTTTCATATGAAGAAAGACTGGATAGACTCGGTTTGTACTCGCTAGAATTTAGAAGATTGAGGGGGGATCTTATAGAAACGTACAAAATTCTTAAGGGGTTGGACAGGCTAGATGCAGGAAGATTGTTCCCGATGTTGGGGAAGTCCAGAACAAGGGGTCACAGTTTAAGGATAAAGGGGAAATCTTTTAGGACCGAGATGAGGAAACCCTTTTTCACACAGAGAGTGGTGAATCTCTGGAATTCTCTCCCGCAGAAGGTAGTTGAGGCCAGTTCATTGGCTATATTTAAGAGGGAGTTGGATGTGGCCCTTGTGGCTAAAGGGATCAGGGGGTATGGAGAGAAGGCAGGAACAGGATACTGAGTTGGATGATCAGCCATGATCATATTGAATGGCGGCAGGCTCGAAGGGCCGAATGGCCTACTCCTGCACCTATTTTCTATGTTTCTTCTTTTCGTGTTCATCCTGTTACAAATGTTGACCTCGCTGTCATCGTCCGTCCTGAAAAGGACGCAAGCTTCCGGCGACAATCAGTGGAAGCCATCACTTGTCACAGTAGATGATGGTGGTTGAAGAATTAGCTCAGGATACTTCCAGTCTCCAGCCCCACGATGTGGACGCTTCTGCTATGGGGCCAAATGACCGCTTAGTAACTGGAACATTCAGAGTGAAACTTCCAGACTTGATCTGATGGATGAAAGAATAGATCTAGTTTCTTATTACTTTGGAATTTACATATTGATCTGCATCTAATCCCTGATGCAAAAAGTTTAGGGGAAATTTAATGATAGAGGGCATAGCTTTATGGTGAGAGGAGCAAAGTTTAAAGGAGATGTGTGGGGCAGGTTTTTTTTTTACCTGGAGGTTCCTGGAACCCACTGCCAGGGGTGGTGGTTGAAGCAGACACATTAGTGCCACATACTTCTGTCAATCTCCTAACCACCTCCCAAAACTTTTCATCCTTTACTTCGGTGAGACCAAGCAAATACTAGACTCTCTTTTTGCCAAAGACATACTCTCAGTCTGCGAAGACCTGCTGAATCTCCTGGTAACCTTTTAAATTGACTTTTCTGTCCAGAGTCTCCACCATTGCCCAAGTGAGGCCACATTGAGTTTTCCAATTTTAGATGACGAACCGAGAGAGACACCTCACTCGCCCTGTCCCCAACCCCAACTGTGCAGGAACGTCAGGCTCTGTAAGTGGTTGTGGGTCAGCCTCCTTTCTCTCAGTATTACCCCTCTCCGCTCCCACAACCGGGAACCCTCCCACATGGCGCCAGCTTATTAGGTAACTTGCGGGTGTGCAACAGGATCCGCTACCAGGCAACCGAGGCATGCGTTGCGAGGGCGACACAGGTACGTACAGTGGTTGGCGGTGCGCCTGCATCCAACACCTCGGGACCTCGTTCTGTGCAGCTGCTGCAAACCCGTGTCCAATGCGCCGCTCTTCAAGAGTGTTTTACTACTCGCTCTCCTCACCCCCGCCATCGTCTCTCCCTACCCTGCGCTGTCCGTCGACAGCCACCAGGGACGGACATCTCGATCCACTATGGCTGTAATCCGTTATATAGAGGTCTGTAACTGAGAGGGTTTGCTGTATTTTCCCCGAAGGGAATTGGAGCAGTAAGCTTGTTGACTTTGTGGTGAATCTTTGGAATTCATTGCCACAGACGGCTATGAGGCCAAGTCGCTAGACATTTCTGAGGTGAAGATTCACAGGTTCTTGATTGACATGGGTGTCAGGGGTTATGGGGAGAAAGCGGGAGAAGGGGGTTAAGGGGGAAAGATCGATCAGCCCATAATTGAATGGCGCAGTAGACTAGAAGGCCTAATTCTGTTCCTGTAACTTGTGAATTTTTTAATTGTTAATTCAGCATTGACTTTTTCTACCTATACGTTCTCTCCTAACCTCTTTCCTGTCCCTTTCTCCGCTCGTACTTAGGTGTAAAAAGTATGAGATTCCAGTGGAGAAGATCTACAACAAAACCCAGCGTGAGAAGTTTGCCTGGGCCATTGACATGTCAGACGAAGACTATGAGTTTTAACCATTGGTGTGACTGACACCGAGTGAGACACAGCCCAGGCCACCTCCGTGCTGGAGGAGATCCGTTTTTATGTAACAAGGAGAAAAGGAGAACTCTGTGGTTCCATAGCTACTGTTTTAAGAGGAAGAAAAGCAAAGCAAATATATATATATATATATTCGCACTGATTAGATTGGTGCATTTATACTGTTAGAACCTTGCAATAACTTTTTTTTTAATTGAGAACTACAGTCCTGTTTTGACATAAAATAAAATCAAATGTGCACCTGTTTTAAAAACTGGTCACTGCTGAGCCCAGGGAGAGAATCATTGACTGTTTGGCCAGAACTGGAGACTGCATTCTTGCAATCTTGTGGGTTTTTTTTTAATTTAATGTTTTAAAGAAATTAAAAGAAAAAGATTGTCCCTGACCCAAGCCCTAACCAACTAGCTAGAACACTAACCCTAACATACGTTTGACTCTGAACTTCAAAATAATGAACACGAATGGTGTGAGATTTTACCAGAAAGATGATCTTTAACGTGATATGTTTTTAAAGAATTCTGCTCTGATGGAGCCTGGGGCTTTTGGAGTGGTAGGTTAGTTGCTGGTGTAATCTGTAAGAATTGTCCTGTGGGCAGAACAGCCATATCCTTGCTCCATTTTTTAAAGATGGTAGATTACCTTTCCGGCATTTCTAGGATAGTAAATCGTGTGCTCCTGGAGCCAAAGATAAAGTAGTTGTGTGAGCAAGACACTGAGCTGGGGTGGCAGCTTGGCTTGTCAAGGCTAAGTCGGGAGTAGTCATATTTGGACAAGTAAGAAATTCTCTCCTCTCCTGCAGTTTTGAACAACCTCAGAGAGGTTTGGCATTATATGGCTGCCTCTCCCCTGACCTGTTCCGCCACTGAAATTATGCATAGTCCTCTTTTCTTACCCAATGTAAATTGGTAACTTTTTAATGGATGAATTGCCTGTATCAATTTCTAAGCTGTAATGCTTTTAAAACAAAATCCTTGTATTTTTTATTGAGTTGAATTGTTTGGAAGAAGTTGCCCATTTACAGGTGAAATGGATTTAAATCGTAGCTCACTAGAATAAATTTTGTGTCGTCTGACCCAGGGGAATAGGGAAACTTTAAGGACTTGTCGAAGTGTTGGGGTCGGGGCGTCTAGCTCGTGCTCCATGACTAGTGCCTTGTGAGCCGTGTGCTTGGACAGTCATGGTCTATCAGTCTCTGATTGTTGCTCTGGGAATTTTGTTTGACGCCGTTTTTTCTAAGGAGGAAGGGGGAGAACGTAGAGATTTACCAGGTCAAAGAAGATGTTGACACTTCCTGTTTATAAAATTTGTAGCAAATAAATTGACCATCATTGAGGGGGTTTGAGGGTGGGGGGAGAAGTAGAATAGCCCCAGAGCAACATTTAAAAACTGTGAAACTAATAATATGTGGTAAGTGATTTGCTCCATCTCCCTTGCCAACAGTGCAAGTGATCTGTGCTGTTGGGGAGCAATTTTGTCTGAGCATTTGTTAAGCAGTGACCTTTTTGATCTGGTGTGTACTTGAGTTTCTTTACCCTTTAAAAAAAAAAAGGTTTCCTTATCTGTGACTGAGATGAAATCCTTTTTAGACAGAGTTATTGGATAGTGACTAACACCCAACAGCAACTCCGTGCCCATTGGGACTTGCGTAGCTGCAAGCTGTATGTTTAGGGGTTTGGGGGACTTTTGTCAATGGGGGAAGTATCTACAGTTCAGTTTAATTTACTACGATTGTAATTAATTTTAAAAGTGTGCTGTTAATTAGTACCTTCTTCCTCGTGCATTTTAAAGGCTCCTTGCACTCCATCGAGTAATTATTTGGGTTGTCTGAATAATTATTCCCCGATATTTTGAACCATTTTGAGAAAAGGACATCTTAAGAGGCCTTTATTGCTGTGAATATGTATTTTGTTGTATTTATAAAATAAAAAAAAACATTTCAGCTTGACTTGGGGAAAACAGAAGTAGACAAGTTAACTCATTCAGAGGCCCTGTCACCAAAGAGTAAGGGGACTTGATTTAAATGTGTCCACTGGTTTAAGGTGATTTTTTTTTTTCTTTTTTTTTTTTAACTGTGAATGGTTTTCCTTTTTGTTTTATGAGACATGCAACTTTTTAATGCTTCAACTCAGGTTAGAGAGTGCACGTGCGAGTGAGAAAGGGTACCTGAATGAACTTGCCTACAATTCCAGTATTTGTGACATTTTTTTCCCATTAAAACTCCACATCATTTTAGCCTAACTGGACAGCTGGCCCAGAAACCTGAAACAGAAGTGTCGTCATTATTTATTTTTTCTCTATCTCTCTCTCTCTCTCTCAATTTTAGATGCTGTAAACATTTGCTGTAATTAGGAAGGGGTCTATTATAAGGTGGTGCTTGTTCAGTTAAGAGAGCATTCAGCTTAAGAGATCGCCTGGTGAGAAAACATTTCTCCCGGATCCCCGAACCCAAGTACATGCACACACCCTTCGCCACACTGCCTGACAATTTTTGTTGACGTGGCCACCCAACTCACTTGATGCTGATGTCATTGGCACGAGTTCACCCTCTCCCTATCAGAGCTTTCCTGACATTCATAGTATAGAGTCTGTTGCCCTGTTCTTAAGTAAATAATGGATTTTTGACAGATGCCGTATCAATTTCCGAGCCATTTTAAAATCAAATTTTGATGCGTCCATTGTTAAGAACACTTCTTTGGAAATTGACTTTCTTTGTTTTAAGTGTTGGGGAATTATTAGGGAAGAGTCATTTCAAGAGGGTATAATGCAGGATAAAAAATGTCAGACCAATACAAAGCAGGGGGTGGGGTGTTGACCACTGCAATAGCCACCCAGAATTCTACCTGATGATAATTAGGGGAATGGATTTGAGTTGGGACTTGAATTTGTCTGATATGGGAAACTAAGGAATGGGAGCAGAGCAAGCATAGTGACTGGAATGCCTTTGCTGTTCAGACTCGAACTCAAATCTGCCCTGCAATGTTAACCATGAAGAGTCACCTGTAGAGTAAGTTTGGGGTAGATTGCAGTGACTTCTCGGTTGATAATACACCCACAGATGCCAAACACACAATTCGACATTAAGAGGTAGCCTGACTCGGGAGTGGGGTGGCTGGAAAGGGGGCCGATCTTTTGGCTTTGGGGATAAAGCCGTGCATTTCATTCGGGCCTTGTAGAGAAAGCTTTTGTTTGCATTTTGGCTTGTGCTACATGTGAACTGACATTACTTGAAGCTGACACTGGATGAGAAAGTGTTAATTGCTCAGGACCAGCGCCGCATAAGCATGCAGTGAGGAACCTTGTCGAATGGTGAGAAATATGTGTGGCTGGCTAACGCACACCATTATTGCCCATCTGGTTTGAAAGCCAATTCTTTGCTTATCATGTAACCTAGAATTAATTAAAATCTAGATAGTGAAATTACAGGTACGGAGTGGGACTGGCTGAGATCCAGATCTCCTTTTCCCACCATCCTGTCCATTCTTCACATTTGACTTATGCCACAGGGAACCTTGGTAACAATTGGTGCATATCTTTCTACTTTGCCCAGTGTGGCACATCATAGCGTGGCGGGTGGGAAATCAATCCAAGTCTAAAATATCGACCATTGGGACTTCAAATTATACCATAAGCAGCGCCAATATTTAAATTTGATCCACCACGCTAAGTAAATTGCTTTTTGTTTTAACCCTGTTGCCTCATTGTAGATACAGAATAGAATCTGCTGTTTGAAATTACCAACGGGCCGAGCCCACACTTTCCAAAAAAGGTGTAGATAACTGTTAGGACAACCTCCATTTACAAATTCAATGAATCTGGCAAGTGCTGCTCTTCAACCAACCTCCAAGACTCTCTATGTCCTAGCTGAACATGGGAATCGGGGTGGTTATCAAATAGAACCTTGCATTGAACATGCCATGCTCTTGTCCATCCTTCCCCTTGCTTCCCTTTTGAACTCTTGAACCCTTATTTCCCCACCCACCCCCCTTCCCTTTTCCTTCAGCCCACCCCCGAATCCCCTCTCCATCCTCCAAAACAAAATCTCTTTGTTGCCTTGGAAAAAAGGGTGTTATAAAAACACACTCATTTTAGGAGAGGAAATATTTTTGCAATTCAATGTTGGGAGGGTGGGTGGGAAATGAGTTGACCCTTGGACCTTACCCGATAGGTTGTTGAGCCATGTATGAATCGAGCTGCTTGGTTTTGAATTGCAGGCTTTTTTAATTTATAATTTAAACTGGAGTTCTTTTTTAGCATTTACACAGTATGCCACTGTGCTGGTGATTTTATCTGGGCACCAATTTTAGCATGTTCCTGTGTTACAGCTATCCAGTTAGGTTTTCCTGTTCCCTGTCTATGAATCATTGTTGTAGCACATTTATCATGTACTTGTGAAACTGGCCAACATATATATAAATATATATTAAAAGATGCTTATTCAGTCTGAATTGTATTGAGGAAATTTTACATTTTTCTTTTTTCCTCTTGCCTAGAATTCTCTTTAGTGTGTGCTTTAACCGATGAGCTAGTATTCACAGACTGATGTGCACCAGGTTTTTTTTTACAGATTATTTCTGTAAATTTAACATACTGCGATGAACTGTGCTCATTTGTATTTTTAAATAAAGACATTGTACACTATGAATGCAGCAATCGAGAGTGTTAACGTGTTTTTGGAATGAAATGTTTAGATTTTTGAAACACAACGATTACTGCACCCATCTTGTAATCTTAATGTGAAGAAGCTACACGCTGCATGTGAATGACATGATAGTGTTGTCAAGACTGTCGTTTAGAGATACAACGTGGAAACAGGCCCTTCGGCCCACCAAGTTCACGCAGACCAGCAAACATCCATTCACTAGCTTTATCCTACTCACCAGAGCCAATTGACAGAAGCCAATCGACCTACAAACCTGCATGTCTTTGGAATGCGGGAGAAAACCAGAGAAAACCCACGCAGTCATAGGGAGAACATACAAACTCCGTACATACAACATCTGTAGTCACGATTGAATCCGTGTCTCTGGTGCTGTAAGGCAGCAACTCTACCACTGTGACTTGCCCTTGACACTCCTCATTCCTTTGCAGTATCGGAGTAAAGTACTGACTGAAGCAAGCCAAGTGGTATCTACAAGACCACCAAAACTACAAAAATGCCCAAAATATACATCACCTTTGAGAGCCTAGTCTAAATGGAATGCACGATGAAGAGGAAGGGTATTGTTCATCATAAATGCTCAACATTTGGGAAACAACCTGACTATTAAATAGACAGTTACCATTTGGTACATCAATTCCATGCTGGTTTTGAGAGAAAAAAGTCCTCTCAGTCTTAATCCACCTCCCCATTGCTTAATCTTCCATGCACAGCCTTATGAATTTGTCTTCTATCTTTGCCACTTACCTACACTAGGGCTAATTTACAGTAGATAATTTGCCCGCGTGTCTTTGGAATGTGGAAAGAAGGTGGAGCGCCTGTGTGGAAGACAAGGTCACGGTGAGAATGCAAACTCCACACGGACAGTCCCCAGAGTTGTGAAACCGCAGAAATAACTGATGCGCCACCTTGCATGAAGACAATGTTATTATATTGAGTTTGGGAAGTGGGAGAGGTTTGGATGAACAAATCTAGCATAACAGGTTGGAAGTTGGCCAAAAGAAACATCGGAATAATCTTATCTAGAGGTACTAAAAGAAGGTCAACATTTCCACGTGTGGAAACAAAGAACTGCAGATGCTGGCTTATACCAAAGATAAACACAAAATGCTGGAGTAACTCAATAGGTCAGGCAGCATCTCTGGAGAAAAAGGATAGGTGGCATTTCAGGTGGGGACCCTTCTTCATCCTGAAGTATATCACCCGTCCTTTTCCCCCAGAGATGCTACCTGATCCGTAAGTTACTCCTGCACTTTGTGTCTATATGTCCACATGTAATTGGAATGTGGGTATAAACTCCCAAGTGCCATGAGATTGAAACACTGAACATGTTGTACGAGTGCGAGACTGCATTTGGCCAGAAAACATCTGAAATGTCAAATCCACAAGTAGCATGAAGTGTGCCATAACCTTGAAACCGTTCATTGATTCTGGCTCTACTCGTGTCTGTGCCTGCTGCGTTTTGTGGCTATTTCCACACCTTACCACACATTTTTAAATAAACACGTTAGACACTCTGAATGCAGCAATTGTGTGTTTGTTAATGTTATTAATATGAAATGTTTAGATTTTTGAAATGTTTGAAATGCACAAGCATTTCTGTGTCCATCTTGACGCTATGTGAAAATGCTACATTTACCTGTACAATGGGTTTGGTCAAGATTACTAGTGGAGTCAGTGAATCCTTTCCTCAACAAAGGGCAACAGATACAGCGGCGAGATTGTCACAAAGGCCTTTCAAGTGGTACAAGTAATTTGGTAAGATATTCTCATATTCCTCTTGGGTAGAATACAATGCAACAGTATGAAAGTTGAATTCTCCAATTTTACGTAACTAACCCTATGGGTTTGATACCGACTAAGGGTGCTGCCTTACAGCGCCAGAGACACAGGTTCGATACCAACGAAGGCTGCTGTCTGTTTGGAGTTTCTACATTCACTCTGTGCGTGGGTATCCTCCGGGTTCTTCCGTTTCCTCCCACACTCCGAAGACACAGGTTTGTAGGTGAATTAGCTTCAGTAAAAATTGTACATTGTCTATCGTGTGTATGGAGTGATTGCAGGTTGGTGCAGATTCGGTGGGCCGAAGAGCCTGTTTCCTCACTGCAAGTCTGATGAGAATGTACAAACTCCATACAGACCCGTAGTCAGGATTGAACCTGGGTCTCTGGCACTGTAAGGCAGCAACTATACCCAGTGTGCCACAGTGCCGTCCCACTATGTTCTATGAAGGAGCAGGCTTTCGGGATTGTGTTATCTGCATTGTTTGTTGACACCCAAGAATGTTATTGCCAATGCAGCCACTGGGGGAAGTCCTTCCCTTCCTTTCATTTGGATTAACTTCCATGTTCAAAAGGATTTCTACATTCCTGCCTTATCTCTGGTGTGATGTTGGACACAAAATGCTGGAGTAACTCAGCGGGTCAGGCAGCATATCTGGAGAAAAGGAATAGGTGATGCTTCGGGTCATAGCAAAAGGATTTGAGTATAGGAGCAGGGAGGTTCTACTGCAGTTGTACAGGGTCTTGGTGAGACCACACCTGGAGTATTGCATACAGTTTTGGTCTCCTAATCTGAGGAAATACATTCTTGCCATAGAGGGAGTACAGAGAAGGTTCACCAGACTGATTCCTGGGATGTCAGGACTTTCATATGAAGAAAGACTGGATAGACTTGGTTTGTACTCGCTAGAATTTAGAAGATTGAGGGGGGATCTTATAGAAATGTACAAAATTCTTAAGGGGTTGGACAGGCTAGATGCAGGAAGATTGTTCCCGATGTTGGGGAAGTCCAGAACAAGGGGTCACAGTTTAAGGATAAAGGGGAAATCTTTTAGGACCGAGATGAGGAAAACTTTTTTCACACAGAGAGTGGTGAATCTGTGGAATTCTCTCCCGCAGAAGGTAGTTGAGGCCAGTTCATTGGCTATATTTAAGAGGGAGTTAGATGTGGCCCTTGTGGCTAAAGGGATCAGGGGGTATGGAGAGAAGGCAGGTACAGGATACTGAGTTGGATGATCAGCCATGATCATATTGAATGGCGGTGCAGGCTCGAAGGGCCGAATGGCCTACTCCTGCACCTATTTTCTATGTTTCTATGAGATCCTTCTTCAGATACGAGTCAGGGGAGAGGGAAACTAAAGGTATGAAAAGGTACAAATAACAAATGAATGAAAGGTATGAAAAGGACAAATCAAAGCCAACACCGATGATACCTGTAGAACTGATGTCAGCTTGCCTAGTTCCCCAACTCAGAACATTCATCTCCTCCACTGTTGGTTGGAATGCACAGGTCAGTATGGTCAGTGTTCGGGGCTTTTAGGGCTAAAGGAATTAAGGGATATAGGGGAAAAGCAGGAACGGGGTACTGATTTTAGATGATCAGCCTAGGTCATATTGAATGGCAGTAGTGGCTCGAATGGCCAACTCCTGCACCTATTCTATGTTTCAAAGTTTACAGCTGTTGCCAATAACTGACTCCTGATCACTTAAAGGATGACGTTCATCTTTTTAAACTAATAAGTTGCTATAGCAATGTCAGTCAAATGTTTTTTTATTATAAGAAATGGCAGATGGAATTTAACTCTGACAAGTGCAAGGTGTTGCATTTTGGTAAGTTAGACAAGGGCAGGACTTACACTGTAAATGGGGGACCTGGGTCTTTTTTCCCTGGACTGTAAGAGGCTGACTGGTGACCTTGTAGAGGTGCATACAAATCATCAGGGGCATAGAAAAGGTGAATGGTTAGTCATTTTCCCAAAGTAAGGGAATCTAAAATTAAATGGCGTAGATTGGAGGTAGGAGGGGAAAGACTTAAGGGAGCTGAGGGGCAACGTTGTGTCTTTCTGACATACAAGAATATTCTACAGCTTCTTGGATAAGTGCATCCAAATCTCTGGAACACGAGGGTGTGGGAAGATCTGATAAAAGTATATAAAATTATTGGAGGCATAAATAGCCTTGTATCTATGTTCTGAGATGGAGACCTCTGGACAACTGTGGATCGGTGATGTTTCGGACTGGAACCCTGCAGACCGATTATACTCTGCGGAAGGGTCTCATCCTGAAACATCACCCAATCCTTCTCTCCAGAGATGCTACCTATCCCGCTGAGTTACTCCAGCATTTTGTGTCTGTCTTCTTACCCCTGTCCCACTGTACGAGGTAATTCACGAGTTCTCACGAGTTTTCCCCTGATTCAAACTCGGAGAATGTCCGTAGTGGGTCCGTAGGAGTTCGTGGCTGTCTCGTAGCGGCTCGTAATGCTAACGGTAGGTTCTCGGGACATCCAGTAACTCGTGAAGTTTTTTCATCTCTGCAAAAAATGTTCCCGAGCAAAAAAATCCTCGTGATGAAAAAAATGGTTACTTTTTATACCTACCATTAGCATTACGAGCCGCTACGAGACATCCTCGAATTCCTACGGATCAGCTACGGACATTCTCCAAGTTCGAATCGGGGAGAAACTCGGGAGAACTCGTGAATTACCTCGTACAGTGGGACATTATACTCCTGATGTGCTTGTGGTTGCAGGAAAGGCCTTGGGGTGTCAGTAGTGAGTCACACACCACATGATGCCCAATCTCATTACTGCTTTTGTAACCATGGTATTTATGGCTGGTCCGCTTTAGTTTCTAGTCAAGGGTGAATCCCATGATGTGGGTGATGGGACACTCAGGGATATTGTGTCATTGATGGTCAAGAATCGATGGTCAGACTCTCTCTTGTTGGAGGTTGCCATTGCTTGATGGAGGTCCACCACCAACTTTCCTGCAACAGGTGGTCCCCCCCCCCTCCCCTTTAATCCAGACAAAATCCATTCCCACCCCCGATGTTCCCCAAAAATGTGGCGCCTAGGCCGAGTGAGGCGGCTAATCTCTACCTCATTGGGACTTCCGCGGCCAATCGGCGGGTTGAATTTGTCCCCTGTGGCCGGGGGTCTGGAACTCCAGCCCAGCCGGAGCCAGCAGATCCGTCCACATAGTCGACTCCCGCGGCCAACTTTGCGGTCAGTATCTCGGCCGTGACCTCTGTTCTTCCAGCAAAATGGATAATCCAGAAAGGCTCTGGAACCAAGGGTGCTGGAAAATCAGTGGTGGACCTGTACTTTCATGACACAAATATCTATACCACATATCAATGTATGCCTTAGTATTGTCCTGGTTAATTCTCTAACTTTTACAAACACCTCCCTCCCAATTCCCTTCCCTCTTCCTGCCCACTCCTCTACTGTCTGTAAACCAGTTCCACAGTTCACAACTATATACTGCTCTTGGGCTCCACACTTCTCACTATCCAACCACTGGTCTATCAGGGAGCCTCCTTGCCTGGGGTCATCTGTGGCCGGCCTTGATTTGCCCTGGTTTCTTTTGCTTCCAGTTTTTTCCCCCCAATCTCCTTACTACAATCAGTCTGAAGAAGGGTCCCAACCTGACAGTTTACCTGTCCATGTTCTCCAAAGATGCTGCCTGACCTGCTGAGTTGCTCCAGCATTTTGTGTCTATTGTTGTACAGGTCATGCTGTACACTGGCACGGATTGCTTCATTTGAGAGATGTGGGGGAAAACCCATTTCTGACCTTATGATGGAAGGAAACTCATTGACGAAACACTGAATATGGGTGAACTTGAGACACTGCCTTGAGGAACTGCTGCAGTGATGTGGACTTTCAATGAACTGCAGATGCTGGAACCTTCATAGTAATGAACATACATCAAGAATCCAAGTACTAAATACTGTAGAGGACCAGAGGTGACAACCTACCTGTGACAAAGCCACCCTTCGAACAAAGGTGAATGGGCGAGGAGAGGGACGTGAGTTCACTGGTCGATCCACACGCACAAGGAAGGTGACGGCTGGAGGCCCGCAGCAGCCTGGGGCTCGCCTGGAATGGGCACCGCTCATAACAACTAGAGCGTGGACTGGTCTTTGAAAATGGTGGCAAAACATGGCGCCTCTTGCATGCGGGCTCAGTGGATTACTTCTGTATTGCTAATCAGGGAAGTGCTTGGGTATGGCAATACTCTACTGGAATGTTTCTAAGCCAAGAATGTCACTGTGCGTTTGCACTTCACATAAAGGCACCCTTTGCTTCTTGTGCTGAACTAATTTGGGATCCAATTTCTCCCTCCCCCATTTCCTATGTTCTGAAAAGGATGTTGTAAACACATCTATCTGGGGCTATATATATCTTAATGGTCTTATTTCTCTAAGTGTATCGGACCAGCTGGTTCTCCCTACTGAAATACCAACTCTTGCGTTATAAGGTACAAGTGGTGTGATGCTTGACAGCAGAAGTTAAGGCATCCAGTGTGTTTAATATCTTGTAGGCACATTTGGAATAACATTGAACCTAGCCAGCAAATGCTGTGAAAGTAACAGCAAAACACGAAATGCTGGAGGGAATTAGCGGCGATTCTTCGGGTTGGGACCCTTCTTTAGACCGAAGAATCATCGCCTATCCATTCCCTTCACAGGTGCTGCCTGATCGGCTGAGTCCCTCCAGTACTTTTTGTTTAGAGAGGGATTCCAGCACCTGCAGTTCCTTGTGCCTTTGTGAAAGTAATAGTCTATGGAATTCACAGCAGGGGATTCCTGGTGGAAGATGCCATTTCCTCTAGGGGGTGCTGTTGGCAGTGATGTACACACACGTCCATCACTGAGGTCCTGACAGGAATACAGCTCTGAATTCTACACAACCTAAAGTCTAAAATAGATGGTTTTTTAGCTGCCAAGGGGATAAGGGGCTACGGGGAGAGGGCAGGGATATGGACCTAGGTATGGTTAGTATAGTAAGACCTGAGTGATCTCCTGGACAAGTGTCGATCGCCTGGATTGGGGTCGGAGAGGAATTTCCCGGATTTTTTTCCCGAATTGGACCTGGGTTTTTATCCGTTTTTTTGCCTCCCCCAGGAGATCACGCGGTTCTTGGGGTGGAGAGGGGTGATAGCGGTATAAAGGGGAGGGTAGTGTCTTGAGTTCTGTGTCTTGTGTCTACTGTTTGTGGGTAAGTGTGTCTGTTTAGTGTTTAGCCATGAGCGAATGGCGGTGCGGGCTCGACGGACCTGGTGGTCTACTCTCGCACCTACTTTCTATGTTTCTACAACCAACCCTATTTTACCCCATTTATTGCCTTAAGTCTGAAGAAGGGTCTCAACCCAAAATGCCACCTGTCCAGAGATGCTGCCTGACCCACTGAGTTACTCCAACACTGTATGTTTCACTCCAGCTTTCAGCATCTGCTGTTCTTTGTGTCTCCATCAGAAATAGAAGTAGGGATAGTCTTTCTAGTCCTTCAAGCCTGCTCCGTCTTAGTAACATAATGAGACGGACAACATGGACACATCTGGACACACAAAATGAGAGCAATTCACCGTTTTAATTGACCATGCATTGCTAGCATTGTCTCTCATTCTCCTGTGCCTCATCTTCATTCCATGGGAGGAGAAAGCATGTCCCCAATCACCCTTACCAATTTCTACTCTTTCCCTGAGAAAGCATCATCAGAATAACCACAGCTTGATAATGGCAGCTGCACAGCCCAAGACCGCAAAAAATTGCAGCGAAATGCGCAAATGCTGGTTTAAACCGAAGATAGACACAAAGTGCTGGAGTAACTCAGTGGGACAGGCAGCATCTCTGGAGAGAAGGAATGGGTGACCCTCCTACCGGGCTATTCCTTCTCTCCAGAGATGCTGCCTGTCCCGCTGAGTTACTCCAGCACTTTGTGTCTATCTTCAGAAATTGCAGAGAGTTGTGGATGCAGCCCAGTCCATCATGTAAAAGAGCCTCCCCTTCAACAACCCCCCCCCCCCCCCCCCCCCCTTCCCCTCCATTTCCATCGACTCCATCTTTACTTTGCTCTCCCTCTGGAAAGGAGCCAACATAATCACAGACCAGTCACATCCCTTTCGTTCTCTCCTTTCTTCTCCTCTCATCCATTGGGAAGAAGATGCACAAGCTTGAAAGCAACTGCACCAGATACACAGTACGCGAATGCATATCGGTCGGTTTGCAGGGCCCGCCCGAAGGATCATTGGTCACGGGGCCCACCCGAAGACTGGGCAGACAGCAGAACCAGGAGGGAACTGGAGATGTCGGACACGAGGAGCAAGGGCCGGTAAGAGGGTGTAGCGGGATAATGCCTCCAGCACCTTCAAGGCCGGCTGCAGGAGGCGGCCTTGGGACAGAACGAGGAGACGAGCTCCACCAGGATGTCGGTTCGTGGGAACTGCTCCAGTAGCGCGTGGGCCGATCGGACTTTGGAATTGGTGCCAAAACATGGCGGCCCTGCATGTGTAAATGTGCAAAAGGAATATCACTATGCAGCTGCACATGTGACAAATAAGCAGCACTGAACTAATGATTCAAGAACAGCTTCTTCTGCTATCAGATTCATGAATGGATCTGTCGGGTGCTGAGGATCGTGTGTATTCCCAAACTATCTTGTTGTGGCGCTAGTGCTTATTTTTTACCTGCACTTTCCCAGTAGCTGTAATTCTGCACTCGGTTTCCCATCTCCACTTGCACTATATGTTATGGAGTCAGAGTCATACAGCGTGGAAACAGGCCCTGTGGCCCAACTTGCCCACACCGACCAACATGTCCCATCTACACTAGTCCCACCTGCCTGCGTTTGGACCACGTCCCTCTAAACCTATCCTAGCCATGTACTTGTCCAAATGTCTCTTAAATGCGATAGTACCTTCTTAAAAGTTGTGGTAGAACCTGCAGCATTGCAATAGTATTGTAATACACTGTTGTATCCGTGTATGGTACAATCTTTCTGGATGGCACACGGAACAAGGTTTTTCACTGTAACTCAGTAAACCAACAGACCAACAACTGCTGACAGCACTCTCTAACCAAGGTACATACTTGTAAATAGCTCATAACAAGCCGAGATCAAGATTTGGAGATGTTTCAAAAGTATTTCCACCCCTGTATAAGTAAGTATAGCAATTTTTTTTTCCAAGAATACCTATTGACAAGCTTGTGGCAGCCAAAGCAGAGCGGCCGAGGGCATGGTTTTGCTAGTTACAGTCAATTGTGTAGTTTGCAACCTCAGTTTACTCAGAAATCGGGTGGCACAGTGGCGCAGCGGGTGGAGCTGCTGCCTCACAGCGCCAGGGACCCGGATTCAATCCTGACCTCGGGTGCTCGGGTGTGAATTTTGCATGTTCCCCATGTGACCGCCCGGGTGCTCCGGTTTCCTCCCACATCCGAGAGTCATGTGGGTGTGCAGCTCAGTTGGCTTCTGTAAATTGCCCCTGGTGTGTAGGGGGTGGATGCAAAACTGGGATAACATAGAACTGAGGGCGGCATGGTGGCGCAGCAGTAGAGTTGCTGCCTAATGCCCCTGTCCCACTTAGTAAACCTGAACGGAAACCTCTGGAGACTTTGTGCCCCACCCAAAGTTTCCGTGTGGTTCCTGGAGGTTGCAGGTGGTTGCCGGAGGTTGCAGGTGGTTGCCGGAGGTTGCAGATAGTGGAAGCAGGTAGGGAGACTGACAAAAATCTCCGGAAACCGCACGGAAACCTTGGGTGGGGCGCAAAGTCTCCAGAGGTTTCCGTTCAGGTTTCCTAAGTGGGACAGGGGCATTACTGCTCCAGAGACCCGGGTTCGATCCTGACTACCGTTGCTGTCTACACGGCGTTTGCACGTTTTTCCTATAACTGCGTGGGGTCCAGGTGTCCCGGTTTCCACCCATTTTCCTGACCTTAAAGACGTGCAGGTTTGTAGGTAATTGGCTGGGTAAATTGTATCTAATGCGTGGGATAGAACTAGTGTACAGGTGATCGATGGTCGACATGGACTCGGTGGGCTGAAGAGCCTGTTTCCATGCTGTATTTTTAAACTAATGATTTCTTCTCATTGCTACCATCGGGCAGGAGGTACAGAAGCATGACCACACCACCAGGTTCAGAACGGACACTTTCCTATAACAGTCTTGAAGCAACCTCCACAGCCCTAATGCTATCTCAAGAATGGAATAACATGGACCATCTCTTGCACTACCTTGGACTTGGTAACTTTCTGTTCTATCACTGATTGTAATATTAAGCACTTAATTAACGTATAACAAATCACCACCATTTTCTTCTGGACAAATGAACTAGTTTTCACTAAAAACTGCTGAAATTTCTGCTTCCTTCATTTGGTTTCCGAGTATATTGACTTAGTTTGCTGTATAAAAGGTTCTCAATCACATTTTCTGCTCTCTGCTACTAATTAATCGGCTGATGTACGGATGTCAATAAATACTCCGCTAAGAAAAACATCCTTGTACGAAATGGTCCATGACAGGAAAGGAGACGAATTTTATAAATATGGAATTTTACAGATTTAAAATGAAAGAGTGGTTGGAAAGGTGCTGTGGCGCAGTTGGTAGAAACGCTGCCTCACAGTGCCAGAGACCCAGGTTCGATCCTGATCTCAGATGCCGTCTATGTAGAGTTTGCACGTTCTCCCTGTAACCGTGGGTTTTCTCCGGATGCTCCGGTTTCCACCCAAATCCCAAAGACGTGCGGGTTTGTAGGTTAATTGGCCTTTGTGAATTGCCCCTAGTGTGTAAGGAGTGGATATGAAAGTGGGATAACGTAGAACTTGTGTGAATGGGTGATTAATGGTGAGCATGGATTCAGAAGGCTGAAGGAACACTTTCCAAACTGTATTCTTCAATACAAAATAAATGTCGCTCCCATCTCCATTTTTTTTATTTACCTCCAGGCATCGGCTCACTGCAAAGCCAACCTCCCACAGAAGGACAATGAAATCTTAACCTATCTCCCTCCACACTAAAACATTATTGTGTTTTATTACTATGTAATTTTGTGAGTCATGGAACTATGTGTATCCGTACCATAAACCATGTGGTAACTCTTGTTTGTGTGGTTATGAAGTGTTGTGGATAGGAACAACATAGAGGGATAAGAGGGAGTGACAGACCGGGGTGAAACTAGTCCTTGATGATGCTGGTGGCCTTGCCAAGGCAGCGTGAAGTGTAGATGGAGTCAATGGAAGGGAGACTGTTTTGTGGGCTCCATCCACAACTCTCTGCTTTCCCTTACTAGATCTATTTTTCCGCTCCATCTATGAAGGGTCCCAGTCCTAAACGTTGCCAGTCCATTCTCTCCATAGATGCTGCCTGACCCGCTGAGTTACTCCAGCACTTTGTGTCCTTTTGTGAAAACCACCCTCCACAGACGCTGCCCGACCCGCTGTTTACTCCAGCACTTTGCGTTTTGTTCAAGATTCCAGCATCTGCAGTGCCTTGCATCCCCCAAACACATGCTCAAGCAGGCCCGTATGAAGCTTTTCAAAAACGGGGGTGGCATGACAGGATTACAAATATTTTATGTGAAATAATGTGCACACAGCGCATATCACGAGCGCGAAGCCCGTTGCGGCCGGGGTCCAGAGCCAAGAAGCAGTACAGAATGCCACAGATCCTTCTTCCCTGTGGCTATCAAACTGTCGTGGGGTAGACTGAGACTGACTCCTTTCCTCCTCTGCCTCCCACTCCCCAATCTTTGCACATCCCCAATCCCGGACTTCCCACGCCTCACTTTAATTTCACGTCTCATGTATCTTGTTGTGTTTTATGACTATTGGCAGACCAATTTCCCTCCTGGGATAAAATTCTATCGTATCTTATCTTAATTTCCACATTAAGAATAGGGGGTAGGCCATTTAAGACTGAGACGAGGAAAAACATTTTCACCCAGAGTTGTGGATCTGTGGAATTCTCTGCCCCAGAAGGCAGTGGAGGCCAATTCACTGGATGTTTTCAAGAAGGAGTTAGATTTAGCTCTTGGGACCAAAGCAATCAAGGGATATGGGGGAGGGGGAAAGCAGGAACGGGGTACTTTTAGACGATCAGCCGTGATCATATTGAATGGCGGTGGTGGGTCGAAGGGCCGAATGGCCTACTCCTGTACCAATGTTTCTACCCATTGGATCTGATTTATTAACGCTGCCCAAGTAACCGAGCGGCTTCGTTTACGAGCATTGTTAGTTTGTTTGGTGTAAGGAGGTGAATGCTCCCAGCGTGAGAAGTTGGAACATAAAACGCGGCGTGTTGCAGGCAAAGATCGGATGAGATCTTAGATTGCAGACTCTCGCTCTCTCACACCCGTCACTGCCTGCATTTAGGATGTGTTGGTGGTGACGAGGAGGAGTGGGAGGGGGGAAGTTGTGAATTAGCAGCGACTATTCGCTTGAGATGCGCTTGCAGTGAAAACATTGGTGATGCAAGGCCGGGAGACGGCGAGACAAGAAGTGCGGCGCTCATTGTTAGGAGAGAGGGAAGGGGAGGAGAGGAGAGGAGGGGGGGGGGAGGGTGTAAAAGCCTCGCATTTTTGTGTATCCTGGGGCCTGAGTTTTTTCAACCCAAAAAAAATGCAGACTGCCTGCAACAAAAGCAGCACTTGGAAGGAGCAGCGACGCCAGGACTCTTGGCAAGGAAGCCGTTTGTGTTAAATAAATGGATGCGGTGCGTTCGACAATAGAGAGCGATAGAAGAAAGATCACCCGTGATTTCCAGACGGCTTGGTTGGTGGGCAGAGTGAAATGTGAAATCAACAAAGCGCTGTTGCCACCCAGCACAACTTCCGGACGGCCGCGTTTAATCTAAAATATATATATATAATTGAGAGAGCGGTGATTTTTTTTTTTGCGTGAAGGATTCGGGAGCAAATATATAAGCGGGGGAGGAAGGAGACGCTGCGAAGAAGCGGGGTGGATTTTTGGTGGAACAGAGGCGAGTGGAGTTTCGCCCGGAGTGTGAGTCCCGCTCACACAATAGAAGCGCCGAAAGTGACCCTGAAATCTCATCGAGGGGCGCCTGGGCTGCATATCATTCAGCCGTCTTCCTCCTGCTTTACATTGCAAATTTTTTTTCTTTCTCCACGTCCCCCCCAATCCCTTTGCAATTAACTGCACATAGACGCAGACGCACACACAGGCGGAATAAAACAAACCAGGCGAGGGGACATGGCTGTTGCCTCTGGTCTGTTTCACCACGGGCTCGACCATGGAATGCAGAGCGAAACGCAGATTGCCGAGCTGTGCCGGAGCCTTGAAATGGGCACGGTCATCACTCTGTACTACTCCAAGAAGTCGCAGAGGCCGGAGAGGAGAACCCTTCAGGTGAAACTGGAGACCCGACAGGTCATCTGGAGCAGAGGACCAGAGAAAGTGGAAGGAGAAAGTAAGTTGTGCGCTAACATTTTGGGGGAATCCTGCCTCGGGAAGAGTTTGTTTTGCTTTTCAATCCCCGGGGTGGAAGAGGCGTGTGAGGGATAAAAGTGTTGCAAATCGGGTTATGGGGAGAAGGCAGGAGAATGTGGTTGAGGGGGAAAGATAGATCAGCCATGATTGAATGGGAGAGTACACGTGATGGGCCGAATGGCCTGATTCTGCCCCTAGAACTTATGAACTGATGAAATCAGTGATACAAATACTACAAAGAAATGTATTATACTTGGATCTGAGAAACTATTGGCTCTGTTGTGGGTGAAGAGATAGTAGGGAGTCATGAACTTCTAAGTCCCCCTCCAACCCCCCCCCCCCAATCTGCACATCCCCAATCCCTTCCACTCGTCACTTTAATTTCATGTTTCATGTACCTTGTGTTTAATGACGTGCAGGAAAGAACTGCAAATGCTGGTTTAAATCGAAGGTAGACACAAAATGCTGGAGTAACTCGGGGCAGGCAGCATCTCTGGAGAGAAAGGAATGGGTGACGTTTCGGGTCAAGTCTGAAAGAAGGGTCTCGACCTGAAACGTCACCCATTCCTTCTCTCCCGAGATGCTGCCTGTCCCGCTGAGTTACTCCAGCAATTGTTGACAGATCAATTTCCCTCCTGGGATAAATAAAGTTCTATAGTATCTAAGTTAGTGAGGTCATGAAGGAAATCAGAAAACATAATCATACAGCATGGAACCAGATCCTTTGGCCCAACTTGCCCACAACGGCCAAAATGTCCCAGGTACACTCGTCCCACCTGCCTGCATTTGGTCCATATCTCTCCAAACCTGTCCTATCCATGTACCTGTCCAACTGTTTGTTAAATGTTGGGATAGGATAGGATAGGATAGCCTTTTATTGTCGTGCAGGAATAGTCCCAGCCTCAACTACCTCATCTGGCAGCTTGTTCCATACACCCACCACCCTTTGCGTGAAAAAATTACCCCTCAGATTCCTATTAAATCTTTTCCCTTTCACCTTAAACCTACGTCCTCTGGTCCTCGATTCAACAACTCTGGGCACGACACTCTGTGCATCTAAAACATTATTTTAGAATGATAGAGTTGGAGTAATGCAGCACAGAAACCCGCTCTGTGAGCCACTGAACCCATACCAACTATCAAGCATGGAACGCAGGCACCTCGGTCCACCGAGTCCACGCCAGCAATCGATCACCCATTCACTGTGCAGGAAGGAACTGCAAATGCTGGTTTACACTGAAGAAAGATTGTGTGTTAATCCTCTCGTGCATCCACTCAGTACACACTAGGGGCAATATACAGAGGCCAATTGACCTACAAACCCACGTGTCTCTATGTAGGAGGAAACTGGAGCGTTCGGAGAGTGCAGGAAATTAAAATAGCAAATGCCAGAAATGCTCAAGACACAAGTCAGCATCTGAGGGGGAGGAGAGTTTCTGGTCAGTGACAAATTTAATCAGAAAGATTTTGATGAAAGGATATTGCAAACACCACACAGACGGCATCTGAAGTCAGGATCGAACCCGGGTCTCTCGCACTGTAAGGCAACACCTCCACCATCTGCGCCACTGTGCCATCTTACACATTTATTATCCATTTTTGTTATCACTACTTTCCCATCAACTCCCACAGAATCTAGGTCTTGCCGATCAAGCTAACTTCAACGCTGCTCAAATCGAGCACCACTTCCGATGAAAGTAACACCTAGTGAAATGCTGAAGTGACTTTTTACACTCGCAGACTAGTCTGTAATTGAACATTTCTAAGCAAAAAGTGCAACGGTGCTGGAGTAACTCAGCTGGTCAGGCCAGCTTAAGATACACACAAAATGCTGGAGTAACTCAACGGGACAGGGAGCATCTCTGGAGAGAAGGAATGGGTGACCTTTCGGGTCAAGACCCTTCTTCAGACCAGCATCTGTGGTTCCTTCCTATGCGGGTCAGGCAGCCACCCTGGAAAACATGGATAAGTGACGTTTCAGGCTGATTGGGGAAGGGGGTAGAAAGCTAGAAGAGAGGTGGGGGGCAGAACAAAGCCTGGCAAGTTGGTTTGGCCAACCTGAAATGCCTATACATGTTACATGGCCAATTATCAGACGCCAGGCTTTATCCTGCCACCATCTCTCTACCAGCTTTCTCTGTCTATCCCCACCTCTCTCCCACTACAATCAATCTGAAGGAATGTCCGCGCCTGAAACGTCCCCTATCCATGTTCGCCATAGATGCTGCTTGACCTGCTGAGTTATTCCAGCACTTTGTGTTTTAGGGTTAAAATTCCAACATCTGCAGCTTCTTGTGTCCACTATCTATGAAAATATCTCACATTGTTTCTGAATTCCAATGTATGTAATTTAATTTTAACTGTGGGATGTGCATGTCGTTGAGTAGTCGAACATCGGTCGGCCATTCAACTCTACCATTGACTTTGTTTGCTAATGCACAACAGTCGAACAGTTAAGAGTTATAAGTTGAAACGGGAAACATTCAACAGGCCAGGCTTCATCGATGGATGGAGAAACAAAGTTAACATTATAGGTCCAAGATCTTTCTTGCCTGACCGGCTGAGTGTTCTGTTCAGATTTCCAGTATTTAGACAGGTACATGGATAGGAAAGGATTAGATAGATATGGTCAAACACAGGCAGGTGGGTGGGTCATTTTAGTCGGCATGGTCAAATTGGGCCAAAGGGCCAGATTCTGTGGTTAATGGCCGTGTGACCCCATGACTACCTACAGCAAGGGTTCCCAACCTGGGGTAAATTTACCCCCGGAGTAAATTTGTTGATTCTGGATTTGTACATATTTTTTCTCATTGACTGACTGTGTTTGGTTCTGGTATACTAATATCTGTTCATCATTAGTTGTTCATGAATAAATGAAATAACATTGTTATGTGCTATTAAAGTTGCCAGGGGTAAACGGGACGAAAAAGGTTGGGAACCCCTGATCTACAGTTTTTTCTTTTGAAATTTCATAACATAGCAGAATTAGACCGTTCGGCCCATCAAGTCTATTCTGCCATTTAATCATGGTTGATCTATCTTTCCCTCTCAACCCCATTCTCCTGCCTTCTCCCCATAACCCCGACACCTTTACTAATCAAGAATCTGTCAATTCCTTCCTTAAATCTATCTATTGATGACCTCCAGAGAAAGTTAAGAGTCAGCCAAGTGAATGGGTCTGGAGAGCCCATCTAGGCCACAGGATGACAGATGGCCATAGCTATAGTTGAACAGTTGGCAAATATCTGGTAGTTGATTTTTATTATGTATTTATTTAGTTTAAGTGGCCAAATTGTCATGATTGGATTAGAACTAACTGGATCATTAGCCCAGCATCTGTATTATTAATCTGCCATGGCACCCTGTCTCTTTTATCTGCTCTTCCAATGAAAATGAACAATTGTAGTTACTGTATCACCAAAGAATTCCCGATAGCAGTGTCTTTCCGAAATCTGAGCCCCTTTTCCGGTTAGGCTTTCTATTCCAATAAGATGAATTTGTTTGAGCCCATTTTTGTTAGTAATTTTTTAATGAAGATAATTTGGATCGATTGATTAATTGATATCAAGAGGGCGGCACAGTGGCGCAGCGGTAGAGTTGCTGCCTTGCAGCGCCAGAGACCTGGGTTCAATCCTGACCTCGGGTGCTGTTTATATGAAGTTTGTACGTTCTCCCTATGATCGTGTGGGTTTTTCCCGGGTGCTCCGGTTTCCTCCAATGGCTTTGGTTAAAAATTGTAAATATCCCTAGTGTGTAGGATAGTGTTAGTGTACGGTGACTGCTGTTGGGAGTGGACTCGGTGGGCCGACAGGCCTATTCTGCGCTGTGTCTCTAAACTAAATCAAATGAAAAAGTTGCGTGTAAAGGTGCAGCAGTGGCTAAGAATGGAATATATATGAAAATATTAGTTGGGACTCGCTGTGAACGGGCTCCTGCCCACAGATCGTTTAGTTCCTTGGTATTCATTGTGTAGATCGATCCAGGTAAAATTGTCTCTTAAGACATAGAGTCGTACAACACAGGAACAGGCCCAACTCATACAAGCCAACTGAGATGGTCATGTAAACATGTCCAATTTGCCCACCTTGGACCAATATCTCTCCTGTCCTTTCCCTTTAACGTACCTGTCCAAATGTCCCTTAAATGTTGTTATTGTACCAAAAGAAGCCACTTCATCTGGCAGCTCGTTCCCTCCACGAACTCGGTGGCATGTGGGGCATGTTTCCATGCAGTGTCTCTAACTTTAAAACTAAAAGAAGCAGAGGATTGAACACAGTAGTTACTATTTGATGTTATGAACACTACAAATCTGCCACTGGCAATTGATAAACTTAAACACACAGATAATTATAAGTTTGTAGTTCACGAATTCAATATCATGTCTTATGTTTCGATGAGTCACATTCCTGCACCTACATCTTGTGTCCTTGCATGAGGGCTCACAGTTCAGTATCTGTTTCCATAGCTAATCTGGAAAACATATGGGCCTGTTCTGTTTGATGCATCCTTATATTTAAAAAGAAAATGGCCGTTACCTGCCATTGGGAATAAAATCTCCAGTTCTTTAACCGATACTTTAGAGTCCGGAGTATGTCTGGGTTCATCAGGAAATGGCTGTGGCCTGTGATAAACTCGTGAAGTTGCGACCTTGGGCAGAACTTGTGTCCGTATTTATGAGAGATGGGATTTATGATTGATTCTCACCTTTTGGCAAACGGAGAAATCTACTTTTGACAACGAGGCCCAACGTCTTAATTTTGCCTGCAGCGTGCGCGTGTGTTATTTTGCTCTATTTTAGTCTGCGTAAGAATGACTTTGAGGAAAATGAACTGAAGGTGACGGAGGTTGGAGTGAATTGCTGAAGATCGGGGAATATGGCTTCAATTGCCTTCCTCTCCGCACAGACTGGGCTCACTGACACAGTGTGGTTAAAAAAGCAAATCCCAGGCACTGATTCAGCATTGATTATCCCTTTATGTAACTGGACTGTCAATTCAATTTGGTCCTTTTTATCGTATTGTTAGCTGGCCAATGTAGATGGCTTTTAGCCTGTACTGTCGCCATTTTGAAAAGACTGGAGTTCTTTACACTTTTTGCAGTGAGAATAATGACTATAAGATTGCCATTCAAATGCTTGCTACTTTTAAAATATTCTTCTGCTTATTGTGGGCACTGGGAGTCTATATCGGGAACTCTGTCAATGCACCTCACCCTCTCCAACAGCCCTCAAACTGGGTAAACCTTTCAGAGGGCATTGACAAGTCACACCTGGTTCTGACCAGGTGAAGGACAGAAGACTGTCTCACCTTTCAGATGTCCATGAGCCAGATGTGATTTTGCAACAGGTCACTAGTCCTCTCTTAAGTTTTTATTCCAGGTTATTTTCATAATTGGGGTTGAGTATGGTTAAATTAGAAATAGAACATAGAATATAGAGCATAGAAAAGTACAGAATATAGACACAAGATGCTGGAGTAACTCAGCGGATCAGGCAGCATCTCTAGAGAAAAGTACAGGGTGTAGTTAAAAGGAACTGCAGATGTGGGTTTATATTGAAGATAGACACAAAATGCTGGAGCAACTCAATAAGTCAGGCAACATCTCTGGAGAAAAGGAATAGTTGGCGTTTCGGATCGGGCCTCTTCTTCAGACTGATTGTTGGGGGTGTGAGGAGGGAGCTGGAAGCAAGCAAAGACCAGGACCGCCAACAGATGACCTCTGGCATGGTGGTTCTCTGATGGGCCGATAGTTGGCTGGGGACAGGGTGATCCCAAGTTTATACTTTGAGACACAGCTTGGAAACAGGCCCTTCAGCCCATCGAGTCCACGCCGACCAATGATCACCCCGTACTGTGCGTCTTTGGAGTGTGGGAGGAAACCGGAACATCTGGAGAAAGCCCAGACCAGTCATGGGGAGAACGTACAAACTACATACAGGCAGCGCCCATAGTCAGGATCGTACCCGGGTCTCTGGCGCTGTAATGCAGTAACTCTACTGCTGCGCCACTGTGCCACCCTAACTTGTAGAATGAAGTAAAGTTGAAGTCCATTGCTGGTCTTGGTGAATGAGGCCCGGAGATTCGGGAATGTCAGGCCAAGTGTCTGACCCACTGTTACTCCAGCATTTTGTGTCTTATCTTTTTGAAAGGAAAGTACAACACAGGAACAGCCCCTTTGGCCCACAATGTCTGTGCTAAACATGATGACAAGCTAAACCTATCTCATCTGCCCGAGCAAGACTCGCCTTCCCTCCAAATGCAGATCATTGATCCACTGAGTCTGGTTCAACTTCCCACTGTAGCCATTAGGGAATTTAAATTGAAGTAATTAAATGTGGCTTAAAAGAATAGGTAGAAGTAAGGAACTGCAGATGCTGGTTGACCAAGGAAAGAGACAACGTACTGGAGTAACTCAGCGGGTCAGGGAACACCTCTGGAGAACGTGGATGGGTGACTTTTTGGGTCGGGGCTCTTCTTCAGACCTGCTGATCAGCTGACCCGGTACACTGGTGTGATAGCAGCCCTACCCGCCGCGCCACTGTGCCGCCCGTATCTGCAGTCCTTGCATCTCCGATTATCAGTTGTGTTTGCATTCACCATCTGCTGTAGGTGGGGGAGGGGAGGGATTCAAACTTGTGTCTATTGATCATTAGTCCTGGCCTTTGGACACCAGTCCCACAATGTAACCACAGTGCTACTAAACCCGTAGAAACCGAGTGATGCTTGGAAATTGCTTTTATCAACAAAATTTTAATTGTCCTATTTTATTGAGTTTCCTTTGAAATCAATTAAGAACAATGGGTAGAGACAAAGAACTGCGGATGCTGGTTTATACCAAAAATAGTCACAAAGTGCTGGCAGCTTCCCTGACGAAGGGTCCCGATCCGAAATGTCACCCATCCGTGTTCTTCAGAGAGCAATGAGTACATTGTTTTTGCTCCCTCGCCTGTATCAACCTATCACTTAGCTTTACTTTAGAGGTACACCACCGAGTCCACGCCAACCATTGATCACCCGTGCATGTTATCCCACTCCCTGCAAACTAGAGAGCAATTTCCATAGGCCAATTAAATGGGGCACCCAGAGGAAAACAACGCGGTCGCACGGGAGTACGTGCAAACTCTGCACAGGCAGCACCCGAAGTCAGGATCGAACCTTGGTCTCCAGTGCAGTGAGGCAGCAGCTCTACCAGCTATGCCACTCTGCAGTTTGTCCTGCCCCCCTCCTTTCCGCCAGCATTCTTCTTTCCCCCCCCCCCAGCACAATCATTTTGAAGTAGGGTCCCGACCAGAAACATCACCTATCCATGTTCTCTGGGGATGCTGCCTGACCCGCTGAGTTACTCCAGCACTTTGTGTCTTTTCACCCCTTTTGGACCTGGTTTGCTCAGCTTGTCCCAAGGCACCGCAGCAAGCAGCTAAGAGCCCAATGCACACTTGGAAAGATGCTGCAGGCTGAGGAGGGACAAATCCTGGAAAGATTTGAGTGTTTTTATGAGTATCAATTTGGAAGCCAAGACTGGCTTTTATAGAGCCAGGGATAATATGGATGAGCTGCAGTGTCTAATGGCAGGGTGCCAGTCATTGGAGCAGTTGTGTTAAACACTCGACAAGTAATCTCAATAAAGAGCAAGAGTGGGGTGGTGAATGTGTTTACAGGTCCGCCGCCTATTTTCCAACACCCTTGGTTCCAGAGCCTTTCTGGACTATCTGATTAGCCGGACCAACAGAGGTCGCGGCCTCTGAGAGGCGACCATCAGCACAGGAAGGGTCTGCCTGGGCAGCCGAGGAGCCGAGATGTCAGCTCGGAAAGTTGGCCTCGGGAGTCGCCTATGGGACCAGATCGGCTGGCACCGGCTGGGTCGTGGTTCCAGAGTCCCGGCAGCAGGGGGCAAATTCGGCCCGCCGTTCGGCTGCGGAAGTCCCAATGAGGTCGAAGTTGGCCGCCTCACCCAGTGTTGGTGGCATATTTTACGGGGGACTTCTAGGGGGGATTTCAAGAGCGGTCTCATAAAGGGCCTGTCCCACTTGAGCGACCTAATTGGCGAGTTTAGAAGAGCTTAGGAGAGTTTGAAAAAATGTTATGTTGAAGACCTCCTTCGACTATGTTGAAGACCTCCTTCGACTAGCTACGACTAACTTCGGGAAAATTGGACACCGAAGAGTGGAGAGTGAAGACGACCTCCATCGATCTCCTACGACCTCCCTTCGACTATGATGAAGACTACCTACAGCTAGCTTTGACTACCTTCGCCTACCCACGACTAACATGCCGACCTACTATGACCTACTACGAGTAAACCCATCGATTTTTTCCCATGGCAACCTTTTTCCTCGTGGGCATTTTTTAACATTTTGAAAAAAGTGCCGCGACCTAGCTGAGGTCTCTAGTACGCGGAGACCACTCTCGAGCATGAAGGAAAGTTACAAAGACCTCCTACGACCTCGTGGCGACCATGCTGTGAGTGTGGGTCGAGGGCAAACCCGCCAGAACTCGCGGTAGAGGTCGTCCAAGTGGGACAGGCCCTTAATTTTGTCCAGATTAAAGGAGGCACCAGGCCATCAGTTGCTGGAAAATCCGTGGTGGAACTGCAGTTTGAAGCAGTTGTGTGCTGATATTTTGTGGGCTTGAAGATATCAAGGGAACTGAATTGCAATCAGTTGAGTCAATGCAGACACAAGGAACAGCAGACGCTGGTTTCGGAAAAAAAAGACTCAAAAGTGCTGGAGTAACTCAATGTGTCAGGCAGCATCAGTCTGAAGAAGGGTCCAGACCTGAAAGGTCAGGTACGCACGTTCTCCTGAGATGTTGCCTGACCCACTGAGTTACTCCAGTAGTCAAGAGTCTTTTATTGTTCTTTGTCCCAACACTGAGCAATGAAATTCTTACTTGCAGCAGCACAACAGATGTGTAAACTCTGTAAAAACCCGTAATAAACAACAAAAGAAAGTTCAGTGTATGTGCGTGAATGTACAGACACGCTCTCACTCACACACACACACACCATAAATAATGGCAACAAGTCAATGTAGTTCAGAGCTAATTTGGAGCTTGTGCTGTTTAATAACACTAAATAAAGAAGCTGCTCCTGAACCTGGACGTTACAGTTTTCAGGCTCCTGTACCTTTTTCCCGATGGCAGGAGTGAAATGAGAGCGTGGCCAGGGTGGTGTGGGTCTCTGATGATGCTGGCTGCCTTTTCCAGGCAGTGGCTCCTGTGGACCCCTTCGATGGTGGTATTTTGTGTGCCTTTCTTGTTGTAAACCAGCATCTGCTGGTGTCCCTGAGTCCTTATTGTGCCTCCTTTGTGCATAGATTTCTCTTGCTTTCTGCCAGACTCCTACAACCTTGCCAGGCTGATTACGTCATCCAAAAAAATAATAATAACTGGAGGTGGACAAGTGATATTTAATATTTATTATGGATGTGTGCAACCGAGCTGACGTTGAGGCTTGCACTGGTGGGATGACCAAGAGGTGACATTGAAGTGTTCCGTGCAGCAGCAACAGAGGCTGGAGGTGGACCTGTTCCAACCCGCCGTCCATTCTGATGAGTCACATGTATGTTCATGAGTCATAGGAGCAGAATTAGGCCATTTGGCCCATCAAGCCCAATTCTCCATTCACTCGTGGCTGATCTATCTTGCCCTCTCAACCCCAGTCTTCTGCCTTCTCCCCACAACCCCAGACACCCGTACTAATCAAGAATCTGTCAATCAGCACCTTAAAATCATCCAATGACTTGGCCTCCACAGCCTTCTGTGGCAATGAATTGCACAGATTCACCACTCTCTAGCTAAAGAAATTCCTCCTCATCTCAATTTTAAATGTACATCCTTTTATTCTGAATCTGTGCCCTCTGGTCCTAGACTCTCCCACTAGTGGAAACATCCTCTTCGCATCCACACTATCCGGGCCTTTCACTATTCGGTGAGTTTCAATGAGGTCCCCACTCATCCTTCTAAACTCCAGCGAGTACCAGCCCAGAGCAGTCAAACGCTCATCATACATTAACCCAACATCCCCGGGATCATTCTCGTAAACCATCTCTAAACTCTCCACATCCAGCCTCAGATATGAGGCCCAAAACTGCACACAATTCACATTTCTATAACTGTGTATATGATAAGTATATGAAGACTTCTGGGTGGATTCCTCTGCTGCATGAGTTTTCTATAGATACGTAGACAATCGGTGCAGGAGCAGGCCATTCGGCCCTTTGAGCTAGCACCGCCATTCATTGTGATCATGGCTGATCATCCGCAATCAGTACCCTGTTCCTGCCTTCTCCCCATACCCATTGATTCCGCCCTAAGAGCTCTATCTAAATCTCTTTTGAATGTTTTATGAGATTTTTATCAGTCAAATGTGTGTGCCTCGAGTCACTGGCCAACAAGGCCAGACCCGGAAAGGTCCATAGATCTCCTCACCTGCAAGGCCGTGTTGAATGCACTAGATGCAATGCGACATCTGCTCAACCACAGTTATGGCTGTTCATTGTTGTTTATCTCATTACTGATCCTAAAGGGGTGGTGATATAGGGTCATACAGCATGGAAACAGGCCCTTCAGCCCAGCTTGCCCATGCCGACCAAGGTGCCCTATCTACACCAGTCCCACCTGCCCGTGTTTGGCCCATATCCCTCTACAAACATTCCGAGCTATGAACCTGTCCAAATGTCTTTTAAATGGTGTTATGGTACCTGCCTCAACTACCTCCTCTGGCAGCTCATTCCATACACCCACCACCTCTGTGTGGAAAAGGTGCACTCAGATTCCTATTTAATCTTTCCCTTCTCATCTTTATCTTATGTCTAGTTCTTGATTCCCCTCTGGGTAAAAGAGTCTGTGCATCTACCCTATCTCCTCATGATCTTATACACCTCTATAAGATCACCTCTCATCCTCTGTGCGCCATGGAGTAGTCCTAGCCTGCCCAACTTCTCTCTAGAGCTCAGCTCCTCCCCACCCTGGTCAAGGTGCAGGAGGTTGTGGAGATTTCGCGCAGCTACTAATCTCCAGGGCCGCACAGAGGTGCAGCAGTTGAGCTGTCCGTACGGAGTTTATACTTTGTCCCTGTGACCACGTGGATTTTCTGCGGGTGCTCCGGTTTCCCCCCACGTTCTAAAGACATACAGGTTTGTCGGTTAATAGGCTTTGGTAAGAATTGTAAATTGTCCCTAGTGCGTGGGATAGTGTTAATATGAGGGGTGATCGCTGGTCGGCGCAGACTCGGTGGGCCGAAGGGCCTGTTTCCGTGCTGTATCTCTAAACTAAACTAAATTACTCTATCAACGAGATCGTAGAGGCACAACAGGCCCCCTGTGCTCTTAAGTTTCTAAGTTGCAGGAGTGTTCTTCACTTGAATGGATATGACACCTCTGTATTTGCTGGTCGGCGCAGACTTGGTGGGCTGAAGGGCCTGTTTGCGCACTGTATCTCTAAACTACTCTGTCAAAGACACCGTATAAGTGCAGCAGCCAAATGACGTCCTCCCATCCTCTTCAGTTTCCGCGTTGCAGAGGTGTCTTGGAACAGTTCAGGCACCTCTCTGTTTGTTTGATCCAGCTGCCTGCAGCTGCCCACAACCACATCCTGGGGCCCAGCTCGTGCGGCAGGTTGATGATAAAACCATACTTGTGTTCTGTGTCTGTTGTCACTGTGGCTGTTCCTCTGTCAAGAATGTTTGCCCCTCTTTCTTTCAACAAATGCATCCCCTCATGTCTTCCTTTGCCTTCCGTCTGTTGTCCGGTACTCACTGGCTAACGTCTGATAAAGATAGATGCAAAATGCTGGAATAACTCAGCAGGTCAGGCAGCATCTCTGGAGAAAAGGAATAGGTGGCGTTTTGGGTCCGAACCCTTCTTCGGACTCGCGTTTCGAGTCGAGTCCTTTCTTCTGGCACCATTTGTCGCATGGTGACGCAGTGGTAGAGTTGCTGTCTTACAGGGCCAGAGACCCGGGTTCGATCCTGACTACGGGTGCTGTCTGTGTGGAGTTTGTACGTTCTCCCTGGAACTGCGTGGGTTTTCTCCAATTTCCTCCCACACTCCAAAGACGTACAGGTTTGTAGGTTAATTGGCTTCGGTAAAAATGATAAAACTCCTTAGTGTGTAGGTTAGTGCTAGTTAGTGTAGGTTAGTATGGGGGGGGGGTCATATGGTCAGAAGGAATAGTAGAATTAGGCCATTCAGCCCATCAAGTCTGCCTTTCAATCATTGCTGATCTATCTCTCCCTCCTAACCCCATTCTCCTGCCTTCTCCCCATAACCTCTGACACCTGTGGTGGGGTGTTCCTTGGTCAGCACGGGCTCGGTGGACCGAAGGGCCTATTTCCGTGCTATATCTCTAAAGTCACTGTGCCGGAGGCCATATCGGGGAAAACCCTGCCAGACCCGCTGAGTTACTCCAGCATTTGTAGTTCCTTGTTTCTACTTTAAACATAAATACAATGTGACTTTGTAAAGTGGCTTCATCTATTAACAGCATTTCCCACGAGTTTTATCAGTGAAGATTGCGGCAAGGCTGTTGTTTTTTGACGAGTATCAGGATTTAACACTATGGTTATGAGAACGTCTCGGAGGCCAAAGTGACGCAACTCCTACATCCCTAAAACCTTAATAGTAGAATCATTTCAATAGTAGAAAAAATATACAATACGAAAACCAGGCAAAACTCTAAATACACAAAGTGCTGGAGTAACTCAGCTGGCCAGGCAGCATCCCTAACGAACATGGATACAAGATACAAGATACAAGATAGATTTATTCATCACATGTGCCAGATGGCACAGTGAAATGTAATTCCCATACGGCCATACAATAAAAAAAAGGGACACAACACACGATAGGGTTTGACATAAAACATCCCCACACAGCAGAATCAAAGTTTCCCACTGTGTGGGAAGGCACCAAAGTCAGTCTCTTCCTCCATTGTTCCTCGTGGCCTCCGCAGTTGCCGCTACGGGCGGCCGGATGTCCAGGACCGCTCGCCTGGGTGATACAAGTCCGACGTCGGGGCTGCGGGACGTCCTCAGCGGCATGGACTCCAGAGTCGGCCCCCTACCGGAGTCGGCGGCTTCCAAAGTCCGCAGGCCGCGCCGGGTGGAGACTGCTGCTGTAGACCCTCTGCAAGGCGCCCCAGGACTCCATGATGACGGTCAGCGCCGCCCGCGTTGGAAGCTCTCCGCACCAGAGCTCCACGATGTTGGAGCAACGGCTCAACGCTTCGGAGCTCCAAACGGCGACCCAGGTAGGCATCGCCCGCTCCGCGGTGACTCCAGCGCTGCGCCGCCGCTGTAGATGACATTTCGGATAGATGACATTTCGGGTCAGGACCCTACTTCATTCAGCAATCCATCCCGAGATGCTGCCTGACCCGCTGAGCTACTCCAGCACTTTTATTTGTAAGCCAGCATCTGCGGTTCCTTGGTTCTACATTTCCAGTCGGGACCCTTCTTCAGACTTCTTCAAAACTCTCAATACTGCTCTGCGGGTCAATGCACTCAGTGTAGGAAGGAACTGCAGATGCTGGTTTACACCGAAGATGGACACAAAAAGCTGGAGTTACTCAGTGGGTCAGGCAGCATCTCTGGAGAAAAGGAATAGGTGATGTTTCAGATCAAAACCCTCCTTCAGACCGAGATTCAGGGGAAAGGGAAACTCACTCCCACTCCCCTGACTCTCAGTCTCAAGAAGGGTCTCGAACCAATTTGCTCATGTTGCACCCAGTAATGTCAGAGCCTCCAGTCAGCACCACTCCACTTGTTTGCCTGCCCGAGGCGATATCCCTCATCTTGTTTGAGAGCTTTCCCCACTGGACAGCCTTTACTTTTTAACTTGAGATTGTTAGACTTTAGGGATACTGCGTGGAATCAGACCAACCCAATCCGTACCGACCAGTATTCATCCCGTACCCTAACGCAATCCTACACACTAAGGACAAGTTTACAACTTACCAAAGGGGCAGCACAGTGGAGCAGCGATAGAGTTGCTGCCTTACAGCGCCGGAGACCTGGATTCAATCCCGACTACGGGTGCTGTCTGTACGAAGTTCGTACGTTCTCCCTGTGACCTGCGTGGGTTTTCTCCGAGATCTTCGGTTTCCTCCCACACTCCAAAGACTTATAGGTATGTAGGTTAATTGGCTTGGTATAATTGTAAATTGTCCGTAGTGTTAATATGCGGGGTTCGTTGGTCTGGCAGGACTCGGTGGGCCGAAGGGCCTGTTTCCGCACTGTCTCTCTAAACTAAGCCCAACAAGCCAAGTAACCTACAAACCTGTATGTCTTTGGAATGTGGGAGGAAACGGGAGCACCCGGAGAAAACCCACGCAGGTCACAGGGAGAACGTGCAAACTCCAAAGATAGACACAAAATGCTGGAGTAACTCCGCGGGTCAGGAAGCATCTCTGGGGGGTAAAAAGGGATAGGTGACATTTCGGGTTGAGACCCTTCATTAGACTCCACACAGACAGCACCTGTGGTCAGGATTGAACCTGGGTCTCTGGCGCTGTAAGGCAGCAACTCTACCGCTGCGCCACCGTGCCACCCCCTCAATGTACAACAGCGGAAAGACCCTACTCTGTAGTCCTTTCTGGCTTGTTGGTGGTCACAAGAACTGCCCGAATAGCTGGTTGTGCGTTGTAATCGAGGTGACTCACACTAATGACAAGGTGGCGGTGGTTACAGATGTAGGGTTGCTCAAATGCCTCTGGCTCACTTATGGCCCTTGGAGAAGGACGTCCACTTTTATTACTCTTTATGCGGCCTCCCGACACGTAACAATGTGGTCGCTCGATTTCTATCTGGTCTCTGAAAGCCACTCGGCAATGTCAAAAACAGATAGCCACCAAGAGTACGACCAATACGCTCGACAGTGAATCCCCATTTCTTTCATCTTTTTGCAAACGAAAGTATGTTATTTACAGGTACAAAAATCACAGTGAAAACACTGATGAGACATCTCTCTAAAAATGGAATACACTATACATAGTAGGGGAGTTGTGAACCAGAGGACGTAGGTTTAAGGTAGGGGAGGGGGGGAGGAACGGTTTAATAGGAACCTGAGGGGAAACCTTTCTTACACAAAGAGTGCAAGGTATGTAGTCCGAGCTGCCAGAGAAGGTAGTTGAGGCAGGTACTATCACAATGTTTAAAAAACGTTTCGACAGGTACGAGGATAGGATAGGTTTAGAGGGACAGGTTCTGGGTGGTGCAATGGTAGATTTGCTGCCTTACACCGCGAAGACTCAGGTTTGATCCTGACTACAAGTGCTGTCGGTACGGAGCTTTTATCTTCTCTCTGTGACCGGGGTGGGTTTTCTCCGGGTGCTGCGGTTTCCTCCTACACTCCAAGGCCATGCAAGGTGTGTAGGTTTCTGTAAATTGTCCCTAATGTGGGATCGAGCTTGTGAACGGGTGGGTGTCCTGAAGGGCCTGTTTCCGCTCCATATCTTTAAAGTCTAAGAGTAACATCTAGGAGCAGCTTCTTCCCTGCAGCCATCAGGTTATTAACCACAACAACCTCCAAATAAGCTCTGAACTGCTAATTCAAATTTCACTGTACCTTAATTAGCACATATAATTAGGACAATAAATTAACCTTGAAACCTTGAACTACATAGGTTTGGGGGCATTTAAAAAATCTTTTTGCACTATTATTTGTTTGTTTTATCTCATTATTATATTGTTTACAGAGTACCTTTCTGTTGTAGTGCTGCAAATAGACACGTCATTGCTCTGTTTGGTACACGTGACAATATAGCACCCTTGCCTCTCTCTCTCTACGTAAATCCTGGGGCTGTTGGGGATGGATATTAAACGGTGGCCACCTTATTCCATGGCCACATTTCCTGTGGACGAATGAAGGAAGAACAAACCCAGTGACGCTCTTGTGGTGGGCAAACTGGTGCCGATTCAAGAGGACATCTGGGGGGAACTCCCTTACATCCTCCCAACACAAAGAGCTTTTAAAACACGCTGGCCTCAGGAGATGCATGCTGCCGGATGTGTTGTTTACATCTGTCAGACCTCACTAAGGGCTCTGCACATTCTGGGGATGAGGTTGGTTAATTAGTTGGTGTGAAACACCCAAACCAAGATGGGTGCAATTCTCTGGAAGCCTCAAACTGCCTTGATGATCAAGGAAAGGCTTACTTCATCCCGAAAGGACGCAGAGTGCTGGAGTAACTCAGCGGGTCAGGCAGCATCTCTGGAGAATGTAGGTAGTTGAAGTTCTGTGTCTTTATTTTACATTAGACTTTAGAAATACAGTGCAGAAACAGGCCCTGTGAACGCACAGTGAAATGATTTTCTCACCAACAGTCCAGTGTAGTGTTGCCTTAATCAAGCACATCCCCGATTAGTAAATTGTACAATGATAGTGCAGTTTAGTTCAGAGATACAGTGCAGAGACAGGCCCTTTAGCCCACAGAGGCCACCCCGATCAACAATCCCCGCACACCAGCCCTACCCTATACACTAGTGACAATTAACGGACAAACCTGTACCTCTTGGTGTGTGGGGGTAAACCGGAACACCCAGAGAAAACCAACGCGGTCGCGGAGAGAATGTACAAACTCCGTGCAGACAGCACCCGTAGTCAGGATCGAAACAGGGCTCCTGGCACTGTAAGGCAGCAACTCTACCGCTGCGCCACCGTTCTTCTGGAAGGAGATAGATATTTTAAAGACGATGTTCAACAAGGGTTTGGCGAGCCTTTCGTTGCTATGCATGTTGCTAACCTGTTTGTGTCCTCTCCTAACCTGTGCATGCTATGATGTTAGCTTTATCTGGTCTCACTGTTCACACACAGGAAGCCATTGCTTAGCAATGATCAAGGTTTTGTAAACAACATTTTACCAGCTTAATTTGGCGAACAAGAATGCGGAGGGGCTGTTGTTGAGGGTCGCGATGTTTATCTGGATATATGTGCACGGTGTTACCTCCAGCTTTTTAGTATTAGTTTTAATATTACTGCGCAGAAACTGTATTCACCTTTGCCCAACATCCACCTCTCTTTGATTTTTACCCCTTACTAAAATTAGTCATGAAGAAAGTGTCCCGACCAGAAGCATTGCCTGTCCATGTTTTCCAGAGATGTTGCCTGACCTGCTGAGCTACTCCAGCCCTTTAGTGTCTGTTTTGCCTAATTCACCATCTGCAGTTCCTTGTGTTTATAATTTACTCTAACCTGTCTTGATGTCACCCAGTTTCCCAGAGCCACAAATCTCAAAGGTTCCCATAGGATGACATGGGACACAGTGCTAGACCATTCAGCCCAGACATTCAGTGTTTCCGTAGCTTTATATGGAGGAGAGTGGTGGGGGCCTGGAACCAACGCACTGCCAGGGACGCTGTTGGACGCAGATACAATAGCGCCGCTTATCATGGAAGTGCAAGGGATAGAGGGATAGTATAATGTATGGGTAGATGAGATCAGTTTAACTTGACATCTTGTTTGGCACAAACAATGTGGGCCGAAGGGCCAGTTCCTGTGCTGCACTGTTAGTTAGTTTGGTTTAGAGATACAGCACGGAAACAGGCCCTCCGGCCCACCACCGATCCCAATACACTCGCACTATCCTACACACTAGGGACAATTTACAATTTTTATCAAAGCCAAATTAACCGACAAATTACCGCGTCCCACCTGTCTGCGTTTGGCCCACATCCCTCTAAACCTTTCTTATCCATGTACCTGTCCAAATGTCTGTTAAATGTTGTTATAGCACCTGCCTCAATTATCTCCTTTGGGAGCTCATTCCTCCCATCCTTTGTGTAAACAAAAAGTTGACCCTCGGGTTCCTATTAAATCATTCCCTCCTCACCTTCAACCTATGGTTCTTGATTCTCCTGCTCTAGGTAAAAGACTCGATCTACTCTTGGTGAACTTCCTATGCCGAGCACTTCTTAAATGTGGTGAGAGTGTCTCTCTCTATCAAGCCCGTACGCCAGTGGGATCTGAGATCCCTTTATGCCTCTACCCCAGCTAGACTCGGCAACTAATAAGCGTGAGAACAAAGGATGAATGACCCCTCCCATTCCCTCAACGTGACTGTTTTTGAACAAGGGGGTCATCCATGGTCTTAGTTTAGTTTTGAGATCCAGTGTGGAAACAGGACCTTCAGCCCACCGATTCTGCGCCAACCAGTGATCACCCGGTACGCTAATTCCATCCCTACACACGAGGGACAATTTTACCGAAGCCAATTACAAACCTGCATGGAATGTGGGGAGACGGTTGCTGTCTGTATGGAGTTTGCACGTTCTCCCTGTGACCACGTGGGTTTTCTCCGGGCGCTCCGGTTTCCGCCCACATTCCATAGGCGTGTAGGTTAATTGGCAACCGTGAATTGTCCTTAGTGTGCCGGATAGAACTAGTGTACGGGGTGATCACTGGTCGGCACGGACTCGATGGGCCGAAGGGTCCGTTTCCACGCTGTATCTCCAAACTAAGCGAAACACTTGTGGTTGGATGCCCTTTGTTTTGGCCAAGTAGCTGACGGCCAGTGTTAATGATGTCTCCCAGCTCTGCTCACGCCCACTCCGACCCCAACTCCAGTGTAGGCTGACAGGAAGTAAGGCCACCGGCAGGAAGTAGCTGACGACAGCTGGCACCGTACCTGCTCTCATCTTGCATAGTGCTGACTTCCTCCGTGGTTCGAATGTTTGAGCTTTTACATGCAGCGTTTCAGAAGCATCTTGATGTGACCTGTTTGCGGCACCTTTTATGGTGCAGATGTGACCCCACTGCAAACAGCAGCGGTCTGAGCAGATGGATCAACTCCAATCAGTTCAATGGTACTTTATCATCATGTGTACCTAAGTACAGTGAAATCCACTCAATATCATGAGAGGAACAGATCGGGTAAACGCACAGTCTCTTGCCCAGAGTAGGGGAAACACGAACCAGCAGGCATAGGTTGAAGATGAGGGGGGAAAGATTTAGTAGGAGCATGAGGGGTGATTTTTTAATACAAAGGGTATGTGGGTGTATAGAACGACCTGCCGGAGGAGGTAATTGTGGCAGGTACTGGCGTAACGTTTAAGAAGCAATTAGACAGGTACGTGAATAGAGCAGCTTTAGAGGGGTATGGACCAAACGCACGCAGGTGGGACTAAAGTAGATGGGACATTTTGGCTGGTGTAGGCAAGTTGGGCTGAAGGGCCTGTTTCCTCACTGTATGACTGACTAAATTCAATGACAATATAGTTCAGTGACATTTCTGCGGTGCATTAGGCACAATGATACTTGTTTAACTTAGTAACTTAGAGATGTGGTGTGGAAGCATCCCCTTTGGCCCACCGAGTCCACGTCAACCAGCAATTTCCCCCCATACACTAGTTCTATCCTACAGACTCCATTGTGGGTGTAGGGGACAGACCAAGCTGTACTTAACTATGACATGACATTTTGGCATTCTACCTAGAAAACCCACAGTTTAATGACTTCCTGAATCACCCACAGAATGTCTTGAGTGAGAGTTTCTCTCAAGAGCTTCTTCCTCTTCGAGTCATAGTGTCGTGCAGCACAGAAACAGGCCCTTCAGTTCAACTCTTCCATGCCGACCAGGTTTTATAACTGAGCTTGTGCCCAATTGCCTGCATTTACCCCATATTCATCTAAACCAGTGATTCCCAACTTGGGGCCATGGCAAATTTCAGGGGGGGCCACAGAAACATTTTGGGATTTAGGGGGCCACAGGTTCAATGAAGGGGGCCACAGAGCTACCACCCTGTTGCCTCCTGAATTTCAGTTCTAATAAATTTAAATCTATGTAGTTGAAATATTTTTGATGTTTGTGGAATAGAATAAAAGAGAACATATGTGCAATTAATAGACACTGATACTTTTTTCCCGCTAATAATATCAGGGGGGGGCCACAGAAAAATTAAAAGATCCCAAGGGGGCCATGAGCTAAAAACCTTTCCTATCCAAAACTTAAACTCACCACTGATACTACACCGTCTTCTGTGTGTAGAAATTGCCCCTAAGGTCTCTAAAAAAATCGTGCAACTAATCGTGTTGGAGCGTAGCATTACTCTGTGATGGTTTGTATATATTGCGATTGGCATGCGCAATGCAAGAAGTATTGCGGCAAGCATTTAAAGGCGGCACAGTGACGCAGTGGTAGAGTTGCTGCCTTACAGCGCCAGTGTCTATGCTGACTACGGGTGCTGTCTGGGTTTTCCCTGGGTTTCTTCCCACACTCTAAAGACGTGCTGGTTTGCATGTTAATTGGCTTCAGTAAAACAGTTAATTGCCCCCAAATGCCCGTTCCCCCTAGTTCTATGTTATTCCACTTTCACATTCACTCCCTGCACACCAGGGGCAATTTACAGAGGGGCAACTAAACTATAAACTCGCACAACTTTGGAGTGTGGGTTGAAACCGGAGCATCCGGAGACAACATAGGCGTTCACAGGGAGAACAAAGAAACTCTGCACAGACAGCACCCGTAGTCGGGATCGAACCAAGGTTTCTGGCGCTGTGAGTTAGCAACTCCTAACTCAGCTGCGCAACTGTGCCACCCAGAATATAAAATTGTTTATCTTTCTGTTCATCTGGAGGGACTGGCTTTAAACCATCTGCTGCTAAGTGTCCACATGCAGGATGTGGCCTTCAGTCTAGGATAATTGCAGAAGATCTTGTGATGCTATGCATTAGTGAGCCATCCTTTCAGATCTGGAGCCAGGCTTTGATTCTATTCCATCCCCATGGTACAGAACATTTCCCTGCTACAGCTGAAATGATACCTCCCTTTTCCTAAGTACATAAGTCAGAGAAGCCATCTATAGAATGGCCATATAGGCCATTCGGCCCACAGAGTCTACTCTGCCATCCAATCATGGCTGATCTATCTTCCCCTCTCAACCCCATTATCTTGCCTTCTCCCCATCAATTGGCACTCTTACTAATCAATAATCTGTCAATTTCCACAAAACCCCCAATAACTTGGCCTTCTATGGCAATGAATTTCACTCGAGACTTACCACCCGCTAGCTAAATAAATTCCTCCTCATCTCCTTTCTAAAGGTACATCAGAGAGTGGTGAATCTCTGGAACTCCCTGCCACAGAGGGTAGTCGAGGCCAGTTCATTGGCTATATTTAAGAGGGAGTTAGATGTGGCCCTTGTGGCTAAGGGGATCAGAGGGTATGGAGAGAAGGCAGGTACGGGATACTGAGTTGGATGATCAGCCATGATCATATTGAATGGCGGTGCAGGCTCGAAGGGCCGAATGGCCTACTCCTGCACCTAATTTCTATGTTTCTATGTTTCTATCCTTTTTTATTCTCTGGTCCTAGACTAGTGGAGACATCCTCTCCACATCCACTCTATCCAGGCCTTTTCACTATTTGGTAGGTTTCAATGTGGCCCCCCCTCAACCTCCCAAACCCCAGCGAGTACAGGCCCAGTGCCGTCAAACGCTCATCAGACGTCAATCCAATCCTCACCGGGGTCATTCTGTTGAAATGAGTTTGTCAGATCTGAACTTCCCTTTGCTTAAATTTGTGCTAATTTGGCGTTTTCAGTGAAAAAGCCAGCGGTGAGAAGGAAATGGAAAATGTCACATCTGTACTGTTGGAAGTGCCCCCAAGTGTCTGATGTAAAGTCAGCTTTTGGGCAGCGTAGATGGAATTGTGCTCTTCCTGTTCAATGTGACGACAGTGAGGATATTGTACCAAAATAATGACATTTTCCATTCCCCGCGGTAAACGTCACGTATTATATAAGCACAGGAAGAGGAAGAGTAATTCAGCTTTATATTTATAAAGGCAAGACAACTTCATTAGTTCCCCTGGTGAACTTGATGCGTTGAGTTACTGTGGGGTTAAGTCCCACCTCTATTGGCTAAACGTCAATTTAAGGAAAAAACACTTTGGGCGTGGTATGATTTTCTGAACAGATTAAAACCTGTCTTTGATTTCATCAGCGATATGTAGGTCATGCATTGTTTGGGAAGCGACACAAGAATTTTTTTTTTTATTGCAGATTTCTGCATTCCTTGAATACGTTTCCTCATTGGAATTAGCAGACTCTCGCCCCACTTTAATAAGGCTTTTGAGGAAAGTTGGCAAAATGCACAACGGCTAAACGGTGAATACGTGTGAAGGAACGAGGTGTCCAGGATGTGGGAATAGGGCTGGACCACCCAGCATGTTCCTGGGTAAAGCCGCACTGACGTGTGACTCTGTGAAGTCATTGAGTTGTGCGGCCCTTTGGCCCACTGAGTCCCCATTGACTATCAAACACCATTCACCCTCATGTGCAGGAAGGAACTGCAGATGCTGATTTACACCAAAGATAGACTCAAAATGCTGGAGTAACTCAGCGGGTCAGGCAGCATCTCTGGAGAAAAGGAATAGGTGATGTTTTGTGGCGACACGTCTTCAGACTGAGAGTCAGGGGAGAGGGAAACTAAAGGTATGAAAAGGTTCTGCACTTTTTCCGTAGTCGGGATGGAACCCGGGTCTCTGGCGCTGTGAGGCAGCAACTCTACTGCAGCGCCACTGTGCCAGCAGCATGGGAGTCTTTCATTGCATGAATGCAGTTGTTTAGCAAGAATGTGTGTCTAAACCTCCTTACCCTGTTATCCCCACAAATGCTGCCTGACCCGTTGAGTTACTCGAGCATTAAAGGCGCGGCTTGGCATGGTATTTACATGTCCTCCCATCAACAGTTAAATAATATGTGCCTATTGAACTTTTTAGAAAGGAGACGTTTGCCAACATGCGCCTCCTTCTTAAAACTACAGCAAAGTGGCGCAGCGGTAGAGTTGCTGCCTCACAGTGCCAGAGACCCGGGTTCAATCCTGACTACGGGTGCTGCCTGTTCAGGGTTTGCACGTCCTCCCTGTGACTGCGTGGGTTTTCTCTGGGTGCTCCGGTTTCCTCCCACATTCCAAAGGCGTGCAGGTTTGTAGGTTAATTGGCCTTCCGCAAATTGCCCCTCAGAGTGTAAGGCGTGGATGAGAAAGTGGGATAACACAGAAAGGGTGATCGTTGGCCGGTATGGACTCGGTGGGCCGATTGGCCTGTTTCCAAGCCGTGCCTTTACACTAAACTACCACTATCATTTATTACAACAGGTAAGTGTAAAAATGAGGACGGTGCGCCTTGAAACATCCTGGACCAGCAGGATAAAGATGTAGGAGGTTATAGAGTCAAATCAGCTCCTACAGACCAACTTGTCCACGTCAACCAACATGCACCATCCACACTAGTCCCATCTGCCAACGTTTGGCCCATATTCCTCTAAACCTGTCCTATCCATGTACCTGTCTAAATGTTTTTTAAACGTTGCCTCAACTACCTCCTTCGGCAACCTGTTCCATACAGGCTGTCCTGGTGGCCGGTGCAGCAGCACGGCGTGCTGTGGGAGAGTTTTCTCGAGAGTTTTCGCGAATTAAACCGGAGATTTACCATACTGAAGACGGTAGAGTCATAGTCGAGGATGAATTGCTGAACTTTATTATGGTCAAAATGCGAACACTAAGCCACGATGATATTGTGTCGATAGTTACGAGCAGTTTCAGCTCCGAGCGGATTGAGTCCTCAAAGGCAGTTTTGTCAGAGCTCTTTCCACACAACAAACGATAGATGTCCGACAGGGGACAAAAGAAGGACATTAACAATGTCAAAATGTGCCTGCAAGTGCTTAATGAGTGCGGTGAAGAGATCCCAAGATTTGTATCGCACTTCCTGGATGAATTACCCCCCGTCTCATTTAAACACATCGATGTGTCTGCGCTCCTCGGGAAAATGCAGCAAATCAATGCTGACATTGACTACCTAAAAAGAACTATGGGAACTCAGGTAGCTGCCTGTGAAACATTGCGGGAGGTTTCTGCTAAACTCGACGGCCGTCTGACTGCTGTGGAGGGGCCCTGTGGCCCGGACGCTACTTTTTCGGCTGCCTGCCTCTCTGCTGTGGAGATACAACTGGGCCCTGCGCCCAGTGCGACAGGTCTTTCCTCGACTGTGATGGAGAAGCCGCTGGGCCCTGATCCTGCCCCCTGCACTCCCTCTGTGGTTAATGGATGGTTGACAGTAACGCCTGGCGGGACCGATGGTAGACAACCAGCCCAGCCTGTAGATCCAGCCCTGGGACGAACGCAGACCCCCCCATGGAGCATGGTGGTGAAGGAAGGGCGCCGACTGAAGCAGGTACCTGAGAACTCTGCCCATCGACGCCCTACACCTCGCACTGTAAAAACTCCAGCGAGGCGTGTGAGAAAGAAGACCGGCATAATCGGGACTGGTGTGGTTAGCAATATACTGGCTGTCAAAACAAAGATGGTAAAGGTATTTGCTACAAAGTTTGATCTCAGCGTGGACGCCAACACTCTCAGTGACTACTTAAAAACGAAGCTGGGTCGGGAAGTGATATGTAGAAAAATAGAGACGACGACAGAGTAGATTCAGCTCCTTCTGTGTCACCGCTGAATGTAATGATGTGGCGGAGCTGTACGATCCGCAGCTTTGGCCCGCTGGGTCCTTTGTCCGACGCTACTATGAGCCTCGTCGCCCTAGAGGAGCAGACGGAGGCCCGTCTGGTCCAGAGGATGCCCCTCGCTCTCATGATGAGGAGCTGCTGCACGGTAACGATGCCTGTCGCATCTGTGGGCGAGGACGGGATGAAGGCCAGGCTGTTCCGCAGGGAGCGACAAAACACATTAAATGCATGTTGTTTCATACAACACTCGCGGTTTGCGAGTAGGACATTCTGCTACTGATAGATCAAGACGTTTGGTGGTGGACACACTGCTGGACCAATGTGACATTCTGTGCCTGCAAGAAACCTGGATGGCGAAACAAGATCTGGATAAGTTGAACACTCTACACATGAACTTCCATGGGGCTGGAGAGTCCACTACTGACCTCAGTACGAGGCTGGTTCGGGGTAGGATAGCTGGTGGTGTAGCTATACTGTGGAACATCAAATATGACTCACTGGTGAAGGTGGTGCGTCTAAATGTTGACTGGGCCATAGGGCTAGAGTGTAATTATAATGAAAAGAAATTTACTGTCTTAAATGTTTATACACCGTATGAATCATATGAGCATGAGGACGAATTTCTGAACAGGTTAGCTTTTATTCAGTCCTTCATAGAGGACAACAGCTCGTCTTGTGTCTACGTCATGGGTGATTTTAATGCTGACATGTCAGATAGCAAATCTTTATTTGCAGCACTCCTGCAGCAGTTTTGTAATCAGTCTAAATTAATTCTATCGAGTAAAGCTCTGTTGCCTGATACAAGTTTTACCTATGTTAGTGAAGCGTGGCACACAACATCTTGGTTGGACCATATTGTGACCACAGCTGATCCTCATGCCTCACTGGAAAATGTGGAGATTTGTTATGAACGTGCCACCTCTGATCACATACATATTGCTGCACGGTTAAATGTTGAGAATGTCCCCCTGCTGTCCAGTAATAATAATGCTGCTTCCTCAAGTAAACTGGACTGGTCAAAACTGAGCAGAGAGGTTATGGCTGGATACTCACTGCGAACGGAGAGTTTTTTAAATAATATTGCATTGCCTCAAGAGGCCCTAATGTGCTCAGATATGAATTGTAAGGACGTGCAACATGCTGAAAAACTCTGTGCCATGTATGATGTTATTGTGAAATGTCTCAATGCTTCCAGTGAACCCTTTTGTAAAAGTAAATGTAAGGCACCCAACATCAGATCTGGGTGGAATGAGTTTGTGGCTGAGCAGTAGGCTGAGGCAAGAGAGGCCTTTAGACTCTGGTCAGAGGCAGGTAGGCCTAGACGGGGTATTGCTAGATATGAAAAAACGCACAAATGCTAGAGTTAAGTATGCACTTCGTTTTATTAAGAAAAACGAAAACACAATGAGAGCAGACTCGCTTGCCAGAAAGCTACAGAACAACAACCTTACTAACTTCTGGAAAGAGGTCAAAGTAATGAATAACAATAAAACACCCCTACCGTCTGACATTGAAGGTGTTAGTAGCCCAGAAAAAATAGCTGAGATTTGGCGTGAGCACTACCGTAACCTTTTTAATTGTGTTAAAAGTAACCCAGTTAGAATCAATCATGAACATATTGATCTCTCTGTAGATATGATAGTTAGGGCAGCAGATGTCTATGATGCCATTAACATGTTGGATAACAACAAAGCCTGCGGTATGGACTGCATTACTGCAGAACATCTAAAATATGCCAGCTATAAGCTCTGCCCTTTGCTTTCCATGTGCTTTAATGGTTGTCTGGTTCATGGTGTCCTGCCAAATGCTATTATGTCTGTAATGTTAGTGCCTGTGCTTAAAGACAAGGCTGGTAAGCTCAACAGTATTGATAATTATCGACCTATTGCATTAGCCAGTATCTTGTCTAAAGTACTGGAGAGAATACTGTTAACAAAGCTAGAAATGTATGTCCTTACTACTGACAATCAGTTTGGGTTCAAAAGAAAACATGGAACTGACCTGTGTATCTATGCTCTTAAAGAGATTGTGTTCAGGTACACAAGCCTGAATTCATCTGTATTCCTATGTTTTATTGATGCGTCCAAGGCATTTGATAGAATTAATCATGAACAATTGTTTGTAAAATTGCTAGATAGAGGTGCCCCTAAATTTTTAGTGAGAATTTTAGTGTTTTGGTATGCCCATCAAACGTTTCAGGTTAAATGGGACAATGTTGTATCTGCTCCATTCTGTGTTAGTAACGGAGTGCGGCAAGGAGGAATTTTGTCTCCTATTTTATTTAATGTTTATATGGATGAATTATCAAATCAGTTAAATAGGTTAAAAACTGGCTGTCTTGTGGGCAACACTATTGTTAATCATCTTATGTATGCAGACGACCTGGTCCTGCTCTGTCCATATAGTGCTGGGCTGCAGCAGATGTTGAAGGTGTGCTCTCAGTATGGCCTTGATTATGACATAAAGTATAACGCTAAGAAAAGCCGCATAATGATAGTTAGAAGTGCTGAGGACAGGAAATCAACTTTTCCGACCTTTTATTTGTCAGACAGTCCTCTTGCTGTGTGTGAGGAAATTAAATACCTAGGTCATGTCATATCCGATGACTGGACGAATGACAAAGACCTCTACCAACAGCGCTGTAAAATTTATTTTCAAGCTAACATGCTTATAAGGAAGTTTTCTATGTGCTCTGACTCTGTGAAGTGTTCCTTGTTCAGAACCTATATCACACCGTTATATACTGCTCAATTGTGGTCTAACTATAACGAAAGGAGTATGCAGAGGCTCAAGGTAGCATACAATGATGCAATGAGGTTGCTGCTTCGTGTCCCTAGGTGGCATAGTGCCAGTCAATTGTTTGTGTCCACTAGAGTGCCAACCTGTGAGGCACTCTTAAGACAGCTGATGTTTAGTTTTATGTGTCGCCTGGACAAGTCAGAGAATCACATAATTGAAGCCCTAGTCAGCCCTCTGAAAAGCTGCTATAGATTCACTTCTAGGCTAAGATGGCATTGGTGCAATAGCTTGTATATTTTATAGGCTAATATGCAATTTTTAATGTATTTTTGTATCTCCTTATACTGTATGATGTGTTATATGGACCTGTGTCTGAAATAAAGCTTTATTATTATACACCTATAACACTTTGTGTAGAAAAAAATTGCCTCTCAGGTTCCCATTATATCTTTCACCCCTCACCTTAAACCTACAGTGGCTTGCAAAAGTATTCAGCCCCCCTGAGTCAATACTTTGTAGAACCACCTTTCGCTGCAATTACAGCTGCAAGTCTTTTGGGGTATGTCTCTACCAGCTTTGCACATCTAGAGACTGAAATCTTTGCCCATGCTTCTTTGTAAAATAGCTCAAGCTCAGTCAGATTGGATGGAGAGCGTCTGTGAACAGCAATTTTCAAGTCTTGCCAGAGATTCTCAATTGGATTTAGGTCTGGACTTTGACTGGGCCATTCTAACACATTAATATGCTTTGATCTAAACCATTCCATTGTAGCTCTGGCTGTATGTTTAGGGTCGTTGTCCTGCTGGAAGGTGAACCTCCGCCCCAGTCTCAAGTCTTTTGCAGACTCTTAACAGGTTTTCTTCCAAGATTGCCCTGTATTTGGCTCCATCCATCTTCGCATCAACTCTGACCAGCTTCCCTGTCCCTGCTGAAGAAAAGCATCCCCACAGCATGATGCTGCCACCACCATGGTTCACAGTGGGGATGGTGTGTTCAGGGTGATGTGCAGTGTTAGTTTTCAACCACACATAGCGTTTTGCATTTAGGCCAAAAACTTCAACTTTGGTCTCATCTGACCAGAGCACCTTCCTCCACATGTTTGCTGTGTCCCCCACATGGCTTGTGGCTAACTGCAAACGGGACTTCTTATGGCTTTTTTCAACAATGGCTTTCTTCTTGCCACTCTTCCATAAAGGCCCGATTTGTGGAGTGCACGACTGATAGTTGTCCTGTGGACAGATTCTCCCACCTGAGCTGTGGATCTCTGCAGCTCCTCCAGAGTTACCATGGGCCTCTTGGCTGCTTCTCTGATCAATGCTCTCCTTGCCCGGCCTGTCAGTTTAGGTGGAAGGCCATGTCTTGGTGGGTTTGCAGTTGTGCCATACTCTTTCCATTTTCGGATGATGGATTAAACATTGCTCCGTGAGATGTTCAAAGCTTGGGATATTTTTTTATAACCTAACCCTGCTGTAAACTTCTCCACAACTTTATCCCTGACCTGTCTGGTGTGTTCCTTGGGCTTCATGATGCTGTTTGTTCACTAATGTTCTCTAACAAACCTCTGAGGCCTTCACAGAACAGCTGTATTTATACTGAGATTAGATTACACACAAGTGGACTCTATTTACTAATTAGGTGACTTCTGAAGGCAATTGGTTGCACTGGATTTTATTTAGGGGTATCGGAGTAAAGAGGGCTGAATACTTTTGCGCGCCACACTTTTCAGTTTTTTATTTGTAAAACAATTTGAAAACCATGTATCATTTTCCATCCACTTCACAATTATGCATCACTTTGTGTTGGTCTATCACATAAAATCCCAATAAAATACATTTACGTTTGTGGTTGTAACGTGACAAAATGTTGAAAAGTTCAAGGGGTATGAATACTTTTGCAAGCCACTGTATGTCCTCTGGTTCTTGATTCCCCTACTCTGGGTAAAAGACTCCATGCATTTACCTTATCTATTCCTCTCATGATCTTGGCCATCTCAATAAGATCACCCCACACTCAGGCTCCTGTGCTCCAAGGGATAAAGTCCTAGCCTGCTCAACCTCTCCCTGTTGCTCAGGCCCTCGAGGTCATAGGAGTTAAACATGCTGTCATAAGTACTCTGATCCTGACTGGTAGGGTCACCAACTTTCTCATTCCCAAATAAGGGACAAATTCCCAACGTCAATTCGTTGACCGACTCGGCCGTGGCGGGGTGAATGATGAGTTGGTCCGGGCGCTGGACTGCACACAAAGCCCAGCCGGCGGGGCAGCTGAGGAGTTTTGGCCCGACGCCGGACTTTGCGCGCGATGTCGCGCGGCCCAGGCCAAACCTCCTCAGCTGGCCCGCCGGCTGGGCTTTGTGTTCTGCTGCAAAGTCCGTCTCCCCATCCCAACTCATGAACCGGTGATCAGCCATGAGGAGGAGGGGTGGTGGCGGTAAGCGAAGGTCTGAAGGTCGGGCAGCGGGCCGGGCTGTCGACCGACGGGGCCACGGGCGAGGCGTTGCTGCTGCACTCCATTGGCTGCACTACATCGGGACAGGTGAGGCGGGGCTGGACAGTCCCCTCGACCCGAGTCGTAGAAGTCAAATACGGGACAAGGGCAGTCCCGTATTGGAAAAACCAATTTAGCCCAATATATAGGATGTCCCGGCTAATACGGGACAGTTGGCAACCCTACTGACTGGTGACTTTGTGGTTAATGCATCTTTGCTAATTTGAGGTTGATGCATCTTTGCTAATTTGTGGAAACCACAGCACCGTTAGTGCATCTGTGGTATTCACAGTAGTTAAGAAATGTGCTGTCTGATCATGGGACATTCATAGCATTTACAAACATGCTAAATGTTTAAATACAAATTTAAACCTTCAAAATTCACTTTCATTTCAAGAACTTGAATTAGTTTAATTAAACACACAAAATCCTAACACATTGTTCGAAGTATTAAGGAGACTCATGTACTTAAAACCAGTGGGGTGGGTGTGGAATGAAGGTGCGATCTCTCTCTGGCCTGTCTCTGCTGTACCGACAGAGGCAATGGAGATTAGATTAGATTAGATATTAGATATAATTTATTGCCACACAGCCAGGCTGGTGGAAATTTGGGTTGTCTGCAGCGATACAATAATAAAGAACACACAACCACAATAAAACTGTAACACAAACATCTAGGCAGGTGCTATAATAACACAACAAAGATCTAGCAGAGATACAGAAGGACACATTTCTGAGAATTGTTTTGTTGCAGCGTTTTCTCTGGACAACCGGAGGTTGAGGGGAGACCCGATAAAAGTATTTAAAAAAAATTACGAGAGACAATTTAGAAGTTAGAAGAAAAAGGCATTTACTTTGATTAGAGTTGTTTAGAATCATAGAGTTGTACAGCACGGAAGCAGGCCCTTCGGCCCAACTTGCCCATGCCGACCAAGATGCCACATCTATGTTAGTCCCACCTGCCTGTTTTCAGGCCACATTCCTCTCTAAACCTTTCCTACCCATCTACCTGTCCAAATGTCTGTAAAATGTTATTATAGCACCTGCCTCAATTGCCTCCTCTGGCAGCTCGTTCCATATGCCCACCACCCTTTGTGTGAAAAAGCTGCTCCTCACATTCCCATTAAATCTTCCCTCTCTCTACTTAAAACCTATGTCCTCTGATTCTTGATTTCTCTACTCTGGCCCATCAAACCCCACTTACCTGTATCCACCTATCACTTGCCAGACCTCTTGTCCAGCTTTCTCCCCCTCACTACAATCAGTCTGAAGAAGGATCCCGATCCAAAATATCACCCATTCATGGTTTCCAGAGGTGCTGCCTGAACCGCTGCGTTACTCCAGCACTTTGATCTTTTTCTTGGTAAACATAGAAAATAGGTGCAGGAGTAGGCCATTCGGCCTTTCGAGCCTTCGAACCATTCAATATGATCATGGCTGATCATCCAACTCAGTATCCTGTACCTGCCTTCTCTCCATACCCCCTGATCCCTTTAGCCACAAGGGCCACATCTAACTCCCTCTTAAATATAGCCAATGAACTGGCCTCAACTACCTTCTGTGGCAAAGAATTCCAGAGATTCACCACTATCTGTGTGAAAAATGTTTTCCTCATATCGGTCCTAAAAGATTTCCCCCTTATCCTTAAACTGTGACCCCTTGTTCTGGACTTCCCAACATCGGGAACAATCTTCCTGCATCTAGCCTGTCCAACCCCTTAAGAATGTTGTAAGTTTCATTTATACACATTTATGTCCTCTATCCTTCATACAACGTGACTGATTACACCAAGTTCTTCGAAAAGAGGCCAGCGATTCTAAACTAAAATCTGACACCAAAGTTGGTGTTATTGTACATAGTGAAGATGGTTGTCAAAAATTGCAGCTGGTGGGCAGATGGGCTGAGGAATGGTTGATGGAAATATAATGCAGAGAAATGTGAGGTGTTTCATTTTGGGAAGTCTAACTAGGGTAGGACCTACACAGTGGCTCGGGGGGTGGGTGTTGTAGATCTAGGAGTGCAGAGACGGCACAGGTGTATAGGGTGATCAAGAAGGCGTTTGTCGCATCAGTCAGACTATTGAGTATCGAAGTTGGGAGGTCATATTACAGTTGTACAAGACATTATTGCGGCTGCATTTAGACTATCGGGTTCCGTTTTGGTCAGCCTGTTATCAGAAAGATTTTGTTAAGCTGGAAAGGTGCAGAGAAGATTTACAAGAATGTTGCCAGGACTCGAGGGCCTGAATTATAAGGTGAAGTTGAGCAGGCTGGGATATTATTCCTTGGAGTACAGGAGGATGAGGGGCGATCTTATAGAGGTGTATAAGATTAGGTGAGAAATGGATAGGGTAAATGCGTCTAATACCCAGCATAGGGGAACCAGGAACCAGAGGATATAGGTTTAAAGTGAGGGTGAGGTAAGGAAAGATTTAATAGGAACCTGAGGGGCGATTATTTTTTTTTTTAACACAAAGGGTGGTGGGTATATGGAATGAGCAGCCAAATAAGTTAGTTAGTTAGTTTAGACAGGTACATGGATAGGATAGGTTTAGATGGATATGTGCGAGACGCAGGCAGGTGGGACTGGTGTAGATGGGGCATGTTGGTTGGCATGGGTAAGTTGGGCCGAAGGGCCTGTTTCCACACTGTAGGACTATGAATCTGAAGAAGGGTCTCGACACGAAACATCGCATACTCCTTTTCTCCATAGATGCTGCCTCACCCGCTGAGTTTTCCCAGCATTTTTTGTCTACTTTTGATTTGTCCAGCATCTGCAGTTCCTTCTTAAATATGAATCTCTCCAAGTACATTCACCTCTGTGCAATGGTGTCACTGCAGATCTGAGCGTGCACACATGACTGGACCTGTAGACAATGAAAGCAAGTGATCAAAGGCAGCTGGGGGCTGGTTTTGGCTGTTTTGTTTTCACCGTGGAGGTTAATAAACCTGCTGGGGTGCAATGTCCTTAAAGGTTGAGACTTGCAGTTACTTGTCAAGTGGTGTCGTATTTCTAAATCAAAGTCTTGCAGCAAATTCTAAAGTATCCACAACAGAGAATAATCTAACCCCTCCATGTTCTCCAAAGGTGCTGCCGGACCTGCTACTCCAGTACTTTGTGTTCTATTGTGTATTAACCAGCATCTGCAGTTCCTTGTTTCTACATTTTGTCTCCCCCACCATAAAAAAAGTATGCTTACTTTTGAAATAGTTCCCCTCCCCTTCTTCCTGCTCTCCGACAGGAGCTCTGTGAGACCCTCATCTCACTGCTCCCCCACTGTGCCACACTTTGTCCTGCCTCTCTCCTTCACCAGCCTCTCTCCTTCACCCCCCCCCCCCCTCCTCCGTTTAGATAGTACTCTGTCTTTTGATTCCTCTCACCGAAGTGCCTCGCTTAAAGTTGATCTTAGATGTCTGAAGATTGAGCTATTGCACAGAACATAGACCAGAGTTAAGCTATTTAGTCAGATAATGGCTATCTGTATTTAAATCAGTGCGGCACAATGACACCGCTGATGGTGCCTCTGCCTCACAGCACCAGAGAAGCTGACCTCGGCTGCTGGCTGTGTGGAGTTTGCACGTTCTTCCTGTGACTGCGTGGGTTTCCTCTGGGTGCTCCGGTTTCCTCCCACATCCCAAAGATGTGTGGGTTTGTAGGTTAGTTGGCCTCTAAATTACCCCGTGTGTAGGGGGTGAATAAGAAAAGTTGGATAACCTAGAACATGGTTGACATGGACTCTGGACCAAAGTGTCTGTCTCCATGCTGTATCTCTAAACTAAAACTAAATCCTCATCTACTCACATTGATTCTGTCATACTTTAGTTTAGTTTATAGTGTAAAAAAAGGCCTGTCGGCCCATCGAGTCCATGCCGACCAACGATCATCCATACACTAGTTCTATCCTACACACTAGGGACAATTTACAGAAGCTAATTAACCTACAAACCTGTACATCTTTGGAATCTGGGAGGAAACCAGAGCACCCGGAGAAAACCCTCGTGGTTACAGGGAGAACGTACGTACAAACTCCATATAGACCCCGTAGTCAGAATCAAACCAGGGTCTCTGCCACTGTAAGGCAGCAACTCTGCTGCCGCACCACTGTGCCGCCCCTAATCTAATGGAACATGCAAACTTTCTATTTCTAGATACATTTCTACACCTAAATGTGATATTGCCCAGTCAGACAATTTTGTCCAGGTTCTTGAATCAGTCTGAAAAAGGGTACCGACCTACAAAGTCGCCTGTCCGCTCCCTGGCCAGATGTGTGGCACAGTGGTGCAGCGGTAGAGTTGCTGCCTTACAGCGCCAGAGACCCGGGTTCAATCCTGATTATGGATGCTGTCTGTATGGAGTTTGTTAGTTGTCCCTGTGACCACGTGGGGTTCTCTGGGTTCTCCGGATTCCTCCCACACTCCAAAGACATGTAGGTTTGTCGGTTAATTTGGCTTTGGTAAAATTGTCTTAAGTGTGTAGGATAGATCTAGCGTATGGGGATCACTGGTCGGCAGGGACTCAGGGCCTGTTTCTGCACTTTATCACTAAACTAAATTAAACTAAAGATGCCGCCTAACCTGTTGAGTTCCTCCACCATTTTATGTTTTGCTCAAGTTCTTGAATCCTTGGGCAAAGCTGTCTATTTTAAGGAGCGAATTATTCACAGTGATGTAGTCATGGCAAAAATGAAGTTGTGGTCAACTAACCCCTGAACGGCAAGAAGCTATCAGACATTAGGATAGTGTTTGTCTTGGCCTGAATGTTGGAGGTTAGTCTGTTCCCTTGTGCCCGCTGTTGTTGATGGATAGATGCTGAGGGTTTAGTTTAGTTTAGAGATCCAGCGTGGAAGCGGGCCCTTCGGCCCACCGAGTCTACGCCGACCAGCGATACCTGCGCACTAATGCTATCCTACACACACTAGGGACAATGGGACAACTCACCGAAGACAATTAACCTACAAACCTGTTCGTCTTTGGAGTGTGGGAGGAAACTGGAGCACCCGGAGAAAACCCACGCAGGTCACGGGGAGAACATACAAACTCCGTACAGACGGCACACGTAGTCAGAATCGAACCCAGGTCACGGGCGCTGTAAGGCAGCAACTCTACCGCTGCGCCACCGCGCTGTGGCTTGCAGGGGGGTGGGTGTCTTGGGAGTTTTGGCATATTAATGTCCAGCATCAGCCGTTTGCGACTGAATTGGAAAGAAGTTGCAAAAGGAATAAGTAATGTGATATACTGCTAAATGCTGCTTGCCAACTTGCATCATGCTTACTGATCCTGCACAAGGCTCGGTGTGTACGAGGGTGTATTGGGACATTTGGGTAAATAAATTCTGCATAGTTTACCCTTGGTGTTAATGTGTCTTGCTGTCGTTCAACATTGGTTGCCTTTGTGTTTCCAAGCTGATCCTAAAATTAATTAAAACCCTCAGGAGGAATAAAATGTAGTTTAAATCCAGATTCGCCACCTGAATGGAGGAATAGGCAGACCTTGGTGATTTAATTTAAAGATGCAGCGTGGAAACAGGCCCTTTGGCCCACTATGTCCATGCCATCCCCAGATCACTCATTCATACTAGTTCCATGTGTTATCCCACCTTCCTCAACCACTTCCTACACATTAGGCGGCAATTTTACAGAGGACCATTAAGCTACAAACCTGCACGTCTTTGGGATGTGGGAGGAAACCGGAGCACCCGGAGAAAACCCACGGGGTCACAGAGAGAGCGTGCAAACTCCACACAGACAAAACCCGAGGTCAGGATCGAACCCTGGTCTCTGGCGCTGTGAGACATCAGCTCTACCAGCTGCGACACTGTGCCGTCCAAATTATATTTCAAGTAAGTGGGATGGCACGGTGACGCAACGGTAGAGTTGCTTCCTTACAGCGCTAGAGGCTCGAGTTCGATCCTGACTATGAGTGCTGTCTATACGGAGTTTGTACGTTCGCCCTGTGATCACGTGGGTTTTCCCTGGGTGCTCCCGTTTCCTCCCAATCTCCAAAGATGTACAGGTTTGTAGGTTAATTGGCCTCGGTAAAATTGTAAATCACCCCTAGTGTTTGTGTATGATAGTGTTACTATATGGGGATCGCTGGTCGGCATGGACTCGGCGGGCCGAAGTTCCTGTTTCCGCACTATATCTAAATGAAACTAAAAACAAAACTAAAATAATATTCCAAGAACCCAGTGAACTCTCAATCATAAAGCCAATTGTCACCGAGTTTAGAGGCTGTGGGCTCATGTCTCAACTGTGATCACAGGATCATCAGACTGATTCCTAGGGTTGGAGGCCATAAGCAGAGTAGACCTCTCTTGTCACGATTTTAGCTGAGTGGGAGACGATCTTATTGAAATAGTCCAATTCTTACCAGGGTCAATGGTTCTGGGCAGGTGTGTCTAGAACCCAGGATCAGTCTCAAAGTAGGGGATTGGGACTAAGGTGAAAAGGAGCTGCACAGCCTTCCAGCTATCTTCTATGAGAGTGTTGGATATGGTGGCCTTGAAATGAGATAGAGTCATACAGTGCGGAACAACTTTCCCACGCCGACCAACATGTCCCATCTACACTAGTCCCACCTGCCTGCTTTTGCCCATACCCCCTAAATCCATCCTATCCATGTACCTGTCTAAATATTTCTTAAATGTCACAAAAGTATTGGCTACCTTTCAAATGATATTTCGACTATAATTCTTGAAATGAGAGAAGAGTTCCCATCTCATAAAGATCTCCCAGTTTTTTAATTCCTAATCTTTCCCAGTGTGTGAACGTCTTGTCTAAGTTAGACGGCTTGAACGAGGGGTTGTTGGCAATTGGTGAGAGATGAGATAAATTTCTCAGTTTAAGGGTTGACTTCACTTGTTTCCAGATTCGTAGGGTACTATGGGACGTATCTGTTGATAAAACTTTAACCTTTGGGAATACAAACCAGGGATGTGCAGAAATAGAAAGACATATCCAGGTCTCCCTGAAGTGAAACATCTTTTTTCTCCTCCAGTTGATATTCGGGAAATCAAGGAGATTCGCGCAGGAAGGAATTCCCGGGATTTCGAGCGGTACCACGATGATGCATCCAGACCTGATTTATCCCGGCCTGATACTTCCCACTGTTTTGTTATCCTGTACGGGACGGAATTCCGGTTGAAAACTCTCAGTCTGGCAGGTGAGCCTTTGATTCCATGAGTTATTTTCCAGATCCGATCAGGTCAGATTAGTTTTTTGTCATGTACTCCAGGAGACCTGGGTTCTCACAGCGCCAGAGACCTGGGTTTGATCCTGACTACGGTCACTATCTGTACAAAGTTTGTACGTACACCCTGTGACCTGATTTCCCCCGGGTGCTCCGGTTTCCTCCCACATTCCAAAGACGTACAAATTTAGGTCATAAGGTCATGTGGTTGGAGCAGAATTAGGCCATTCAGCCCATCAAGTCTGCCCCGCCATTCATTTGTGGCTGGTCTATCTCTCCCTCCTGACACCATTCACCTGCCTTCTCCCCATAACTGACACCCGTACTAATCAAAAAGTTTGTATTTTAATTGTCCTCTGCAAATTGTTCCTAGTCTATAGGACGGGAACTAATGTGCAGGTGATTGTTAGTCGGCACGGACTAGGTGGGCCGAAGGGCCTATTTCCACGCTGCATCTCTAAACTAAAATTAAGCAATAATTTAACAGAAAATAAATGGCACCTTTAACAAAATAATTCTGCTGCAAAATCCCTACACTGCCAAAACCTGGCTTCATATTTTCTTAAATAAAACGATAAAAAAACAATTCACACTGCATTAGATAAAGTGCAAGATGCCGCAAAGGGTAATGCTGTTGCAATAAGTCCGTTCGTCCGGTGCTGACTGACATTGGCTGACTGTTTGACACTCGCACCAAGGCTAATTTTTGCGGATGGCTTTGCCTGACCTTTCATGATTTTCTCTTGTTCACTCTTCCACAGCTACTTCGGAAGAGGAGATGAGCATGTGGATAACCGGTCTGAACTGGCTCTTGACGGACACTGTGAAATCGCCAACACCGCTTCAGATAGAAAGGTAACTGAACAAGAGCAGTAACAAGGAACTGCAGCTGCTAGTTTACAGAGGAAAGGCGCAAAGTGTGTAGAGTGGACGTGGAGTGGATGTTTTCACTAGTGGGAGAGCCTAGGACCAGAGGATGACAAAAGTGCTGGAGAAACTCAGCGGGTGCAGCAGCACCCGCTGAGTTTCTCCAGCATTTTTGTCTACCTTCGATTTTCCAGCATCTGCAGTTCCTTCTTAAACACTAGGACCAGAGGACACAGGCTCAGAATAAAAGATGTACCTTTAGAAAGTAGATGAGGAGGAATTTCTTTAATCAGAGGGTGGTGAAATTGTGGAGTTCATTGCCACAGACTGCCGTTGACGCCAAGTCATTGGATATATTTAAGGCGGAGATGAATCGATTCTTGATTAGTATGGGTTATGGGAAGATGTTAAGGCAGGAGAATGGGGTTGAGAGGGAAAGATAGATCAGCTATGATTGACTGGTGGAGTAGACTTGATGGGCCCGATGGTTTAATTCTGCTCCTATAACTTATGAAGTGACTCAGTGGGTCAGACACCTACTGGACAGCATCCATGGAGAACATGGATAGGTGATGTTTCGGGTCGAGATCCGAAATGTTGCCTATCAATTTTCCCCAGAGATGCTGCCTGACCTGCGTTATTCCAGCAGTTTTATGTCCCTGTGTGTATGAACCAGCATTTGCAGTTCTCTGTTTCTAAATCTGATCAGATTGGGATCAGAACAGCTCAACCTTCCTGGTTTGGTTGTTAATATTGACAACTTGCTGAGTGTTTCCAACATTTTCTATTTTGATATTCCATCTATAATTTTAATATCCTTTCCCTAAACAAATAAATCAATTGTTTGCCATTTACAATTGAACTGGATAACAAAAGTCATCAGAAAATAACCCGAAAAGAAGAGCTTGCCATTTTTTTATTACCCCCCCGATAGATTTAAAGTCGATGGAGTCACAAGATACCGCAAATGCTGGAATCCAGAACAAAAATAAAACAAACTGCAGGAGTAACTCCGCAGATCAGGCAGCGTCTGTGGAGGGAGAGGGATGGGTGACATCTCGGAGCAAGACGCTGATTCAGGACTGAGAGTGTGGAGGGAAGTCGGCCAGTATAAGTATTATAGGGAGAAGGCAGGAGAATGGAGTTAGGAGGGAGAGATAAATCAGCCATGATTAAATGGCGGAGTAGACTTGATGGGCCGAATGGCTTAATTCTGCTCCTTTCACATGATCTTACGACCTATAATGGGGTGAGGGGAAGGGCTGAGAGAGTGACTGGTAAGTGATAGTGGAACTAAGGGGGGAGAGAGATTATGGGCAGGTGGACTCGCGTGGTGGGGCGGGGGGGGGGGGGGGGGGGGGTTGCTGAGAGACTAAATGAATGAATTATACTTTGTTATGTGGTTGGTGAGTTTTAGGTAGAGACAGATATAGAGAGAAATTAAAGAGGGCATGTTTAGCTTAGTTTAGAGATACAGCGGGAAAACTGGCCCTTCAGCCCACCAAGTCCTCGCTGACCAGCGAGTACCCCGTACACTAGCACTATCTTACATACTCGAGACAACTTACAATTTTTACTGGTCAATTACCCTACAAACCTGTACATCTTTGGAGTGTGGGAGGAAGCCAGAGCACCTGGAGAAAACCCACAAGGTCATGGGGAGAACATACATCTCCGTAGAGACAGCACCTGTAGTCAGGATCGAACCCGGGTCACTGGCGCTATGAGGCAGCAGCTCTACCGCTGTATAACTCTGTGTCTCTCTGAGTGTATGTTACCTGAAACTAGAATATTCAGTGTTTGTGCCGTTGGAGTGTAGACTGTGCAGGCAGAATATGAGAATACGGGGTCAATTTTAGCAATTTTAGCAATCTTGTCTAACATTGCTAGACAAGATTGCTAAAATTGCTAAAATTAACCCCATAGGCTGGCCGGCCTCGGAGCATGGGGATCGGTGGTGACTCGCTGCTGCGATTCGACTCCTGGGGCTCGGAGGCTCCAGCAACGCAGCCGCAGGTCCGGTGGACTGGGACATCGGGAGCTCGCGGGTCCGAGGGGAGAGAGAGAGACCGCTTCCCGGAGCTCCCGCAACGCGACTTCTCCAGCCCGTGTCGCGGGGTTGGAACGACCTGGAGCAGGGACGTACATCGCCCGGCACGGCTTCATGGCCGTGGGATATTCCAGCGCCCGCCGGGGGCTCCAACTTCGAGACTTCTAGACCGGGAGCGGGGCCGTAAATCGCCCGGCACGGCCTAAAATGGCCGTGGGACTTAGCATCGCCCGCCTGGAGCTTCGACATCGGGAGAGACATGGAGAACAGGGGAGAGAAAAGACTTTGCCTTCCATCACAGTGGGTCCACTGTGATGGATGTTTGTGTGAACTAAATTGTGTGTATGTCTAGGAATTGTCTTTGTTTGTATGGCTGTGGAAACAGAATTTCGTTTGAGCCTCACTGAGGCTCAAATGACAATAGATTGTATTGTTGTATTGTATCAGCCTCCTCAGCACAGGTGAATGTTCAAAGTTGAACCTTTAGTTGTGCATCAGGGGAAACAGTTGCATCTTACTGTATCCCTTGAATTTTAAGCACCCAGGCAAGAGTAATCCCTCACTCTATTTTAGACTTTAGAGATACAGCGCAGAAACAGGCCCTTTGGCCCACCGAGTCTGTGCTGACCAGCAATCTCTGGACGCTACAGCTGTCCTACACACTAGGGACAATTTACAATTTTTACCCAAACCAATTAACCTACAAACCTGTATATCCTTGGAGTGTGGGAGGAAACCGAAGCAGCCAGAGAAAACCCACGTGGTCACAGGAACAACACACGCAATCACTGTGCAGACAGCACCCGTAGTCAGGGTCGAACCTGGATTCTGGCGCTGTTAGGCACCGCTGCGCCTCCCTATTGTCCTTGAGGAAATACATAGCTAACCTTCTGAACCAGATTTGTAGGGATTTCTTTGTGCAGAAACTGTATGTACAAGACATTGCTCATTTACAGAACACCAATCAGCGGCTATCGATTCCCAAGTTTATTTCTTCTGACGCTTGGCGTCTTTCAAGTATCGGATTAATTAACAGTGAAGCTGCAGGGAGTCCAATGTACGAGCAGCAGGCGCTGTGCATGTGTGGTGAGGTGTACATAGCAGGACTCTGTAATGCCTCGTAAGGTTGTGTTCACATTCCAGGGGGATGTGTAAAAGCTTTTACAAAGTATCACTTTGTGCGCATTAACAAGTCAGATCGATATTAATAGCATAAGAAGTCAAGCAAGAAGAATCAATGATTCAATGCAATAATACTTTATTGTACCGATGTCCAGTGAAATGCTTTGTTTTGCATACAACCAAATCATACCGCAGATCTCACCTAGGCAGTAACATGTGTGATAAAGAACTGCAAATGCTGGTTTAAATCGAAGGTAGGCACAAAATACTGGAGTAACTCAGCGGGTGAGGCAGCATCTCTGGAGAGAAGGAATGGGCAATGTTCTAGGCAGTACACAAGTGTCACAGACACAGTTACAAAAATTCACCATTCAGGAGAGGGCTGGAAAGAGGGGAGAGGAGGAGAGAGAACACATATTACAGGAATAAAATGGAGCAGTTGGGAGGGGGAGAGAGTAAACAAATAAAGGAGTGTATAGGCTGAGAAATGCAGAGCTGTTTGAGGACATACCCAGTAATTCAGGCCGTGCTAATAAAGAGAGAAAAACTGAACTACTACTAACATCATGACTTTCTCAATAACTAATCTAGAGAGATTAGATTAATTTGGCAACTGTTCGGCCTGTTTCCACGCTGTATCTAAACTAATTTAAACTACTCAGTTCTGATACAAAAAGGCGTGTGCCAGTTCCTGGAAGTTGTGGAATTTGATAATGATTGTGGGAGGCTGCAATGTGGCCAGGTGGATTGTTCCTCAGCTTTGGGTTGGGCCATGTTGTGACAGTGCAGAAGGCCGCAGACAGATATGTTAGAGTGTGAGTGGGGTGCACTGTGAAGTGGCAGGGGACAGGAAGTTACACCTGCAGACTGAATGCAGGCGCTCAGCAAACCTGCCACCCGATATATGTTTGGTTTCACCAACACAGTTTGCTGCATCTGGTCCCACAATGTGGCCTGGTCTACGTGGAGAACTACTGCCTGATCTGCTCACTGGTTGCAGCATTTTCTGTTTGCATTTATTAATTTATAATTTTGTAATTCCAATCTGCTGTGTGGAAATACAACCTGCTTCGACAGATGATAGCGTTTCGGCCCGACTTGCCCATGCAGACCAAGATACACTAGTCCCACCTGCCAGCGTTTGGCCCATATCACTCGAAATCTGTCCTATTCATGTATCTGTCTAAATGTTTCTTAAACGTTGCGATAATACCTGCCTCGTCTACCTACTCTGGCAGCTTGTTCCGTTTACCCACCATCCTCTGTGGTAATAATATCAAATCTTTCCTCCCTCATCTTAAACCTAGGTCCACTGGTCCTTGATTCCCCTACTCTAGGTAAAAGATTCAATTCCTCAGTCTGAATAAGGGTCCCAACCCAAAACATCACCTATCCTTTTTCTCCAGAGATGGCTTTATACACCTCTATAAAATCACCCGTCTTCCTCCTGCGCTCCAGGGAATAAAGTCCTAGCCTGCCCAACCTCTCCCTACAGCTCAGGTCCTCAAGTCCTGGCAACATCCTCGTAAATCTTCTCTGCACTCTTTCCAGCTTAGAAGTTATTGGAATAAAAAAGGAACTGCAGATGCTGGTTTATACAGACATAAAATGCTGGAGTAACTCAGCGGGTCAGGCAGCATCATCTCTGGAGAAAATGGATAGGTGGCGTTTTGGGTCGGGACCCTTCTTCATTCGGAAGCCATTTTGTTCTGCCATTTTCTCCAGAGATGCTGCCTGACCCGCTGAGTTACACCAGCATTTTGTGTCTATCTTTAGAAGTTCTTGGGGTCCTGTTTCTATAATGGGACACAATTCACAATCGATAAAATGGCAGATGCCTGCACTTATCAACTTATTAACATTCAGGTTTGAGTAAGATTTGTTACTGAATGCTGAGGGAATGTTGTTGATTGAACCCTCCTTTTTATTGCAGGTGGCTGAGAAAACAGTTCTACAACATGGATCGCAATCGAGAAGATCGGTAATGCCAACCATGGTTCATTCTTGATGGTGTATTGAGAGTTGGGATTGCAGGATGGTGGGAGAGTGTGGTGCCTGCTCTTGCTAATTCCCCTCTGACAACCCCCTACCTCCAGCTGAAATGCTCGTAGACCAGCTTGCATATTTCTGGATAAATATTTCAATTGTGTTGCTGCATTTTGAGATGACCAGTCATGAAAAACCATGTATATATCTCAGCCTTTGCTCTCCCACCGTGAGGTTCACTAAAGGTCAAACCCAGACACATGTTAGAAAAGATATACACAATCGTTGTTTTCATAAGTTCATAGGTCATAGGAGAAGATGTAGGCCATTCGGCCCATCGACCTACTCCACCTTTCAATCATGACTGATCTACCTTTACCTCTCAACCCCATTCTCCTGTCTGGCAATTAATTCCACAGATTCACCACCCTTGATTAATTGTACTATTCCAGTACCTGCTGACTAGATAGCACGCAACAGGAAAGTCTTTTACTGTACCTCTACAATAAAGTGACAATAAAGTAAACTAAACTGAACCAAACCAAGTCATTTGTCAGCATCTGGCAGATCCTCAAACCAGCTTCCCCCACATTACAAACAATAGGCAGTGTACTGGAGGAGCTCAGCAGGCCCATAGGAAGGAAATGGATAGAAGACATTACGGATCAGGACCCTTCTTCAGCCCCTGGTGTTCTGTTCAAGATCCCAGCATCTGCAGTGTCTTTCCAACATACAATCCACCATTTATGCCACTGCTGCCTGATCAGCGACCTGGGTTCATGGCTGCCCAAGTGTGGAGACTGGGTGCTCTCTGCACGTGGTGTACAATAGGGTGCTCGGTGGGCTGAGATGTGGCGTCAGCAACTCTTAAGAGGTTGACCGGGTGCTCTGGCTTGGGTGACAGGTCATGAATTCCTGTAGGTGACCTGACCCATGATGATCCCACATAAATGATGTCTGCTTCATGCACCATGCCACACTGCTGCAAGGACTCTAAGGGTAATCGGATGCTTTATTTTTCCTAGGGTCACAGTGAAGGACCTGAAGAACATGCTGTCCCAAGTCAACTACCGAGTGCCCAACATGAAATTTCTGCGGGAAAAAATCACGGTAATATTTCATTAATTCAGCATATTCAGTGTGGCAAAATGTTTAGTTTATTTCAAAGATACAGCATGGAAAAACAGGCCCTTCGGCCCACTGAGTCCATGTGACCATCGATCACCTGCTCACACTAGTTCTATCCTATCACACTTTCTCATCCACTCCCGACACACTAGGGGCAATTTACAGAGGGCCAATTAACTTACAAACCCGCACGTCTTTGAGTGTGGGAGAAAACCAGAGCACCCGGAGGAACCCCATGCGGCTGCAGGGAGAATGTGCAAACTCCACACACGGACAGCCCCCCCTAGTCAGGATCGAACCCGGGCCTCTGCAGTTGAGACGGTTGCTCTACCAGTTGTGTCATGGTACCACCTGTTGGAAACTTTCACCTGTAATATACTGATGATTAGGGTAGGTCCACAGTCTGACACTTGGACAAAAAGGACTCCAGTGTTGAGTCTGATGGAGGGAACCCACCCGAAACATTGCCTACCCAATGTTCTCCAGAGATGCTTCCTGACCTATACTTTATTACTTTAGTTTAGAGATACAGCGCGGAAACATGCTCTTCGGCCCAGCATGTCCACACCGAGCAGCTATCACCCCATGTACCAGCACTATCCTACACACAAGGGACAATTAACAATCTGTACCAAAGCCAATTAACCTAAAAAACCTGCACGTCTTTGGAGTGTGGGAAACGAAGCACCAGGAGAAAACCCACGCGGTCACGGGGTGAATGTACAAACTCCGTACGGACAGTACCCGACCTCAGGACCGAACCTGGGTCTCTGGCATTGTAAGGCTGTAAGGCAGTAACTCTATCACTGTGCCTCCCTGACCCGCTGAGTTACTCCAGCACTTTTTGAATTTTCGCTCAGGACTCCACAGTGTTACCCATCCAAAGCATTTGTAACCTCAAGCCAAAACCAAGAACAGAATCCACTGTCGTCTTGAATTATTTATATTTCTTTGCCTTTTTTTCTCCAGTGTAGCCACAGACCAACATTGGTCATCTGCATCTCTACACTCTGAGTGTAACCAACCATTGTTACTTGCACCTGACCTTTTCATGTGTTTGACCCAATTGTCTTATCAACAAACAAATTAATAAATAGGGCTTTGTCCTTCTCCCATCTCTTGCAGCTTTCCTATTCCTACTACAGTGGGAGGGTTCCGACCCCGAAAAATTGCCCAGTCATGTCCTACAGAGAAGCTGCCTCTGTGGGCGGTACAGTGGCACAATGGCAGCGTTGGTGCCTTACAGCGCCAGGGACCCGGGTTTGATCCTGACTACGGGTGCTGTCTGTACATTCTCCCTGTGACCATGTGGGTGGGTTTTTCTCCGGATGCTCCGGTTTCCTCCTGCACTCTAAAGACGCACAGTTTTCAAAGTTAATTGGCTTCCGTAAATTGTCCCTAATCTGTAGGATAAAACTATTGTGTAGAAAGGAACTATAAATGCCGGTTTAGACAAAAGTGCTGGAGTAACTCAGCGGGTCAGGCAGCATCTCTGGGCAAAAATGGTGTTTCTAGTTGGAACCTTTCTTCAAACTATTATGGTTTGAAGGGCCCGTTTCCACACTATATCTCTAAAACTTAAACTAAAAAGATTAGTTACCGCTCTAGATCTTGTGCTCTCATTCCTTCTCTTCCTGCCCTCAGGACATGGAGCTGCGGAGTGGAGATGTTACCTACAGCCAGTTTGTGCAGCTTTATCATAGCTTGATGTACGACGCTCAGAAAAATGTAAGTGCCAGATATGGTGAATGGTTTTTAAAAGGACTCGCGATTTTTACAGTGAGTTTACTGCATCTGCAGTGGATTCCAAAGTAGAATCCGTAAGGTCATAAGTCCTTGGGACAGAATTAGGCCATTCGGTCCATCAAGTCTACCCCGCCATTCAATCGTGGCTGATCTATCTTTCCCTCTCAATCCCATTCCCCTGCCTTTTCCCCGTAAAGCCCTGACACCCGTACTAATCAAGAACGTGTTCATCTCCGCCTGAACAATATCCATTGACTTGGCCTCCACGGCCGTCTGTGGCAATTAATTCAACAGATTCACCACCATCTGACTAAAGAAATTCCTGCTCATCTCCTTTCTAAAGGGAGGTCCTTTTATTCTGAGGTTGTGCCCTCTGGTCCTAGAGTCTCCCACTAGTAGGAACATCCTATCCACATCCACTCTCTCCAGGCTTTTTACTATTTGGTAAGTTTCAATGAGGTGTCCCCTCATCCTTCTAAACTCCAGTGAATATCAGTGGAATTTTTAAAGTCAGAGATAGATAGATTCTTGATTCGTACGGGTGTCAGAGGTTATGAGGAGAAGGCAGGAGAATGGGGTTGGGAGGGAGAGATAGATCAGCCGGGATTGAATAGTGGAGTAGACTTGACGGGCCGAATGGCCTAATTCTACTCATGATTCACTCTCAGATAAGCGAGATGTACAGTACATGTGGTGTTTGGGTCAGCGGCTTGCTTGATCGCTTTTCCTACATTAGGAATGATCTCCCAACAAGGTTTCTCCTGGGGTTGGATGTGAGCAAGAGAGATTTTCTCACAGAGGGAGAGTAGTGAACAGTAGTGTGGGCTAGCAATATTCTATAGTGTTGCTAACACCACGAGCGGGCAGGTGGGATTAGTGTAGATGGGGCTGGAGAGGAGAGGATCAGAGAGGAGTTTCTTTATAAACGTGAGGAAAAAGCTTGTTTCTGATTCTGATTTATTTTCCCCTTGGCAGATGGACATTCCCTTTCTTCAAAGGTAAGTGGACAACGCCTTCGGAGGCTGTTTGGGGAGTCACAGGGGGGGTAGAATGCCAATTTCACGCCTGCTATAAAAATGCCAGCTAGCCTGATACCAGCTGCCAGTTTCTTGGTATTCACCAAAGCTCAGAGCAGCTCTTGGAGTTCTGACCATATGGGGCTGCACAGTGGTATAGCTGTAGACTTGCTACCTTACAGCGCCAGAGACCCGGGTTCGATCCTGACTACGGGTGCTGTCTGTACGGTGTTTGTACGTTCTCCCCGTGACCGCGTGGCTTTTCTCCGGGTGCTCCGGTTTCCTTCCGCACTCCAAAGATGTGGAGGTTTGTACGCTAACTGCCTTCTGTAAATTTGCAAATATACCCTAGTCTGTAGGATAGTGTTAGTGTGTGGAGGGATCGCTGGTCGGCGCAGACTCGGAAGGTTGAGGGGCCTGTTTCCATGCTGTATCTTTAAAGTCTAAATCTCAGCGCCCACCCAAGTAATTTTTAATCTGCTGCAGGTTTCTGCGGCCTTCCTGACTGTGAGGCCCAGATGCAAAAAACCCCGACGTTGGAGAAAGGTTCTCCACTGAGCTTCAGCTCTCCCACAAATAGCCTTTGATCTCTGAGCCTGCAGTTAATAATTAATATACTCAGAGAAAGCCCTTCGGCCCACTAAGTCCACACCGACCAGCGATCACTTGTATATTAGTTCTACCCTACACACTAGGAACAATTTACAGAAGCCAATTGACCAACAAACCAGCACCCTGAAAAAACCCCGCTTTCCCCAACAGGAAGAACGTGCAAACTCCCTACAGACAGGGTCCGTAATCAGGATCGAATCAGGGTCTCTGCCGCTGTAAGGCTGCGCCACTGTGTCTCCCACTGTCCCGACCCGAAACTTCATCTATCCAAGCTCTCCAACGATGCTGCCTGGCCCGCTGAGTTACTCCAGCACTTTGTGTCTTTTTGTAAACCACCATCCACAGTTCTGTTTCTTCAAGTAAGCAGAGGGAGTCCCTGGGAGGTGATGAACATTACAGTAATATCTCAAGGACGGCAGGACTCAAATGTTGGCTTCAGAGAAACTTATGCCCACGCACTGACCCCACACAAAGAAACTCGATAACCATAGCTACCGTCTCCCAGGGTAACAAGAATCTCCTGATCCATGCAGAGCTCAGAGATGCTTCTCAGAGCCTCGCTGTCGACAGTGGTTTTGTAGTGCTGCTCTCACATTCTGGAATGTTCTCTGTGGCTCGAAATCGATTATCACTTTGTCACGCCATTCAGCGTGAGCCCTCTGTATTTATAACCTCCCAGCGAGCTTTCCTCAACGCACAGCTTGCCTTTAACATGTGGTAATACATGTTGAGAATTCTCGTTATCCTTTATCTTTATTATATTATTTATTTTAGTTTAAAAAAATAAGAGCCTGAGGGGAAACTTTTCTGTTTATATCTGTTTATATGTGTGTGTATATATAATATGTGTGTGTGCATACACACATATGCACACACACTAAAATACACAGATATACACACACACACAAAAAAAAAATATATATATATACACACACATATATTTATGTATACAATCTATTGTTAAATATCTAATTATTATATATTATTAAATAATGACTATATTATTTATTTGGAGAATTATACAGCACAGAAACAGGCCCTTCGTCCCAAGTCCATGCTGTCCATGATGTTCCTATCTAAGTTAGTCCCATTTCCCTGCTTTGGCCTACATCCCTCTAAACCTTTCCTAACCAAGTACCTGTCCAAACACATTTTAATGGTTGTAATTATTACTGTCTACAACCAGCACCTCGTTCCATATACCCTCCACCCTCTGTGTGAAAAAGTAGCCCCGTTTGTCTCTTTTAAATCTTTCCCCTCACACCTTCAACCTATGCCCTCTAGTTCTAGACTTCCTTGCCATGGCTGTGTAAAAGTAATTTCCCAGGGTGAAGATAATTTTACAAGATTTCTATAACATCACTCCTCAATCTCTTACAATGCAGGAAAAGCACACCTAGTCTACCCAATCTCTCCATGTAACTCAAATTGTCCAATCCAGGTGATTCAGTAATGCATCATCTATTGTAGGTATGTTGCAAAGCCTACCTGAAGCGTCGTTGAAGATCTGCCGCTGAGGTTGTGCGCGATTTTGGCGCCGTTTAGAGGGGGCGGGTTTAAAACGCGATTTTCTCTAAACTGTTCCAATCGAAAATGTTCAGCCTAGTTAATTATTAACGAAAAATCGCTGATAGACCCCGTCGCAAAAGCTATTATTAGGTTTAAAGGCCTTGAATAATAGTTATAGTAGTTTAAAAATCAATCTTTAAACCCGCGACCGTCAGCAACCGCAGGGTCTCATAAAGAAAATAGCAGAAGGTAGGTTGTATATTTTTACATTCAAAAGGGCTTCTAAAGATCCCTTTATACAAAGTTTAATATTGCGAGCAGCTCAATTTGGGCCCATTATATCGCGCAGTATTTTTCTCGGCATTTGAGGCACAAATCTACCGCAATGTGAACGTTCTAAACCAGCGCGTTCCACAGGGACCCACTGGAAAGCTGATTTAAATGGGCATTTATTTACAGCAATTGAACACTGAATTCCTTCCATTTGGCCTATAAATTAATGTAAATGAGATTTAAAAATCATGTTTTATTGTGAATTATTTGTGAATATTATTTGGACATTTAGGCTATTTAAAAATGTTAATCATTTATTAAGAAATGGATAGATGTTTAGATCTAGTAATTGAAGTCTGAAATTAGCTACAATTAGGTAACTAACTAATTATATGCTTTAATTTCAGGTCATCCAAGTAAGATTATTTTATATTTGTTTCAGAATGCTTCAATCTATGATAACTGAAAATTTCATTCAGTTCTCTTAATTTTTAAGAAAGTTATGGGCTTTTGACTGTTCACGATCACAACTTTTTTGTTATGTCCATAGAAAATCAATAGGGAACAAGATGCTCATTTCCGAGTATGAAAATGGCCATAACTTTTTAAATACTTGAGATATGAAAGTGAATTAGATGTCAAATTAAACTTATTTTTATGCTTTATCTGATGGGATAAATTACAGACTTGATTTTTAAAATCTCAAAATTTTGTAACATTGCTATCTATTGTATTGTATTGTATTCAAATTTATTGTCATTGTCTCAATTAGAGACAACGAAATGAATTTTCCTTACAGGCAGTATCATAAAAATAAATAAATAATAAATAATAAAACATATTAGATGCTGTCTCTGAATCTAGAGGGAAGATTCAGGGTTGTTCGTCAGCTACTGAGGCTCAACTCCGGTTGATGGCCATGTTTGACACTTGCTCTAGTTGCCCAACTTGACTCAAGTTGTAAAGGATACAGAGAAGATTTACAAGGATGTTGCCACGACTCGCGGGCCTGAGCTACAGGGAGAGGTTGAGCAAGCTTGGACTCGATTCCTCAGAGTGCAGGAGGATGAGGGGTGATCATATAAAGGTGTACAAAATCATGACCGGAATAGATCCGGTAAACACACAGAGTCTCTTGCCCAGAGTAGGGGAATTAAGAATCATAGGTTTATGGTGTAGGGGGAAAGATTTAATAGGAATTTGAAGGGTAACTTTCACACAAAGGGCAAGGTGTATGGAACGAGCTGCCAGAAGAGGCAGTTGAGGCTGGGACTGTTGTAGTGTTTAAGAAACAATTAAGTGGATAGGACATGTTTAGAGGGATATGGGCGAAACACAGACAGGTGTTGGCCCAATTCCTTCTCTTCATAGATGCTGTCTCACCCGCTGAGTTTCCCCAGCATTTTTTGTCTACCTGCGATTTTTCCCGCATCTGCAGTTCTTCCTTAAACAGACAGGTGAGACTAGTGTAGGTGGGACATGTTGGTCACGTGTGGACAAGTGGGCCTGTTTCCTCACTGTATGATTCTACTTCATCACGCTGCATCGATTGGAATCATTTATTTGATTTGACCTGCGATGTATCTGTTTCACAGGAGCTGTGAACGAACGCAACTTAGCCAAGTCTCTCTGCAGGATTTCCAGCAGTTTCTGCTGAAGTTCCAGAAGGTAGGTGTGACCTCTTGTTCTTCACTGTCACCGGTCGCTCTTTATTTAGTTTAGCTTAGTTTACAGGTACAGCATGGAACTAAGAGTCAAGAGTGTTTTATTGTCATATGTCCCTGACAGAACATTGAAATTCTTACTTGCAGCAGCACAACAGAATATGTAAACAAAAAAAATATATCTATGATTTATATATCTGTAATATATATATATATATATATATATATATATATATATACACACACACACACACACACACACACACACACACACACACACACACACACACACACACACACCCACTGTGAATAAACTGTGGGGGAACAAATCACGGTAATTTAATTATTTATTTCAATTTATTCAGCAAGGCAAAATATCTAGTTTAGTTTAAAGATACACCATGGAAACAGCCGGATTCCACACAGACCATCGATCACCCGTTCACACTAGTTCGATGTTATCCCACTTTCACATCCACTCCCTAGACACCAGGGACAATTTATAGAGGGAGATTGATAGACAATAGATGCAGGAGTAGGCCATCCGGCCATTCAATGTGATCATGGCTGATCATCCCCAATCAGTACCCCGTTCCTGCCTTCTCCCCATATCCCCTGACTCCGCTATCTTTAAGCCCTATCAAGCTCTGTCTTGAAAGTATCCAGAGAACCGGCCTCCACCGCCCTCTGAGGCAGAGAATTCTACAGACTCACAACTCTGTGTGATAAAGTGTTTCCTCGACTCCGTTCTAAATGGCTTACCCCGTATTCTTAAACTGTGGCCCCTGGAACTGGGCTCCCCCAACATCGGGAGCATGTTTCCTGCCTCTAGCGTGTCGAAATACTTAATAATCTTATATGTTTCAAGATTATTCAGGGTTTGGACAGGCTAGAGGCAGGAAACCTGTTCCCGATGTTGGGGGAGTCCAGACCTGTGTGTCCTTCGGATGTGGGAGGAAACAAGAGGAAACCCAAGTGGTCATAGGGAGAACGTACAAACTCCACACAGACAGCCTCTGAGGCAGCAGTTCTACCAGCTGCGGGATTGTGCCGCCCTTATTCCTCTCCCAATGAGTTGGGACAATAATTTCTGCGAATCACCTGCTCCCTCTGCTGTGAAGCAGTGGCAGTGGATGACGGAGAAAGTTTAATGTGTCTCCCATATTGAAGCAGGAACCTGTGAATCCGATACAAATCTGACCTCTTCTATCGTTTAATGAGTTCTCCTGGATCATGTTGCCCTGGTTCCTCAGTTGCCTACGGGTTTATAAGTCCCCTGGTTCATGAGCTCCCCAGTTTAATTCAGAGTTCCCTGGTTCATAGGTCCCATCCCCCACCCCCACCCCGTTTTGATCTTTTAGTTTTAGTTTAGAGAAACAGTGCAGAAATAGCCCCTCGAATCCACGCTGATCAGCGATCCCTGCACACTAACACTATCCTACACACACATGGGATCATTTACACTTATACCAAGCCAATTAACCAACACACCTGCACGTCTTTCGAGAGTGGGAGGAAACCGGAGATCCCGGAGAAAACCCACACAGGTCATGGGGAGAAAGTACAAACTCCGTACGGACAGCACCAGTAGTCTGGATTGAACCTGTGTGTGAAGTGCAAAGTGTACCCTTCAGCAGCGGTTTTGACACTGTTTCCATTGTCTAGGAACTGTGGGCGACGGATATCCAGCACGTGCGGGAATTCATGGTCAATTACTTCCGGGAACCTCTGCGGGAGATCGAGGATCCATTTTTCCACCTTGATGAAGTAAGATTCCCTCAGGCTGTGAAGCACAACACGTTAGTCAAGGGATGCAGTTTCTCAGTCGAATTGTGACAGAACAATTAGGATCTCTGCTTTCGCGGGATGCCTTCATTAATAGTAATGATGAGGAAATGGAAGGTAGATTATTGAAAGTTGTGGTTTGGTTTAGGTTAGGGTTCATTATTGTCACGTGTACCGAGGTACAGTGAAGAGCTTTATTGCATGCTATCCAGTCAGATGAGATAATACTGTACATAAATACAATCACGCCACATTCAAGTACAATAGGTAGAGCAAAGGAAAAGAGAATATTATTGGAACAGCTATTCATGGTGCTTGATTTACGGGTAGGAAAGAGATTTATAAAAGAGTAGGGCTGTTATATCGGATAATAGTGCCGCCTACGTGATTTCAATGCCTTTAACTGCTTTCTTTCGCTTTCCTTGCAGTTCCTGACTTTCCTGTTTTCTAAAGAAAACTCCATTTGGGACTCGAGATTCAACCAGGTGTGTGTGGAAGAGATGACCAATCCGCTATCTAATTACTGGATCTCATCATCACACAACACGTGAGTGCCTGCCTCCACCTGGAGCCACAACCGGCTCCGTGTAGACTCCTTCCACTAAGTGGCAATACCTCCAACTTGCCAGGGATTTATCGGTGAACCTCCAAGTGATCATGCCACCGGCACATGTTTTAACTTGACCCAGGTTCATTAAACACTGATCCATTCTCTCGCGACCTCATAGAACGTTGAATAATACAGCACACAAAATGCTGGAGTAACTCGCGTTTAGGTGACCCGAAACATCACCTAATCCTTTTCTCCAAAGATGCTGCCTGACACGCTGAGTTACTCCAGCACTTTGTGTCTATGGTGTAAACCAGCATCTGCAGTTCTTTCCTACATGGATAATATAGCACAGTTTAGTTTGGAGATACAGCGCGGAAACAGGTCCCCCGAGTCCGCACCGACCAGCGATCACCCGTACACTAGATCTATCCTACACGCTGGGGACAATTTATAGAAGCCATTTAATCTACACGGCTAAACCTGCATGTCTTTGGAATGTGGGAGGAAACCGGAGCACCCTGAGAAAACCCGTGCAGTCACAGGGAGAACGTAAAACCTCCGCACAGACAGCACCCATAGTCAGGGTCAAACCCAGGTCTCTAGAGCTGTAAGAAGGCAACTCTACCGCTGCACCACTGTGACAACAGTAGGAACAGGCTCTTCGGCCTACATTGTCTGTGCCAAGCATAATGTCAAGATAAACAAACTTAATCTGCCTGCACATATTTCTACATTCCCAGTATATGCATATGCATATTTGGAATCCTCTGAAGGTCCACTATCATATCTGCCTCCAACACCTCCCCTGGCAGTAACAAAACCAGGCTCCTTTAAGCTCTGCCCCTCTCACCTCAAAGCTGTGAACTCTTGTCTTTGACATTTCCACTTTGGGAGGAAGGTTCTGACTGTCTACCCTGTCTATGCTGCCTACTATTTTATATACTTCTATCAGGTCTCCCCTTAACCTCTGGCGTGCTAAAGGAAATAACTGTCCACCAACGACAGCTCTCAACCCCAAATTAGTCTCCCTCTATCTTTTCCAAGTGGGACAAAACTTAACTCTGCATCTCTCACTGTTGTTTGATGATACAGGACACAGTAGCTAAATTACTGGAATAGTTTATCGACCCCCCCGAGACATGTTCAAATTCTTCCACAGCAGTTGGGGAATTGAAATTCAAGTAATTAAATTGATTCTTCTTCTTTCGTGTGGCATGCACAGCCTAAAGTTGTTGGACAACTTGTTCTATTTGATCTTCCGTTTGTGCACGTCGAGTTGATTGCATTAGTCGAAACAGGGCGGACCACGTGAAGGTTGCAATCTTCCACCCCAAATTGATTGATTGAAATGGAATTGTATGGAAAGAGGCCCTTTGTCCCACCGAACCCACATTGATTAACGATCACCTATCTATTCCTCTCATGATCTTGTACACCTCTATAAGAATACCCCTCTACTGAACGGTATTCCCCTTATCATGAAACTACACTGTGAATGGCTCGATTGTGATCATATGTTGTCTTTCCGCTGACTGGTGAGCACGCAACAATAGCTTTTCACTGCACCTTGGTACACGTGACGATACACTAAACTAAAACTGAAAACTCATCCTCCTGAGCTCCAAGTCTTGACCTTTGACCTCGACTTCGGGAGAGGAATGGAGAGCAGGGGAGTGATAAGACTTTGCCTTCCATCACAGTGAGGAGACTCACTGTGATGGATGTTTGTGTGAATTGTGTTGGTGTGTGTCTTGGTTCTTTTCTTGTATGGCTGCAGAAACCAAATTTCGTTTGAACCTCTTGTGAGGTTCAAATGACAAATAAAAGGTATTGTATTGTATTGTATTGTATTGTACCCCAAATGGAATAAAGTCCCAGCCCGTCCAACCTTGACCTGCAACTCAATCCCAAGACTCCTGGCAATGTCCCAGCAAATTTACGGTTCCTTGTGAATAAAATGTTATTTGAGGTTTGCTCTGCCTTCGAAGTGATTAACATTCATCGAGTAGTGACCTTACCTGCCTGGGCAACTGTGCGCTTGTACCTGCCGTCTTTGACTCCAACCCTGTTTCAGGTACCTGACCGGAGACCAGTTTTCCAGTGAGTCCTCGTTGGAAGCATACGCTCGCTGCTTGAGAATGGGCTGTCGATGTATCGAACGTAAGTAGATCGGAGTGACCTCAATAAACATATTTGAATTAATTTACTTGGTCAATATTTTTTGGGGGGAGGTTTAGGATGTGTGCAGAATGATTGTTGAGATCCTGCTGCCTCACAGCTCCAGTGAACCCGGGTTCAATCCTGACATCCAGTGCTGTCAGCGTGGAATTTGTATGTTTTCCATGTTCCTCCTGTGTGCTCAGTTTTTTCCCCCACATCCAAAAGACGCCATTATGACATAGGAGCAGAATTAGGCCATTCGACTGATTGAGTCTTCTCCGCCGTTCAATCATGGCTGATCTGTCTTTCCCTCTCAACCCCATTCTCCTGCCTTCTCCCATAACCTTTGACACCCGTACTAATCAAGAACCGATCATTCTCCGCTTTAAAAATGCCCAATAACTTGGCCTCCACCACCTCCTGTGGCAATGAATCCCACAGATTCACCACCCTCTGGCTAAAGAAATTCCTCCTCATCTCCATTCTGAAGGTACGTCCATTTTTTTACAATGCGGAGCCCTTTTATCCATAGGGTTAATAGGGTGCTGTAAATATCCCTAGCACATGGGTGAGTGAGAGAATCTCAGGGGAGTTGATTAGTTTAGTTTATTGTCACGTACAGCAAAAAGCTTTTTTGTTGCGTGCAAACCCGTCGGCAAAAAGACTGTACATGATTTCAATCGAGCCGTCCACAGTGTACAAATACATGATAATGGGAACAACGTTTAGTGCAAGATAAAGTTCAGTGAAGTCTGATTGAAGATAGTCCGAGGGTCTCCAATGAGGTAGATGGGAGGTCAGGATCGCTCCCTAGTTTGCGAGAGGACGGCTCAGTTGCCTGATAACAGCTGGGAAGAAACTGTCCCTGAATTGGGAGATGGAGATGTGGGGAAGAATAAAATAGGTTGGAGTCGGATTGTGGCGAAAATCTTTATGGTCTTTAGATTTTAGAGATACAGTCCCTTCAGTCCACCGAGTCTGAGCCGACCAGTGAATATCCCGTACACTAGCAGTACCCTACACACCAGGGACAATTTACAAGTTACAATTTTACATAAGCCAATTAACCTACAAACCTGTACTTGGACTGTGGGAGGAAACCGGAGCAAGCCGGCCACTCCCTCTTCTTCCCTCTCCCTTCAGGCATGAGGAACAGAGGTGTGAAAACGCACACCTCCAGATTTAGGGACAGTTTCTCGTCCCAGCTAATACAGTTTCTTCCCAGCTGTTATCAGGCAATTGAACCCAAAGATCCTGTAGCGGAGCAAGATAGACCACTCGACGAAAAAGACATAGGACAGATTCATGGGTAATTTTAGGCCCCATTTCCGTAACCGGCTTCCGTCTCCGTACCAAAGATCCCATGGGATACTAGTGCGGAGACGGAAGCCGGTTACGGAAACATCCTCATAAAAATAAAAGTTCTTTGGTAAAAATCTTCTCATTTTCAGAATTTAAATTTATTAACAGAAACTGTTCCCCCACAACGTTGATTACACTGTGGGTCGGGTCGGGTTACTGAAATGGACGGAAAAAAATGCCCACGTTCCGCTCCTTTGCGTCCTACACGTCAGCCCATTGCGTTTAGCAGGAGTGGTCTATCTTGCTCCGCTATAGGATATTTGATTGAACCATCCTACCAACAACTAGAGAGCAGTCCTGAGTCACTATATGTACCTCATTGGAGACCCTTGAACTATCTTTGATTGGACTTTATCTTGCACTAAACGTTATTCCCGTTATCATGTACACTGTGGGTGGCTTGACTAATCATTTATTGTCCTTCCGCTGACTGGTTAGCACATAATACTGTACCTTGGTGCACATGACCATAAACTACTCAACCAGAGAAAACTCACATGGCCACAGGGATAACGCACAAACTCTGTACAGACAGCACCCGTTGTCAGGATGGAACCCGGGTCTCTGGCGCTGTGAGGCAGCGGTTCTACCACTGCGCCATTGTGCCGCCCCGTCTCTCTGTTGTATCTCTCTGTGTGATGAACCGTTTGGACTCTCTTGCAGTGGACTGCTGGGATGGTCCGGAGGGAATGCCAGTGATTTACCACGGCCACACTCTCACATCCAAAATCAAATTTAACGACGTCCTGACCACAATCAAGGAACACGCGTTTGTGACTTCGGAGTAAGTTGCTCTTTCTTTGTTATTTTTGATCATCCGCACCGGGTCTCTCTTCACTTTAAACTGGAGCAGACACATTATTGGGCTGGAAGTTGTGGGTAATGGCTTTGTGACAGCAGCACTACCCGCTGCACTACAGCATGGATTTAATGAGCAGATGGAAAAGCCTACGTCACACAACTTTAGCCACGGCATTTCGTTGTTATCGCTGCTGCGGAAGCCCGTGCAAAAGTCATCCTTTATATGCCTCTTCACATCAATTAAACAAGAGATCTCCATCAGTAGGTCTGTCAGTAGCTTGTTTGAACTTGCAGGCTCAGGCTCTCTCTGCAGTTCAGTCTAGTTTGGTGATACAATCCGGAAACAGGCCCTTCGGCCCAACAAGTCCGTGCTGACCAGTGATCACCCGTACACTGGCACTAGTGGTAGCGCAGTGGTAGAGTTGCTGCCTCACAGCGCCAGACACTCGGGTTCAATCCTGACGACGGGTGTTGTCTGTACAGATTTTTTTGGTCTCCCCGTAACCTGCGTGAATTTACTCCAGGTGCTCCGGTTGCCTCCCACGCTGCAAAGACGTACAGGTTTGTAGGTTAATTCAGTTGTAAAAAAGGTAAATTGTCCCGAGTGTGTCGGATAGTGCTAGTGTATGAGGATCGCTGGTTGACATGGACTCGGTGGGCTGAAGGGCCTGTTCCAGCGCTCTATTTCTAAACGCACTAAACTAAACCAGTGCAACTGGAGGAAACCCATGTGGAGAATATGCAAACTCCACACAGACAGCATCCGAGGTCAGCATCGAACCGGGCTCCCTGGCACTGTGAGGCAGCGGCTCTACCGGCTGCACCCACAGTGCAAGATGAAGCAGTGTTCAGAGTGACCTGAAATGGCTTCTTCCTCTATCACCTGATGTGAAGCTTGCATGCCCCAACTCTGAGAACCTTAGATCGACACAAAATGCTGGAGTAACTCAGCGGGTCAGGCAGCATCTCTGGAGAGAAGGAATAGGTGACGTTTCGGGTCGAGACCCTTCTCATCCATGCTTTGGACATCCCTCCTCAGGTACCCTGTGATCCTGTCCATCGAAGACCACTGCAGCATCGTTCAACAGCGGAACATGGCTAACGCTTTCAAGAAGGTTTTTGGAGACATGTTACTGACCAAACCAGTTGACATCACTGCAGATGGACTCCCATCACCCAATCAACTGAAGAGAAAATTCCTGATAAAGGTCAGTCGATGGTCTTGAGTCTTTGCCCTGTGACCTCTTCAGAGATGCAGAGATAATTAAATGGTTCAATGGTTCATTGTTATCACGTGTTCTTTACCTGCATTCTGTACTCAATCTGGGTTTGTATTTATGTATGATAATGATCTTACTGTACTGCCTGCAAAAAAAAGAATTTCACTGCACCCTTGTACACGTGGTGATGAAGTTCACAAGCTCATAGGTTTTAGGAGCAGAATTCGGCCAACAGGTCTACTCCGCCATTTAAACATGGCTGATCTATCCTTCCCTCTCAATCCCATTTTTCTGTCTTCTCCCCACAGCCCCTGACACCCGTACTGATCTATTGGAAGGAATTGATCTATCTATTAAGAATAAATTAAGTAAGAAACTAATCTATCATTCTCCACCTTAAAAAATATCCATTGACTTGGCCTCCACAGCCTTCTGTGGCAATGAATTCCACAGATTCACCACCCTCTGGTGGAAGAAATTCCTCTTAATCTCCATTCTAAAGGGCTGTGCCCTCTGGTCCTAGACTCTTCCACTAGTGGAAGCATCCTCTCCACATCCACTCTATCCAGGCCTTTCGCTGGTCAGTAAGTTTCAATGAGGTCCCCCGCCCCCCCCCATCCTTCTAAACTCTAGCGAGTACAGGCCTAGTGCTCATCATATGTTAACCCAATCATTCCTGGGATCCTTCTCGTAAACCACCTCTGGACCTTCTCCAATGCCAGCACATCCTTCCTCAGATATGGGGCCCAAAACTGCCCACAATAGTCCAAATGCAGCCTGACCGGTGCCTTATAAAGCCTCAACATTCCATCCCTGTTTTTTTATTCTTGCCCTCAAAATAAATGCTAGCCTTGCATTTGCCTTCCTTACTACCGATTCAACTTGCAAATTAACTTTTTGGGAATCCTGGACCAGCACTCCCAAGTTGCTCGGAACCATTGAACTGTAGATAAAGTCAACGGAAGGGAGGGTGGCTTGGGTGACAGTCTAAGTTTAGAGTTTGTACGTAAGGTCGATCGATGTCCTGTGGTCATTGAGTGTGGGACTTGCTCTGTTCATGCCTTCTGTCACCCTGTTCCTTGTAGCACAAGAAGCTAGCCGAGGGCAGTGCCTACGAGGAGGTCTCAACCTCCGCCTACTCGGAGAACGACATCAGCAACTCGATTAAGAACGGGATCTTGTACCTGGAGGATCCCATCAATCACGTGAGTGCCACCTACAGCGTTCTCCACCAGCATTCCAATTCCTTTATTAACTATTTCAATTTCAGATCCTCGTCCAGAACAGAGAACAATGTAGTGCAGGAACAGGCCCTTCGCCCCACAATAACTGTGCCGAACACGATGCTAAGATAGCCTGACTTCATCTGCCTGCATGCGATCCGAAGCCCTCCATTGCCTGTCTAGGCATCCTAAACGTCACCATCGTACTTGCCTCCACCACCACCCCTGGCAGCACCGTCCAGGCACCCACCACCCTCCGTTTAAAAAAGAACTGACCCGTACATCTCTCACCTGAAAGCTACGACCTCCTGTATTTGATATTTCCACTCTGGGGAAAATGGTTCTGTCTATCCTATTTATGCCTCTCATAAGTTTAATATACTTAGATCAGGTAAAATAGAATGTTCCTGCCATCTCTGCTGGCAAAGGCGTCGTAATGGGTCAGTTCATTTTCCCATTCACCTCCCCTCCCGCGAAGTCGGCCCCTGGAAGTCGGCTATGGAAGCAGATTTGCCGGCTCTAGCCAGGCCGGAGTTCCAGAGCCCCGGCCACAGGGGGCAAATTCGATCCGCGATTGGAGGCCCAGCCGTGGAGGTATCGTTGAGGTGGAGATCGGCCATGTCACCCGGCCTACGCGCCACCTTTTTGGGGGGACTTCGTGGGGGGGTTTAAATGTGCTCTTGAAATTCTGTCCAGATTATAGGAGGTGCCGGACCACCAGTTGCCGTAAAATTGGCGGTGGACATGTATGTTCTTTGTTAGGAACTCTCAGAGGTTCAGTCTTCCTTTCCTGTGTTTGTTCATTCAGCAACTGGTGCTAGTAATTAAGTCACTCGTGCGGGGCCTATTGTTTAATAACCTGCTTTGTTGCACAGGAGTGGAATCCACATTTCTTTGTCCTCACGAGCAACAAGATTTATTATTCGGAAGAGACTTCAGTAAACCAGACCAATGAAGATGAGGAGGAACAGAGAGAGGTGAGTCTCATGTAACCTACTCTTGGCTATGGGTCTACTCCTAGCAGCCACTCTCTGCATAGCCCTGTGGGACAAGCATCATGTAGACAATGCGGAGGTGGGTTAACATCAAGATAGACAGTAAGTCAACCAGGCAGCATCTCTGGAAAAAATGGATAGGTTGTGTTTGATTTGGAGCCCTTCTTCAGACAAATTGTTGGGGGGGGGGGGGGGGGGTCGGGAAGCAACAAAACAAAACAGGACAAATCAAGGTCAGCAACAGATTATTCTGTGATAAAATTGCTGCCTCACAGCGCCAGAGACCCGGGATCGATCCTGACCACAGGTGCTGTCTGTACGGAGTCTGTACGTTCATCCTGTCACTGGGTTTGGCTTTCTCCGGGCGCTCCGGTTTCCTCCCACCGCCCAAAGAAGTGCGGGTTTGTAGGTTAATTGACCTCTGCAAATTGCCCCTAGTGTGTAGGATATGAAAGTAGGATAACATAGAACTAGTGTACGTGTGATCGATGGTTGGCGTGGACTCGGTGGGCCATAGATCCTGTGTGCACGCTGTATCTCTAACCTCATAATCCACACGGAAGACATGCAAACTCCACATAGGCAGCACCCGTGGTCAGTATCGAACACGGATATCTGGCGCTGTGAGGCAGCAACTCTATCGGCTGCGCCACTGTGCCGCCCCGTGAAATTATGTAATACTTTTAGTACATAAAGAATTTCATATCTTCATCTTCCATCCGAATCTGTCATCTGCAGGCCAGATGCTAAAAATAAGAATTATTATGCAATGAGTACCTACAAATATATATGCCCTGTCCAGTGCTTGACATACCTCTTCCCTAAAAATTGTTGCTAAAAATAAGAATTATTATGCAACGGGTGCTTAAAAATATACCTGTGATGTAGTGCCCCTTTCCAAATTCCAATGCCATTGTTTTCTTTTTCTTTACTTTAGTTTTGTTTATTATTGTCACGGCTACCGAGGTACCTCCTTTCCCAGTTGCACCAGCCCATACATTTTTTCATCATCTGGTTTGAACCAGAGCAGTGAGCAAGGGGATGGATCGGGGTGGGGAGAGGATGCATGGGTACAGTTTAGTTTAGTTTGTGAGTTCACGTCCATAAGTTATTGGAACCAAATTAGGGGTTTCAGACCATCAAGTCTACTCCGCGATTCAATCATGGCTGATCTATCTTTCCCTCTCATCCCCATTCTCCTGCCTTTTCCCCATAACCCCTGACACCCTTACCAATCAAATATCTGTCAATCTCCGCCTCAAAAATGCCCAATGACGGCCTCAACTGCTATCTGGGACAATGAATTCCATAGATTCACCACCCTCTTGCTAAAGAAATTCTTCCTCCTTTCTAAAGCTACGTCCTTTTATTCTGAGGCTGTGCCCCCTAATCCTAGACTCTCCCACCAGTGGAAACATCCTCTCCACATTTACACTATCCAAGCCTTTCACTATTCTAGTTTCATTGAGATCCACCTCATCCTTCTAAACTCCAGCGAGTACAGGCCCAGGCCATCAAATACTCATCATACCATTGAGTATGTTTAGATTATTGTCACGTGTACCGAGGTACAGTGAAAAGCTTTTTAGTTGCGTGCTATCCAGTCAGAGGAAAGTTTATACATGTTTATAATCGAGCCGTCCACAGTGCGCAGATACAGGATGAAGGGAATAAAGAGAGGTTTGACTCGCACTGCTTATGACCAGTTTGGTACGACACAATGACGCAGCTGTAGAGTTGCTGCCTTACAGCACCAGAGACCCGGATTCTATCCTGACTACGGGTGCTCTCTGTATGGAGTTTGTACGTTCTCCCCGTGACCTGTGGGGGTTTTCTTCGGGTGCTCCGGTTTCCTCCCACACTCCAAAGATGTACAGGTTTGTAGGTTAATTGGCTTGGTAAAATTGTACATTGTCCCTAGTGTGTGTAGGATAGTGTTGGTGTGCAGGATTCACTGGTCGGTGTGGACTCGGTGGGCCGAAGGGCCTGTTTCCATGCTTGATCTCTAAACTAAACTAAACTAAACTTTAGAGTGCCACAGTTTTAATGCCTCACACCTTTACAGCCCAGTGTCGGCACCGACCTCCATGTGACGGAGAAGTGGTTCCATGGGAAGCTCGGCGCAGGGCGTGATGGTCGGCAGATCGCAGAGAGGCTTCTCACCGAATACTGCATTGAAACGGCAGCGCCCAACGGCTCCTTCCTCGTGCGCGAGAGTGAGACGTTTGTCGGTGACTATACACTGTCGTTTTGGTAAGTCAAGACAAAATGGCCGCCTAGGCCCTGTGAGTATGGTAATGGACGTGGAGCGTAGGGAGGGACCAAGGTTTACCAGAGAAACAACAAGAGAAGGCGGGTACTGGATTACAAAAAAGGACACAAAGTGTTGGAGTAACGCAGCGGGTTAGGCGGCATCTCTATAGAACATGGGCGGCATTGTGGCGCAGCGGTAGAGTTGCTGCGTTACAGCGCCAAACACCCAGATTTGCACTTTCACAATGTGACCGTTTTCTCCGCTTGCTTCGGTTTCCTCCCAGGTTCCAAAGACGTGCAGGTTTGTAGGTTTATTGGCTTCTGTAAAATTGTCCCTTGGGTGTAACGTGATGTATAGTTTAGAGATACAGCGTGGAAACAGGCCCTTCGGCCCACCGAGTCCACGCTGACCATCAGTCACCTGTTTACACCATTTCTCTGTAATCCCATTTTCTCATCCACTCCCCACACAGTAGAGGCAATTTATAGAGGCCAAATAACCTACATACCCGTGGTAATGTTGCTGCCTTACAGCATCAGAGACCTGGGAATATAACTGGAATCTGCTCTATGGAGGTTCGTTATTGCGAGGGTTTACTGTATATGGAAAGGCAAAAGGAGAGGAGTTGTAACAAGGCAGTACAGTGACCATATGCTAAATTGGATGGTAAAATGGTCATCAGTTCAGTTCAGTTTATCATCATGTGGTCCGAGGTACAGTGAAAAGCTTTTGTTGCGTGCTAACCAACCAGCGGAAAGACAATTCATGATTACAATCGAGCCATTTGCAGTGTACAGATACATAAGGGAATAACATTTAGTGCAAGGTAAAGCCAGTAAAGTCCAATCAAACAGAGGATCCCTGATGAGGTAGATAGTAGTTCAGAACCGTTCTCTGGTTGTGGTAGGACGATTCAGTTTCCTCGGAGATAATGTGAGTGCAACGATAAAGGAAAAGTGTGACTTTAGAGCACGTTGCTCACGTTGAAGATGTTTGAAAGGCACAAGACGAAATCTGAAGAATAATATTGAAATTATTCAGCAGAGAGAGCAACTAGGATGGGTCCTGTAACTTCTCTTAGACCGTGATGTTTATTGCGCTGTGAGTGTCACCTTTTCTTCCTCCAAAAGTGGAACAAACTGCTGTCTTCTGTGCCCACTCCTCTCAGGCGCTTTGGGAAGGTGCAGCATTGCCGGATCCATTCCCGCCAGGAAGCAGGCAGCCCCAAGTTCTACCTGACCGACAACCTGGTGTTCGACAGCCTGTACGCCTTGATCTCGCACTACCAGAAACAGCCGCTCCGCTGCAACGAGTTTGAAATGCGTCTCACCGAGCCCGTACCCCAGACCAACGCCCACGAGAGCAAAGAGTAAGTACGGTCGTGGTCAGCTGAGCAACCTCAAGCAGTGTCACAAACCTTGTGGGATGAAGGTTGCAGGGAACAAAGTCTAGTGTAGTCTGGTCATGCTTGATCCCAGTGTAAATTTAATACATTGCCGTTTAGTTTTACTTTCATTTCAAGTTCAAGTTCAAGTTAGTTTATTGTCATGTGTCCCTGTGTAGGACAATGAAATTCTTGCTTTGCTTAAGCACACAGAAAATAGTAGGCATTTACTACAAAACAGATAAATGTGTCCATATACCATGATATAAATATATACACACATGAATAAATAAATAAACTGATAGTGCAAATAACAGAAAGTGGTTGGTAATAATCAGAGTTTTGTCCGAGCCAGGTTTAATAGCCTGATGGCTGAGGGGAAGTAACTATTCCTGAACCTGGTTGTTGCAGTCTTCAGGCTCCTGTACCTTCTACCTGAAGGTAGCAGGGAGATGAGTGTGTGGCCAGGATGGTGTGGGTCTTTGATGATACTGCCAGCCTTTTTGAGGCAGCGACTGCGATAAATCCCCTCGATGGAAGGAAGGTCAGAGCCGATGATGGACTGGGCAGTGTTTACAACTTTTTGTAGTCTTTTCCTTTCCAGGGCGCTCAAATTGCCGAACCAAGCCACGATGCAACCGGTCAGCATGCTCTCGACTGTGCACCTGTAGAAGTTAGAGAGAGTCTTCCTTGACAATCCGACTCTCCGTAATCTTCTCAGGAAGTAGAGGCGCTGATGTGCTTTTTTGATGATTGCATTAGTGTTCTCGGACCAGGAAAGATCTTCAGAGATGTGCACGCCCAGGAATTTGAAGCTCTTGACCCTTTCAACCATCGACCCGTTGATATAAATGGGGCTGTGGGTCCCCCTCCTACTCCTTCCAAAGTCCACAATCAGTTCCTTGGTTTTGCTGGTGTTGAGGGCCAGGTTATTGCGCTGGCACCATATGGACAGTTGCTCGATCTCTCTTCTGTACTCTGACTCATCCCCATCAGTGATACGCCCCACAATAGTGGTGTCGTCAGCGAACTTGATGATGGAGTTCGCACTGTGGTTCGCTACGCAGTCATGGGTATAGAGTGAGTACAGCAGGGGGCTGAGCACGCAGCCTTGAGGTGCTCCCGTGCTGATTGTTATTGAGGCTGACACATTTCCACCAATACGAACAGACTGTGGTCTGTGGACGAGGAAGTCAAGGATCCAGTTGCAGAGGGATGCGCAGAGACCCAGTTCTGCGAGTTTGGTAACCAGTTTGGAGGGGATGATTGTGTTAAATGCCGAGCTGTAATCAATGAATAACAGCCTGACATATGAGTTTTTGTTGTCCAAGTGGTCCAGTGCGGAGTGGAGGGCCAGCGAGATCGCATCCACCGTTGATCTGTTGTGGCGGTACGCGAACTGCAGTGGGTCCAGGTTTTTGTCGATGTAGGAGTTGATTTGCTCCATGATCAACCTCTCAAAGCACTTCATCACCACCGGCGTTAGTGCTACTGGTCGATAGTCATTGAGGCACGTCACCTTACTCTTCTTGGGCACCGGTATAATTGATGCCCTTTTAAAGCAGGTGGGGACCTCAGACCTCAGAAGTGAGAGGTTGAAAATGTCCGTAAAAACTCCCGCCAGTTGGTCCGCACAGGTTTTTAGAACACGGCCGGGTATACCATCAGGTCCAGGTGCTTTTCGGGGGTTCACCCCTCTGAAGGATTTCCTGACATCGGCCTCTGTAACTGAGACTGAAATGCCATCACAGCGAATGGGGGATCGGGAAGGCACATCGGTATTCTCCCTGTCAAAGCGTGCGTAAAACGCATTGAGCTCGTCAGGGAGTGATGTTACACCGGCATTCGAGCTGCCTCCTGGTTTTGCCTTGTAGGAGGTGATTGCATTCAGACCCTGCCATAGCTGCCGAACATCTGTCTCGTCCTCCAGTTTGGAGCAGAAGTCCCTTTTGGCCTTTTTGATGGCCTTACCAAGGTCGTATCTGGTCTTCATGTAGGCCACTGTATCGTTGGAAGTGAATGCCCTGTGCCTGGACTTCAGGAGAGTGCGGATCTCAAAGTTCATCCAAGGTTTCTGATTGGGAAACACTCGGAAGGTTTTTGTAGGGATGCAGTCCTCCACACATTTCTTTATGAAGTCTGTAACGACTGTGGCGTATTCGTTCAAGTCCGTTGCCGAGTCCTTGAACATTGCCCAGTCTACAGACTCCAAACAGTCCTGGAGTTGTTCTTCTGCCCCCCCCGACCAGCTCTGTGCTGTCCTCACTTCTGGGGGTGCGCTCTTCAATTGCTGCCTGTAGGCAGGAAGAAGCAGCACCGCGGTATGGTCGGACTTACCGAAGTGAGGGCGAGGGATAGAACGATAGGCATTCTTGATGGTGGTGTAGCAGTGGTCGAGGGTGTTAAACATAGTCTTCAACATAGTTTTCATACTCTCCTAAACTCGCCAATTCGGTCACCTCAGTGGGACATCCCCTTTATATGTTTCAATAAGATCCCGTCTCATCCTTCTTAACTCCAGAGTATACAAGCCCAGCCGCTCCATCTGTCCGCTCCATCATTTTAGTTTTAGTTTAGTTCTAGTTTAATTTTTGTTTAGTTAAGTTTAGTTTCTGTTTCGTTTAGTTTTTAATTTGGCTTTTAGTTTGGTTTAGTATTGTCAAATGTACCAAGGTACATGGAAAAAACTTTTTTATGCTGTGTGCTCTCCAGTCAGCAGAAAGACTACACGATGACACTCAAGCTGTCCACAGTGTACAGATACTGGATAACATTTAGCGCAAGATAAAGTCCAGTAAAGTCTGATTAAAGATAGTTTGAGGGTCTCCAATGAGGTAGATGGGAGGTCAGGTCAGCTCTCTAGTTGTTGATAGATTGATAACAGCTGGAGTTGACAGAGGAGTTGAGTATAGGAGCAAAGAGGTCCTTCTGCAGTTGTATAGGGCCCTAGTGAGGCCACACCTGGAGTATTGTGTGCAGTTTTGGTCCCCTAATTTGTGGAAGGACATTCTTGCCATTGAGGGAGTGCAGGTGAGGTTTACAAGGTTAATTCCCGGGATGGAATTCATATGCTGAGAGATGGAGCGGCTGGGCTTGTATACTCTGGAGTTAAGAAGGATGAGACGGGATCTTATTGAAACATATAAAGGGGATGTCCCACTGAGGTGACCGAATTGGCGAGTTTAGGAGAGTATGAAAACTATGTTGAAGACTAGCTTCGACTTGCTTCAGGAAAACTGGACACCGAATAATGGAGAGTGAAGACGACCTCCTTCGATCTCCTTCGACCTCCATTCGACTATGTTGAAGACTATCTACGACTACCTTCGAATTACCTACGACTAACATGCCGACCTACTACGACCTACTTCGACTAAACATACGAGTAAAAAAAAAAAGATTTTTTTCCATGGGGACCTTTTTTTTACTCGCGGGCATTTTTCAGCATGTTGAAAAATACGCCGCAACCTAGCTGAGGCCTCGAGTACGCAGGGACTACTCACGGGCATGAAGGAGAGTTACAAAGACCTCCTAGGACCTCGTGTCGACCATGCTGCGCGTATGTCGAGGGCAAACTCTTCTAAACTTGCCAATTAGGTCGCCGCTGTGGGACAGCCCGTATAGATTATTAAGGGTTTGGACACGCTAGAGGCAGGAAACGTGTTCCCGTTGTTGGGGGAGTCCAGAACCAGGGGCCACAGTTTACGAATAAGGGGTCTGCCATTTAGAACGGAGATGAGGAAACACTTTTTCACACAGAGAGTTGTGAGTCTGTGTGAATTCTGTGCCTCAGAGGGTGGTGGAGGCAGGTTCTCTGGATACTTTCAAAAGAGAGCTAGATAGGGCTCTTAAGGGCAGCGGAGTAAGGGGATATGGGGAGGAGGCAGGAACAGGGTACTGATTGGGGATGATCAGCCATGATCACATTGAATGGCGGTGCTGGCCCGAAGGACCGAATGGCCTACTCCTGCACCTATTGTCTATTGTCTATTGTCTGTTGGCATGAAAATTTCCCTGAATCTGGAGGTGTGTGTTATTATAGTATTAGAGTACAGTATATAGAGTATCTTCCTAATGACCGAGATGCCTGTTATCTATCCCACTGACTTCGTTCTGCAATCCTCCAGGGGAACTGGGAAGGAGCCTTGCTGGGGGAGTGTTATCTGTGCTTCATATTGTACTGTGAGTGCTGCTACCCATTGGCATTGTGGAGTCATCATTGAGATGGCGCAACAGTTGATTTCCTCACTTTGAGGTGGTTTCAGGAGGCTTCTTTAAAATCAGATGCAGATGGGACAAACTTTAGTGAAAGGGCCAGGTGTGGTTCGAGGGAGAACTGGTTTGGGATGGAAGAACGTTTTGGAAAATTGTATGGAAAGAGCTGGGGAACAGGGGATGGGATGGGATAAGATAGGTCTCTTGGGCCAAATGGCCACCTCCCTTGGAGTATCGGCTCTGCTGAAGTGCCTCAGTGGGTCAGACTACCAGGCAGCACCAGCACCAGCTGTGCGCATCCAGAAACATCTTCCACAAGCATGAGAGAGGGGAACAAAAATTGAGACAGAAGAGACTGCAGATGCCGCTTGAGATGGGGTTGGACAGGCGAGATGCAGGAAGATTGTTCCCGATGTTGGGGAAGTCCAGAACAAGGGGTCAGAGTTGAAGGATAAGGGGGAAATCTTTTAGGACCGAGATGAGAAAAACTTTTTTCACACAGAGAATGGTGAATCTCTGGAATTCTCTGCCATAGAAGGTAGTTGAAGCCAGTTCATTGGCTATATTTAAGAGGGAGTTAGATGTGGCCCTTGTGGCTAAAGGGATCAGGTGGTATGGAGAGAAGGCAGGTACAGGATACTGAGTTGGATGATCAGCCATGATCATATTGAATGGTTCGAAGGCTCGAAGGGCCGAATGGCCTACTCCTGCACCTATTTTCTATGTTTTTATGTTTACCAAGAAAAAGCTCAAAGTGCTGGAGTAACGCAGCGGTTCAGGCAGCACCTCTGGAAACCATGAATGGGTGATATTTTGGATCGGGATCCTTCTTCAGACTGATTGTAGTGAGGGGGAGAAAGCTGGACAAGAGGTCTGGCAAGTGATAGGTGAATACAGGTAAGTGGGGTTTGATGGGCAGATATTGGGACCAGGGAGATGAGAATTTCATTTACACAGCAATGGTTTGTGATCTGCAAAGCACTGCCTGAAAGAGCAATGATAACAGATTGCATGAATAGCAAAGTTTCAGAGAGATATGGGCCAAACACAGGAAAATGGGACTAGCTTAGATGGTATGAACAGTTGGGCCGAAGGGCCTGTATCCAAGCTGTATGACTCCATGACTGATAATATTTTGCAAAAGGGAATCGAGTGAATAATTTAAGGTGTAGGAAGGAACTGCAGATGCTGGTTTACATCGAAGATTCACTATTTTAAGGTGATAGAAACATTTGCGGGATAACTGGTAAGGAGCGAATGGAAAATTGATTTCCAAAATGGTTCCGAAAGCTTCCTCTGGCAACTTTCTTCTTCTTGAACTAGTGTTTGGTTAAACTGTGGAGAGCTCTCAGTCACTGCCAGCGTTTCAGTGTGAAGCAAGCGGAATCACATTTCAAATCCACCGTCCCAGGGAACAGGATACGGGAGGAGAATGTTTGACATCGATGCTGTGCAACGATGACTGTACTGACCACTGTGCCTATCTATTCTAATCCCACGACTGCATTAATTCCATATCCCTTCATCCCCTGCTTCACTCAAGCAGCTTCCCAGATGCCACTTACTGTTGCCTTCACCACCTCCTGTGGCAACGCATCCCAGATACCGACTACTCTTAGTGTGAAAAATGTCGCATTCCCTTTTCCCCAATGGTGGCACAGTGGTAGAGTTGCTGCCTCACAGCGCCAGAGACCCGGGTTCGATACTGACTACGGCTGCTGTCTGTAACCGTGTTCTGCCTGGGGTTTACTCTTGGTGCTCCGGTTTCCTCCCACACTCCAAAGGTTTGTAGGTTAACAAATTGTAAATTGTCCCTATGTGTGTTGGATAGTGCTAGTGTACGGGTCAGTGCAGACACAGTGGGCCGAAGGGCCTTTTCCTGCGCTGTATTTCTAAAGTAAAGTAAAAAAGTTTAAGCCTCCTCCCTCTCACCTTAAACCTAACCCCGGCAGCTTTAGACAGCATTGCATCGGATAAAATGTCATCATCTGAAATGGGAACTTGTCCAGCCTCTTTTTTCCAATAGCTCTAGCACTTGCTTTTGCCTTAGCGTTGGGTGTTCGATTAGAGTCATGTGGCATGCTGTGAGTTTGACAGGTGGTCTTTTAGTTCTAGGTGTAAGCCCCCTTTTCAGGTTGTTTTCATGCACTGATTGTTCACCTTCTGTCTCCCAGATGGTACCACGCCAACCTCTCGCGGGCACAAGCGGAACACATGCTGATGCGGGTACCGCGGGACGGAGCCTTCCTGGTTCGGAAAAGGAACGAACCAAACTCCTACGCCATCTCATTCCGGTAAGTGAGTGAATGAATGAATTAAAGAAACTTTTGTTATCACGTGTGACATGTCACAGTGAAATTGTTGTTTTGCATACCCTACACAAAGTATGCAAAGAGCCGCCATGTACAGGGCACCGACAGAGTTACAAAGTGTTCAATGTGGTCCCAGTGGTCCCTCTTTGTTCTCGGCGCCCCCCCCCCCCCCCCCCCCCCCCTCCCCCCCCCCCCCCATGCCACATCCCATGAAGATGAACACAATTGTCAGCCATTTTGTTATTTCCCATCATACATTCTCCTGTCTCTGTCAGTTACAGGGCTGTATTTTCCTTGCTAATAGTTTCAACCTCACTTACTTATAAGATCCCTGACAATGCTTTTATGGCCAGTGGGCCCTTGAGTGTAATTCCACAATTCGATAAGGTGGCACTTTTATCAACTCTGATGGCTTGGATTTTGTTCAGAGATTTCTGGTGTGTGATTTGAACCCATAACCTTCTGAATTAAGCCTGAAATAACCATGGGCTTGCCACCGATTTTCCGGCACCCTTGGTTCCCAGAGCATTTCTGGATTATCTGTTTTGCCAGACCAGCAGATGTCACAGCTGCCGAGGGGCCGAGATACTAGCCCGCAAATTCGGCCTGGGATGTCGCCAATCAGCCGGCTTCGCCCGGGCCGGAGTTCCAGAGCCCCGGCCACAGGGACAAGTTCGACCAATCCATCGGTGCGGAGTCCCAATGAAGCTGGGATCGGCTGCCTCACCCAACCTGGGTGCCACATTTTGAGGGGGGGGGGGGGGGGGGATTTCAAGTGCGTGATTGTAAATTTGTCCGGATTCAAGGAGGTTGCAGGCCACCAGTGGTGGACCTGTACCTGTTGTATACACAAGTACGGTGAAGTACAGGTGCATGGAAAACCTGCTTGAAGCAGAATCGCAGGCACGTAGAGACAGACAACACCGAAAAACATTAATTATACATGAGTTACGCAAGGCAGTGAAAAGAAAAGGGTTGGGGGGAAAAAAGACACAGATAAACAAGAAAAATCTGAGGTGTGATTGCGATCTACTGAGCCATAGCTGATGCCTAGTGATTCCTTCCCTGTTTTTACCACACAGAGCAGAAGGGAAAATTAAACATTGCCGTGTACAGCAGGAAGGCCAAGTCGTCATTCTCGGCAGCTCTGAATTTGACAGCCTGGTTGACTTAGTAAGCTACCACGAGAAAAATCCATTGTACAGGAAGATGAAACTCCGCTACCCAATAAACGAGGAAGCCTTGGAGAAAATCGGCACGGCGGTAAGTAAGTGTGGGCGGCTGTCGTTTACTCTTCGTTTAGCTCCTCTCTCAGGCACAGTGCACCATCTCAATTACAAATACCCAGCATTGGCCAAAAGCATCTCTTAAACTTTGGCCAACTGGAGCTCAGAATCCAGGTTGCAGGAGAGGTTAGTCATACAGCACTTGCCCATATCGACCAACATGTCCCATCTAGACTAGTCTACTGCATGAGTTTGGCCCATGTCCCCCTAAGCCTATCCTTTCCATGTACCTGTCTAAATGTATCTTAAACGCTGGGATAGTCCCTGCCTCAACTACCTCCTCCGGCAGCTCGTTACATACACCTACCACCCTTTGTATAACAATAGTTACCCCTTGGGTTCCCATTCATTCTTTTCACTCTAACCTCAACCCTATGTCCTCTGGTTCTCGATTTCACTATACTGGGCAAGAGACTCTATGCGTCTACCAGATCTATTCCTCTCCTGATTTTGTACACTTATATTAGTTCACCCCTGGAATAAAGTCCTAGCCTGCTCAACCTCTCTCTACAGCTCAGGCCGTCGAGTCCTGGCAACATCTTTCTAAATCTTCTCTGCACCGCTTCCAGCTTGACAACATCTTTCCTATAACACAGCGGTGGCACATCGGTAGAGTTGCTGCCTTGCAGCGAATGCAGCGCCAGACACATGAGTTCGATCCCGACTACGGGTGCTGTCTATACGGAGTTTGTACGTTCTCCCCGTGACCTGCGTGGGTTTTCTCCGAGATCTTCGGTTTCCTCCCACATTCCAAAGACGTACAGGTTTGTAGGTTAATTGGCTTGGTAAATGTAAAAATTGTCCCTGGTGGGTGTAGGATAGTGTTAATGTGCGGGGATCGCAGGTCGGCATTGACCTGGTGGGCCGAAGAGACTGTTCATTCTCTGTATCTCTGAACTAAACTAAACGTGACCAAAACTGAACACAATACTCTAAATGTGGCCTCACCAATATATTATACAACTGTAGCATGATCTTACAATTTCTGTAGTCACTACTGCGACTGATGAAGGACACTGTAACGAAAGCCTTCTTGTCAAGATTGAAGAGTGTTTGTTGTCATATGTCCCGGATGGGACAATTAAATTCTTACTTGCTGCAGCACAACAGAATATGTGAATATGTAAACACAGTACATAACAGAGGAAGAGAAAAAAAAAAGGTTCATTAAAATTGTCCCTGGTGGGTGTAGGATAGTGTTAATGTGCGGGGATCGCTGATCGGCAGGGACTTGGTGGGCCGAAGGGCCTGTCTCTGTCCTGTATCTCTAAACTAAACTAACTCAGAGTGCAGCCAATAGTTCCAGAGTCAAAGTCCAATGTACATAAAGAGGTAGAGGTGGCTCAGCGGTAGAGTTGCTGCCTTAAAGCACCAGAGACCCCGGTTCAATCCTGACTACGGGTGCTGACTGTACAGAGTTTGTACGTGCCTCCTCCACTCTACATTTCTAAACTAAAAATCTAAACTAGACAGATAAACCGGACTGCATCTTAGTGCCTTGGCCAAATCACCAAGTCTACATTTTATCGCCTACCGCCAAGATTCTGTGGAGGTGATGGTTGAGGCCTACTCTTTGCAGGGAACTTCTTCTGCCTTGTGTAGTGCCCTCTGGGATACAGAAGAGTATCTTGTCCAACCCTCCACGATGGGTAAAGGTGCCAGCGATCACAGTCAGGGTGTCAGGAGTTATGGGGAGAAGGTAGGAGAATGGGGTTGCGAGAGAAAGATAGATCAGCCATGATTGAATGATGGAGTAGGCTCGATGGGCCGAATGGACCAATTCTGCTCGTAGAACTTATGAGCTATGAAGCTTGTGCCCCTCTGTTTATTTGTTTACCTTGTGATGAATCGGAGCAGAGAGTAAATCTGGAAGAGTTAAACTTTTAGAAAGGAGATGAGGAGGAATTTCTTTATCAGAGGGTGGTGAGTCTGTGGAATGTATTGCTGCAGATGGTGGTGGAGGCCAAGTCATTGGATGTTATTAAGGCGGAGATTAACAGATTCTTGATCAGTCCGGGCGTCGAAGGTTATGGTGAGAAGGCAGGACAATGCAGTTGAGAGGAAAGATAGATGAGCCATGATTGAATGGCACTGTAGACGCAATGGGCCGAATGGCCTAATTCTGCTCCTATGACTCATGAAGTTATATTCTCCTTCCCACAGGAGCCAGATTACGGTGCACTCTACGAAGGACGGCAGTCGGGATTTTATGTGGAAGCCAACCAGATGCCAACGTTCAAGGTGAGGATTCACCGGTACATCCGGCCCCCTGCTCTCCGCACCCTCACTTGTAAAAGCCTCTTGCCCCCCAAGTTGGGATGCATCACCGCACGGTTTGGGAACGGCTCCATCCAAGACCGCCAGAAATTGCAGAGAATTGTGGACGCAGCCCAGACCATCACACAAACCAACCTCCCTTCCATTGACTCCATCTACAATTCACGCCGCCTTGGCAAGGCCACCAGCATAACCCAGGACCACTCTCACCCCGATCGGTCACTCCTCTCTCCCCTCTCCCATCAGGCAAGAAGTGTGAAAACACATTACTCCAGATTCAGGGACAGTTTCTCCCCAGCTGTTATCAGGCAACTGATCCATCCTATCAACAACTAGAGAGTAGTCCTGACCTACCATCGACCTCATTGGAGACCCTTAGACTATCTTGAATCAGACTTTACTGGACTTTATCTTGCACTAAACATTATTCCATTTACCCTGTACCTGTACACTGTGGATGGCTCAATTGTAATCTTGAATAGTCCTTCCACTGAAGACGGACACAAAATGCTGGAGAAACTCAGCGGGTCAGGCAGCATCTCTGGAGAAAAGGAATAGGTGATGTCTCGGGTCGAACCCTTTTTCAGACTTTCCGCTGACTGGTTATCAGGTAGCAACAGCTTGTCAATGTACCTCGGCCCACGTGGCAATGAACTAAACCAAAGGTTGGAGGATTGGGTTTCAATGGTTCTTTGTTATCACATATGCACTGCCCAGTGAAATTCTTGCACCCGCCACCATATTTTGGTGTCATTTACAAAAGAAAAAGACTGCACCTTAGCTTGTGGAAGGAGCGCTCAGAAGCTGATAATAGAGGGGAAGAAGCTGTTTCTGAGTCTGGTGCAGAGCGTTTTCAAGCTTCTGTATCTTTTCCCCGACACAAGTGGGGAGAAGAAGGAATGACCGGGGTGGGAAAGGTAATAAAAATGAACTGCAGATGCTGGTTTATACCAAAGAGAGACACAATGTACATCTCTGGAGAAAATGGATAGGTGACGTTTTGGGTTGGGAAACTTCTTCAGACTGATTGTAAGGGGGAGGAACTGGAAGCAGGAAAAGACCAGGCCAATTCAGGGTCGGAAACAGATGACATGGGGCGGCACAGTGGTGCAAGTAGAGCTGCTGCCTCACAGCGCCTGGGACGCAGGTTCGATTCTGTCCATGGGTGCTGTCTATAGAGAGTTTGCATGTTCTCACTGTGACCATGTCGGTTTTCACTAGGTGCTCTGGTATCCTTCCACACTCCAAAGACATACAGGTTTGTAGGTTCATTGGCTTCGGTACAAAAATTGTAAATTGTCCCCAGTTTGGGATGGTGCTAATGTGCGGGGTGATCAGTGGACTCGATGGGCTGAAGGGCCTGTTTTTTGTGCTGCATTTCTAAAGTCTAAAGACATTAGTGAGGGGTGGGAAAGGTCCTTGATTATGCTGGCTGCTTTCCCGTGGCAGCGTGAAGTGTAGATGGAGTCAATGGGGGGGGAACCTTGTCGATTGTCGACTGGTTGTGATACAAATAGTAGGTGTAAGTTATCTATCAGGGGGAGGGTTTGATGTGGAGTCGGGCGTATATGGACCTATTGAAGATTGATTGGGAGAGTTTGATGTGTAGCCTCTGATATGGTTTTGTGTTGCAGTGCACGGTGAAGGCGATGTACGATTACAAGGCTCAGCGGGAAGACGAGCTGTCGTTCTGCAAGCACGCCATCATCCAGAATGTGGACAAGCAGGAAGGAGGATGGTAAGCTCGCGTAGACAGCTCCATTTTGACTGAGTAGAATGCCAGGAGTCCAGAGTTCGGTTTCATAACCTGGGCAACACCACACTCTGGGGTTCTCAATGGTACTTTGCCCTCACGTGTGGTACAGTGAAACGCTTTGTTTTGTATACAACCCAGTAATATCATGCTGCAGACCCCACCTGGGCAGTTCACAAGCCTGGCTACATTTATGCGCTGACAAAGTAACAAAAAGTCACCTGATGTTCAATCTCGACTATGGGTGCTATCTGTATGGGCCGCTTTGCTTTCCTCCGGGTGCTCCGGTTTCCTCCCACATTCCCAAGAAGTGCAGGTTTGTTTGTTGATTGTATGTATGTAAACTGTCCCTGCTGCAGAAGGATAGAGCTAGTGTACGGTGTGATCGCTGGTCGGCACGGAGCAGATGGGCCAACCGGCCTGTTTCCATGCTGTATGTCTAGACCACACTAAACTAAAGTCCACAGTCGATCAACGTTGAAGTAGATGTAGGAAAGAACTGCAGATGCTGGTTTATACCGAAGACAGACACAAGATAGACACAATTTTTTAATCAGCGGGTCAGACAGCGTCTCTGGAGAAAAGGAATATGTGACGTTTCGGGTCCAAGACCCTTCTTCAGACCAGTTAGTGTTGCGCAGTGTTCAAGTGCCTGATTGTTTGCTGGGAAGAAGAATTCCTGAAGAAGGGTCAGCACCGGAGATCAGGATCAATCCCAGTTCATGAGTGATAGGAGCAGAATTAGGCCATTTGGCCCATCAGGTCTACTCCGCCATTCAATCATGGCCGATCTATCTTTCCCCCCCTATCCCCATTCTCACGCCTTGTCCCCGTAACCCCTTGTTGTTGGAGCTGTGAAGCACCAGGTCTACCAGCTCGCCCGGCACCCGGCTGGATCTTGGCCCTGTGGGTGAGATCAGACTGACTCTCTGGAGGGGAACCCAGTGAATTTAGGTGATGGTTTATTTTCCAGGTGGAAAGGTGACTATGGAGGGAAGCGGCAGCTTTGGTTCCCCGCTAATTACGTGGAGGAGATGTTGAGCATAAATACATCGGAGCCAGAGAACCGGGTAAGAGACTTTGAATGGGGTGGGGGGGGGGTCACACGACTATATTACATGGCGAATGCATTCTCTTTGTAGATTTTTAAGTTGCTGCTCAAAACAACTGTGCCATAGACAGGAGGTACACAAAATTGCTGGGGAAACTCAGCGGGTGCAGCAGCATCTATGGAGCGAAGGAAATAGGCGATGTTTCGGGCCGAAACCCTTCTTCAGACTGATGGGGGGTGGGGGGGGGAAAGAAAGAAGGAAAAGGGGAGGAGGAGGAGGAGCCCGAGGGCGGGCGGATGGGAGGGTGGGAGGAGACAGCTAGAGGGTTAAGGAAGGGGAGGAGACAGCAAGGGCTAGCCAAATTGGGAGAATTCAATGTTAATGCCATAAGGACGCAAGGTCCCCAGATGGAATATGAGGTGCTGTTCCTCCAATTTCCGCGGTGCCATAGACATCTTTGTTGAAGTCACCTTCAATCGGATAGCGTTCAGAATTGCCTAACTCTCCTTGTACTTCATTCATCTGCAGCCCATGAGTGAAAACAGCCCTCTGGGGGACCTGCTGAGAGGTGTACTGGAAGTACCTTCCTGTCAGATTGGTGAGTGGGAGCCTATCATTCTCGTTAATCCTTGCTTGCCTTTAAACCTCAGAGATACAGCGCGGGAAACAGGCCCTTCGACCCACCGAGCCCGCGCCGACCAGCGATCACCCCGCAGAAGGGTCCCGGCCCACAAACGTCACGCATTCTTTATCTCCAGAGATGCTACCTGTCCACTGAGTTACTCCAGGACAAAATCCTAGCCGGCCCAAACTCTCCCTGCAGCTCAGGCTCTCAAGTCCCGGCAACATCCTCGTAGATCTTCTCTGCACCCTTTCCAGCATAACAACTTCTTTCCTCTAACACACCAACGTCTTCTTTGCTTCTCCTGTCATGCCACAGCTGTCCACCCGGATGGGAAAGGTAGTCGCCAGTACGTTTTCAAGATAAACGTGGGCTCGTTTGCCGGCACGGGCGGAACCATGGACTTGGCTGCTGAATCTCAGGAAGATCTGAATGACTGGGTGACCAAGATCCAGGATGCAGCTCGAAATGCAGGCGCCCGGGTAAGTCCCTGCTCCTCAACAAAGCACCTCCTCATCATTTTCTTCCAGCCCACTTTGGAGATTGGGACTGCACGGTGGCACAGAGGTGGATTTGCTGCCTCACAGCGCCAGAGACCCAGGTTCGATTCTGACAGTGGGTGCTGTCTGTGTGGAGTTTGCAAGTTCTCCCTGTGCCCACATGAGTTTCCTCCGGGTGCTCCGGTTTCCTCCCACACTCCAAAGACGCGCAGGTTTACAAGTTAATTAGCTTCTGTAAATTGTCCCCAGTGTGTAGGATAGAACTAGTGTACGGGGTGATTGCTGGTCGGGGTGGACCGAAGGGCCTGTTCCTGTGCTGTATCTCTAAATTAAACTGCTAAACTAAAACGTTCTATTTGGCAATTGGGAATTTGGTGAAACAAATTTGAAGTTCAGTGCACGTTTTTAATGACGTGCAACATGTTGACTGATGGTGTAGGAAAAATCTCACCAAAGATCCAGAATTGGAGGGTTGGGACGCTTTTGTCTCACCAGTATTTCTGAAGCATCTCAGGAAGCATGGTGATCCAATCTAAACTCATCCCATTTGTTTGCACAGGGTCCATATCCCTCCCTTCCCAGCCAATGTATCTCCTGTCTAAATGCTTCTCGTATCAATTACTGAAGCAGTTTGGTTTGGTTTGGTTTAGTTTAGTTTATTGTCACGTATACCGAGGTACCGTGAAAACCTGTTGTAATCCTTGAATTTATCCCAGGAATAGTTTTATTTTCTGTCGCTGAAGCCTAGGAAGAGATGATATTCCATGAGAGGACCCCGAGGGTAGTTACTGCAAGAAATGTACACGAAAGATACCATACCTGGAAAGTTGCCAGCCCCGGGATGGGAGGTGCAGAAACTGTGTCCCAGCTGCTACGGGCAGCTCACTAACTCCATGTGCCCTGTCCAGATACCCATTGAGTGTAGCGACATTGCGGGGAAGGCAAGCAAAGAACCTTTGGGCAGTACAGTAGCGCAGCGGTAGAGCTGCTACCTTACAGCGCCGGAGATCCGGTTTTGATCCTGACTACAGGTGCCGTGTGTACGGAATTTGTACATTCTCCCTGTGCCCGTGTGGGTTCCCTCCGGGTGCTCTGGTTTCCTCCTATGTTCCAATGGCATGCAGTGTTGTAAGTTATTTGGCTTCTGTAAATTGTCCCTAGTGTGTAGGATAGAACTAGCGTATGGGTGATCATTGGTCGGCATGGACATGTTGGGCCTGTTTCTGTGTTGTATTTCTAAACTAAACTAAATGAAACTGAACCTCTTCAAGTGAGGCCCAGAGTAGGCAGTGAGAGTTGGTGGTGGCGACAGCAGGTCTGAGGAAGGGTCTCAACCCGAAACATCACCCATTCCTTCTGTCCAATGATGCTGCCTGTCCCGCTGAGTGACTCCAGCATTTCGTGTCTCTCTTCAAGTGAGGTCTCACATGAATAAAGGCTCTGTCCAGTGAGTGTGTCGGAAGATCCCGTTGTAATGGCGCTGATGTGGGGTTTTGTTAATCCTCAGAAGGAAGAAGGCAAGATGATGGAACGCAGGAAGAAGATTGCTCTGGAGCTGTCTGATCTGGTTGTGTACTGCAGACCCGTTCCCTTTGATGAAGAAAGTAAGTAACTGGATAAACCAACTGGCCTGATGACTCCGTGTGGCATGACTGCTGACTGCTGGCCCAGTTGAAGTTCTGCCGTTGTCTTGATGTATATTTTGTTCCTGTTTACTCTCTGACTCTCCCTCTGGGCGGCACAGCTGGTCGAGCCGCAACCTCGCAGCGCCAGAGACCCAGGTTCAATCCTGACCTCGGCCGCTGTCTGTGTGGAGTCTGCACGTTGTCTATATCCCGCTAAATACCTTGATGGCCTTCATCACCGTTAGTGACCCCAGCAATCTTGGTGTCTTATGAACTTATGAACTCCCTCCCAGAATCTACAACTCATGTGCCATACAGCACAGAAACAGGCCCCTCAGCCCAATCTGCGGGCCAAGATTATCCATCTACGCCAGTCCCATTGGCCGCTTTTGGCCCATATCTCTCTAAACCTTTCCTGTCCATATCCCTGTCCACATGTCTTTTAAATGTTCTTGTTCATAAGTCATAGGAGCAGAATTAGGCCTAGAGTCTACTCCCCCTTTCAATCATGGCTGATCCATCTTTCCTTCAACCCCATTCTCCCCAATAACCCTTAACACCCTTGATGTTGTTATAGTACCTGTCTCAACTACAATTCATAATGCTCAGTTAATGAACTGACCCGCCAGGCTGTGGGATGTGGAAGAAAACCCACACGGTCACAGGGAGAACGTGCAAACTCCACACAGACAGCACCCGATGTCAGGATTGAACCCGGGTCTCTCGTGCTGTGAGGCAGAGGCTCTCCTGTTACGCCACTGTGCCACCCTATCAACCATTTTGTTGAGTCCTTTATTCTACCTATAGGAATTAATGTATAGGAAGGAACTGCAGGTGTTGGTTTACACAGAAGGTAGACAAAACGCTGGAGTAACTCAGCGGGACAGGCAGCATCTCTGGAGAGAAGGAATGGGTGACGTTTCGGGTCGAGACCCTACTTCAGACTCAGATAGTGCGAATCTAAACAAGGGTCACGACCCGAAACGTCACCCATTCCTTCTCTCCAGAGATGCTGCCTGTCCCGCTGAGTTACTCCAGCGTTTTGTGTGGATCTGTTGGAATTAAGGCCCAGGCCATTTGGTGAGTTCATTACTTTTACTGTGCACGTTGATGACACAGAGCCACCTTGTGGCCATAGCTTGTACGTACATTGTGACTAGTGACAAAACTGGAGTGGGCAATGTGACGCAGTCATTCACGGAGACAACTTTCTCCTCATAAATTTAAAGCTGAATTTGTGGTGCAGTCACGTTTGTTTGCAAGTTGCATCCAAGAATTGTGCATTATTGGGAAGTTTGAAAACGCACACCTCCAGATTCAGGGAAAGTTTTGTCCCAGCTGTTATCAGGTAACTGAACCATCCTCTCACCAGCTAGAGAGGGGTCCTGAGCTCCCATCTACCTCACTGAAGACCTTTGAACTATCTTTACTCTGACTGCACCGGAGTTTATCTTGCACTAAACATTATTCCCTCTCTATTCACTATGGATGGCTTGATTGTAATCATGTATAGTCTTCTCACACTCAACGAAAAGCTTTTCACTGTACCTCGGTACACACAACAATAGTAATAAAACAAAATGAACGTATCTATTGATAGGGAATGGAATAAAAAGCTGCAGATGCTGGAATTCTGAACCAGAGGCAGAAAGTGTTAGAGGCACTCAGTGGGTCAGGTAGCATCTGTGAGGTAGAGGCCTAGAGGGGGAGACAGGACCCTAGTGAGGCCACACCTGGAGTATTGTGTGCAGTTTTGGTCTCCAAACTTGAGGAAGGACATTCTTGCTATTGAGGGAGTGCTGCGTAGGTTCACAAGGTTAATTCCCGGGGTGGCTGGACTGTCATATGTTGATAGATTGGAGCGGCTGGGCTTGTATACTCTGGGATTATTTAGAAGGATGAGAGGGAATCTTATTGAAACATCTAAGATTATTAAGGGTTTGGACACGCTAGAGGCAGGAAACATGTTCCCGATGTTAGGGGGGTCCAGAACCAGGGGCCATAGTTTAAGAATAAGTGGCAAGCCATTTGGAATGGAGATGATGGAAAAACTTTTTCACACAGAGTTGTGAGTGTGTGCAATTCTCTGCCTTAGTGGAGGCTGGTTCTCGATGCTTTCAACAGAGAGTTAAATAGAGCTCTTAGGGATAGCAGAGTTAAGGGATATGGAGAGAAGGCAGGAACGGGTTACTGATTGTGGATGATCAGCCATGATCACATTGAATGGCAGTGCTGGCTCGAAGGGCCGAATGGCCTACTGCTACACCTATTGTCTGTTGTGATGTTTTAGTGTAAAGGTGAGAGTGCGAGAGGCGTAGAAAAAACGGGGGGATTATCTCTGAGGGAGAGATGTGAGAGAATGCAGATCTATGCTCACACGCTAACAGATCCATAAATATCATTGTGTAACTGAACTGGAACTGATGATGCTGATGGTTTAGGTATTAGTTTAAAATTGTCACTTGTACCGAGATGCAGTGAAAACAGTCAAATCATGCAATGGCAGGCAGACGACAGCAATGATTGGTGAACTGTTGTAACTTTGTTGATGCAAGACACATGGCGACACTTGTGTACTGCCTGGCTGAGATCTGCTGTACGATTTTACCGGGTTGTATGCAAAAACAAAGCATTTTCACTGTACCCAGGTACATGTGACAATAATATACCATTGAATCATTGATTTTTCACAAGGAGGACAAGTAGTGCAAAGAGAGGCATACCAGAGTGCAGGACAGTGTTACAGTGTTAGAGCGTTACTTTTACAGAGAAAATGCAGGTAACAAAAAGTGCAAGAACTGCAGTGAGGTAGGTTGGGAGATCGGGTTGGGAAGCGACTCTCAGCTTTGAAAGGACATTCTAGTGGATTTATAACAGGGGGAGAAGCTGTTACTTCATTTAACAGCGTGTGCTTTCAAGCTTTTATATCTTCAGCCCAACGGGAGAGGGAAGAAGAGGGAAAGACAGGGTTTCAGTGGTCCTTGATTAGGTTGGCTGATTTACCGAGGCATCACCGAGGGATCGATCATGGGGATAGACAAAAATGCTGGAGAAACTGAGCGAGTGAGGCAGCATCTTTGGAGCGATGGAATAGATGACGTTTCGGGTCGAGACCCTTCTTCAGGCCATGGGGAGGCTGGTTTGTGTGACGGACGGGGCAGCAACTACAACTCTGCAATTTGTGTTGATTGGGGCAGGTACTCCACCGTGCCTCCGAGCTCCTGTACCTTGCTGACATTGCAGGGGAGAGGTTAGACACAAAATGGTGGTGTAACTCAGCGGGTCAAGCAGCATCTCTGGAGGAAAATGGATAGGTGACGTTTCGAGTCAGGGCCTTTCTTCAGACTCCACCATTTTGTGGCCATCATTGGTATAAACCAGCATCTGCAGTTCCTTTTTTTTTAATTACATTGGAGGAGAGGTTGTTGTCTTGACACGACGTTACTATGTCCTTAATCTCCTGCCTGTACTCTGTCTCATTGTTGTTTGAGATCCGGCCCACTACAGTTGTGTCATCCGCAAACTTGTAAATGGAGTTTAGGCAGAGTTTGGCCACACAGTCAAATCAGCAGATATGTTAGTGGCACATTAGACTTTCGGATAGGTGCACCAACGTGCTGGGAATAGAGGGATATGGGGCTCATGCGGCAGAGATGATTCGTTTCACGGCATGATTAGTTTTTTTTTGTTTTTTTTTAACTTGGATTTTAATGTTGCTTTTTTTACCTGCACTTTTTTTAAAACTATTCGTACTGTTTTTATCAGGAACTGGATTGTTTTTATTTATGCGTGAAATAGTTTTAAGTTTTTATGTGTGATGCCCTGAGAAACGTCTTCTGTACACTGTACAATTGTTGCTTTGAAACGGGCATCAAACGCTGAAGGGCATTTTTCCGCGTTCTATTTTCTATATTTGTATTTGTTCTCAAAGTCAAATCAAGTTATTTTAAAAACAATGAAACTCATGAGAGGAATAGATAGGGTACATGCACAGGGACTTTTACACAGAATAGGGGAATCAAGGACCAGAGGACGTAGGTTTATGGTGAGGGGGGGGAATGACTTAATGGGAACCTGAGAGACAACGTCTTTTACACAAAGGGTGGTGGCTGTATTGAATCAGCTGCCGGAGAGGTAGTTGAGGCAGGTTCAATCACAATGTTTAAGAAACATTTGGACAGGTACATGGATGGGGTAGGTTTGAGGGATATGGGGTAAATGCAGGCAGGTAGGACTAGTGTAGACGGGGCATGTTGATTGCCGTGGGTTAGTTGAGCTGATGGGCTTGTGTTTACGCTCTAGGACTCCATGGAACTAAATATCAAAGGCAATGATTTTCCATGTTGCACAATTAACTCAGCTGCCAGAGAATGTATTTCTGGAGCAAGCTTCTCGTGAAGGTCAACGTGTGGATGGGGAGATGATTAATTGTGTAGAGAAATGGCTGCATGTTGAGTGTGAAGACTGTGCAGTGGATTGTGGAGTGTGTGTAAGCAAGTCTAAAGGAGCGGCCTTTGCATTACAGAGATTGGGAGCGACCGGGCCTGTTATAGAGACATGTCGTCGTTTCCGGAGACCAAGGCAGAGAAGTACGTGAACAGAGCCAAGGGGAAGAAGTTCCTCCAGTACAATCGCCTGCAACTCAGTCGCATCTACCCCAAAGGCCAACGGCTTGACTCATCCAACTACGACCCCTTGCCCATGTGGATCTGTGGCAGTCAGTTAGTGGCACTGAACTTCCAGACTCCAGGTACATAAGACCGTAAGATCATAAATACCATTCATGGAGCCATTCCCTGTCCACCATTATTGTGAATTATAACTAGATCATGGCTCTGTGCCAACTCTTTGGTCAATATTGTTCACGTCTGTAGTTTAGTTTTAGTTTATACAGTTCAGAAACAGGCCCTTCGGCCCACTGAGTTCGCACCGACTAGCGATCCCCGTACACTAGCAGTATCCTAAACACTAGAGATAATTTACAATCTTTACCCAACTCAATGAACCTACAAACCTACACGTCTTTGGACAATAGACAATAGGTGCAGGAGTAGGTCATTTGGCCCTTCGAGCCCTTCAATGTGATCATGGCTGATCATCCCCAATCAGTACCCCGTTCCTGCCTTCTTCCCATATCCCCTGACTCCGCTATTTTTAAGAGCCCTATCTAGCTTTCTCTTGAAAGCATCTAGAGAACCCGCCTCCACCACCCTCTGAGGCAGAGAATTCCACAGACTTTGGAGTGTGGGAGAAAACCAGAACACCCGGGGAAAACCCACGAGGTCACGGGGAGAACGTACAAACTCCATGCAGGCAGCACCCGAGGTCAGGATTGAACCCGGGTCTCCGGTGCTGCAAGGCAGCGACTCTACCGCTGCGCCACCGTGCCAACCGTAGACATTCTGTTTCTGATAAATAATTTATCTGGCATTTATAGCTTCCCAGGTTTCCTTTCCCTCTCTTCACAAACAGTGTGGAGATATCACCAGTTTTCCAACACTGAGACACAATTTCTAAACTGTAAAAGTTTTGCAAAGTTGTGGCTCATGTAAAGTTAAATTCCTCATCTGTTTCCTATAAGTCGCCGGTTTCCTCCCACACTTCAAAGACGGACGGGTTTGGTGGTTAATTGGCTTTGGTTAAATTGTCCCTAGTGTGGAGGATAGTGTTAGTGCATGTGGTGATATCTGGTCAGCGCGGACTCGATGGGCCGAAGGACCTGCTTCCGCGCTGTATCTCTAAAGTCTAAAAACTTGGCCTCCACAGCTGATAAATTCCACAGATTTTTGATTGTTTCGTTTCGGGACATATGACAATAAAACACTAGACTCTTGACCCTCTGGCTAAAGAAATTCCTCCTCATCTCTGTCCTGAAGATACGTCCTTTTATTATGAGGCTCTGCCCCCTGGTCCTAGAATCTCCCACTACTGCATCTGTCCAACTAAACGTCCTCTCCACATTGACTCTATCTATCAAGGCCTTTCAATATCCGGTAGGTTTCAATGAGATCACCCCCCCCCTTCCTAAACTCCAGCGAGTACAAGCCCAGAGCCATCAAATGCTCCTCATACATGCTACTGAAAATAATAGAATGACTGACTCCCCGGCTTTGCTACCTGGGCCTGTTAGAGTTTGTTGGCCATTTGCAGCAAGCGTTAGTGTAAGGCAGCCTCCATCTTTCATGTCTTGTTCTAACTTTTATCATTGTGTGTGTGTTTGTGTGCGTTTTTTTTCTGCTTCATTCCTCAGACAAGCCGATGCAGATGAACCAGTCCTTGTTTACGTTAAACGGCAAGTGTGGTTACGTGTTGCAGGCGCCCATTATGAGGGAAGAGCAGTTTGATCCCTTTGACAAACACTCAGTGAGATCAACGGAGTTGCTCAGTGTTCAGCTGCAGGTTTGTTGCACGGACAAAATCCAAACTCTTTCCCCCCCCCCCCCCCCCCCCCGTTTCCCCCACAGTGTGTACTGTCAGTTTCTAAGACATTTGATAGAGTGATATTTATTTCAGTTTAGTTTACCGAGGTACAATGAAAAGCTCTTTTTAGTTTCGTTTAGTTCAGAAATACAGTGCGAAAAAGGCTCATCAGCCCGCCGAGTCCGCTCCAACCAGCGATCCCCGCACACTAGCACTATCCCACACAATAGGGACAATTTTTACAAGCCATTTAGCCTACAAACCATAACATCTTTGGAGTGTTGGAGGAAAGCCACGGGGGTAACAGGGAGAACGTACAAACTCCGTACAGCTGCTGTGGTGAGGATTGAACCCCAGTCTCTAGTGCTGTAAGGCAGCAACTCTACCGCTGCACCACCTTTCTAGGCAGGTCGACAAAAGAACATCAATTGCGTGTTATCCAGTGATATCACAATTAGCCGTCCACAGTGTACAGGATAAAGGGGATAATGTAACGTGCAAGATAAAGTCCAGTAAAGAATGATTTAAGTTGGAGCAGAGTGATCTAGGAGTGCAGGTACATCGTCCATTGAAAGTAGCATTACAGGTTGGTAGGGTGGTCAAAAAGGCTTTTGGCACATTGGCCTTCATCAGTCAGAGCATTGAGTATGGAAGTTGGGAGGTCATGTTGCAGTGGTATAAGATGTTGCAGTTGTATAAGATGAGGCCGCATTTAGAGTTTTGTTATTCAGCTTTGGGCACCCTCTTATAGGAAAGATGTTGTCAAGTTGGAAAGGGTGCTGAGAAGATTTACAAAGATGTTGCCTGAACTCGAGGGCCTGAGCTATAAGACGTTGAGCAGGCTAGGACTCTATTCCTTAGCATGCAGGAGGACGAGGGGTGATCTTATAGAGGTGTGTAAAGTCCTAAGAGGAACAAATCGGATAGACGCACAGTCTCTTGCCCAGAGTAGGTGAATTGAGGACCAGAGGACTGGTTTAAAGTGAGGGGGGAAAGATTTATTAGGAATCTGAGGGTAAGATTTTCACACAAAGGGTGGTAGATGTATAGGACGAGCTGCCAGAGGAGATACTTGAGGCAGGTACTACTGCAAAGTTTAGAAAACATTTAGATAGGACAGGATTAGAGGGATACGGGCCAAACGCAGGCAGGTGGGACCAGTGTAGATGGCACATGTCGGCCGGTGTGGGCAAGGTAGGCCGATGGGCCAGTTTTCAAGCTGTATTACTCTATGACTCTCTCTGACTACCCATGGAGCAGTGGAATACATTGACGGGTGTGTAGGGGAGGACTTTGGATGTTCAGACACGTTGCTTGGGCTTAGTTCAGGAGAGGTGCAGCACGAGGGTAACTTTCTCCCCCCTCGCCGCCTCACCTTTTTTTAACGTTGTTTTCTCCAGGTCCTGGGCGCTCGCCACTTGCCGAAGAATGGCCGCGGGATAACCAGTCCGTTTGTGGAGGTGGAGGTTTGTGGAGTCGAATATGACAACAGCAAGTGCAAGACGGAGATTGTGGGTAAGCTTTGCCTGTGGCCGCTGAGCTCCTGCCCCTGTTCCCATGGTTACTATCCCCATGATAACGCCACCAGATTCTTATGTCCCGTCCTCGTCTTTGGACTGACGACACCAACTGCCCTTTCAGTCCTCAACTAACAGCGGCTACTGATACCGAGACTGAGATATTTGTGGACAATACCGTTGGACACACGAGGCCCAGATTGGGTGGATGTGGACAGGATGTTTCCAGTATTGGGAGAGTCTAGGACCAGAGTGCACACCCTCTTAATAAAAGGGCGTACCTTTTGAATGGAGATGAGGAGGAATTTCGTCAGCCAGAGGATGGTGAATCGGTGGAATTCATTGCCACAAGTGGCGGTGGAGACCAAGTCATCGGGTTTTAGTTTAATTTAGAGATACAGCGTGGAAACGGGCCTTTCAGCCCACCAGGTCCGCTCTGACCGACGATTACCCAAACACTAATTCTATCCCACAAACTTGGGACAACTTACAGAAGCCAATGAACCTACAAACCTGCACGTCTTTGGGATGTGGGAGGAAACTGGAGCACTTGGAGAAATCCCACGTTGTCACACTGAGAGCAAGTCAAGTCAAGCTTATTTGTCACATGTACATACAAGATGTACAGTGAAATGAAAGTGGCAATGCCTGTGGGATTGTGCAACACAACAGAACAGACCAGAACCAGTATTTACATATATAAAAGACACAACAGTAATTACTCCCGGTGAGATCAGAATTTACAGTCCTGATGTAAAGAAACTCCGTCTCATCCTCTCTGTTTTCGCAGTGTGACAGCAGAGGCGCTTGCCTGGAACAGTCCGTTGCTGGGGTGGTAGGGGTCCCTCATTATCTTGCTGGCTCTGCATCTGCACCTCCTGGTGTATTTGTCCTGCAGGGGCTGAGTGTAGTTCCCATGGTGCGTTCGGCCAATCGCACTACTCTCTGCAGAGCCTTCCTGTCCTGGGCAGAGCTGTTTCCAAACCAGATCGAGACGTTACCGGACCGGATGCTTTCTACAGCACCAGAGTAGAAGGATTGAAGGAACCTCAGCGAGACTCTGAATTTCCTCAGCTGCCTGAGGCGGTAAAGGCGCTGCCTTGCCTTTCTCACCAGTGCGGCAGTGTATGTTGTCCATGTCAGATCCTCTGTGATGTGGACTCCCAGGTATTTAAAGCTGTTCACCCTATCCACAGTAGCCCCATTTATCTCCAGTGGCGTGTACATCCTCGGTTGTTGTGCCCTTCTAAAGTGCACAATCAGCTCCTTAGTTTTAGTGACATTCAGGAGGAGGCTGTTGTTCTGACACCAGAGTGCCAGACACCAGAACGTACAAACTCCGTACAGACGGCACCCGTAGTCAGGATCTATTCCGAGCATCTGGTGCTGTAAGGCAGCAGTTCTACCCACTGTCCAACCGTGTCGCTATTCTTCAAGCAAAGGTTGATTGGTTGTTGATTAGTGAGGGTGTCGGGGGTGATGGGGAGAAGGCAGGAGAATGGGGTTGAGAGGGAAAGATAGATCAGCCATGATTGAATGGCCTAATTCTGCTCCCATGCCATGAATCTTATGAGGTGGGGTGATGGAAGGAATTGCAGAGGGAGATCCAAAGCTCTGGAGTCTGGCACCTAGGGTGCGGCCACCACTGATGGACAAAGGGAAATTGCTGAGGCTCAAGAGGCAAGGATTGGGATTGGTGAACCGGATTGTTAAACCTATTTATCACAGCGAAAAACATGGTCGTTTCTAATGAAGTGTCCCGACCCGAATCACCATCTGTCCATTCTCTCCACAGATGCTGCATGACCCCCTGAGTTCCACCCGGAACTTTAGTGTTTTGTTCGAGATTCCAGCATCTGCACAGTGGCGGCGCGGTGGCCCGGGTTCAATCCTCACTATGGGTGCTGTCTGCACGGAGTTTGTACGTTCTCCCCGTGACCGCGTGGGTTTTCTCCGGGTGGTCTGGTTTTCCCACCCACCCTCCAACAGACATGCAAGTTTGGAGGTTAATTGGCCTCGGTAAAAACCAAACATTGTCCCTAGTGTGTAGAAAAGTGCTAGTGTACGGGATGATTGTTGGTCGGCGCGGACTCAGTGGGTCGAAGGGCCTGTTTCCACACTGTATCTCAAAAGTCTAAATTCTGAATCTGCAGTTTCTTGTGTGTCCGTCATTTCTAATGATTCAAAGATAGACACAAAAAGCTGAAGCACCTCAGCGGGTCGAGACCCTTCCCGAAACGTCATCCATTCCTTCTCTCCAGAGATGTCGCCTGTCCCGCTGAGGTACTCCAGCTTTTTGTGTCTATCTTCGGTTTAAACCAGCATCTGCAGTTCCTTCCTGCACATTTGCATTGATTCTGTTGCTCTGTTGTAGCGGTGAATGGACTTAACCCGACGTGGACGACCAAGCCATTCATTATCAACATCAGTAATCCCGAATTCAGCTTCTTGCGGTTCGTGGTTTATGAGGAAGATGTCTTCAGTGATCAAAACTTCCTGGCGGAGTCGACCGTTCCGGTGAAAGCCATAAGGGCAGGTAAAGGGGCAAAAAAAAACCTTTCTCCTCTTCCCATCCTGTACGTTCTTCAGTGTTATCTCACCTTGATTCCCATTGTCTTTACCCGAATTACTTTGGTGACCAATCCATTAAGCTGGAAAAGGGTAGGTTGGTATATGGAACAGGCGGCCGGAGGAGGCAGTTGAGGCAGGTACTATCACAATGCTTAAAAAAAACATTTGGACAAGTACATGGAGAGTTTGAGAGGGATAAGGACCCAAATGCAGGCAGGTGGGACTAATGTAGTTGGGACATGTTGGTCAGCATGTGAAAGTTGGGCCAACGAGCCTGTTTCCACATTGTATGACTCTATGACTCTGTTCCTGGCTGCCTGGTTCATTCCTTTCACCACCAATCATAGGATTATACCTGCATGGCAACAGGCCATTCAGCCCGCTGATTCCATGCCGACTGCCAATGACCCATTTCTACTAATCCTACATGAATCCCATTTTATTCTCCCTTTATTCCCATCGACTGCCCTATAGATTCTTCCAAACAGCTGCACACTAGGGGGCAATTTGCAGTGGCCATTTATCATTCCAACCCTTGTGACTTTGGGATGTGGGAGGTAACTGCAGCATCTAGAGTTGGTCACGGGGAGAGCGTGCAAACTCCATGCAAGCAGCATCGGGGGTTAGGATTGAACCTGTCCCAGGAGCTATGAGGTAGTACATAGATTACTGCTGTACTGCTCTGCTGCCCACAACTGTATTACTGATCTCCTGTTTGTTTCAGTAGAAGTCCTTACTGAGTTGTCACTGTGATTATTGCTGTTTCCATGAAACACAGCTGGGACCCCCTGCCATTTCTGTTGAACCAGGCCACAATGAATCATCTCCACCTCCCTTGTCTTGTCTAACTTCCTGTGTTGCTTCTCAGATTCATGCAATGTTAGCGCACTGAAGGAGGTTAGTTTAGTTTGTTTTTTTTAGCAGAGAAACAGCACAGAAACTGGCCCTTCAGCCCATCGAGTCCACGACCCCATACACTAGCACTATCCTACACACTAGGGACCCTAGGCTATGAACCTGTACTCTTGAAGGAAATGTGGGAGGAAACCGGAGCTCTTGGAGAAAATCCACGTGGTCACTATGGACATCACCCGTAGTCAGGATCGTACCCGGGTCACTGGCACAGCAAGGCAGCAACTCTACCACTGTGCCACCCCCTGTTCAGGTTTATATTTTTTGGCTTCCCTGCTATTTGTCCCACGGTTTCAACCCCATTGTGGATTGGCCTGTTCTGTCCGGAGGCTTTATATGGCACTGGGGAGGCCATATTTGGAATATCGTGAGCAGTCTAGGGCCCCATATCTGAGGAAGAATATGCCTGGCATCGGAGAGGGTCCAGAGGAGGTTTACGAGATTGGTCCCGGGGATGATTGGGTTAACGTATGAGGAGCGTTTGATGGCTCTGGGCCTGTACTCGCTGGGGTTTAGCAAGATAAGGCAGGGGATCTCATTGAAACTTGCCGAATAAAGAACGGCATGGATAGACTGGAAGTGGAGAGGATGTTTCCAGTTGTGTGAGAGTCTTGGATCAGAGGGCACAGCCTCAGAATAAAAGGACGTACCTTTAGAATGGAGGTGAGGAGGAATTTATTTCGCCAGAGGGTGGTGAATCTGTGGAATTCCTTGCTGTGGAGGCCGTCATTGGGTATTTTAAAATGGATAGAGATTTAAAGTTAGGTCCTTGATAAGTAAGGGTTCTAAGGTTACGGGGAGAAGGTAGGAGAATGGGGTTGAGAGGGAAAGATAGATCAGCCATGATCGAATGGCGGTGTAGACTCAATGGGTCAAATGACCTAATTCTGCGACTATGTCGTATGATATGGTGTTATAGTCCCCCACCCTTGGGCCAAACGCGGGCAAATGAGTGTAGCTGAGATGGGACATCTTGGTCGGCAGGGACGGGTTGGGCCGAAGGGCCTGTTTCTGTGCTTTATGACTTTATCCCTTCCGCCATTTCCTCTACAACCGTTACCGTGTAACGTCTTGCGCTCCTTCAGGTTACCGATCGGTGCCGTTAAAGAACAACTACAACGAGGATCTGGAGTTGGCAGCATTGTTGATTCACCTGGAGATCTCAGAGTCCACAATCAAGGTAAAGCAACTTTGCATTTAAACCCAAATGTGACATCTCCAAGTTTGCAGATGACACAAAGCTGGGTGGCAGTGTGAGCTACAATGATGCTATGAGGCTGCACAGTGACTTGGATAGGTTGGGTGAGTGGGCAGATGGAATACAATGTGGATAAATGTGAGGTTATCCGCTTTGGTGGCAAGAATACGAAGGCAGATTATTATCTGAATGGTGTTAGATTAGGAAAAGGGGAGGTGCAACAAGGCCTGGGTGCGCTTGTACATCAGTCATTGAAAGTAAGCATGCAGGTGCAGCAGGCAGTGAAGAAAGCTAATGGCATGTTGGCCTTCACTGCGAGAGGATTTGAGTTTAGGAGCAAGTTGTACAGGGCCCTGGTGAGACCGCACTTGGAGTATTGTGTGCAACTTTGGTCTCCTAATTTGAGAAAGGACATTATTGCTTTTGAGGGAGTGCAGCGTTGGTTCACCAGATGAATTCACCAGATGGTGGGACTGTAATATGATGAAAGAATGGGTCGACTGGGCTTGTATTCACTGGCATTTCGAAGGATAAGAGGCATTCTTATAGAAACATAAAATTCCGAAAGGATTGGACAGGCTAGATGCACAAAAAATGTCCCGATGTTGGGGGAGTCCAGAACCAGGGGTCACAGTTTAAGAATAAGGGGTAGGCCATTTAGGACTGAGATGAGGATTTTTTTTTTTCACCCAGAGAGTTGTGAATCTGTGGAATTCTCTGCCAATTCACTGGATGTTTTCAAGAGAGAGTTAGATTTAGCTCTTGGGGCTAAAAATATCAAGGTATATGGGGGAAAAAGCAGGAACGGGGTACTAATTTTAGATGATCAGCCATGATCATATTTAATGGCCGTGCTGGCTCGTAGAGCTGAATGGCATTCCCGTGCACCTATTTTTCTGTGTTTCTATGTCCTGTGTGAAATGGAACATGGAAGGCAGTACATCTCATAGGAAACCTTCCGATAATCAAGGACCATGGTGGTACCAAGTTAGCAGGACTTCTGGACCATTGGATGCAATCTCATTTTCCCCAACACAATGCTATTACACAATTTTTGACATGTTATTCCGAAGTATAATAAATATTTCAGTGCATCTCATTAAATAAAAGAGAGCGCAGGAAAGAGAACCCATTGAGATTCCGCTCGAGTTCCATTTAGTCAGATCCTCACCTACATATGGGATTCTGAACCATACAGCTGGCCCACACTACGACCAGTGCAGGAAGGAGCTGAATGAGTACTATATCGCCATATGTGACAAGTCACAGTGAAATTCTTTGTTTGAATACCCAAGGTATGCAAATAGTCGCCCATAAAGGGCGCTCGCAAAGTTACAAAGTAACCCCACGCCAGGTCCCCCTTTGTTCTCCCCACCTCCCCCTCCTCCCATGCGGTCCCCCCACATCAGTTCCCCATTGTTCATTATTCTCCTCCCCCACCGACACAACAGTCCCCCCAGGCTGTCTCCGCACTGTTCTCCCCCCCCCCCTCACGGTGGTCCCCCAACACCTCCTTTTTTTCCTTCCCCTGCAAAACTGCAAATGCTGGTTTAAATCGAAGGTAGACACAAAATGCTGGAGTAACTCAACAGACGGGCAGCATCTCTGGAGAGAAGGAATGAGTGACGTTTTGGGTCGAGACATGTCAGTCTGAAGAAGGGTCTCAACCCAAAACGTCACCCATTCCTTCTCTCTGGAGATGCTGCCTGTCCCGCTGAGTTACTCCAGCATTTTGTGTCTACCTTTGATTTAAGCCAGCATAATAATAATAATAATAATAATAATAATTTGTTTATAGGGACAGTGCATATTAATGAACATTTGCATGTAAATATGCGAGATTGTAGCCAATCAGTAGCTAATTTCCGTCTCTAGTTCCGCATCTGCAGTTCTTTCCTACACCGATGAGTAAGGAAAGGTGGAGCCCACAATGGTCCATTGTTGGCTGTGGAAAATGTGATAACGAGGGGATACGAGCTGTGAAACTAGCAGGATGACTAGGGTGGGGGAGGGATGGAGAGAGAGGGAAAGCAAGGGTGACTTGAAGTTAGAGGTCAATGCTGGGGTGTAAGCTGCCCAAGCGAAATGTGAGGTGCTGTTCCTCCAATTTGCCTTTGGTCTCATTCTGACAATGGAGGAGGTCCAGGATAGAGAGAGATGTGAAAAGGTACAAAGAATGAATGAATGAATGAATGAATGATATGCAAAAAAAAGATCAAAGCCAGTAACGATGATCAACTATAGGTGGAGCCTACAATGGTCCATTGTTGGTTGTTGGGAAGGAATTGAAACTCAGCAGAATGACAGTGAAACTAGTACGACAACTAGGGTGGGGGAGGGACTGAAAGGGAGTGGATTCAAGGGTTACTTGAAGTTAGAAAAATCAATATTCATTCTGCCCACATCCTCGGAGGGAGCTCCCTGCGCTACGGAAACCCCAACTCGGCATTGGTTTCATAACGCTGTGCTCTCCCCACAGGAGAATGGTGACGCAGTGCTGGCGACAGGAAACCCATTGCTCCGCGATCATGCCACTGAACATTCCGCCCAGGGACAGGCCAACAGGGGCCGAGAGGGATCGTTCGAAACCCGCAACCAGCTGGACGACCTGCGGCTTTTCCAGGAGCAGCATATGGATCAACTGGAGCCCAGGGACCGGAGGTAAAGGCACGGGGAACACTATGTTGACTTGCTATGGAGTCATGCGCATGGAAACAGGCCCTTCGGCCCAAATCGTTCATTCCGACCAACATGCCCCATCAATAGCAGTCCTATTCGCCCATGTTATCCACACATCCCACTAAACCTTTCCTATCCTTGTATCTGGTCAAGTGTCTTTTACATGCTGCCTCACCCACCTCCACTGACAGCTCCTTCCATATACCCACTACCTTCTGAGAGAAAATGTTGCCCCTTTAAATCTTGCCACTCTCATCTTAAACCTATGTCCTCTGGTTCTTCTGCGTAAAAGACTGCATTTACCCTATTTATTCCTCTTATGATTTTATACGCCTCTATAAGATCACCCCTCGGCCTCCTGATAGGAATAAAGTCCTAAACTGCCCAACCTCTGCCTATAGCTCAGGCTGTCAATTTCTTGGCAACATTCTCATAAATCTTCTCTGCACTCTTTCCTGCTTAAAGGCATCCCTCCTATAGCAAGGTGATCAAAAATGAACCCAGTTCTCCAAATGTGGCCTCGCCGACAGCGTGTAAAACTGTAATCTAACATCCCAACGTCTATACCCAATGCCCTCACTGATGAAGGCCGATGTACCAAAAGGCTTCTTTACCACTCTATCTATCTGTGACACAATTTACTATGTACCTGTACTAGGTCTTTCTACACTACAACTCTCCCCAGAGCTCTACCATTCACTGTGAAAGTCCCGCCCTGGTTCGACTTCACAAAATGCAATAGCTCGCACCTATCTCCATTAAATGTCATTAATCTATTCGGGCCTAATCTAGACAATGGGGCCATTGCTGCCTGACAGCACCGGAGACCCGGGTTCAATCCTGACCACGGGTGTTGTCTGTACGGGGTTTGTACGTCCTCTCTGTGACTGAATGGGTTTGCTCTGGGTGCTGTGGTTTCCTCCCACACTCCGAAGACGTACAGGTTTGTAGGCTAATTGGCTTCAGTAGATTGTAAATTGTCCTTGGTGTGTGTAGGATAGTGCTAGCGTACGGGGTGATCGTCGGTCGGCACGGACTTGTTGGGCCGAAGGGTTGGTTTCTGTGCTGTATCTCTAAAATCTACACTCAATATATCTAACCCGTTGAAGTTTGAAAGGGCAGAAGGCGGTATTATGTATTCGTTTTTATTCTATGTGCAGTTTGAGTGGAAAATGGGAAGATATGCAGTGTAAATAATCGCTCTAAAATGAAACATTGTAAAAATAGAGCATCTTTGGAGCTGATAATATAGATTTGAGTCTGGTTGTTCTGAATATATAGTATGTTGAAGTTTGTGGGTGTACATATGTTTTATCTTTGAAAATATAAATATATATTTCTGTACACTTATTCTTGATGTGTGTGTACATTGCTGATATTTTGCTTATAAAGCTTTAGAAATTGTATTGCTCCATTGTTAAGAATATAAAATGTGAGCATATAAAACGGGTGGCGCAGTGGTAGAGTTGCTGCTTTACAGGGCCAGAGGCCCGGGTTCGATCCGGACCTTGGGTGCTGTCTGTGTGGAGTTTGCATGTTCTCTCTGTGACTGTGGATTTCCTCCGGGCGCTCCAGTTTCCTCCCACACTCTGAGGATGCGTGGGTTTGCATGTTAATGGGCCCTCTGTAAATTGCCCCTAGTGTGTAGGGGAGTGGATGAGCAAGTGGAATAATGTAGAACTAGCGTGAATGGGTGATTGATGGTCGGCGTGGACTCGGTGGGCCAAAGGGCCCGTTTCCATGCTGTATCTTTAAGCTAAACTAAACTAAACTAACATCTGTTCGATAATTAGAAAGTAAACAAAAGAATATGAGTGTACCGGTGATTCAACCCACCAAAGATGGCGGATCTAACATTCGCCTGCATCAATGTTCTGAGCATCCCATCTGGTAGGTTTTTCCCATCAATAAGCAGCACAGTGGCGCAGCGGTAGAGTTGCTGCCTTACGGCACCAGAGACCCAGGTTCAATCCTGATTACGGGTGTCGTCTATACGGTGTTTGTACGTCCTGCCCGTGACCACGTGGGTTTTCTCCGGGTGCTGCGGTTTCCTCCCACACTCCAAAGACATGCAGGTTTGGAGGTTAATTAGCTTCTGTAACTTGAAAATTGTCCTTAGTGTGTAGGACAGTGCTAGTATACGGGTGATCGCTGGTCAGCGCCGACTGGGTGGGCTGAAGGGCCTGTTTCCACGCTGCATCTCTAAAGTCTAAAGCCATTTATAACCCTTTTCCTAAGAATGTTTATGCTGCCTTGTCCACTGGTTAATCCGTATAATTTTTAACACCTGACTTCAATTGCATCCTTTCTTTCCCTCAGATTGTTGAGGAGAACTAAGATAAACGGGGACAACAGATGAATCGGCCGGATTCAACCCACGTGGATCTCCTGTCAGTTCTAGGGATGTGGACTGCTGCAATTTGGTTTCTATGGAAACTCTTGCCGCTCGGGCCTATTTCAGGCAACTGCTTCTGTGCGAGTCATATAGTCCTTTATGTTCACAGGAAAGTACATTTTAACTTCCGAACAAGTGACTTTTATTTTAACGTGTTGTCAAAATGTAGTTTTAATGAGATGATAAAGAGAATATTCACATCAGCAGAGATTGGAAGCATCCACCATCGCATCTATTGAAATGTGTGATCAAAGTCCGCGATTCACGAGCCTCTGCTTATTAAACTGTGAGTACTGTTCTTACTTAAAGAACAGCAAATAAACAGTTATGACCATGTTATTTTCTTGTAATATAAGGACAAGGGTGCCTTATACCCAGGCGCACAGCGACTCGTGAAGTAGAATGTGTTCAATAAAAATTTGTTGCCGATGTAAGTTCGTGTCCTGTGCAGTTTTTTTCAGGCCCTAATGTTAACAGTTAATTTTCCTATTGGGAAACTCTGAGAATGTAAAGTAAAGCCAATTAACCAACAAAATGGGATAACATCGAACTAGTGTGAACGGGTGATCATGGTCTGCGTGGACTCTGTGTCCGAAGGGTCTGTTTCGATGTTGCATCTCTATATTAAACTAAACCGTAACCACTGAGCATTTCCAGCATTTTTTTTCAGTTTACCGCAGGGTTTTAAAGTATTGCCGTCAGCATGGAATTCAAATTTGTTTTCTCAGAAAGCCCTGAACTGTTTCAGAATTGTAATAAAGTAAGGCATATGATTTTCTCTTTCTCTCGTCTGGAATGTTCGCTGCCTGCAGCTGTTTATCTTATGTTGGGGGAAAGCTAATAAGCATTTCAGCAAAATATCAAACCATCTTCTAGCTCCTGCTTCGGGAAGGATGTCAATAAGATGGAAAGAGTGCAGGTTTCCGTGGGTGTTGCCAGGGCCTGAGCCATAATGCAATCTTGCGAAGGCTTGGACTTTATTCCTTGGAGCACAGGGGGTTAAGGGTGACCTTATAGAGGTGTATAAAAGCATGAGGGGAATAGGCAGAGGTTAGATGGGCTAATGGGCAGCATGGATGAGTTGGGCCAAAGGGCCAACTTCCATCCCTCCTCCTGTCTCCATAACGATAACATCACGGGGATCAAAATCTACAACCTTATTTGCAGCAGAGTATTCAAAGACAAAGATTGTGCGGCACAATGACACAGCGGTAGAGTTGCTGCCTTACAGCGCCAGAGACTCGGGGACTGTCTGACCTCAGGTACTGCCTGTGTGGAGTTTGTACGTTCTCCCCGGGAGAGGGAAATGAACACAGACGAGAATAGACACAAAATGACTCGGCGTGTCAGGCAGCATCTCTGGAGAAAAGGAATAGTTGACTTTTCGGGTCAAGACCCTTCTTCAGATTGAGATTCAGGGGAGAGGGAAACTAGAGGTATGAAACGGTACAAAGAACAAATGAAAGGAAGGTATGGAAAAAAGATCAGAGCCAGCACCGATGACCGAGGAAAGGTGGAACCCACAATGATCCATTGTTGGCTTTTCACTGTACCTCGGCACACGTGACAATAAACTAAACTCAATGTCCCCAAAAACCCTTACCAGTGTCTATAGAAATTCATTTTATTGGGATGCATCGCAGCATGGTTTGGGATCAGCTCCAGCCAAGACTGCAAGAAATTGCGGAGAATTGTGGACGCAGCCCAGACCATCACGCAAACCAACCACCCATTCATTGACTCCATTTACACTTCACGCTGCCTCGGCAAGGCTAACAGCAGAGTCAAGGACCAGTCTCAACTAGGCCACTCCCCTCTTCCCCCTCCCATCAGGCAAGAGGTACAGAAGTGTGAAAATGCACACCTTCAGATTCAGGGACAGTTTCTTCCCAGCTGTTATCAGGCAACTGAACCATCCTACCAACAACTGGAGAGCGGTCTGAGCTACTATCTACCTCATTGGAGACTCTCGGACTATCTTTGGTCAGACTTTACTGGACTTTATCTTGCACTAAACATTATTCCCTTTATTATGTATCTGTACACTGTGGGTGGCTCGTTGTAATCACGTATTGTCTTTCCGGTGACTAGTTAGCAGGCTACAAAAGCTTGTCACTTTACCTAGGTACACGGGACAATAAACGTAAATAAACTGAAAGAAATGTGGTAGGAGATGAGAAATACTGCAACGACAAAGCAAACAGCCAGTATTCCAGCATGTACGCACTGCAAGAGAGCTGCTATTCCCCAACGCCCTCTATCCCCTTCCTTTAGCGTTGATGTGTGCTGGCATTTCTTCCTGCCCGCATCCTCCTTCCTTTCCACGTAAGTGCTTACAGATGTTGGTGGAGTGCCATGCATCGTATAGTCGATGAATTCCTCCTCGACTGAGAGGGAGTGCCTGGTGTGTGAGGAGGTGTGAGAACAGGGACCTTGGTGCATTGTAGGGATTTGCAAGGGTGATGGGGGAGGGGAGAGGCTAGGAGAGAGAGGGAGAGAGAAAGAGAAAACAAACTTGGCACAGGAAAAGAGTTTCATGAAAAAACACGAAAAATAACAACCACTCTGAGTGCTGTTTTGAATTTAGTTAAACCATCCATTATGCCTCAATTGCTCCCTCTTCTCCCCTCTTGCTTCAGGCAAGAGTTACAGAAGTGTGAAAACGCACACCTCCAGATTCAGAGAATTGGAGAGGCTGCCCAGACCATCACACAAACCAACCTCCCTTCCATTGACTCCATCTACACTTCACGCTGCCTCGGCAAGGCCACCAGCATATAATCAAGGACAAGTCTCACCTCTATCACTCCCTCTTCTCCCCTCTACCATCAGGCAAGAGGTACAGAAGTGTGTAAAAACGCACACCTCCGGATTCATGGACTGTTTCTTCCTAGCTGTTATCAGGAAATCGAACCATCCTATCAACAACTACAGAGTAGTCCTGAACTAATAACTACCTAATTGGAGACCCTCGGACTATCTTTAATTGGACTTTACTGGACATTATCTTGCACTGAACTTTGTTCCCTTTATTTAGTATCATGTAGGTGGAGGCGATGGGATGTCGGAACCTGAGGGAAGAAGACTGGTTTGTTTGATGGACTGGATGGCAGTAATGCACACATTTCTTTATATCTTTTCTGGTTGAGGAAAGATGAAAATAGAGCATTTGGTGCAATATTTCAGTTAAAAATGTGCAAATAACTTCGTGTCTGGAGTACCGAGGTACAGTGAAAAGCTTTTGTTGCTTGCTAACCAGTCAGCGGAAAGACAATACCAATGCAAGGACAATACAAGTAGACCTGATGGGCCGAATGGTCTAATTCTTCTCATATCACTTATGACCTTACAATGCACAATTACAATCTAGCCATCCACTGTGTACAGTTGGAAAATAGTTTAATGTAAAAAATGCTGCTGTTAGAGAAGAGATTTGAAAGAGTGGAGCAATTGTAATGCCTGATTGCAGATCCACTTCCGTGATCCGCCACAAGGAGCCGCCTGGCTTGGGCGCCACCTTAGCTCTGTCTCTACCACCCTTATGATTTCATACACCTCTGTAAGATAATAATAACTGCATTTGTTTTTCTTCTGTATAGTGTGAGCCTCCTGCAATAAGTTCCAGGCCATGTTTAATTATATCAGTTGAGGCTCCAACACACATCCAGAACCTGCTCAACTATTCACAAGACCAGAAGACATAAAGCAGAATTAGGCCCTTCGGCTTTTGGACTTTAAAATTTAGAGATACAGCGTGGAAACCGACCCACCGAGTCCACGCCGACCAGCGATCACCCCTTACGCTAGTTCTGTCCTGCACACTAGGGACAATTTTACAACTTACCGAAACCAATTAAACTACAAACCTGTACGTCTTTGGAGTGTGGGAGGAAACCAGAGCACCCGGAGAAAACCCACGCGGTCAAAGAGAGAACGTACAAACTCTGTACTGATAGCACCCGCAGTCAGAATCAAACCCAAGACTCTGGAGCTGTAAGGCAGCAACTCTGCCACTGTGCCGTCCTAAAGTCGACACATTGAGTCTGTTCCACCCTTCGATCATGGCTGATCTACATTCCCCTCTCATGCCTCCTCCCCGTAACTTTTGACGCCCTCACTAATCAAATAAGATCATGGCTGATCCTGCACTCTACCCATTCCGCAGGTGCCCCAGTGTTCACAAATCCACAACATTCCCCCTCTGGGAGTAGAGAATTCCAATGCCTTATAACTCCCCATGGCATGTCCCGAGTTCTAAATGTGTGTCCCCTTTTCCTGAGAATGTTCTAGACCATTAAGGCGGCACGGTGGTGCAGCAGTAGAGTTGCTGCCTTACAGGGCCAGAGACCCGGGTTCGATCCTGACTATGGGTGCTGTCGGTACGGAGTTTGCACGTTCTCACCGTGTCCACATGGGTTTTCCCCGAGTGCTCCGGTTACCCCCACCTTCCAAAGACGTACAGGTTTGTAGGTTACTTGGCTTTGGCAAAGATTGTAAATTGTCCCTAGTATGTAGGATTGTGCTAGTGTACGAGGATCACTGGCCGGCATGAACTCGGTGGGCCGAAGGGCCTGTTTCTGTGCTCCATCTCTAAACTAAACTAAACTAAACTCAACCATCCTGTTGGAGAAAACAGACTCCCAGGCCGGGAGTCCCGGCTGCTATCCTGTCAATCCCTCTCAGAATCTTGTACGCCTGCCATTTGAGTATGGTTTTACTTACAGGCTTGGCAAATGTTAGCTGTACTACTTAAAAGTCCAAATGCATCTCAGCTGTGTGACAAGCAGGATAATGGCTAGTGAGCCCCAACTCACTACCAAGTAAACACCATTATAAGCAATAGGTTTAGAACAAAGGAAGAAAGCCCACGCGGTCACAGGGAGAACGTGCAAACTCCTTACAGACAGCACCCAAGGTCAGGATCAAACCCAGGTCTCTGACAACTCTACTTCTGCACCACTGTGCTGCTCAAAACCTTGCTTTGGTTGCAATATGGACTTTGGTTTTTCATCCGTATAGACTGGTTAACTAATATTAGTGGGATCAAGGAAAGCGTTCACGTCACGGACCTGTTTCCACCACCACGCACAAGAAGCACAAGGCAGACACCGTTGTATGCAGATCTGGCTGAACAACTAATCTTGTGTGTGGACTCGATAAGAAGAACTAGTAATAGTGATTATTAATTTAGTATATTATTGATTGCTGCGTATCTATTTAGCTGTTATTGTGTTAGTGGGCCTAACACAATAACAGCTGCAGCAAGTAAGAATTTTGTTGTTGGTGCTACATGATAACTAAATACTCGAGTCTTGAGCCAGAGATTGTGCCACTGGAGAGATGGAAAGAGACATCATAACAGGAAATTAGTTTAGTTTATTGTCACGTGTACCGAGGTACAATGAAAAACTTTTGTTGCGTGCTAAACAGTCAGCGGAAAAACTACACAGGATTACGATCGAGCCATCCAGTGTATATTTACAGGATAAAGGGAATAACATTTAGTGCAAGATAGTCCGATTAAGGATAGTCTGAGGGTCTCCAATGAGGTAGATGGTAGCTCAGGACTGCTCTCTAGTTGGTGGTAGGATGGTTCAGTTGGCTGATAACAGCTGGGCAGAAACTGTCCCTGAATCTGGAGGTGTGCGTTTTCACACTTCTGTACCTCTTGCCTGATGGGAGAGGGGAGAAGAGGGAGTGACCAGTGTGAGACTCACTATGCTGGTGGCCTTGCTGAGGCAGCATGAATTGTAATGAAGTCAATGGAAGGGAGGTTGGTTTGTGTGATGGTCAGGGCTGCATCCACAACTCTCTGCAATTTCTTGCGGTCTTGGGTGGAGCTGTTCCCAAACAGATGTGAGGCCCATTTTTCAGAGGGGGGAAGAGGTTAGAGTAAGGGGAGTCGAGAAGTTGAGGTGGTTGATGTCCGCTGGCAGTTGGAAATGAAAAGGTCTAAAGAGGCCAGAGGGCCATCCGGGGAGTCCAAGACGAGGGTCTGAAGTAGGGTCTTGACCCGAAACGTCACCCATTCCATCTATCCAGAGATGGTGCCTGTCTCGCTGAGTTACTCCAGCATTTTGTGTCTACCCCCAAACATACACGTCTGTCTTCAAACAGTTATTAATTACCAGTTAATAGTACTGAATATACTATAACCATATAACCATATAACAATTACAGCACGGAAACAGGCCATCTCGACCCTTCTAGTCCGTGCCGAACACATAATCTCCCCTAGTCCCATATACCTGCGCTCAGACCATAACCCTCCATTCCTTTCCCATCCATATAACTATCCAATTTATTTTTAAATGATAAAAACGAACCTGCCTCCACCACCTTCACTGGAAGCTCATTCCACACAGCTACCACTCTCTGAGTAAAGAAGTTCCCCCTCATGTTACCCCTAAACTTCAGTCCCTTAATTCTCAAGTCATGTCCCCTTGTTTGAATCTTCCCTACTCTCAGTGGGAAAAGCTTTTCCACGTCAACTCTGTCTATCCCTCTCATCATTTTAAAAACCTCTATCGTCCCCCCTTAACCTTCTGCGCTCCAAAGAATAAAGCCCTAACTTGTTCAACCTTTCTCTGTAACTTAGTTGCTGAAACCCAGGCAACATTCTAGTAAATCTCCTCTGTACTCTCTCTATTTTGTTGACATGTGCAGTAATAACTGATATTCTATATAAGATGATCATTACATTGTTCACTGCCTCCAAACCTCATGGAATCAAGAGAATGAATTTCAGAGGCCATGTCGCACATGCTGGCACTTTAGACTTTACTGCTTGGTATCACATTGGAAGCTTATAATAGGCAAACCAGCTACCGTAGCAAAGTAGAGACACAAGGAACTGCAGATGCTGGTTCACAAAAAAGACACAAAATGCTGGGGTAACTCAGCAGGTCAGGCAGCATCTCTGGAGAACATGGAGCGGTGATGTTTTGAGACTGATTGTATGGAGGGGAGGGGGAGGGGGAAGAAAGCTGGAAGAGAGATGGGGATACAGGGGGAGGGGGTTGATGTACTTGCTTTGTTTTTGATCAAAGTAGTTCAGTGGGATGCCCTTAGGCTGTGAAAGGCATGACATGAATTCACACCTTTTGATTCAATTTAATCCACTTCAGTAAGCAGCCACTGCTGATAGTGGATAGAACTGATGAAAACAGAGTGTTCAAGAAGGAACTGCAGATGCTGGAAGATCGAAGGTACACAAAAATGCTGGAGAAACTCAGCGGGTGCAGCAGCATCTATGGAGCGAAGGAAATAGGTGACGTTTTGGGCCGAAACCCTTCTTCAGACTGATGGGGGGGTGGGGAGGAGAAGGAAGGAAAAAGGGAGGAGGAGGAGCCCGAGGGCGGGGGGATGGGAGGAGACAGCTCGAGGGTTAAGGAAGGGGAGGAGACAGCAAGGGCTTGCAAAACTGGGAGAATTCAACGTTCATGCCATCCGGACGCAAGCAACCCAGATGGAATATGAGGTGCTGTTCCTCCAATTTCCGGTGTTGCTCACTCTGGCAATGGAGGAGACCGAGGACAGAGAGGTCGGATTGGGAATGGGAGGGGGTAACTTCTTTACACAAAGAGCGGTGTGTGTATCGTATGAGCTGCTGGAGGAGGTAGTTTTAGAAACATTTAGACAGGCATGTGGATAGGACAGGTTTAGAGGGATATTGCCCAAATGCAGGCAGATGGAACTAGTATAGATGGGACATGTTGGTCGGTGTAGACAAGTTAGGCCGATGGGCCGGTTTCCATGCTGTATGACTCTATGACTTCCTTCAAATGGGTTTCAGGTGAGAATTAGTACATTCATTTGTGTGCACTAGATCTCTACAGCTCTTTGTGACTTCAAGCAGTGTAGTCTTCCTGAAGATAGACACTAAATGCTGGAGTAACTCAGCAGGACAGGCGGCATCTCTGGCGAGAAGGAATGGGTGATATTTCGGCTCGAGACCCTTCTTCAGACCGAGAGTCAGGGAAGAAACTAGAGATATGGAAGGATACAAAGAGAATGCAATGTGTGAAGGACGGATCAGAGCAGACAATGCTCGAGGAAATGTACAATGGTTCATTGATGGCTGAGGGGAAGGTGACAACGAGGCATGCAAACATAAAAATGATCAGGAGGACAGTGAAACTAGTCGGACAGTGAAACTAGTATTTCCTGAAGTACGGTACACTCAAATGCAAGACCTTACAGAAGCAAATTTGGCAATTACTTAAAAAAATGCGAAATGCAGCCCAAATTTTATTTGAAAATTTTAATCAAATAATTTAGCATTCATCTTTTTTTTTCAGTTTAGTTAATCAAAGTATACTAATAATATAAAACACACTAACTTTACAGTTTGGAGGATGCACTTTACAATCCAAGGTCTACAAGTCAACATGAGGGAAGGGATCATGGCAGGTGGCTTTGTTGATTCCTATAATCATGGGATTCATCCTCGTCCCACCATCGAGGAACAATTCCAAGGCCTTGCCTCTGCAATTCGCTTTAGCAGCTTCCTAGGATGGAGGAGAATTCCCAACTTCATCCCAGGATTCATTTTATTTTATAGTAACAATGAGAATCCATTCATGTCCCCAAAAATTTGCCCTCTTTTACCGAAAATAAAAATAAAAGGGGGCATGATGCACATTCCGGGAAACATATAAAGTAACCGTGTGAGGGGGGGCTTTTACGAGATGCAGCATTTCTTTTAGGTTTCCTTGTTTCCTTCCTGCTGTTGCCCCGTGACATTGATCCCCCAGCTGCCCCAGGCAGACTCTTCCAAGGATATTTTGGATAGATGCCTGTGTCGACCATCCATTGGGAATGAGGAACTTATCAAGCAGCAATGCAGTAGAAATAATCAAAACTCGAGATTCAACAGAAGAACCGCAACGAGATGTATACCAAACCTAGCGTCACATTTCAGCCAAGGGTTAAAAACAAACACAGTCAGCCGACTGTGCCTTCAGCATCATGGCGTTGAATTTTCTCATCTCTGCCACCACCCAGTTTGCACAGTGCATTCATCTTTTGAACGCTGTAATACCTCATGATCAAACACATGATCTGCCTTCAAGCAGAATTCAAGCATATGGTTCAACAAACAAGATCAAACACCCAGTGCAGAGAGGAATGGCAGACATCTAGAAACATAGACACTTGTTCCACAGAAAGTATTGGGAATAAGGTAATATCAACACCATTGGAAACATGTCAAGTGAGTATCTGGGGGGAGGAATATGCACCCATTAAAAACAGATGGAAAATAAGGCAATGGTAGATCGTTTGAATCTTTCTAAAGGACATACCTCTAGAAAGGAAATGAGGAGGAATTTCTTTACTCAGAGGGTGGCGAATCTGTGGAATTAATAGCCACAGATGGCTGTGGAGGCCGTTATTAGATATTTTAAAGCAGAGATTGGCTGGTTCTTGATTAGCAAGGGTGTCAAAGGTTATGGGGAGAAGGCAAGAGAGTTGGGTTGAGAGGGAAAGATGCATCAGCCATGATTGAATAGCAGAGTAGACCTGAGGGGACGAATGGCCTAGTTCTGCTGCTATGACTTGTGAGCGTGAACTTATCCAGACCACGTTAAAAGATATGAAGGAAACCTTAACAATCGATAATGAAGCGATATTGTTTTAAGATACGGTAATGGGACCTAACGGTACATTCAACAGGTCTTGATGGCTCCAGCCTTCAGTATTAAAGGAAACAGATGAGGAATTTATCTTCACATGAGCCATAACTTTGCAAAGCTTTTACAGTCTGGAAATTTTGGCTCAGTGTTGGAAAACTGGTAATATCACCACATTGTTGGGAAAAGAAGGAAGGGAAACCTGGGAAGGTATAAATTCCAGATACATTTTCTATCAGACACAGAATGTCTACGGCCGGCACGGTGGCACAGCGGTAGAGTCACTGCCATACAGCACCAGAGACCCTGGTTCGATCCCGACCTCGGGTGCTGTCTGCACAGAGTTTGTGTGTTCTTCCCGTGACCTGCGTGAGTTTTCCCCGGATGCTCCGGTTTTCTCCCACACTCCAAAGAACTCCAAGTTTGTAGGTTAATTGGGCAAGTATTGACGAACGAGTTGGCACAGAGCCATGAATCCAGTTAGAATTCACAATAATGGTGGACTTGAATGGTATTTATGTGGATTTACAGATGATTCTACAGAATCTTGCCCAGAACTTGCCCAGGGGGAAAAAATGTACAACATTCTGAATGTGCCTTTGTGGAAAGCATTGCTGGTTTGTTGAGAGGCAGGACTAACTTAAGGTGGCATACACTTGGAAGGTGATTTTGCTTTTGAGATTACAAGGCAGTTTTATTAATATGCCCCCAGGGTTTAAAGGATTAAGATATTGAAGGAAAGTGCATAAAACATGGCTTATATTCCACTGACTTTGGATGTTTCACCACCTCCAGTTTAAATTCCATTTGGAATATTTTGGAGGACCAAGAAACCAAGAACCAAGGATCTCAGTGAGGAGCAAAAGGATTTCTTAGGATAGAAATGATGGGAAACTGTAGGATACAGCTTTACATTTTAGAAATAGATTGAAAATATAACATTTTTACACTTGGAAAACCATGGACTTGTTGGACAACCAACGTTTTAAAGACTGCAATTGGTGGATTTGTATGAGATAAGTGTATCCGCAGATATGCTTAATTGATTTAAAGATGCAGCATGGAAACAGTCCCTTCGGCCCGCCTGAGTACATGCTGTCCACTGATCACATGTTCACACTCGTTCTATGTTATCCCATTTTCGCATCCACTCCCTACACACTTGGGGCAATTTAAAGAGAGGCTAATTAAACTAACCCCCCTCCCCCCCCACGTCTTTGGGATGTGGGAGGAAACCCACACGGTCACAGGGAGAACGTGCAAACTCCACACAGACAGCACCCGAGGTCAGATTCGAACCTCGATTCTCGGCGCTGTGAAACAGTAGCATTACCAGCTGCGCCGCTGTGCCAGTTATGGATCAAAGACAAGCAATGGGTTTGGGCACAGTGTGGCAAAAAAGGTGCAAGAGGCTTGATGGACTGTTCCTGTTCTCCTCCAAAGGGCCATATTACCGTGGTACACATTCATTTCCCAAAATTGGATCAAAGTGACAAAATAAAAGAGGCAAACTATTTTGAAATAAGTCTTCGTAGCCATTACCATTTTAGTGAGCCTAAAAATATTGATTAGTAACATTCAGTACAGGAGATTTGAAGTTCCTCTCCTACTAAGCACACAAACATACAGCCCCACAATTGGAAGAAAATACAGCAAAAAAAGTTTCACATTTTCATTTTATAAACTTATAATATTTGGAATTTCATGGAAAAGATACTCATGTGAAACTCTTGGTGGATATGAAGGAAGAGAGTAAAAAACCAAGCGGCGTTGAACGAATAACCCATGGTTATCCCAGAGATTGCTTCCCAGTTGAACAAAGCATAAGTAAATAGTGGTATCTTTGGCAAGGAACTACAAAACTGCTTTGTTTCTACAAGGAACTGCAGATACTGTTTTACAACAAAAAAAACTCACACAAAGTACTGGAGTAACTCTGCAGGTCAAGCAGCATCTCTGAAGAACATGGATAGGTGTTGATTTGGGTTGGGACCCTTCATCAAGATGATCAGAGGAACTGGTCTGAAGAAGGGTTCCGACCCAAAACGTCACCTATCCATGTTCTCCAGCGATGCTGCCTGACCCGCTGAGTTATTCCAGCACTTGGTATCTTCTGCAGCATAACTTTCGGGTCTCAACTTCTCTAAATTCAAAAACGAAAAGACTAATAACTTCCACCTTGTCCCCAACAATATGGTGAGTGAAATGGCTTTGGAGGTCACAGGGGCAGGCAATGCGATAAACTCTCGAGAGTTTGCTTCTGATCAAATCTCCCCGTTAAGCAGCAGAGACAGCAGCTGGGCCTCTTTCACGCTCTCTCTCGCTCTCCCCCAATCACAAGACAACTGCTCAGTTTATTAAAAGGTCTAATTATCAGTAACAGCATGCACCACAGAGCGGAAACAGAAGCCAACTCAGAATGCAAAACATCAAAGATAGACACAAAATGCAGGAGTAACTCAGTGTGACAGGCAGCATCTCTGGAGAGAAGGAATGGGTGACGTTTCGGGTCGATACCCTGGTTTCAGCCCAGCTTCTGCAGTTCCTTCCTATGCAGGTCAGACAGCTACTCTGGAGAAGTGATGTTTCAGGTCGGGGCCCTTCTTCAGACTGATTGTGGTAGGAGATAGAAAGCTAGAAGAGAGGTGGGGGCAGAACAAAGCCTAGCAAGTGGTTTGGCCAACCTGAGATGCCTATACATGTTCTCCTTGCCAAATATCACACGCCAGACTTTGTCCTGCCATCTCTCTACCAGCTTTCTCTCTCTACCTCTCTCCCATTACAATCAATCTGAAGGAGGATCTGTGCCTGAAACATCCCCTAGAGATGCTGCTTGACCCGCTGAGTTAAAGGCCTGTCCCACTTGGGCGTCATTTGCGCGTCACGCAGGTGGCGCGCGAAGATTTTGCGAATCCCAAAATCTTGGGGCGCCGCACGCGACCGCGCGTCACTGACTGCGTCACCACACCATGCGCGCGTAATGCACACCATGCGCGCGTAATGCACGCCATGCACGCGTAATGCACACGTAATGCACGCCATGCACGCGTAATGCACACGTGATGCACGCCATGCACGCGTAATGCACACGTAATGCATGCCATGCGTGCATCACGAAGTGCACGTCGTGCGTCATGACGCGTAAATGATGTCACGTAAATGACGCACAAATGGCGCCCAAGTGGGGCAGGCCCTTTACTCTAGCACCTTGTGTTTTATGCTTAAGATTCCAACATCTGCAGCTTCTTGTGTCCACTGTCTACGAACATTTCTCACATTATTTCTGTCTGAAGGGTCTCGACCGAAACGTCACCCATTCCTTCTCTCCAGAGATACTGCCTGTCCCGCTGAGTTACTCCAGCATTTTGTGTCTATCTTTGATTTAAACCAGCACTTGCAGTTCCTTCCTACGCATGTAAAACATCAGCCTGCTACAACTCTTCCCCAATCCATTCTCTCTTTCTACCCTCCTACCAGCATCCCATTGCCAATGTCACTGCTCTAGGCCTCTGGCAAAATAGATATGTAGAAAGGAACAGCAGATGCTGGTTTATATTGAAGATAGACACAAAGTGCTGGAGTACTGCTGGGTGTCAGGGGTTATGGGGAGAAAGCAGGAGAATGTAGTTAGGAGGGAGAGATAGATCCGCCATGATTTTGTAGTGTATGTAGGCTTGATGGGCCGAATGGCCCAATTCTGCTCCTATCACTTATGAACGTATGAGTAACTCAGTGGGTCAAGCAGCATCTCTGCAGAAAAGGGATGGGTAATGTATGGTCATCTTGGTCCTGGATATCCATTGTCAGCTCTACCCTTCCTTGGTCATCTGTTGCTGACCCTGCTTTGTTCTGGCCTTTCTTTACCTCCAGTTGCCTCTCCTCTACTTTCAGTCTGAAGGTCCCGACCCAAAACGTCACCCATCCTTGCTCCGGTTTTCCCCCACATCCCAAACATGTGCGGGTTTGCACGTTAATTGGCTTCTGTAAAATTCCCCTAATGTGCAGGGAGTGGATGTGAAAGTGGAATACCAGAGAACTGGTGTAAACGGGTGCTCATGGTCAGTGGGCCAAAGATTCCATGCTGTATCTCTAAACCAAAATACTAATCTAAATATTTAACACATTTTAGACAGTCATGGTCTTTCCCCTAATATTTTGTTTATGTAATTCTGACTGACAATAAAATCACTGACAGTGGTGCAGCGATAGACCCGGGTTCCATCCTGACCACAGGTGCTGTCTGTACGTACTTTGTATGTTCTCCCTGTGACCGCATTGGGTTTTCTCTGTGCGCTCCTGTTTCCTCCCCACTCCAAAGACTTACAGGTGTGTAGGTTATTTGGCTTCTGTAAAATTGTAATTTGTCCCCAGTGTGTTTGTGGGTAGGATAGTGTTAATGTGCAGGGATCACTGGACTCGGCGCGGACTCGGCAGGCTGTATCTCTAAACTAAACTAAATTAAAACTGATCCCACATTCAAATAGAATTAGTAGGCGGTCTGGCTGAGCATTTTGAAAACCTGTGGCATTCTTAAAGCAAATTTCTCTGCTAACATAAATATATACTTTGGTGGGCACTCAGGCTGTGCCTCAGAATGAGGATGAGGGAGATGAAGAGGTGATAATGAACCTACTGCTTCAATAAGCGAGTTCGGTATTCCGACTGCGCATACCCAGGTCATAGGTCACTGGAGATAGACCGGGTCTCCGGTGCTGCAAGCGCTGTTGAATAGCTGCTGGACCATCCCCGTCCCCTCCCGAGTGTCCCATCCCTGTCTGGGGGCGGCCAGAGATGTGCGGGGTGACCCTGGACTGACGGGACACTCAGAGACACTTACAGCCAGCGCGGAGAAGAAGCGCTAACTCCAGCTCAACTCTGCTCCAACTCCCGAGGAACCCGTTCCCCGATGGGCCGGGGGACCATCAGCTGCACCTCTCGCCTTATCCAGTAGCTGTCGGTTAACCCCCTCAGTACTGGCGAAAGCCGAGCACCAGCCATCAACGGGGATACACACAAAATGCTGGAGTAACTCAGTGGGACAGGCATCATCTTTGGAGGAAAGGAATAGGTGACGTTTTGGTTCGAGACCCTTCTCCAGAGGCCGTGATTCATTAGATTGCTGATTTACTGCTGAGATTTCTGCATGGACCAGTGGAGAAGGGAGAAATAGTGTCACTAACTCCAGTAGCAATTCAACAGCGCTTGCAGCGCCGGAGACCCGGGTTCGATCCTGACTACGGATGAAACGCCGGTCTGTATACACGCAGCAGCTCAGCTGCCGAGAATGTCTCTCCGCCGGTCCAGTCTCTCCCCGTCTCCCACTCGCATCTGCCCCCTCCTCTCTCGCTATTACACCCCGCTCTCCCGCTACCTGGCACCCTCGTTCTTCAGATGAAATATATTTTTACACATAAATTGTGAATAAAGAGAAGAAAATGCTTCAACTCACAAGTAATATTTTCTTATTCCAGTAGCAAACACATTAAGCATTAAATGAAAATAATAAATCCTTTAACTTTTTCAATATCTCATAATTGCAGATTAATGAACTGAACTAGAACAGTGACTGTGTGAGTCGTGTGTGAACAGCAGAACAAGAAAGGAAGCTATTGAGTTGACAGAATTATAGATTAATTAATTGGTAGAATAGTTAACAATATATATGTTTAGTTTAGAGACACAACATGGAAACAGGCCCTTTGGCCCACCAAATCCATGCTAGCCATCCAGTTCTACGTTATCCCACTTTCCCATCCATTCCCTACAAACTAGGGGCAATTTTTACAGAGACCAATTAACCTACAAAACCTGCACTTCTTTGCGATGTGTAAGGAAACCGGAGCGCCTGGAGAAAACGGTCACAGGGAGAACGTGCAAACTCCGCACAGATAGCATCCGAGGTCAAGATCGAATATGGGTATCTGGTGCTGTGAAGCAATGGCACTACCAGCCGCACCACTGTGCCTGTGTTGACCCATATCTCTTCTAATCCTTTCCTATTCCTGTACCTGTCTAAATGCCTTTTAAATGTTGTATTGTACCTGCAGGCTTTCATATTCCCATTAGCTCTCCCCCCCCCCCCAAGATTCCACCACTTCACCTACACCCTAGGGGCAATTTACGGTGGCCAATTAGTCTACCAACCCGCACGTCTTAGCGATGGTGGAGAAAACTGGAGCACCATGAGGGAATGCATGCAGTAACAAGGAGAACGTGCAAACTTCCCACAGACAGCACCCAAGGTCACAGTTGAACCCGAGTCTCTGGTGCTGCAAAACAATGTTTCTACCAGTTGTAACATTATACCAATGTAATTTATTTGCTTTTTAACTATCCAGAACAGTCCATCTCTACTGAAGTAAACCCTTGTTATTACAGACCTCTTTATAACAGATTTTGGTTATAGCAGACTATCTCTTTAAGAACACAGGCAGCTAGTTAAACTATTGTTGAAATTGACAAGCAATTGGAATTGACAAGGTATTGACATTGGCAAAGCATTGAAATTGACAAGGCATTGAAATTGACAAGGTATTGACATTGGCTAGGCATTGAAATTGACACGCAATTAATCCAATGACTCAACTCTATTAAACAATCTAAGAAACAACCTTTAGTATTTTTAGCTTGCATTAACAAAAATACATTTTTAACTGTGAAAAAGAACTTTGTATTTGAAACCAACGCGTCGTTTCATGGAGTAACCGCTAGGCGGGTGGAACGAATCTCTTACTTGGTTATTAGCGGACAATTGGCAATAACGGACATCAATCCCCCACCTATGGTTCGTATAAACGAGGGTCTACTGTACTTCACGCAAAACACAAGTGATAGAGTAACTCAGCGGGTCAGGCAGCATTGAATTGATTATGTGTAGGAAGGAACTGCGGATGCTGGTTTAAACCGAAGATAGTCACAAAATACTGGAGTAGCTCAGCAGGACAGGCAGCATCTGTAGAGAGAAGGAATGGGTGACATTTTGGGTCAAGACCCTTCTTCAGACTGGTCAATGGGTGAAGTTTCGGGTCGCGACCCTTCTCCAGACCAGTCTGAAGAAGGGTCTCGACCCGAGACATCACCCATTCCTTCTCTCCAGAGATGCTGCCTGTCCCGCTGAGTTACTCCAGCTTTTTGTGTCTATCATCGAATATGAAACTGCCCGACCCGTTGAATTACTCTGTGTTTGGTCAAGATTCCATCGTCTGCAGTTCCTGTTCTCCCAACTCTACCATTTACTATTTGGCTCCCAAGTGGCTAAAGAAAGTGATAAACATGCACCTCCTCACAAGTATCCCATGTCCTACATTGCTTTCTGTTACTTTGCACAGTTCTATCCTGCCCGAGATGCTGTGCCAAGCAAAACTTTCCACTTTCCGATTGCTTTATGAGTCGTAGTAAATAGCGCAGCATTATTTTCCAGTTACAGATGTAAAATATTATTTTGTGCAAATGTGCCTTTCGGATTACTGAAAAATAACCACCCTCTTGGGAAACACGTTTAAAACTGTTCCTTTGAAATTCCATTTATTTTATCAATTGGCAGAGAAATTAAATGCTGGAACTCAATTGCAGAGTTCAACAGAGATCAATAAATTTCCATAACCAATCAGTCATAATTAGCCACATCCTCATTTCCATGCATTCACTTATGCTAAATATATTAAGGAAGACTTTAATTTCCTTCTGCCACTTCATCCTGTAATATCTGTACAAGTGATAATTCTTCTCTCAGCTTGTTAACAACAAGACTCGAAATATACTCATTATTAACATGGAACAGTCGGCTCAGTGAGTTCCTGGCAACTCTCGCCACTAATCAAAGGAAGGTGCCTCTTTAAAGTGCATCGCCTGGTCTCATTGATCTATACAACTTGGCCTTGGTCCTGCGTCACTTGAGGAGAGGGTGGAAGAGGGTTGAACCGTTTCTCATGTGGATGTTTCCACAAGTGGGAGAGTCTAGGACCAGAGGCCACAGCATCAGAATAAAAGGGCGTACCTTTGGAAAGGAGATGAAGAGGAATTTCTTTAGTCAGAGGGTGGTGCATCTGTGGAATCCATTGGCACAGAAGGCTGTGGGGCCCAAGTCGATGGAGAGTTTGAAGATGGAGATTGTCAGATTCTTGATTAGAACGGATGTCATGGGTTCTGCGGAGAAGGTAGGAGAATGGGTTGTCAGGGAGAACTAGGCCAGCCATGATTGAACGGCAGAATTGACTTGAATGCGTCGAATGGCCTAATTCTGCTCCTGGAACTTATGAACTTTTACAAGCGGAATTGTTTGAGGAAGGGGAATCCAAGGGGGTATGCATGGTGGGGGGAGGGGTTAAGCCTGAGAGTGCTTTCAAAGAGCTAGCATAGATATATAGGGCAGAACGGCACCCTTCCTCTGCCCATTAATGGATTGTTGACATGTATTGTCCATTGCCAGATAGACCAACAAAGGCTTTGATAGTAGGTCTTCACAAGAAGCAATTTAGATACAATATTTGATATAATGGTTTATTAATGGGTCACCAGTGAGCAACTAAGAGTCACAAACTTTGCTGTGGGACTAGTCATACTTCGAACCAACTGGACAAGGAGGTTGGAACAGCCTGACATCGCCATGCTCATTTATCCCTCAAATGTTCGCAGAGTAATTAACTGGAGGCAAAGGAGATGGACCTGGATAGAGTGTCCAACAATGGATATGTTTAAGGTGCAGATCGACAGATTCTTGCTTAGTACTGGTTTCAGGGGTTATAGGGAGAAGGCAGGAGAATGGGGTTGAGAGGGAAAGATAGATCAGCCATGATTGAATGGCAAAGTAGACTTGATGGGCCGAATGGCCTATTCTGCTCCTAGAACATATGACCTTATGAATGGATAGGTGACCCTTCTTCAGACTGAAGTAAGACTAAGTTGGAGGCTGTGTTATGGAAAATGTGGGGGAAAGAGGTCAAGAAACTTGAAAGTTGACCTCAATTCCAAACTCTCATTGAACCCACAGTACAAGGCTTTGAATTTGGGGAGTGCGAGAAGGTTGAGAGTCTTTTAGACTTTTGACGTTAGATACAGCGTGGAAACAGGCCCTTCGGTCCACTAACCAGCGATCCCTGTACACTAACCTACGCATGCTAGGGACAATTTTACAACTTACTGAAGCCAATTAACCTACAAACCAGTACGTGCTTGGACAGTGGGAGGAAACCAGAACACCCGGACACATGAGGTCACAGCGAGAATGTTACAAACTCCAGCACCTGTAGTCAGGACTGATCTCGGGTCACTGGCGCTGTGAGGCAGCAACTCTACCGCTGCACCACCGTGTTACTTGCGGAGTCCATGGAAGCTTTCGCCTGTTCAAACCATGAGCTTCTAAAGCCATTTGGAAGAGGCTCCCACAATCTCAGCTGGGTAGAAAGAAAACCCAGAACCCCCCCGCCCCCCCCCCCCCACCCTGACATGAATGGCTGAGGTACACAGTGAATAGTCCCACTGGATCATTGGCCTTTGAAGAGATTCTTACGGGTATTGGAAAAAATTATGATTTAAAAAAAAGCATTTCCAACACAAAAATTTTTTTGTAGCCCACTGGAAAAGGTTTGTTTCTCGTCAGATACCCAGAACCTTGTTAAGTGAATTGCAGTAGCTGCAAAACCCTTGGATGCAGAAGATTTATGAGGATGTTGTCAGGATTCAAGGGCCTTAGCTGTAGAGGTTGACCAGGCCAGGACTTTATTCCTTGGAGCGCAGGAGGATGAGGAGGAATCGTATAGAGGTATGGAATAGATCGGGTAGACTCACAGAGTCTCTTGCCCAGGGTAGAGGAATCAAGGGCCAGATGACATAGGTTTAAGGTGAGGGGTGAAAAGGTTTAATAGGAAACTGAGGGGTAACTTTTACACACAAAGGGTGGTGGGTGTAGGCAACGAGCTCTGCCGGAGGAGGTAATTGAGGCAGGTACTAATGCAACGTTTAAGAACCATTTGGACAAGTTGAGCCGAAGGGCCTGTTTCCACGCTGTAAGACTCTATGATCTGTCCTTATACCTCCTCCCTCGACTCCATCCAGGGACCCTGACAGTCCTTTCAGGTGAGGCAAAGGTTCACTTGCATCTCAACTCCAACCTCATCTACAGTATTTGTTACAGTTCTTACCTGCACACCTTGTACTTCCAAAGCCCACTGCACCTCATAGATCTTTCAAATATTCCTTTAAGAACACTAGGAATAAAAAATGCAGCTTCATGCATTGGAGCCGTTGATGAGAAAATCTATGTCATTGTGATTCTATCAATAACGTGGCCAATTTGAGATAACATTGCAAAAATGGGCTCAAAGTTCCCCCCGATATGTCTGTGGGTTAACTTGGTAAGTATTGGTTTATCAGGTCAGATGGGAGTTAACGCCAACTGGTTTAAAGATATAACCTAGCAGCAACACAACGAAGCGTTAAAAGAACTAAAGCTTTAACTTAGAAACTGACACTGAACTTCACTGAGGTAGGAGAGAGTTTCCTTTATCCACCTGGTCACAAGCAGTAACAAAAGGTATCTTTGCATGGAATTCGTCAAGCCATGAGAAAGCGCTCCAAGGCAGCAACAAGTCTACAGGTAGCAATGTCATCCAACTTATTTGCAGAGAAGATAGGTTTGAGAAGGATGCCATTAAACACATTGAACAAAAATAGTTCATCTGGTGCCAACTGGGGGAAAAGCGCAACTAGTCGTTGCTATCTCCTAAACGTATTTGGAAAAGCAGGCCAGGAAATGAAAGATTCACAGCATTAGGACGTTTCTTTATCTAATTGCTTTGCCTCTGCCAGCCCCGCCAGTACCTGCCTTGAGGCCAAGTATGTTCCCATTCAAAAAGGCAAGATGATGTCTCATTCTAAATGATATACACCGTGTCGCCCACAGAATGAGATCTTTCTTGCGGGATACTCCGTACTTCCATAACCCCACCCAGCTCTTAGATCTTTAAAGTGTTCTGAGAGGAACCTAGCTCAGGCAAAAAAACACACCCTTTTTTGGTTTCTCAAAGCAACGATGCCCATTCCGCACGCGCACACACATAAATATATATACTTCTTTAAATTAGTACAATTGACCTGCATATTTCTTCTTTGACAGGTCCTATTGTGACTAGCATAGATCTCACCACATATTCAGACCACAAAATGGATGTGGATTCACCCTCGCTGTTTAAGTACCAAACATAACTGGACCCCACTCCCACCCCCACCCCCACCCCAGAATGACTCCAGTTCTATACAGCTCCCTCAATAAAAATCTTTTTTTTTTAAATGTCTTTCGTTTTCCCAATTTGGCTCCATTCTGGATGAAGCTGTCCCACGAAACAGGGAGCAAAGGGGCACAAAGCCCTTCAAATGAAAATTGCTCGCAATAATCTAATTAAGAGTTGTGGGCTCAGCTTAGCCCAGCAGATCGCAGTCAAAGCAATGGTGGCTGTGACCTACTGACTCCCCCCGCCCCACCCCCCACCCCCCCTCCCCATTCGTCCTTCTTATTGTGCGTTAGATATCGCTGCCTGCTTCCTGGCTGCACCCTCCGCTTCTCCGAGATCGACGTTAATTGCCACTGCTGTCCTACGAGGGAGACTTCAAATTGCCTGTTTATTCTCCGTGTAAACAACGTGCTATCTGAAACGCAGACGCACCCGACATGGGGAAGGGAGAGGAGGGGGAGAGGGAATAAAAAATACACCAGCAATTGTCAAAACATGAAGCATTTCCAAATCTCTGTGCAAATAGGGATCGATAATACATTTTGCTGGTGCAATCCCGACTACAAAGTCTGATGACCGAGAAGGTTAATAGGGCCATTTCCAAGCATCAATCGCCACCTCCGCCAATTTGGATTCACCAACTTAAAGTCCCTTTTATATGCGTGTCGTAAACACGCCTTATTTTGTCTTCCAGTCCTGGTATATACAAACAAAAATGGATTTGTGCAGTGAAGCTAATTCTTCGACTGTGGTGTCTGCAGGAGGCTAATAAAATCGCAGGTGGGCACCTCAGTGTCAGTTATGCCAGTGTCTATTTACAGTGTTGGTGCCGTCACACACACTCACAAAACACTAGAGAGAGTCTGAACCACAGCCGCAGTCTCCCAACGCAGTCTCCGATCAGTCCGGGCGGCAGCGGAAGCCAACAGCGGGCCCAGGAGAGTCTGCAGTGTACCTCATTCGGGAACGAGCTGCCGTCTTCACTTCTTGTACTTTCCAGGGTGTTCATCTTCTGTCACTCTGCCTCTGAAACAGCAACGGGTAGAGAAGGGATCTTGAGACTTAGTTTAGTTTTGTTTACTGTCACGTGCACCGAGGTACAGTGAAAAGTACAGTGCCTGCTAACCAGTCAGCAGAAAGACAAAACATGATCACAATCACTCCAGTTACAGTGTACGGATACATGATAAGGGAATAATGTTTAGTGCAAGGAAAAGTCAGCAAGGTCCGATCAAGGATAGTCCGAGGGTCATCAAAGAGGTAGATAATAGTTCAACACTGCTCTCTGGTTTTAGTAGGATGGTTCAGTTGCCTGAACTTGCCAGGCTTGCCAAGTGTCCAGGTGTCTCGCAGATAGATTGGGAACAATGGGAAAATGCATTATTCCAACCTCAAGGCCCAATACACAAGGTGGGCAAGTGCAACGTTAGCATTACTTTCGGGAGGACAAGGGTATAAAAACAGGGATGTGATGCTGAGGCTTTAGAAGGCACTGGTCAGACCGCATTTGGAGTATTGTGAACAGTTCTGGGCCCCATATCTGAGGAAGGATGTGCTGGTGTTGGGGAGGGTTCAGAGGAGGTTTACGAGAATAATCCTGGGGAAGATTGGGTTAACGTATGATGTGCGTTTGACGGCACTGGGCCTGTACTCGCTGGAGTTTAGAAGGATGAGGGGGTACCTCATTGAAACTTACTGAACAGTGAAAGGCATGGATAGAGTGGATGTGGAGAGGTTGGAAGAGTCTTGGACCAGAGGGCACAGCCTCAGAATAAAAGGAAGTTCCTTTAGAAAGGAAATGAAAATGAATTTATTTAGTCAGAGGGTGGTGAATCTGTGGAATTCATTGCCACAAACGGCTGTGAGGGCCAATGCAATGGCTATATTGAAGGTGGAGATTGACATGATTAGTACGGGTGTCAAGGGTTACGGGGAGAAGGCAGGAGAATGGGGTTAAGAGGGAAAGATAAATCAGCCATGATTAAATGGCGGAGTAGACTCAATGGATCGAATGGCCTATTTCTGTTCCAATGGCTTATGAACTTATGAAGTGGATCAAATGCATAATGGGGCTTTGAGCCAAAGACCACTTCAATCGAACAAGGTTGCCCAACTATTGGCTCAGATCAATGGGTAAGGGTGGCACATTGGTACAGCTGGTAGGGCTGTTGCCTCACACCACCAGAGACCAAGGTACAATCCTGATCTCAGGTGCTTTTAGTTTAAGAGATGCAGCGTGGAAGCAGGTTCTTTGGCCGACCAGCGATCACCCCATACACTAGCACTACCCTACACACTAGGGACAATTTACAATTTCCAGAAGCCAATTAACCTGCGAACCTGCACGTCTTTGGCGTGTGGGAGGAAACCCGGAGCACTCGTGGAGGTCACGGGGAGAACGTACAAACTCCGTACAGGCAGCAGCCGTAGTCTCGATCGAACTCGGGTTTCTGGCGCTGTACGGCAGCAACTCTACCGCTGCCCCACCTTGCCGTCTCTAAACTGAACTAAACTAGTTGAGTTTTCTTCTAGATTCACTCCAGTCCATGGGCTGTTAGCCGAGGAGCACAGACTGTAGCCAGTGTCACTGCAGGTACAAGCACGCTTGCTGTGGGACCTAGATCATAGAACATAGAGGAGTACAGCACAGGAACGGGCCCTTCAGCCACAATGTTTTGTGCTGAACATGATGCCAAGTTAAACTGATCTTGTCTGCCTGTACTATGATCCATATCCCTCTATTCCCTGCCCTTGGAGGAGTAATTGGAGATGAATGTGCACTCTGGACCCAATGTCCCCGTCCTTCTTAATGGTTGGCGCCAGAAGAATTTGTTCTCTCGCAAACAATAATGAAACAAATATGTTTCTGTTTATACGGCAGCTTTCACACCCATTCTCCCTGGTGCCATCCACAGACAATTAGATTAAAAGCAGATGGCAATGTGCCACGTTAGAATTAGAACCATGTTTGTTGATTCCAGTTTAGTTTAGAGATACAGCATGGAAACAGGCCCTTTGTCCGCGCCGACCAGCAATCCCCGCACACTAACGCTATCCTACACACTGGGGACAATTTACAATTTTACCAAAGGGAATTAACCTACAAATCTGGATAGGTGACAATTCGGGTCAGGGCTTCTGATCAGCTTGATAGGGTCCCGACTTCAGATGTCACCTATCCATGTTCTACAGAGATGCTGCCGGATCTGCTGAATTACTCCAGCACTTTGTGCCTTTTTTTTTTTAGTAAACCAGCATCTGCAGTTCCCTGTTTCAACAGTGGACAATAAATATTGGCTTTGGCCCTATCCCAGAAATTAATAACAAGAAAACAGACTGTGAAGTTTTCAGCTTACTACACTAAACCCAGATGCAAGTAACTAGTTGTTTCCATGCTGTATCTCTAAACTAAACTAAATTGAATTAAACTAAACTAAACTAAATAGAATTAAACTAAACTAAACTGAGTCTAAGGGTCCCAACCCGAAATATCTCCTATCCATGTTCTCCAGAGATGCTGCCTGACTCGCTGAGTTATTCCAGCATTATGTGTCTGTCTTTGGTATAAACCAGCATCTGCAGGTCCCTTTTATTACAATTTGAACTAAACTAGAACTTGCTTCACCTTTGTTGAGTTTATTGTCACGTGTACCGAGGTACAGTGAAAAGCTTTTTTTTGTTGCGTGCTATGCAGTCAGCGTATTCGCGATTACAATCGAGCTGTCCACATTGTACAGATACGGGATGAAGGAAACTGAGCATGGAGCCTCACCAGAGATATTCTCCGTGTCAAACTCGTTGAGTTCCATGGGACCGTCCCGTGACTGGATGTCCCAGTTGTCGCTGTTGTCGGTCACGTCGGAGCACGCCTCGTCGGCGACCATGCTCGGGCCAACCTTGGCCTTGTCGCTCTCGCCGTTGGTCGACTGCAGGTCCTCGTTGCTGAAGTCCGACATGTACATGGCATCCTCGGTCTGCTTCTCGGCGAACCAGTCCCTGACCTGCTCATAGCTCATGCAGGACTTCTCGCAGAGGCGGTCGAGGTCTTCCTCGTGGAGCATGCGGTGCTGGGTGTAGTACTCGAAGAGCACCACCTTGCCGCTCTTCCGGCCCGGCGTGCGCCGGATCCTGTACTGCTCCGCCGGCACGTCGGTGATGAGGCTGTTGCTGCCCGAGCGGATGGCGTAGATGCCCTTCTTGTAGTCGTCGAACCACTTCAGCTGCCCGTTCTTCAGGGCGTAGCGGGCGTCCCCGAACCAGCGGACAACCTCGGTCCTGGGCAGCCTGGCTCTGATGGCCAGCTCGTCGTACTCCTCCACCGTGGGCCACTGGGTCCGCATGAACTGAAGCTTCATCAGGTGGAGCTGGTGGACTGTCTTCTTGTTCTGCCCCTTGTACTTGGGGGCATGGTAGGAGGTGGAGAGGCCGCCGGGTATCGTGGTCTTGGCGGCCTGCGCAGCATTGGGCTGGACGCAGGCATTGGAGCCGTCCTTCATGCAGATCTTCAGGGGGCTGACCTTCTGCCGCTCCTGACGGGGCAAGACCTGCTTCATATCCACCGAGCTGCTGTCGCTGGGCGTCCCTTCCCCGTCCGAGTCCTCCTCCTCGTCCACCTCCTCCTCCTCGTCCTCCTCATCCCCGGCCGAGTCGGCCACCCCAGAGTCCTCCTGGCGACCCCCCTCCTGCTCGTCCATCTTGATCTTCCTGCGCTCGGAGAACCACAGGTCGATCTCCCTCCTGGTCATCTTGGTCTCGGACCGGAGCCGGCCCACCTCGTCCTCCGCGGGGAAGGGGCCGAGGCTGAAGCTGTGCTCCAGCAGGCTGAGCTGCTCGGCCGACTTGCCCTTGAACTTGGGCGGGGTGAAGTCGCAGCTGGTCTGCCACTGCCGGCGGTAGGGCTGGGAGCCCGGGGTGGGCGGGGGGACGGGGGTCTCCTCCAGGGCCGCCCCGGCGGCTGCCGCCACCAGGTTGTGGCCTCCCGCCTCGAAGGACTGGTTGCACTTGAGGTTCTTGTAGTTGTAGCGCCGGTCGCTGAACCACTTGCGGATCTCCTTGCCCCGGAGACCCGTCACCCTGACCAGCCGGTCCACCTCGTCGGGCTCGGGGAACTGGGCCCGCTGGAAGCTCTGCTTCAGCGCCGCCAACTGCTCCTTGGACTTCTTGTACTTGTACGTCCCGAACTCGGACATGAGGCTGGAGGACGAGAGGTGACTCGAGCCGCCGATCGCTGACGGGACGGCGCAAAGCGTGGTAACGATCTTCTCCGTCGCTCCTCCAAGCTTCTGGAACTTGGAGATGTCTTGCTGCTGCTGCTGCTGCTGCTGCTGCTGCTGCTGCCTGGGGATAGCGGCCAAGCTGACCGCCACGTGGGAGCCCGTCATGGTGAGTCCTTTCACCATCCCACTGGGCTGGGTGACCACAATGTTGCCCGCCTGGGTCATCAGCTGGCAGGGGAAGTTGGCCTGGAAGAGGTGGTGGCCACCATTGGTGGTGGTGACCTGGCTGGGCAGCACGGTGATGGTCTGCTGAGGGACCCCCTGGATGATGGTGGTGAACATCTTCTTCCTGGCGTCCTCGATCTCCTCCGGCGTCCAGCTGATGCCGTGCTTGAGCCGCTGGGCGGTGAACCAGATCTTCAGCTGCTCCTCCGGGTACTTGGTCACCACCGTGAGCCAGCACAGCTCGGCCTTGGTCGGGTAGGGGAACTTGTTGAAGGAGTTGTTGAGGAAACTGTTGGAGTCCATGGCGGCGTTGTAGGTGGGGATGCTGCTCAGGGGGATCATGACCTTGGGAAGGGGGCTGGAAACGTTGCCCGGAGCCGGCTGTTGTACCACCGGGACGATCTGGGCCATGCCGGCCTGTAGGACAGGCACCGGCAACACCGTGCTCCCATTGACGACCTGGCCAGAGCTGGTTGGCCCATTGACCGGGACTACCTCTAGCCCCTCCACCTTCTTAATGGCCTCGTTGGCCACTCCAACTTCCTCGCTGGGCTCCTCCCTCCCTGGGTGGGTGATGCTGATCCTCTTGCTGTCCGGTTTGGCCTTCAGCATCTTCATGATGGGGGTCTTGCTGATGGAGATTTCCGCCTGGGAGTCCATGTCCTTCCCGTTCTCCTGGGAGGAGGAGGAGAGGTTGCCCCGGGAGTCGGCGAGGTTCTGCTCGGGCAGCATCTGGTTGCCCATCTTGATAACGCTGACCTTGAGGTTGTCCGCCACGCTGTGGCTCAGCGTGTTGTGCTCTGCCAGCGCCTGCTGGCTGTGGGCGCTGTGGTTGCACTCCACGCAGACGTACAGCCGGCCCATGCACGCATCCGAGTGCGCCGACTCCACATGCACGGTGAAGGCGTGGTAGTCCTGGCCGGTGAAATCGCAGTACTTGCACTCAAACCCATCGGGCACCGCTCCCTCGTTCTCGCCGTAAGACTCCTCTCCGGCTGAATGGTCGTCAGTGGCAAACGCTTGCGGTAAGGTTTGCCCGTCATCGTCGTGGTACGCCAGGCTGACGCCCACGCCGGGATCCCGCAAGGCCAGGGTCTTGGCAGGTATCATACACGGCGTGGTAGACTTCCTCTTGCTCGCCATCGCTGGTGGCAATGGCGTCAGAAGATGGAGGCACAGCGCGTGTCCTTAACCCCACGAGCGCAAAAGCACAGCTCACAGTCCTCTTCTCTCCATGGAAGCCACGCCCTCTCACTCACGACCGCCGCCAATTTGGACGCCTCCGAACAAACGACCCACCTGCAAGGCCAAAGTGAGAGAGACATGAGATGTATTAAAGCATCAGTTGCAAGCATTCCTTGTACCAGTGGAGCCTTATAAGGTTGCTGCATTCATTTGTTTAGACTTTAGAGATACAGCGTGGAAACAAACACTTCGGCCCACCGAGTCCGCGGCGACCAGCGATCACCCCCTGCACACGAGGGACAATTTACAATTTACAGAAGCCAATTAACCTACTAACCCTGTACTTCTTTGGAATGTGGGAGGAAACCGGAGCACCCGAGGAAAACGCACACGGCCGGTGGGAGAACGTACAAACTCCGTAGAGACAGCACCCATGGTCAGAATCGAACCCAGGTCTCTGGCGCTGAAAGGCAGCAACGCTGCCGCTGTGCCACCGTGCCACTCTGAGTTCTTGAAGGAAAGGGGAGCAGACAGGAATTGGACATGAATATAATGTAAATGTTTTCCCTGTCCCCAGTATAGACAATGCGCCACTAGAAGAGGAGTCAGGTAAACAAACTCGTTAATGCACCTTGCACACACAGGGTGGTGAACTGTGCATAGTCATTAGCTCAGTAATAGATCCATAGCCCTTCACCTTGTCCTTCACAGCTCATCACACTGATCTTGTTTCTCCAGATTGCTACAATTAAAAAAAATAATTGGCTGCATAGCTTCATATGATGCCCTGGAAAGCATTATAGAAAGATATCTCTTCATTTTGACATCTGACAAAGCCTCGGAATGCTCCTTTCAGACACAACAAAAAACAATTCAGAGAATAGAGCAAATGATTACGGAGACACAGGAGACTGCAGATGCTGGAATCAGGAGCAAAGAACAAATTGCAGGAGGTACTCCAACTGAAGGACGGCACAGCGGTAGAGTTGCTGCCTCAAAGTGACAGAGACCTGGGTTCGATCCTGACCACGGGTGCTGTCTATACGAGGTTTGTACATTCTCCCCGTGACCGAGTGGGTTTTCTCTAGGTGCTCCGGTTTCCTCCCACACTCCAAAGACGTGCAGGTTTGTAGGTTAATTAGCCTAGGCAAATTGTCCCTGGTGTGTAGAATAGAACTAGTGCATGGGTGATCTTTGGTCAGCAAGGACTCGGTGGGCTGAAGGGCCCGTTTCCACGCTGCAGCTCTAAAATAATCTAAAACCCAACATCGGCGGGAGGGAAAGAAATGGCCGATGTTTCCGATCGAGACCCTGCACCAGGACTGACGGGAATGAATGATCATGCCGTTGCGAGCTTTCCGCAATGAACACAAAGTGGCAGTTTCTCAATGTCATTGCTACACTTCACTGAAATACTCGTGGGAAGTAATATGTCCACACCTTGTCTGTGTGCTAGCAATTAACAGACAGAGAGATACAGCACTGAAACAGGTTGTTTGGCCTGTGTTGACACCCATTTATACTAATCCTACACTAATCTGTTATATGTCCCATCTATACTCGACCCACCTGCTTGTGTTTGGCCCGAATCCCTCTCAACCAGTCCTATCCATGTACCTGTCTAAATGTTTCTTAAATGTTGCCTATAGTACCTGCCTCAACTACCTCCTCCAATAGCTCGTTCCATACACCCACCCCCGTTTACACAAATTCCCCACCCCCTCCCCCCCCCCCCCATTACACATTTGTCCACTGGTTCTCCATTCCCCCACGCTAGATTGGGTAAACGCAGAGTCTCATGCCCAGAGTAGGGCACATTACAGATTTTCCATCGCGGAGGGCGGCTTAGAAATATGTGCAAACAACAAACATAGAACATAGAACAGTAGAGCATAAGAACAGGCCCTTCGGCCCACAATGTCCGTGCCGATCCAACTCTTATCTGCCTGCACACTGAATTGATTGCATTGAATGAAAAATACAGTATGGAAAGAGCCTACATAGTTCACACTGACCATCGATCACACATTCACACTAGTTCTATGTTATCCCACATTGTCATCCATTCCCTACACACTAGAGGGCAATTACCCGGCAGACCCGCATGTGAGATGTGGACGGAAACCGGAGCTCCTGGTGGAAATCCATGCGGTCACGGGGAGAACGTGCACACATCACGCAGACAGACAGGTCCGGATCGAACCTGGGTCTCTGGCGCTGTGGGCGGCAACTCTACCAGCTGCAACAATGCGCCGCCCTTAATCCATATCCTTCCATTCCCTACACATCCACGTGCCTATCCAAAGGTCTCTTCAATGTCAGTATCATATCAACCTCCACCACCAACCCTGGCAGAGCGTCAGAGGTTCTCACCATCCTCTGTGTGTAAACAACTTGCCCCGTGCATCTCCTTTAAACTTTGTCCCATTCCCCTCTCCCTGTAAAGCTATGCCCTCTAGCATTTGATATTTCCATCCTGGGAAAAACTTTCTGGCTGTCTAACAATTGCAATTGTTAGGCAACACGTCAAAGGATGAGTCTCACCCCGGCCACTCCCTCTTCTCCCCTCTCCCATCAGGCAAGAGGTACAGAAGTGTGAAAACGCACAACTCCAGATTCAGGGGCAGTTTCTTCCCAGCTGGCATCAGATAACTGAATCATCCTATCACCAACTAGAGAGTTTTCCTGACCAACCATCGGCATCATTGGAGACCTTCGGACTATCTTTAATCGGACTTCACCTTGCACTAAACATTATCCCCTTTATCCTGTACCTGTACACTGTGGACGCCCTGATTGTAATCATGTATCGTCTTTTCGCTGACTGGATAGCACGCAACAAAAAACATTTCGCTGTACCTCGGTAGACGTGACAATAAACTAAACTCAATCTCAAACTCAAACGCTATTCCCTTCATCCCGTATCTGCGGTCGACGGCATGATTATAACCATGTATAGTCTTTCCACTGACTGCAAAGCACGCAACAGAAAGCTTCTCACCGTACACGTGACAATAATAAACTAAACTAAACTAAACAAACGCAGTCAATGGCTTTGCTGAATAAATGCCTGTGTTAGGACGGCAGGGTGGCGCAGCGGTAGAGTTGCTACCTTACAGCACCATCGACCTAGGTTCAATCCTGACCACAGGTGCTGCCTGTACGGAGTTTGTATGTTCTCCCCGTGACCTGCGTGGGTTTTCTCCGGGTGCAACGGTTTCCTCCCACACTCCAAAGATGTACAGGTCTGTAGGCTAACTGGCTTGGTAAAATTGTAAATTCTGTGTGGGATAGTGATAGTGTGCGGGGATCACAGGTCGGCATGGTCACGGTGGACCCGTCTCCAAGCTGTATCTCTAAACTAAAGTGAACTAAACTAAACACTGTTGCAACATCTGCAGGAACTCCGAATGACTGCTCCTTGCCTGCAAGCGCGATTTGCTGCATGATACTACAGTACTGCCACTGACCGACAGCAGGAGTTGGTGCTGTGGAAACTCTGCAAGCAGAGGTCAGATTGACCACATAAACCAACCCTATCACAGAGCTCTCTTGGCAGGCTCTGTATCCAGGTAGAAGGTTCTGATGCATATCTCTGAGGCTAACTCGTTTACATTTATTTCTGCATTTTCATATGAGCTAACTTGCAAATGCATCAGCAGCCCTTCCTTAAAGAAAGAGTTTTATAATTAGGAGTCCTTTTAAAAATCGAAAGCACACAAGATCTTAACTTCCTCTCTTTTAGCCAAGGTTCTGGACTAAGAAGAAGAGTTCCGGCCCAAAACGTCACCCATCCTTTTTCTCCAAAGATACTAGCTGACCCGCTGAGTTATTCCAGCACTTTCTCTCTGTTGTGTGGACTATTGATTCATGGAATGAATTTGAATCCCATCATAGTGGCTGGGGAATTTAGGTTTGAGTACTTTATTTTAGTTTTAGTTTTAGACACAGCAGGGAAACGGGCCCTTTGGCCCAATGAATCCAGTATCGATCACCTAACACACTGATTCTATGTTATCCCACTTTCACATCTATTACCTACACTCTAAGAGCAATTTACTGAGGCCAATTAACCTACATGTGGGAGAAAAGTAGAACACCCAGAGGAAACCCACATGGTTTCTGAGAGAACGTGCAAACTCCACACGGACAGCACCCGAGGTCAGGATGGAACCCGTGTCTCTGGCGCTGTGAGGCAGCAGCTCCACCAGCTCTGCCACTGGCCCTTAAATCTTGAATTTTAAAAAAGTTAGTCAAAGTAACATTAGTCATGAAAATACTAGAAATCCAACCGTAAGAATAAATGAAATAGGTGTAGGAATAGACCCTTCAAGCTTGTTCCAGCATCAAGATCAAGACTGATCTTTTACCTCAGCAACCATTTCCAACCTTATTGCCATATCCTTTGATTTGTTTAATGTCCAGATTCACAAACATCCTTCCTTGGAATGAAATCTGACAACCTTACCTGATCTGACCTAAGACCTATGAATGTGTCAACTATTAACTGAGCAGTTTTGAGCCCCATATCTGAGGAAGGACTCGCTGATGTTGGAGTGGGTCCAGAGGAGGTTTACGAGATTGGTACCGGGGATGATTGGATTAACGTATGAGGAGCGTTTGATGGCTCGGGGCCTGTACTCGCTGGGGTTTAGCAAGATGAGGCGGGGGATCTCATTGAAACTTGCCGAATAAAGAACAGCATGGATAGAGTGGAAGTGGAGAGGGTGTTTCCAGTAGTGGGAGAGTCTAGGACCAGAGGGCACAGCCTCAGAATAAAAGGACGCACCTTTAGAATGAAGGTGAGGAGAAATATCTTCAGCCAGAAGGTGATTAATCTGTTGCCACAGATTAACCACTATCTGTCTGAAGAAATCCATTCTATAGGTACGTCCTTTTAATCTGAGGAGGCGGTGAAGGAAATGTCATTGGGTATTTTTAAAGTGGAGTTTGATAAGATGTTGATTAGCAATGTTGTCAAACGTTCATGGGGTAAAAGCTGAAGAATGAGGTTGAGAGGGAAAAATAGATCAACCGGGAATGAATGGTGGAGCAGACTCGTTGAGCAAAATGGCCTAATTCTGCTTCTATCTCCCGTGAACGTATGCACTGCATCACCCATTCCGGGGAAGTTTGGTGTGGGTAATATATATCTGGCAATAATCACATCCCATGATTAAATAACATATATATTTTAGTGAAGAAAAAAAAAGGTCAGCAGTTTTAACAGAGCAAGGGCAAACCTGCAGAATCTGAAGAAGGGTCTCGACCCAAAACGTCACCTATTCCTTTTCTCCAGAGGTGCCGCCTGACCCGCTGAGTTACTCCAGCTTTTTGTGTCTATCTTGCAGAATCATTTGACAGCTCACAGTTATGCCCTTGTCCCACTTAGGAAACCTGAACGGAAACCTCTGGAGACTTTGCGCCCCACCCAAGGTTTCCGTGCGGTTCCTGGAGGTTGCAGCTGGTTGCCGGAGGTTGCAGGTAGTGGAAGCAGGTAGGGAGACTGACAAAAACCGCCGGGAACCGCACAGAAACCTTGGGTGGGGCGCAAAGTCTCCAGAGGTTTCCGTTCAGGTTTCCTAAGTGGGACAGGGGCATTAGAATACTTTTTGTTGAGCTCTGGACATTGAGAAAGGTGCCACTGCGTATACACAAGAGGATAGGCTGGGGGAAGATGGTCAACGTGTTTTGATGAGGCAATTGGGTAAGAAATGAACAAGGCAAGAGAAAAGATCAAATAAGCAACGGGACTGGAAGTTGTAAATTAGGAAAGCAATATCAGTATCAGTATATCTTTATTGTCATTTCCTGAGTCCTCACATACCCAGAGGAAACAAAAAAACGTTGCTCAACCAGTGTCCATTCAGTGTGCAGTACAAATAACAACAAATAACTAGAAATAAAAAACATATATCATGAACAAATTAAATTAAACACTCTACTCTCTACTAAACATCAACAGGCGTTCCGATCGACAGCTGCTGCAGTGTGTCCAGGTTGATGGTTGGTGCGCGATACTTTGGCAGGGGGCTAAGTCCGTTTATCAGTCTTATAGCCTGCGGGAAGAAGCTGAGGAGCATCCTGCTGGTTTTGCAGCTAATGCTACTGTACCTCTTCCCAGATGGCAGGATGGAGAATATGTGATGCGATGGGTGGTAGGGGTCTTTGATGATGGAGATGGCTCTGTTGATACATCTCTTCCTGTATATATCCAGCAAGAAAGGGAGTGGAGCACCAATAATCCTGCTGGTGGTCTTCACAATCCTGTCAAGTCAAAATATCCAGTCGCAGTAAGTGGGATATTTAACACAATTTCCCCACAGGCGATGAATTTAAGAGTTAGCACTTGGACCAGGATGCGTAGAGTTTTATGAGAAACATTAGCAGAAGCTAAGTCCATGCAAGGTGGATAATAGAGAAGAATTTAAACTGATATTTGGTCGGGCAACAAATGACAAGGACTCTTTGAAAGAGCTGGCACTGATGTGAAGAACCAAGAGGGGTCCATCTGTGCTGTAAAAAAAATACTAACGATGACTGAAGGCATAGCCTCGGAATGATTTAATGTCATAAACAATCTCTGTCATCTCCTGAGCCGGTTCTGGTCCTTTCAAATTAACTTTTCACAAGATGCGGATGTGGAGAGTATTTCTAATTTTCATGAAGTGAGAACTTGTTACAAATTGGCAAATGAGCAAAAATTTGGTCGGCTTGGAGTCCAACTAGAGAGCGGTCCTGAGCTAGGGCCTCAGACTATTTTTAATCAGACTTTACTGGACTTTATCTTGCACAAAACATTATTTCCTTTATCCTGTATCTGTACACTGTGGATGGGTTGATTGTAATCATGTATGGTATTTTCACTGACTGGACAGCACACTACAAAACACTGGATAAAAACTGACTGGATAGCACGCAACAAAAATCTTTTCACTGTATCTCAGCACACATGATGATAAAGTACTATTACTATTACACTTTGCCAACAATGTGTACAAACCTCTATAGATGCACCATAGAAAGCATCCTGTCTGGTTGCCTCACAGCTTGGTTTGGGAACAGCTCTGCCCACGACCGCAAGATATTACAGAGTTATGGATGTAGCCCAGTCCATCGCACAGACCAGACTCCCCACCATTGACTCCATCTGCACCACATTGCCTTGGGAATGCAGCCAACATAATCAAAGATAGACACAAAGTGCTGGAGTAACTCAGCGGGTCAGGCAGCATCTCTGGAGAAGGAGGATGGGTGACTTTTTGGGTCGGGACCCTTCTTCAGACTATTTTACATTCTCCCCAAAACCAATAAGCAGAACTGCCCTGGCACACCCATTGTTTCTGCCTGCTCCTGCCCCACTGAAATAATTTCCACATACCTTGAATCCACCCTATCCAACCTGGTCCAATCCCTTCCCACCTATGTCCAATAAATCTACACAATATAATCAAAGACTTGCCCACCCCGGTCATTCCTTCTTCTCCCTGCTCCCATCCGGCAGAAGGTACCGAAGCTTGAAAGCGCGCACTTCCAGACTCTGGAACAGCTCCCCCTCTCTGTTATCAAGCTTTAGAACAGTCCTTCCATAATCTAGGGCACTGTCCAATTCACCTCTACCCCATTGCGGAGGTAGAATTGCTATCATACTGCGCCAGAGACCCAGGTTCGATTCTGACTATGGGTGCTGTTTGTACGGAGTTTGCACGTTCTCCCTGCGACCACGTGGGTTTTCGCTGGGTGCTCCGGTTTCCTCCCATATTCCAAAGACATACAGGTTTGTAGGTTAATTGGCTTTGGTTAAATTGTAAAAAAATGTGCCTAGTGTGTAGGATAGTGCTAGTGTACGGGGAGATCGCAGGTTGGTGCGGACTCAGTGGGTCAAATGGCCTGTTTCCGTGCTGTACCTCTATAGTCTAAAGAGGATCAGAAAGGAAATTTCCTGAGCACTGTTTCCCCTTGCAGTTGCCAGTTTTTATTTTCACCTGTTGGATGTTATGGCTGCTGGGGCAGGAGGGCAGGCAGTGTGAGGGAGAAGGTTCAGCCATTGATGCTTCATCCATCAGGAGTATGTTCTACTTCCTGTTTCTAAAAGATGTGTCAACCCCCCCCCCCCCCCCCCCCCCCCCCCCGCTCCCCACACACCTGTATCCACCTATCACTTGCCAGGCCCCAACTCTCTCTTTTCCCGCTTTCTCTCCCCTACACCAATGTTTGAGAAGAAATTGGAGCACCCAGAGAAACCCCACGCGGCCACAGGGAGGACATACAAACTCCGTAGAGTCAGGATCAAACCGGGTCTCTGGCGCTGTGAGGCAGCAACTCTACCGTTGCGCCACCATGCAGACCCTGACGTCGCCTACTCATGTTATTATCTGATTTGATGGAATAGCACGTAAACAAGAGCTTTTCGCCGTCTCTTGGTAGAGATGTCAATAACAAACCCATCCCAATAAGGGAAGAAAAGCCTAGCAATAAAAATTAAGGTTCCTGCTTATTTCATCGTCCAAGTGTCTTTATACTTCAATGTATTGTTGCTCAGTTGGTGTCCCCAAGGGACTAACATGGAGAACTTAGTGAATGTGACAGAGGGCAAGAACGGGGCTGACAAGTGACAGCTGTAGGCCTCATCCTTTATTATTGTTGGCACAGTGCCGGCAAAAACACGTTCAGCAAGGGCAGTTAAGGACGTTATTTTGTACCGAATTCATTGTTAAAAGTATATTTCCCTTTGCTCCCTTGCTCCATCCCCCACTCTTCAGTACAGCGTGTTTTATTTTAATCCTCCGGAGCCTCCTTTCCTCCATCTCCGGCCCAGCCCCCTGCGGGTACATCGGCATCACCCTGTACAGGATGTTCTGCGTGCTGCATCGCTCCTTCCAACTGGCTCCTTGCCAAGATCGACACTGGACAAAGGCAAAAATGGATCCGTACCACATTCTGATACATGCGAGCAAAGAGACGTCTCTCCTCATGTACGTGGGAAGCCTCTGGAATTGACACCAAGCCGTATTTCTTTAAATTACTTACTTGGGTTTGTGGGTGAATTGCCCCCAATGTGGAGGGAGTGGATGGCGAAAGTGGGATAACATACAAGAAGATTGCAAAAATGGGGTGATCACTGCCCAGTCCATCGCAAGTACTGACCTTCCTCACTATCCACAAGAGTCGCTGCCTCAAAAAGGCAGCCATCATCATTAGCGACCCACACCATCCTGGCCACAAACTCATATCATTCTAACCATCAGGAAGAAGATACAGGAGCCTGAAAACTGTAACGTCCAGGCTCAGGAGCAGCTTCTTCTTCACAGCCATCAGGCTATTAAACACTACAACCTCCAAATAAGCTCCGAACTACAAAGTCTTGGGCCACATGACAATAAAACACTCTTGAACCAGTGTGAATGTGTGTCCGATAGTCAGCATGGAGCCGATGGGGCGAAGGGCCTGTTTCCATGCTGTATCCCTGGACTAAACTAAACATGTAGGATGTCACATCCCTGGAGAGACCAAGTGTGGAGTTTTAGCGGAGAGAGGCGAGGGGGAGGGTAATTTGAGTCAACGTGGCCAGAATAAAATCAGAAAATGCTGGAAACAAACTCAGCGGGGCAGGCAGCATCCGTGGTGAAGAAAACAAAATTAACATTTCAGGTCGACAGACTCTTCTCTTTGCTTCTCTTTCCACAGATGCTGCCTGACCAGGTGGGTGTTTCCTGCATTTATTTCAGACCGCCAGCATCTGCAGTTTTTTTTAAATTTCATTCCACAGAAAGACAAGACTAGGTAACAGTGGCAGGTTTCATTAACCAAGGGGTATGGAGGAACCAAGTAAGCTTCTAGGACCACCTATTATTCTTCTGGTAATTTCAAACCTATTTAATTACTTGAATTTAGCAGCTGGGGTGGGATTCAAACTCACGGGTCCACACGACTAGTCCAGTAACGTGACCACTCTGCTATCATCCTCTCCTTCAAAGACTGAAGAACGGTCCCCACCCGAAATGTCACCGATCCATTCCCTCCACAGATGCCGCCTGACCCACTGAGTTACTCCAGCATTTTCCTCAACATCCCAGTTGATCCCCTGTTGGGCAGCATCTCTGGAGAACACGGACAGGTGATGTTTCAGGTTGGGACCCTTCGTCAGGCTGATTGTAGTTGGGAGAATGGGGGGAAAAACCCAGAACAAATCAGGGACGACAACAGGTGACCTCAGGCAAGGAGGTTCCCGGATAGGCTGAATTTAGGATGGAACCAGGAGTGAGCAGCCCAAGGCGGATACATGGTTGTGGACTGTAGAACCGGTTATCGGGCTTTTAGTGGGGGAAGGGAGAGTAGGGGGAAGAGCGAGCAGAGGGGGGTGGGAGAAGTTTGTAGACGTTGCCCTAGATTGGAGGCCCCTGTACAACGGCGAGACTAAACGTAGCCTCGGCGACGTTTTCACTTGCGCTCGGTCCATCTTGGCCTATGGGAATTCCCGGTTGCCAACCAGTTCAATCCCCCTTCCCATTCCCACACTGACCTTTCTGTCCTGGGCCTCCTCCACTACCAGAGTGAGGCCACACGCAAAATGGAGCAACAGCAACTCATATTCCACTTGGGTAGTTTACAACCTAGTGGTATGAATATTGAATTTTCTAATTTTAATTAATATCATCTCTTACTACCCTTCCCTCTCTTACCCCCTTCTGTCTCCTTGCCCCCTTCCTCCTCCTGAGTCGTTATACGTTCCACAGTTCTCCACATTGTTTTGTTTGAGATCACACCTTCCCTGGCCCACAATGCCCTGCCTGAGGTGATTTGTGGCCAGCACTGAATGGTCCGGGCCTTTTCTCCCCTCCAGTTCTTCACCTCAACCGCCCACCACCACCCAATCCCCCACTTTCAGTCTGAAGAAGGGTCTCGACCCGAAAAGGTCACCCATTCTTTTTCTCCCTAGATGCTGCCTGACCCGCTGAGTTACTTCTGCACTTTTCAGAGGAAATGATTTGATAGGAATCTGCGGGGCAACATTTTCACATCAAGGGCGGTGGGTGTATGGAACAAGCTGCCAGAGGAGGTAGTTGAGGCAGGAACTATCCCACCATTTAATAAGCAATTGGACAGGTACATGGGGATAGGGCAGGTATGATATAAACAAAATGCTGGCAGATGGGTCTAGTGTAGCTGGGACATGTTGGCCGGTGTGTGCAAGTTGGGCCGAAGGGCCTGTTTCCAAACTGCATCACTCTATGAATTCAATGTTCATCTTTAACAACTGAGTCAGTGATGGACCCTCTATGCATATGTTCTGGTTGTTCCTCGAAGATGGTCTCTGTGCAACAGATACAAATACACATTTGCCTTTGTTACATGCCCCATGGAAACCTTGCGGTGAATTCATATTGAAAAGCTACTGAATAGGTGCATTATCATAACGTACAAAATCTGTCAAAGAAACAAATGTCCTAGGAAGAATTTACAGCATTGAAATGAGATACGATATGAGCAGCAATGAGAATGCAAGAAAGGTGTACATGGATTAAGAAGATAGAATCAAGATTTTAAATAATCTTTCTGCAAACAATTTGGGTGTGAGGGCTTCATCTGTGATCTGCCCACTGACTGAAGGAGAGTAATTTCTAGCCACAGACAGCCTTGGGACATCACAGCAGGAGCTAGGCGTTACACTGCTCGAAGCTGACACAAACAACCTATTTATTTATTCGATAATTGATCTAAACAGGACTTTCATTAAAATAAAAAAGAGAATACCCTTGAGAAACAAAGCAAATGTCTAATGCTGCATCTAGAATGTGGCACCAGTTAAACAGTTCATCACCTCCAAGCAAAACACTTAATGGTGAAACCCATTCAATAATGCTTCCAGTGTCCTGTGTTACAGAGCCATACAGCGTGGAAACAGGCCCTTCGGCCCAACTTGCCCACACCGACCAACATACCCCCATTCTACACTAGTCCACCTGCCAGCATTTGATTCATATCCCTCTAAATCTATCCTATCCACATACTGTACCTGTCTAAATGTTTCTTAAACGTTACGATAGTCCCTGCCTCTACTACCTCCTCCAGAAGCACGTTCCATACACCCACCTCCCTTTGAGTAAAAAAGTTAAGCCTCAGGTTCCTATTAAATCTTCCCCCCCACATCTTAAACCTACATCTTCTCGATTCCCCTACTCTGGGCCAGTGACTATGCATTTACCCGATCTATTCCTCTCATGATTTTATACACCTCTATAAGATTACCCCTCAGCCTCCTGCTCTCCAAGGAATAAAGTCGTAGACTGCTCAACCTCTCCCTGTAGCTCAGGCTCTCTAGTCCTGGCAACATCCTCATAAATCTGCTTTACGCCCTTTGTTTTTTTTAAATTTTGAATTTCCTTTTTTATTTTTCAATCTTTTTTTAAAAACATTTTATTCTGCTATAGGAAAGATGTCGTTAGACTGGAATAATGGATGGTGTTGACACAACCTCTTTGTCTCTTTGGATGAAAAGCATGCCAAGACACTTTGCAGAAATATTCTCAAGCAACATCCAACTTCAGAATTATTGGAAAGCTCACTAGAATGGCTCTGGGATAGAAGATTTCAGCAACGAGGTGCAACTAAAAGGTCTGGGCCAGGCATGCTTGCTATCAGGAAGGTTGAGAGGTGATTTAATAGGATGTGAACAAGGTCACGACTTGCTTCGAGATGTTAGACAAAGGAAAGCTGCTCTGATTAATGCATGGCTTAAGGATCGATGGAGACTGGAAGGATATTGAGTTAAATTTGTAGGACAAAGATAAGAGGAAAAAGCGAGGACTTTTTTTCTTTTGAAAAACAGAAGGTAGTTATTATTTAGTTTGGAGATACAGTGTGGAAACAGACCCTTCGATGCACCGTCCACACCGACCATTGATGATCCATACACTAGTTCTATGTCCTACACACTAGGGGCAATTTACAGAGGACAATTAACCTACAAACCCACACGTCTTTGGGATGTGGGAGGAACCCGGAGCACCCGGAGGAAACCCACGCCGTCACAGGGAAAACGTGAACGTAGACATCACCTGAGGTCGGGATCGAACCCGGGTCTCGGACATTGTGAGGCAACAGGTCTAATGTTGTGCCACTTTGCCGCTCTGGAACTGGTTACCCACATGGATGGTGGAAAGAAAATCAATTGGAGATTTTAGAAGAGAAATGGAAAGGACACCTGAGAGGGAGGAAATTACAGGGGCTTGGGAAAGAGCGGGAGAATGGGACTGGCAGAATGTTTCTAGTAGATGCTGGCAGAGATGCAATGGACTTAATAAACTTTTCCATGAGTATGTCAGGTTAGAAGCTTGGTCGCCATCACACAAACCAACCTCCCTTCCATCGACTCCATCTACACTTCACGCTGCCTCGGCAAGGCCACCAGAATAATCAAGGACCAGTCTCACCCCTTGTCACTCCCTCTTCTCCCCTTTCACATCTGGCAAGAGGTACAGAGGGGTGAAAATACACACCTCCAGATTCAGAGTCAGTTTCTTCCCAGCTGTTAACAGCCAACTGAATAATTCTACACCAAATTGACCTCATATCTACCTCATTGGAGACCCTCAGACTATCTTTAATCAGACATTACTGGATGCTATCTTGTATTAAACGTTATTCCCTTTATCCTGTATCTGTACACTGTGGACAGTTTGATTGTAATCATATATAGTCTTTTTGCTGACTGGTTATCACACAACAAGGAAGCTTTTCACTGTACCTTGGTACATGTGACAATAATAAACTAATCTAAACAAAAAAAAGATAAATCGTAGGGCCCATCCTACAGGAGAACATGTGACGAGAGGTTTAGAGAGGAGATTCCAAGGTTCAGCCCATAATACCAATGGTTGAATGATAAAAATGTGGGCTGCACAGGAAACTGTAATTGCAGAATGGCAGAAGGTTGTGAGGCTGAAGCGGGTTGTTTATCATTCCAACTGTAATCAACACCACCGATGTCTTCCAATATTCCCTGAAGGATCTGGGAAAGAGAAGATATGTTCTCGTGATGGACACAAAGTGCTGGAGTAATGCAACGGGTCAGGCACCATTTCTGGATTTTGATCAGGTCACCGGTTTGGTTAACAAACATGGACGTCACTGCGCCAAAAAGGTGGCCAGCATCGTCAGAGACCCACATCACCCTGGCCATTTCACTCCTGCCATCAGGAAGAAGGTATAGGAGCCTGAAAACTGTACATCCAGGTTCAGGAGGAGCTTCTTCCCTACAAGGCCTCACAATGGTGCAGCGGTAGAGTTGCTGCCTTACAGCGCCGGGGACCCGGGTTCGATCCTGACCATGGGTGCTGTCTGTACGGAGTTTGCCCGTTATCCCTGTGACCGTGTGGCTTTTCTCCGGGTGCTTCGGTTTCCTCCCGCATTCCATGCGGGTTTGTAGGTTGATTGGCTTCTGTAAATTGTAAATTATCCCTAGTGTGCAGGATAGTGCTCGTGTACGGGGCGATCGCTAGTGCGGCGCAGACTCAGTGGACCGAAGGTAGACTCTGTTTCTGCGCTGTATCTCTAAAGTGTAAAGTCGAAAGTTTGGCTGATAGTTTGTGGAGTTGGAGACTGGTGCAAAGGCCACAATTTTGGACCAAAAGTAGAGAGAAAGATTTATCCATTTTCCGACCTGTTCCACACTTGACCTGGGGGTGGTTGATGACAACTGTGGAAAACATTCTGTTCTACGCTGCCAGCATCTCCCCGCTTGCCAAGTGGAAGATTTAAACGTTCTCGGTGAGCCACATACAATAGAATAAGCAAACAAACAACATGGAACAGCACAACACAGGAACAGGCCCTTTGACCCACAATGTCCATGCTGGACATGACACTAAGTTAAACTAACTAATCACTTTAGTTTAGGGACGCAGGCCCTTCGACGTACCAAGTCCGCGTCGACCAGCGATCACCGCACATTAACACTATCCTACACACACAAGGGACAATTTACATTTATACCAAGCCAATTAACCTACAAACCTGTATGTCTTGGGAGTGTGGAATGGAAACCGAAGATCTCTGAGAAAACCCACGGAGGACACAGGGAGAACGTACAAACACCGTATAGGCAGCACCCATATTCAGGATCTCGAACCCGGGTCTCTGGCGCTGTAAGGCAGCAACTTTACCACTGCACCACGGTACTAACCTATCCTCCTTTGCCTGTACGTGATCCATATCCTTCTATTCCCTTCAAAGTTATCTAAAAGTCTCTGAAATGTCACTATAGTATATGTCTCCACCACCACCCATGGCAACCACCGCTCCCTAAATCCTTGTCCTGACATATTTACTTTAAGCTTTCCCTCTAGTCTTTGATATTTCCACCCTGGGAAAGGATAAACTGGATGGACGTCACCAAACAAAATCGGGAAGGAACCAAAAACTAGCCCTGAATGAAAACTCTCCAGCTAATAGTCATTGAGGTCTTATAGACATCACTTACATCCCCCACCCCCCCCCACCCCCCCCCCCCCCCCCCCCCCCCCCCCCCCCCCCCCCCCCCCCCCCCACCAGGCCGAGATCTCTGTTGGTCCGGCTAAACAAATAATATGGCAAGGCTCTGGAACCAAGGGTGCTGGAAAATTGGTGGTGGACCCCCTGTACTAATAAAATGGCCCTTGATGATGCTGGCTGCCTTTTTGAGACAAGAGCATTTAATTGTCATATGTACCGGAACGCTGAAGTTCGTACTTACAGCAACACAACAGGCCTGTAAATGCAATGAACACAAATATATAATAAACAAATATGGGCGACACAGTGGTAGAGTTGCTGCCTCACAGCGCCAGAGACCCATGTTCGATCCTGACTACGGGTGCTGACTGTACGGGGTGTGTACGTTCTCCCCGTAACCTACGTGGGTTTTCTCCAGGTGCTCCGGTTTCCTCCCATATTCCAAAGACGTACAGGTTTGTAGGTTAATGGGCATGGTAAAATTGTACATTGGCCCTAGTGTGTGTGAGATAGTGTTCGTGAGTGGGGTTCATTGGCAGGGTGGACTCGGTGAGCCGAAGGGCCTGTTTCCATGCTATATCTCTAAACTAAACTAAACAAATCTATTTGATAAATTAATAACCACAATAAATTTATTGCATTGCTTTGTCTACTATATATTATGCATATGTATTGCGCTTCCAGGCCTGTTACATCTGCTGTAAGTAAGATTTTCATCTGCTTAACCTACAGAAAACACATGGAAAATAGGGTTACAAGCTCCGGTTTCCTCGCACAATGCAATGATGTACAGGTCTATAGGTTCATTGGGTTCTGTAAATTGTCCCTAGTGTGTCGGACATAGAACTAGTGTACGGGTGATCGAAGGCCAGCGTGGACTCAGTGGACTGAAGGTGCTGTTTCCATACTGTATCTCTAAAACAAAAACAAAAAACTTCCTCTCTCCTGATAGAAATGCACTAGCTACCCCCTTTCTTGACACTTCCCTAGATAAGTACATAGTTTCTGAAATTAATAAATAACTTTTTTGCTTGTAACCCTATTTTCCATGTGTTTTCTGTAAGTTAAGCATTTTTACCTCCCATTTACCTCCCACGTTAGAACCAGGTGACTTTCTCACCTCTACAAGGGCCTCCCTCTATCGCAAGTCATGACCGTTCTTTGTAGATCCGGAGCCAGGTTGGCCACCTTGACCTAGTCAGTGACGTTTTGTGACCTCACATCTCTGCTGTGATGTTGCTTGGCTGCCTCATCTCTGCGCCAAGAACATTCTCACGGATCGATTACATATCACCTATTCCACAAAAGGAACGTTCCCAAATCTGGTGTTATGGTTCATTAGCTTTGCAACAGCCTATCTTTTCCTCCTCTTTCATCCCTGTGCCGGCTGGCTCATTCATTGGATGGTTTAACTTTGTTCTTGAGCCACAAGTCAAGTCGTCTTGTGATGAATTGCCCACGGTTAAATCATGCATCACTGCTGCGTTGATAGATGCATTGGGGGTGGGGGAAAGCCTTAATCTAGCAACACGTTTTGTGGGAATGCGAGCACGAGTGAATGGGTATTTTAATTGCCACGACATCATTAAAAAAAAGTCCTCATCCATATCTTCTATATCATATCACAGGTCTTGGCACACTGATAGCACTCGGACCTTTGGGGTAGAAGGTAGTGGGTTCAAATCTCAATCCAAACTCAGGTGCACTGTGGAGGTCTTGTTGTATTCATGTATAATCTTTTCTTTGACTGGATAGCACACAAACAAAAGCTTTGCACTGTATCTCGACACGTTACAATAATAAACCAAACTAACGTAAACTAACTCAACACGTCAGGCAGCATCGCTGGAGAACACGGATAGGTGACGTTTCGGGTCAGGATCCTTCTTCAGACTGTAAGAAGGAACTGCAGATGCTGGTTTAAACCCAAAAAGCTGGAACAACTCAGTGTAACAGGCAGCAACTCTGGAGAGAAGGAATGGGTGACGTGATGGAGAGGTGGGTGCATATTACCTAAATGTATTCTCCAGAGATACAGCTGACACACTGAGTTATGCTCCACCCAAAGAGTTGGCCCTTGATATCCTTTTTCACTAAACTTATACGATTTGATTCTCCCTACTCTCCCATCAATCCCCCCCCCCCAGACTCCACCACTCACTCACACACTGGGTGGAATTTACGGTAACCAATTAACCTACAAAACCGATACATCGTTAGGTGAGGGGGGAATCTAGAGCACACGTGGGAAGCGCACATTTGGAAAAGCATCGATGAATCAAGGCCGGGTGTGAATCATTAAAGGAGGCCTGTACACCGATATAGATTTAACATTTTGAAGGCCGTAATAAAGGGAAGTCAGTGGGTAGCGTGCTTGATCTTCAATTAGTTTAGTTCAGAGATACAATGTGGAAACAGGCCCTTCGGCCCATCGATTCTGCGCCGACCAGCTACACACGAGGGGGTCATTTGCAGAAGCCAATGAAGCTAAAAACCTGCGCGTCTTTGGAATGTGGGAGGAAACCTGGGCACCCGGGGAAAACCCACGCGGTCACAGGAAGAACGTGCAAACAGCACCCCGCAGTCAGGATCAAACCCAGGTCTCTGGTGCCGTAAGGCAGCGGCCCAACCACTTCACCAATGTGCCGTTCTTGTCGTCGATATGGGTTTGAGGTTTCTGACAAAAGAACGGAGGACGTGCAAACTCCACATAGACAGCACTGCAGCTCACTGGATTGTGAGGCAGCAGCTCTGCTAAGTGTAGTACTGATGATGGAAACATAGAAAATAGATGCAGGGGTAGGCCATTCGGCCCTTCGAGCCAGCACCGCCATTCAATATGATCATGGCTGATCATCCAAAATCAACACCTGTTCCTGATTTCTCCCCAAATCCTTTGATTCCATTAGCCCTAAGCGCAATGTCTAACTCTCTCTTGAATACATCGTTGAGGCTTGCTCTCCGATCTGTGCACAGTTGACTGACTTCAGACAGTTGCACAGTGTTAGACAAATTTGCTTAACTATTCAAATCCTTGCCAGGAGGCCTTCTCTCATTTAACTCCCTGCGAACCTAAAACTCAGACTGAAGAAGGGTCCCGACCCAAAACGTCACCCATCCTTTTTCTCCAGAGATGCTGCCTGACCCGCTGAATTACTCCAGCATTTTGTGTCTATCCTTGGTATAAACCAGCATCTGCCGTTCCTTGGTTCTCCATCTTAACCCTTCCTCTTCATGAGGCTGTCCAAATCTCTTTTCAAAACTCTCAATTGTATCTGGCCTGATTTGGATACATGGCAGGATTAGCAAGACTGCAGATGACAAAATGATGGGTGGTATTGTAGATGGTGAAGATGAAGATAGTTGTCAAAAATTGCAGCAGGATCTTGATCGGTTGGGCAGGTGGGCTGAGAAATGGCTGATCTATTCCTTGGAGCACATGAGGACGATGGGTGATCTTATAGAGATGTACAAAATCATGAGAGGAATAGATCAGGTAAATGCACAGTGTCTCTTGCCCAGAGCAGGGGAATCGGGAATAAGGGGACATCGCTTTTAGGGTGAGGGAGGAAAGATTTAATAGGAACCTGATGGGTAACCTTTTTACAGAGGGTGGTGGGTGCATGGAACGAGTGGCCAGAGGAAGTAGTTGACGCAGGTACTATCGCAATGTTTAAGAAACATTTAGACATGGATACATGGATAAGACAGGTTTAGAGGGATATGGGACAAGCACAGGCAAGTGGGTCTAGAGTAGATGGGACTTGTTGGTCAGTGTGCGCAAGTTGGGCCGAAGGGCCAGTTTCTATGCTGTATGACACCATCTGCCTCTACCGCTTCAACTGGTGGTTTATACCGGTGGTGAACACTTGCCTCTCAGTTACTCTTTAAATTTTCCCCTACTGATCGTAAACTTTTGCCCTCTTGTTTTGACTCCCCTACTCTGTCTATGTCCTGTCTCATGTTTCCCTCTCTCTGAAATATCCTCTTGGCTCGATAAACCTCTGATGTGGACATTCTAATCTAATCTAAACTAATCCTGGCCTTATTTTTAAATCACTGAATTTAATCACTCCACTACAGGTGGCCACAATCTTCAATCTTCAATCGCACGTCCTAATTAGTTCAGTTTAGAGATACAGAGCAAAAACAGGCCCTTCGGCCCACCGTGCCCGCGCTGACCAGTGATCCCCGCCCCCTAACACTATCCTCCAACGAGGGACAATTTACAATTTTACCAAATCCAATTAACCTACAAACCTGTACGTCTTTGGAGTGTGTGTGGAAACCAGAGCACCCGGAGAAAACCCACGCAGGTCACGGGGAGAATGTACAAATTCTGCACAGACAGCACCCAGAGTCAGGATCGAACCGGCGTCTCTGGTGGTGCAAGGCAGCAACTCTACCGCTACGCCACCGTGCCGCCCACCTTCCTCCTTCACAACAGGGGAAGCAGTCCACACTGATCCAGCCTCTCGTTAGAAGTCAAGCCCTCCACACCCAGCAACATGCTTGTCAATCTTCTCCGCACCCTCTCCAGCTCTATTATATCCTTCCCTAGGACCATCAGCCATTGGAGCAGAATTAGGTAATTTGGCCAATGGAGTTTGCTCCGACATTCAATCCCGACTGAGCTATTTTTCCCTCTCAACCCCCTAAACATGGTATAGACGGAATAAAATCATGGTTTGTATCAACGTTATTTCCAGTTAAGGCTCAGTGTATTAAATATAAATTCCTTCTTCCAGCAGAAGGGCTCTGTATATATTATGGCCAGAATTAATGTACCTGTACATCAGTACATTTGGGCGGCACAGTGGCGTAGCGGTAGAACAACGTCTCACAACGCCAGAGACCCTGGATCGATCCTGTCTTCAGGTGCTGTCTGTGTGGAGTTTGTACGTTCTTCCTGTGATCGTATGGGTTTCCTCCAGGTGCTCAGGCCTCCTCCCACAAATGAGAGATGTGCGACTTGCGGGTTAATTGGTCTTCTGTAAATTGTCAGGAGTGCATGGGGAAGTGGCATAACACAGAACTAACGTGAATGGGTGATCGCTGGTCGGCGTGGACTCGGTGGGCCGAAGAGCCTGGTTCCATGCTGTATATCGAAACTAAACAGTACGGAGCGACTGTCTGGGCCGAAGGAGCCTCAGCGGTGGTGGCGATGGGAGCTTCGGGGCTGCAGCGTGAGACTTGGCGGCTGCGGGAGCCTTGGTGGCGGTGGGGCCCCGCGGTCTATGAGCGTGAGGGGGAGGGGAAAATAATGGAAGATCCGGCGTGGGGGTCTGTCGTATGGGACGGTGGGAGAACAAAAGGAGACCCGGTGTGGGGGAGGGGGCGGGGGCACTCTAGCTTTGAATCCTCTGCCTAGGGGATAAGCCTGTGTTTGTTTGTTTGTTTGTTCATTCGTTCGTTCCAGATAAGGCGCTGTGCACACGGCAGCCAGCCAACAGTTGCTTGCCTTTTTCTTTTTGTTTTCACTTTTAATTTCAAGTTATTGTGTACCTTGTGTGTTGCGATTGTTGGCAGACTAATTTCCCTCCGGGGATGAATAAAGATTTATCGTACCGTATCGTAACGTAGCAGACGATGGAGAGAAGATAACACAGCAACGGCAGATCTGCCGACACTCCACAATAACTGGAGCTAACAGCAAGTTTCATGACATCACAACATGGTAACAAAGGTCAACAACAATCTCCCTCAGGCTTATCGTAGCTGCTTCAGTGGGTTTCAAACTGGTTTTGTACAGTGGAAATGAAGCGATAAGAAAAGTAAATTAAGAGCAAGGAGTCAAAAATAATAAACGCAAGCGTGTGTATGCATCCCTGAATGTAGCAGGAGTAGGTCAAAAATGAAGTTGCCACTTTTTATGCAGAAAGACCAAGCAATTCCCACATTGGTGATCAGCAAAACTGGATTATAAAAATCAACTGGATTGAATGGCTCTACTGATTTGTCACCCAGCCAAGAGAGGGGGAGGGAGAGGGAGAAAGAGAGAGGGAAAGAGAGAGGGGAAGGGGGAGGGGGAGAGAGGGAGAAAGACAGAGAGGGGGAGGGAGAGAGAGAGGGGGGGAGAGGGAGGGAGAGAGCGAGGGAGAGAGCGTGAGCGAGGGGGAGGGGGAGGGGCAGGGTAGAGTTGCTGCCTTACAGCGCCATGAATTAGGTTGGATCATGACTACATGTGCGGAGTTTATACATTCTTCCTGTGACCACGTGCGTTTCCTCTGGGTGCTCCGGTTTCCTCCCACACTACACAAAGATGTACAGGTTTATAGGTTATTAATAGGCTACTGTAAATTGTAAATTGTCCCAACTGTGTAGGATATCGCTAGTGTGCGGGGTGATCGCTGGTCGGCGCGGACTCAGTGGGCCGAAGGGCCTGTTTCCACACTGTACCTCCACAGCCTAAAGCAAAGTCTGCCGTTGTTACGTGTGCCGAGGTACAGTGAAAAGCTTTTGTTTGTCTATATCCAGTCAAAGACTAGACATGATTACAATCAAGCCATCATCAATGCACAGATAAGGCACAACATTCAGATATAACATTGAAGTCTGATTATGTCCGATTTAAGACAGTTCAAAGGTCTCCAGTTAGGGAGATAGGAGGTCAGGACCGCACTCTAGCTGATGAGAGGACTCTTCAGTTACCCCATAACAGCTGGGAAGAATCAGTTTAGGAGCTGCGTAACAAACCTTCCCCCACTCCCCTTCTTCTCACCATACCCGACCTCCCCGCTCAAACAAGGGGATCTGCTTCTACCCACCCCAGTACTACCCACCCCAGTACTGTTCACTTCCACACACCCCAAACACATCCAGAAGATGTTTACCAAAATGATGTCTGGTTTAGGGGGTATTAGCTATAGGTCGAGGTTCGAAAGTCTTGAGTTGTTTTCTCTGGGACGCCAGAGGTTGCAGGAAGACTTGATAGAAGTATATAAAATTATGAAAGGCACGCATCCTTTTTTTCCCAGGATGGAAAATTCAACTACTAGAGGGCATGGCATTACAGTGAGAGGGGCCAAGTTTCAAGAAGAGGTGTGGGACAACTTTTTTCAGTGTGTGATGTGTGCCTGGAATGCGCTGCTAGGGGTGGTGAGTGAGGCAGATAAAAAATGGATCGGCAAATGGATACGCAGGGAACGGAGGGATATGGATTATGTGCAGGCAGGTCGGAGATGGTCTTGACATGTTCATGTTCGGCACAGACATTGTGGGCCGAAGGGCCTGGCCTGACGCTGCACTGTTCAATGTTCTATGTTTCTAACTGAATACAGTGGCGGAAGCAAGTCCCTGGAGGAAACTTTGTGGACATAAGCACAATGAAGAATGGTGCAGATGACAAAAAGACCAGTTCTGGTCGCTTCATCCTTTGTGATATTCAAGGCTATCTGCATGAGAAGTTCTGAGAGATTGTCCAATGCTTAGACTGTAATGGCTACCTGGCACTTTCCCACACTAGCCACCTCCCCTCCCCCATTCGATTAGCCCACTGGCAATCAGCTTCTAAGCACGCCACCATGCCCAGCCAGTAGCCATGGAAACGCAGCCCAGTAGGCGGGAATATACTCCAGGAAGGAGGGGGAAAGTTATTTGGAGAATGTATAAAAGGAGGTGGGGGGGAAAAGAGGATGGTGTTCTAGGGAGGAAATAAAACTAAAATAAAAAAGGAAACTGGAACCTCAACCACACTCACTTTTGATCAAATCAGGGTTTTTGTCTTTTAGAATCTGACAGGAAAAGGGAAACTAGTTTCCTGTTTCAGAAAACCACACATTATTCTTCTAGGTCTGATTTATGTGGCTTAGATTGGCTTCCTGGTTCTAGAGTGTTGGATTGAAGTTGCCATTCCGTGTTTGTCTCCCTGCAGGAAGCAAAGGTAATTTAAAATGGCTGCCTGCGGTAAACAAGCCAGACTTGAGGAGTCGTTTAAACATCACCGGCTGGCATATCTCATGGGCCTTTCATGTCAGGAACCATGTACATTCCCTTGCCTTTTATTTCTGCTGTAAAGGAGTCACTTTGTTTAAACAAACTTTTATATTACATAATTTAAAAAAAAAATTAATGCTCTGAATGGGACTCCTTGGCAGTGATCACCTCAGCTGAAGTTGGCATTTGTGTTTAGGTTTAATATTGCCACACGTGCCGAGGTACAGTGAAAAGCTTTGTTTTGCAGACTATTCAATCAGATCAGATAATACTATGCATGAATACAATCGTCAAACTCAAGTACTGGGGGTGGCACAGTGGTTAAGTTACTGCTTCACACGGGGTTAGATCCCAACAATGGGTGCTGCCTGTACAGATTTTGTACGTTCTCCCTGTGACCACGTGGGTTTTCTCGGGGTGTTCCAGTGTCCTCCCACACTCCAAAGATGTACAGGGCTGTGAGTTAAGGGCCTGTCCCACTGACGCGACCTTCCAGCGACTGTCTTCGACCTTCAAGCTCGAGGGCACTCGCCTGGAAAACCTCGAGCTGGATCGACCGTCAGCGATGAAACCGCGAGCTGGATCGACCGAAACACAAACACATCGCAAAGGCGGGGGCCAGGGAAAGCGGGGGGAACGCTGTCTGAAATTCACACCCACAATGAACAGAAAGGTAAAAGACGGCTGCATAGTTTACGGTAAGTACTTTAGAGAGCGTAGAGAGGAGAAGGGGGGGGGGGGGGGGGGGGGGGGGGAGAAGGGGTGGAGACACTTTTAAGAAGCCAGACAACTTATAATAAAGTTTAGCGGCCATTTTACCTACCGGTCGGTTTTCCCTGGTCCTGAAAACTCCAATGAGCCAATCAAAATGGCCCTTCAGCGAAGGAGATTGCCTACGGCTGCCCTCGACTGCCTGTAACTAAATAGCGACCCCCCACTCCACTGCACAACGAGTTCAAAAGAACCATGCCGACCAATTTTCACTCGTAGAAAATTTTTCAACATGCTGAAAATGTACCTCGACCAAACTGAGGCCGTGAGTATGCGGGGACTTCCCTCAAGCATGAAGGAGAGTTCCAGTGACCTCATAGGACCTCCAAGGACCACGTGTCGACCATGTTGCGAGTTTGAGTCGAGGGGAAACTCTTCTAAACTCACAGATTAGGTCGCCGCAGTGGGACAGCCCCTTAAGTTGGCTTTGGTACAATTGTAAATTGTCCCTAGTGTGTCGGATAGTGTTAGTGTATGGGGTGATCGCTGGCTGGTGCGGACTCGATGGGCCGAAGGGTCTGTTTCTGCACTGTATCTCTAAAGTCTAGATGTAGAAACAAGGAACTGCAGATGCTGGTTTACACCAAAGATAGACAGATAAGTGCAGGAAGAAGGTTCCTAAGCCGAAACGTTACCCATCCTTTTTCCCCAGAGATGTTGAGTTATCCAGCACTTTGTGTCTATCTCTGATATTTCTCTACTAATTGTTATCCTGAAACTTTCTGGCAAATATAAATTAGAGCCTGCATTATTGAACCAGAATTGTAGCCCGAAAAATAAACCTTTGAGAAGACCTTTCATAATTTAACAGGGGCATCTAGAGTTTGTGTTTAAAACATAGGATTGAAAACACTGCAGGAATCAACCCAACAGCGACCACAAGAAACTTGTAAACCCCAGGAAACAGCGATAACTTATACTCGAAAGGGTGTGAGTTCCAGTTCCCCTGCCTCCCACGCACTACTTTCAGTCTGAAGAAGGGTCCCGACCCAAAACGTCACCTATCCTTTTTTCTCCAGAGATGCTGCCTGACCCTCTGAGTTACGCCAGCACATTGTGTCTATCTCCCGCCCCACTGCGCTCTTCGTTGTAAGAGGCGTCAAGCGCTCCCTCCCTCCCCCACTGACACACAAAGACCCTTCCCAGAGAGCAGATGCGGTTGGATGCAATGGAGAGAGAGGCACCGATTCCCACGTCACTGTGAACAGCACTGACCACAGACCCACAGAACGTTTCCGACCACATTGCAAACTTCATTCTTTTCCCAAAAAATAAAAATACCAGTGGAATTTTAACAGGCTCTCCCAAAACACAACAACACAACAGGACATCCCAAGAGAGAAGCAGAGGTTAAGGGGTGGGATATGCAGAAACTAAAGTTGCATAAAAACGTATAAGAAATAGGAAGGCCGTCCACAAGCTATGGTTATGGTCCGAACCACCTCTACCGCGCTTCCGACATTGGACTTTATCTGTGGAACTTTTGCGCCTGAAATTAAATTAATGCTGAGAACTATATTCTGCACTCTGTATCTTCCTTCCCCTTTGCTCTATCTATTGTACTTGGGTTTGACTTGATTGTATTCATGTGTGGTATAATCTGATCAGATTGCACAGCACACAAACAAAGCTTTTCCCTGCTCCTCAGTACACGTGACAATAATAACCCTAAACCTCAATATTTTTTATCTGCATATATGAGCCTTGTTCTGTCTTTGGATGAAAGTAGGTATTTGTAGCCAAGTTAGATTTTGATTTTAGAGATGCAGCACGGAAACACGCCTATCGGCTATCGGCCCACCAAGTTCGCACCGACCAGTGATCACCCCGTACACTAGCACTATCCTACACATTTACAATTTACAATTTTACCAAAGTCAATTAATCTGAAAACCTGTAGGTCTTTGGAGTGTGAGAGGAAACCAGAGCACCCGAAGAAAACCCACGTGGTCACAGGGAGAACATTCAAACTCCTTACAGACAGTACCCATAGTCTGGATCGAACCCGGATCTCTGGCACTGTAATGGCAGCAACTCTACCAATCTACCACTGCGCCACTGTACCGCCACTAGATTAAAAGCACAAGATATGATCATATTGAATGGCGGTGCTGACTCGAAGGGCCGAATGGCCTACTCCTGGCACCTATTTTCTATGTTTCTATGTTTCTAAGATATGACAGCCGGGTCAATTTATGTATGTGCAGCCTCTGTGATAGGTAGGAGCGCGCGGAAATCCGAGGGAGCCAGCACTGCATGCAGCTTTATTTCAGTCACATACCCAGCACTGACAGATGGGCAATTGTACAGCAAACCTCCTGATAGCGAACAGAGAGGACGCACTAGCCAATTATAACTTTGAGGCACAGGCACTCTTGCGACTAATTGTTGGTGCTCCAGCTGTTATCAACCACCTCAAAAACGGAAAGGAACCCAGGATCTACTGCTCTGTGCAGTTTTATATTTGCACTGTCATGGTGACAGTCTTTAAACTTGGACTTTAGAGATACAGCACAGAAACAGGCCCTTCGGCCCACCGAGTCCGTGCTGACCAGCAATCACCCTGTACACAATACAATAGAACTTTATTAATCTCAGGAGGGAAATTGGTCTGCAAGATACTTGAAACATGAAATTAAAGTGACGAGTGGAAAGTTCAGGATTGGGGATGTGCAAAGATTGGGGGTGGGCGGGGGGGGGGTGGGGGGAGTCAGTCTACCCCATGACAAAAGGGGGTGGAATTGCACAGTTTAATAGCCACAGGGGAAAAGGATATCCTGTGGCGTTCTGTACTGCATCTTGATGGGCACTAGCACTATCCCACGCACTAGGGGCAATTTTACAACTTACCAAAGCCAATTCACGTACAAATCTACATTTTTGGAGTGTGGGAGAAAGCCAGAGCACCGGGACAAAACCCAAGCGGTCACAGGGAGAAGGTTTAAACTCCACACAGACAGCTCTCGGGTCTCTGGCACTGTAAGGCAGCAATTCTACCTCTGCGCCACTGTGCCGCCCCTTGTTGTCGATTGGAGTTGAGTTTATTGTCATGTGCTCCGAGGTCTAGCTTTTGTGGCGTGCTAACCAGTCAGCAGAAAGACAATACATGTTTATAATCGAGCCATCCACAGTGTACAGATACATGATAAGGGAAACAATGTGAATAACGTTTAGTGCAGGATAAAGTCCAGTACAGTCCAACCAAAGATATTGCACGGGTGGATAGCATTTCAAGAGAGAGGCCACTCCAGTTCACACATTCCGTATTGGAACTTCTTTAAAAAATCTGCAATAATTGCACTGTGGAAATTGAAGGGCAAAAGCTAAAAATAGAAAGTAGGACAGCCCCCTCGATGAGGAAGTGCATCAGCGCTGCAAGCATGGCTCAGTGCCCTGCCTTTGCACACTGAGACCACACAAAGGACCCTCACTGACTGTAGATAACACAATGACCTCGATGCCTCCTCACATCCCTTATCAGATGGTCTGCTGCTTATGAAGTACCTTAGGTATGCCATCTCTATTGTAATGCATCATAAGCAATAAACGTTATTCCCAATAACCTGCGTCTGCACACGGTGGACAGCTTGACTGTAATCATGTATAGTCTTTCTGCTGACTGGATAGCACGCAACAAAAACAACTTTTCACTGCACCTCGGTACACGTGACAACAGTAAATTAAACTAAGCTAATCATGAGCATGCTGTTTGGTGCATTTTATATTATACTAGACTAAGTGGGACCCGTTGGGTCCCTGTCACACAGGAGGCTTGGTCCCCCAACGCAATATTCCACCACTCACCCATAGGCCCCAACTGCACAGGCGCAGCTCATCCCTAGCACTCTCTCCCCCTCCACCCTCTTCTTTCCCCTCCCCCAATTTCTCCCTCACCTCTCTCTCCCTCTCCTTTCCCCTACCCTCAGTCACTCCCCCCTCCCTCCATAACTCCTCTCCCGTCCCTACCCCCCTCCTATCCCTCTATTCTCCACTCCCTACCTCCCCCATACCCCACCCCTCCTCTACTCACCCCTCCTCTTCCTCTATCCCCTCTCCTCCCCCACTCTCTGCCCCCCCCCCCCCCCCCGCTACCCCCAAGATCTCGAGGTTGCCGCTCCTCTCCCTTCTTGCGTGCCCTGGAGGAGCATCAGCTATGGGCGCGGATCCTCAGCTCGGCAGCACCAGTAGCTACTGCCGCGCCGGTGTGTGGGCAGGGGGGGTGAGGGTGGGAAGAGCTCGGAGAAAAGACTGGGGAAGAGCCATGGGGGAGCGGTGGGTATCACTGGGGAGGGGGCTAGGAGCCGGCGAGAGGGACCAGAGGGGAAGGGGCTGGAGCTGTGGGGCTTTGCGATGGCAGGGCATTTGGGACTCACAGCGGGCGCTGGACACTCTCCTCCACCGGGATCAGATTCTCCGCTCTCCGTTTGGCGACATCTCAGACTCCGCCCCGCTTCCGGTCCCTCCGAAATTTGCGTCCAGTTGGAGACCTCCGCCGGCCACCCACAGCATCCCTCACTCAGCTCCAGTAAAGACGCGATGGCGCAGGAAGGGGCGGACCGTCCCGGGGAGTGACAGGAGAAGAGACCAATCCGCGCGGTGCTGACTGGCAGAAGAGGAAACCGCACAAGCTGGTTTTAAGATTTTGAAACCTCTAACTTTTACAATGTACCACCGATCGGAACGAAACTTGCAGCACAGGAGAACGGTGAGTGAGCTGGTGAAAAATCGTAGCGTTTTTGCGCAAATAGAAAACCCGTGCAAACCGGAAGAGCACAAGATCAGAGTTTTAGTTGTGGATAGCAGGCGTCACAGTGGTGCAACTGGTAGAATCGCTGCCTCACAGCGCCAGAGACCCAGGTTCGATCCCGACCTTGGGTGCTGTCTGTGTGGAGATTGCATGTTCTCTCTGTGACCACGCAAACCTGTACGTCCTTGGAGTATGGCAAGAAGCTGGAGCACCTGGAGAAAACCCATGCAGTCGCAGGGAGAACGTACAAACTCCGCACAGACAGCACCTGTAGTCAGGATCTAACCTGGCGCTGTAAGGCAGCAGTTCTACCACTGTGCCATATTTCTCTCAAAATATACAACATTTCTGCTATCTCTAGTAATTCCCAGTTGTTGAAAAGTCTTCATCTTGAACTGCTCGCGCCACTTCTCTCCCCGCAGGTGCCGACTTCTCTACTGAGTGTTTACAGCATTTCCTGTTTTTGTTGAAGATTTCCAGCAACTGCACATTTGCGTTCTGTTCCCCCAATTGAGAGTTTGAATTGTGTGCGGTCACGGTGGTGCAGCAGTAGAGTTGCTGCCTTACATGGAATGCACCACCGGAGACCCGGGTTCGATCCCGACTATGGGTGCTGTCTGTACGGAGTTTGCATGTTCTCCCCGTGACCTGTGTGGGTTTTCTCCGAGAACTTCAGTTTCCTCCCACACTCGTACATACGTACAGGTATGTAGGTTAATTGGTAAATGTCAAAATTGTCCCTAGTGGATGTAGGCTGGTGTTAATGTGTGGGGATCGCTGGTCAGCGCGGACCTGGTGGGCCGAAGGGCCTGTTCCCGCGCTGTATCTCTAAACTAAACTAAATATCGGCCAGAGCGCCAGAGCTAACTCGCCTGTTCTTCTGGGAAGTTGTAGGTACACTTGACAAAACAGATGGTCTCCGTCCGAGAAAGCAACTCTTAACAAGGTAACTAACACCTTCTCAGCACAGTCCAAATCACTTTATATTAAGTGGCACTTGACTTTAAAGTCTGTGGACTCAGAGCTGAGAATACTTTCAAATGAATGTTAAAAAAAAACAGGAAATAGCAAGAAAATCCACCAATCTCTCTCTCCCCCTTTGACATCTGGTAGCACCATGCAGTCATACTGCATAGAAACAGGCCCTTCCTCTGGTTCTCGATTCCTCTATTCTGAGCAAAAGAAGGGTCTCGACCCGAAACGTCGCCTATTGATCAGTCTGAAGAAGGGTCTCGACCCGAAATGTCGCCTATTCCTCCTCTCCATAGATGCTGCCTCATCCGCTGAGTTTCTCCAGCATTTTTTGTCTACTTTTGATTTGTCCAGCATCTGCAGTTCCTTCTTAAACACTAAGCAAAAGACTTTACGTTTACCCGATCTATTCCTCTCATGATTTTGTACACCTCTATAAGATCGCCCCTTGTCCTCCTGCGTTCCAAGGAATTGGTAAATTGCTTGCCTGCTCAACCTCTCCCTATAGCTCAGGCCCTCAAGTCCTGGCAACATCCTTGCACATCTGAAGAAGGGTTTCGGCCCGAAACGTTGCCTATATCCTTCCCTCCATAGATGCTGCCGCACCCACTGAGTTTCTCCAGCACTACCTTTGATTTTCCAGCATCTGCAGTTCCTTCTTAAACACTTCTATGCACCCTTTCCAGCTTGACAACATCTGGAGCAGTTCCTGATCCAGGCAAGCCCCAGGCTCCTAAAGGGCCTCCTCCGTTGCCTTCGACCGGATCGGCCCGTGAACCGACGCCCCTCTCCTCTCCCGGCCATCGTTGTGTCCCGGGGGCAACTCCTGCAGCCGACCTTGAAGGCAGTGGAGGCCGTACCCTGGTTCACCCTCCTACTGGCCCTTGCTCCTTGCGTCCAATGTCTCTAGCGGCTCCCTCCTGGTTCCTCCGTCCGCCGAGCCTTCGGGTCCTCCAGTTGGGCACCGGGGCCGCGGCACCTTGGCAACACCACATCTAGCTCCGAATAGTTTGGAGATCCAGCATGGAAACAGGTCCTTCGGCCCACCGAGTCCACGCCGACCATCGATCTCCCGTTCACACTAGTTCAAAGTAATCCCACTTTCACATCCACTCCCTGCAGACTAGGGACAATTTACAGTGGACCAATTAACCTATAAACCCGCACGTCTTTGGGATGTAGGAGGAAGCATCCAGAAGAAACCCACACGATGGCAGGGAGAACAAGCAAACTTCACACAGAGAGCACTCAAGGTCAGTGTTGAACCTGGGTCTCTGTCACTGTGAGGCAGCAGCTCTACCCGCTGCACCACTGATCCAAACACTGCAAGCTCTGGTGGGAGTATTGGGGTAGGGTGGGGACGTAGGTTCATAAGTCATAGGAGCAGAATTAGACCATTCATCCCATCAAGTCTACTCCAACATTCGATCATGGCTAATCTATCTTTCCCTCTCAACCCAATTCTCCTGCCTTCTCCCTTACTCTTGACACCCATACTAATCAAGGCAACTCACAGCAGAACTCTGCAACCAGGGGACAGCTCCATCCGCAAAAGATGCAAAGGTCCATCATGAAGCTGAACCTTTCACAACCACATTCAGCCCGAAGTGCTGAGTGGACGGCACGGTGGCGCAGTGGTAGAGTCCGAAACCCAGGTTCGATCCTGACTATGGGTGCTGTCTGTACGGAGTTTGTATGTTCTCCCCATGACCCCGTGGGTTTTCTCCAAGCGCTCCGGTTTCCTCCTGCACTCCACAGACGTGCAGGCTTGGAAGTCAATTGGCTTTGGGAAATTGTAAACTGTCGCTATTGTGTCGGATAGTGCGAGTGTACAGGGTGATTGCTGGTCGGCGCGGACTCGGTTAGTCAAAGGGCCTGTTCCTGCACCGTATTTCTGAAGTATAAAGTCTAAAATATGATTTATTGTGACATCCTCCTGAAATCCCCATTCATCAGTGACGTCAACCTTCAGCCAATTCTATTCACACAACTTGTCACAGAGCCATCCAGTTGTGCAGCACTGAGACAGGCCTTTCAGCCCATCATCTCTATGCCGACCCTTCTGCCTATTACACTAATCCCATAATACCCACGACAGGACTGTAAACTCCCGAGTCCTGCAAACGGCTGAGATGACTAGATTCAGCAACGGTATGGGACCAGGCAACAGCCAGGCAGTGCCACTGAAGGCCTGATCTCCACAATTAGCTGAGATACCAGCCAAGCTTTTCCAGTACAATTACAATACTGGCATCTACCAGACAACTGGGAAAATTGCCCAGGTATGTCCTGCTCTCAAAACACAGGCCAAGTTCATTCTAGCTAATTTGTGAACATCCAGATAATTAACAATTTTTTTTTTTAAACCGCAGATGTTAATATGAAAACAAGTGCTGGAAATGGTCGGCAGGCTGGGCAGCTCCTATGGGGACTGAGAGACAGTTAACGTTTCGGGACAACGTTCTCCAACGGACTACTGCCCAGTTTACTCATAGTCAGTAACTAAGTGATGACTGGTAGTTTTAGTTTATTTTTTTAGTTTTAGAAATACAGCGCGGAAACAGGCCCTTCAGCCCACCGAGTCCGTACCGACCAGTCATCTCCGTACACTAACACCATCCTACACACATTCAGGACAATTTACGCATACACCAAGCCAGTTAACCTACATACCTGTATGTCTTTCGAGTGTGGGAGGCAATCGAAGATCTCGGAAAAAACCCACGCGGTCACGGTGAGAACCTACAAACTGCGCACAGACAGCACCCGTGGTCGGGATCGAACCCGAGTCTCCGGCGCTGCAAGTGCTGTAGGCAGCTACTCTACCGTTGCGCCACCGTGGCTATCCTTGCTACCATGTCGACAGTGCTATCATGTGGCACCCACTCACTGACAACCTACTGGCCACTGCCCAGTTTGGGCAGGAAACAAGAATATCTTCCAAAATGCAGAAACAAAGAAACAATGCTGGTTTTTACCAAAGATAGACACAAACTGCTGGAGTAAACTGAGTGGGTCAGGCAGCACCTCTGGAGAACGTGGATAGGTGACGTTTCCGGTCGGGTTCTTCAGATCTTCCAGATCTCTTCAAGATGGTGGCAGTGGTGGACGGAGGAGAGGGTCGGTGCTGGTGAGTGGGTTGCGAGCTCACCTCCCGTGCCCTAGGAGGCGCTCTGGGTGTTCGGAGTTTGGATGCAGGAGGCGTCCCGTTGCATGGAATGATGAGTTGATTGGAATTGAAGCAAGAAACACAGTAGCCATTTCCAGTATGGACTCCCTTTCCATCACATCAGAATGCAGAACAACACAGCACAAGATCAGGCTCTTTGGTCCTCAATATCTGTGCCGAACATGATGCCAAGACCATCACTTACGCACCTGCACATAACCCATATCCCTCCATTCCCTGCCTATCTATATGCCTAACCAAATGTTTTTTTAAATGACAGTGACAAATCTGCCTCCACTACCACGTTCCAGGCACCCAGCACCCTGTGTGTACAAAAACTTCCCCTGCACATCTCCTTTATACGTTGCCCTTCTCACCGTAAAGCTTTGCCCTCCAGTATTTGATTTTTTTCCCATCCTGGGAGAAAGGTTCTGACTGTCTACCCTATCTAGGCTCTTAATAGTTGGAGCATCCCAAACGTAGAAAACTGCGCCCGTCACCATTGGCACAGTTAGTGAAACAACAACAAAAATCACAGAACAAAGAGGAAGGAAAAATACTGCGAATTTGTAGTTGATTCAGCTAAAAGATCCACAACAATACACAGTTAAGTTCTTGTTGAATTTCACTCAACCTGCCTGTGGTCCCCTATTTGGACAATACTACGAAAGGGTTTACATGACAATCGGTTTAGAAACAAATAAAATCTTTACAGAGAAACAAGGAAATGCAGATGCTGGTTTACAAAAAAGGCAGAAAGTGCAGGAGCAACTCAGCGGCTCAGACAGCATCTCTGGAGGACATGGATGAGTGACGTTTCAGATCGGGACCCTTCTTCCGCTGTAGTGCTGGGGGAGGGGGAGGGGGTAAGCTGGAAGAGCAAGACAAAGCCTGGCCAGTGATAGATAGATGCGGGCAAGCAAGGGGTCTGTGAGGGGGGGGGGGGGGGGGGGGGGGGGGGGTTGATAGGCAGATGGGTGGACAAAAGCCAGAGGTGAACAGACAAAATGTGTGAGATAAGGATAGAAGGAGAGCAAATAGTGAAGCCAGAGGAAGGAATGTAGGTGGAAGGGAAAGGGGACGGGAGAAATGGGTGCATGTCAAGGTAGGGCACAGGGAAGGGGGTAGAATAGCATTTCACCCATCGAGTCCACTCCGCCATTCAATCATGGCTGATTTATCTTTCCCTCTCAACTCCATTCTCCCATAACCCCCCGACACTCTTGATAGTCAAGAATCTGTCAATCTCCATCTTAAAAATACCCATTGACTTGTCCCCCACACCCATCATAGATCTTGACAATAGGATTCACCTGAAATATTTAGGTTTTATATCAGATTTCGTGTCTTTCTCGGCTGCAATTCTGTTCACGTCTATTGCAACAGAGAAATGTTGTTTGGTCAGTTTACTGCCTTGTGCGTTTGCCAACTAGGATAGGGTCCAAATCACTTTTACTCTCAAAACAAATTAGTTTTCTTGCTGGAATATGCGCCTAACCACTCACAGACGGAGTCTGGCTCTTTCAACACTTGGAATCGCTGCCAAAGTGAACCATTTTGCAAAGAACAGGGCAGGAGAGGAAGAACGGCACTCAGCATTGCTGAGCATAAAGTCCTCTGGGATTTGGTGATCTCCCCCACCCCAGCATACTGGCAGATGGGAGACGACCCATTTGATCCTTCAGGCGGCTCTGCAATTCCACATGCAACACTATACACACACTCCATACCGTCTCATCCACCGGGAGATGGATAAACAAAGCACTAAAATCTCACATTTTTTTAATCCAATTCCTTTATGTAACCAAATTTGGCCAGTATTGTCTGCTGGGTTCTGGTTAATGTTATATGGTGCCTGCCTTATGAAAGACATTAGCTGGCATGCCAGAAAAAGGAATCAGATCTGGCTTGAAGGAATTTGTCAATCTGCCTTCACTTCCATGTCCATAAGACGTTACGATATCGGAGCAGAATTAGGCCATTCGACCCATCAGTTCTGCTCTGTCATTCAATCCTGGCTGATCTATTTTTCCCTCTCAATCCCATTCTCCTGTCTTCTCCCCATAACCTTTGCCACCCTTACTAATCAAGAACCTATCAATCTCCGCTTTAAAAATACGCAGAGTCTTGGCCTCCGCCACCGTCTGTGGCAATGAATTCCGCAGATTCACCACACTCAGGTTAAACAAATTCCTCCTCATCTCCATTGTAAGGGTACGCCCTTTTATCCTGAGGTATTGTTCTCTGGTCCGAGACTCTCCCACTGGTTGAAATAAGTTGGGAGGTATCAGAGCATGGTGTGGGAACAGCTCCATCCAAGACCACAAGAAACCGCAGAGAATTGTGGACACAGCCCAGACCATTACACAAACCAACCTCCCTTTCACTGACTTCATCTACACTTCATGCCACCGTGGCAAGGCCACCAGTATAATCAAAGACGAGTCTCACCCCGGTCACTCCCTTTTCTCCCCTCAGGCAAGAGGTACAGAAGTGTGAATACCTCCAGATTCATGGACAGTTTCTTCCCAGCTGTTATCAGGCAACTGAATTCTCCTATTCACAACTGGTGAGTGGACCTGAGCTACTATCTACCTCACTGGAGACCCTTGGACTATCTTTGATCGGACTTTATCCTGGCACTAAACTTTATTCCCTTTATCATGTATCTGTACACTGTGGACGGCTCGATTGTAATCATGCCTAGTCTTTCCACTAACTCGATACCACCCAACAAAACACTGTACCTTGATACACGTGACAATAAACTAAACTAAATATCGACACCAATGTGTTTCTTCTCAGACTCATTCTTATGTTACCGTAGTCAAAACCAGTTTACCCAAGTCACATTCAATTAAAGACAATGGTTTGCCTTGTGGAGTGGCCGAACTTCAAAAGATAACCATGTATTATTATTTTTAGACTCAGCAACAGCTTCTGTTTATTTAGTCTGCTTATTGTGGCAAAATGTCACATTAACAAATGAGCTTTCGAACCAAACTTGGGCCAATGAACACACTGATCAACAGTAGGGAAAGTAGTTTTTAAGGATCATCCCAAAGCAGCGTACAGGAAGGAAGTGCAGATGCTGGTTGATACCGAAGTGCTGGAGTAACTCAGGGGGTCAGACAGCATCTCTGGAGAAAAAGGACGGGTGGCGTTTTGGGTCGGAACCCTTCTTCAGACCCAAGGTTCAGAGGGATATGGGCCAGATGCAGGGAAATTAGACCAGCTGAGATGTGACATCTTGGTCAGTATGGACAAGTTGGGCAAGAGGGCTTGTTTCGTGTTGCATGGATCTAAGAGGACAGGGTTAATGGAAGGCAGAGATCACAAAGGATTCATTGTCCTCACCATCTCCGTTCCTGCGCTCTGGGTCGTACCTTTGGTGTTAGAGCTGCTTTGAAGTTCCTCATACGTCGTACAAATAAAAGCAGCTGTTGTAATGAAGCAGGAAGAAGCTGCGGAGATAAAGGGAAGAAAGGCACCGATGGGCTTTGATATCATGGGTGACAGATTTTTAACCAGGAATTGGCAGGTCAGGAATGACTGGGGATATGGGGGTAGATGCAGGGGTGCAAAACCCTCAGTTACTCACAGGGTTATTTCTCTTTGCCTCAAAGTGGCCCAAATCCAATTAGGGCATTGAGTATTGAAGTCAGGATATTATGTTACAGCTGTAGAAGACAATGGTAGGTATTGTGTTCACCCGGCTAAAGGAAAGATGCCATTAATCTGGAACGAGTGCAGAGGAGATTTATGAAAACGTTGCCCGGACTCTAGGGCCTGAGCTAAAGGGAGAGTTTGGGCAGGCTTGGACTTTGAGCGCAGAAGGCTGAGCGGTGACCTTATAGAGATGTATATCATCGTGAGGGGAATAGAGAGGATGAACGCACAAAGTCTATCCTCATGGTTGATGGATCAAGGACTGGAGGGCATTGTTTTAACGTGAGAGGGGAAAGATTTAGTAGGAACCCGAGGGACAACCTTTTGCACAAAGATGTGGAACGAGCTGACATGGGAAGTGGTTGAGGCAGGTACAATGACAACATTCAAAGGGCGTTTGGGCAGTAACTTGGATGGGAAAGGTTTGGAGGTGTCGGGATCAATCACAGGCAAATGGGATTATCTTGGTTGGCACGGACAAGTTGGGCCGAAGAATCCAGATCTGTTCCAAACTCTAACACAAAACAATGCTTCCAATTGCAGGATTACAGTGGTATTTGACTCCCAGAGTGACGTGGAGCTGTGCAGAAGAGAGGTCCTCTCTAATGGGTCAATCCCCAGAACAAACTGGGGGATTTCAACGTCCCTCTAGGTTTATCTAAACATGAAAGGTTTCCCATATGCCAGACCACAGTGTGCTATTCCAACATTATTTGTTTCTCTGCACAGAGCCAGTATGAGCCAGACACACTATGCAATCTTTTGAGTGCCCAAATGGATTACAATGGTGCAGTCACTTCAATATGGGCTTCCTAACGCAAAACAGATCTACCCAAAACGGCCCCTTCTTCTGAATGATCAATGTTCTTACCACAAAAATGAGACTGCAGTCTAAATCCTATCAACCCTCTTTTCACATCTTGAAGTGTTTTACCATTGGCAACGGACGTCCTGTGGGTACAAATACACCAGCACTGAACCTTTTCAAGCAGAGATCACAAGAGAGAGCCCTAGAGATTTAGAGAGATTTAGAGAGAGAGATAATATAGAGAGAGATAGAGATCTAGAGATAGAGATCTAGAAAGAGAGAGAGAGATCTAGAGAGGAAGAATCTAGAGAGAAAGAGAGAGAGAGAGAGAGAGAGAAATTAGAGGGCGATAGAGAGATAGAGAGAGAATGTCCATTTTGCTTCTCATGATCTGGCCTGCGTATGATCATCAGGCATCATAGAATCAAGGACCTTTACAGCACAGAAGAACAAGCAAGCTCCCTGCGGACGTTACAGCCAATCATGGCTGATCTGCCATTCTCTTGCCTTCCCTCTATAACCTTTGGGAGATAGTTACACAAGGGAGAATGTTTACAATGCCATTGCTGCAAGCAGAAATAAAGCTTGCTGTACACTGCCCTTGAGAAGCAAACCACAGAATAAAACATAATTGCAGTATTTGTTGTTATGCAGGCAAGCAGAGTTGGAAAAATGCCAGACATTTTGCACATTAATGCAAATAAATATCTGATATTCTCATAAGTTCATGCCATTTGGCCCATCTTGTCTACTGCCATTCAATGATGGCTGATCTATCTTTCCCTCTCAACCCCAATTCTCCTGCCTTCCCATAACCCGACACCCTCACTAATCAAGAACCCGTCTATCTCCGCTTTAAAAATACCCAATGACCTGGCCTCCACACCCATCTGTGGCAATGAATTCCGCAGTCAACGTCCTCTGACTAAAGAAATTCCTCCTTATCTCCTTTCTAAACGTACGTCCTTTTATTCTGAGGCAGTGCCCTCTGGTCCTAGGCTCTCCCACTAGTATCAGGGGTTATGGGGCGAAGGCAGGAGAATGGGGTTGAGAGGGAAAGATAGATCAGCCATGATTGAATGGTGGATTAGACTTGATGGGCTGAACGGCCTGATTCTGCTCCGATGACATGAACTTCTTCCTCACAGAGCCAGAGACCCAGGTTCGATCCTGACTTTGGGTGCTGTCTGTGAGGAATTCACATTACAGTGTTTAGAGGGAAATACATTTGGCACAATTATTTGTGAAAATTATTTTGTTCTTTGAATAACTGATGGATTGGTGTTTGCTTTTACAACATATGGCATTAAAGAGTTGAGTTACATCGAGTTACCCTTGAAATGGCCACTTAATATTTAAGGCGCAGTCTGAAATCGTTTATTTAACATTTTCAATCATCACTGAGAAAATTCCAGGGAATTCACTCTCCCTTTCACCCATCTTTAGACCTCAGAGATACAGCGTGGAAACAGGCCCTTCGGCCCACGGAGTCCACGCCGACCAGCGATCATCCTTACACTAGCACAATCCTACACACTGTGGACAATTAATAATTTACAGAAACCAATTAACCTTCAAACCTCTGCGTCTTTGGAGTGTGGGAGGAAACCTGGAGAAAACCCACACAGGCTTGTAGCCGGGATTGAACCCGGGTTTCTGGTGATGTTAACCCCCTGTCCCACGGTACGAGTTCATTCCAAGATTTCTCCCGAGTTTGCCCTGATTCGAACTCGGAGATTTACGGTAATGGCCACTCGTCGGTACTCAGGGCTCTCGTCGGACATGTTTCATCATGTTGAAAAATCTTCTCGAGTCTTCCCGTGCTTACCTGCCATTAGCGAGTCTTCCCGAGTACCTGCCGTTAGCGCTAAGAGACGTCCCCGAGCTCCGACGTACCCGTTCTCCGTGCTTACCACTAGTTTGATTTTTTTAAAACTCGGGAGAGCTCTTGGAATGAATTCGCACCGTGGGACAGGGCTATAAGGCATCATATCTGCCACTGCACCACCATGCTGCCTCTCTGCGCAGAGCACTGAGAACATACAATGTAGGCTGATGTGGATATCTTTATCTCAAATCGCTACTTTTGACTAATCAGACTTTAATGGTCAACTTCCTGCTGTTCTGTTTCAAGGAAATCGTTAACTCTTATTATCTGCCCTAACTATTACCATAAATTGTTCAGTAAACATTGGTAGGTGAAGTGGCCCGCTATAAATTGCTGTGTGGTGCGTAGGTGAGTTGGAGAATCTGCGGGGAAATTTTTGATAGTATGGAGAGAATAAAGTTGGATTAGATAAGTGTAGGACTAGTGTAATTGGGTGGTTGATGATATGGACTGTGTGTAAGATAAAGAATTTCACTGTGGTAGCACTTCACGCATATTCCAGTAAAGTACCCATTGAATCATTGATGATCAGTGTAGACTCAGTGGGCCAATGGGCCTGTTTCATTGTGGAAACAAGGAACTGCAGATGCCGGTTAACACACAAATGGACACAAATTGCTGGAGTAACTCAGTGGGTCAGGCAGCGTCATTGGAGAACATGGATAGATGACATTTCGGGTCGAGATCCTTCTTCAGACACTCTAGGATTGATTAAATGCTGCATCTCTCTCCCTCTCTCTTAAATGCCAGTTCTCTGCATCAAAACGTCAACCGTGCTAAGTAAGATTTTCTCATCCCACTGCATTCTGCATAATGCCTTTCATTTGTTCAGTCCTCTTTTCAGTTTGGATGTTTTTTCAGGGTCTTTACTACAACACGTCCTTTGAGGAAAGATATTTACAACAACAACAACAATTACAACAACAATTCAATTTATTGCAAAACCATATTTTCCACAAACGATCCATTTTTCTTTATAAAACTGGACCCACCAAGTACAGGATTAAGCAGCAATGTTGCTCGTCCCATCAGGCAAGAGGTACAGAAGTGTGAAAACGCACACCTCCAGATTCAGGCATAGTTTCTTCCCAGCTGTTTTCAGGCAACTGAAGCATCCTATCACCAACTAGAGAGCGGTCCTGACCTCCCATCCACTTCATTGGAGACCTTCGGGCTATCTTTAATCGGACTTTACAGGACTTTATCTTGCACTAAACATTACTCCCTTTAATGTGAATCTGTACACTGTGGATGGCTTGATTGTAATCATGTTTAGTATTTCCGCTGACTGGATAGCATGCAACAATAAAGCTTTTCACTGTACCTCAGTACACGTGACAATAAACTGAATTAAACTAAACTAAACTAAACATGCCGAGGCAGTTTATTGCACCGTGGGATGGCAATCAGAGTTTGCTATTCTCAGTTTGGAGAGGTGGCGAACAGAGACATGCCCTTTGGCCCATGGTGTCCAAAAACAACCACCGATCACCCGTTGACACACTAGTTCTATGTTATCCCATTGTCTCATCCACTCCCAGTACACTATGAGCAATTTTACAGAGCCCAGTTAATCTACAAACCCGCACGTCTTCAGGATGTCAGAGGAAACCGGATCGCCTGGAGAGAACCCACGCGGACACAGGGAGAACATGCAAACTCCACACAGGCAGCACCTGAGGTCCGGATCAAACCCGGGTCATTGGCGCTATGAGAGAGCAGCCTAAGCAGCTGTGCCACTGTACTGCCTTATTTCGTTTCAATAGACAATAGACAATAGACAATAGGTGCAGGAGGAGGCCATTCGACCCTTCGAGCCTGCACCGCCATTCAATGTGATCATGGCTGATCGTATTTCAATGAAATTTCGATGAAAGAAAGTGTGAGAGAAAAGTTTCAACCTTAAATAGACGAACTGAAAAAAATGAGACCCAAGCAAATAAATGTGACATTTCACAGAGCTTAAATCAAAATGGCAGCAAAATTGATCACGGCATTTTCACACACAGACAGCATCCGAGGTTAGAATCGAACCCTACGCAAGGATGACGAGCAAATTCCTAAAAAGTTCCATACTTTTTTTGGACGGCACAGTGCACAGCGGTAGAGTTGTTGCCTTACAGCACCAGAGATCTGGGTTCGACCCTGACAACGGGTGCTGTCTGTACGGAGTTTCTATGTTCTCCCTGTGACCACGTGGGTTTTCTCCAGGTGCTCCGGTTTCCTCCCCCACCCCAAAGATGTGCAGGTTTGTAAGTTAATTGGCATTGGTAAAATTGGAAATTCTCCCTAATATGTAGGATAGTGTGAGTGTGGGGGGTGATCGCTGGTCGGCGCAGACACGGCGGGCCGAAGGGCCAGTTTCTGCGCTGTATCTCTCTAGTCTAAAGTCTCTGGCACTGTGAGTAGGTATGTTGCAAAGCCTACCTGAAGCGTCGTTGAAGATCTGCTGCTGAGGGTGTGCGCGATTTTGGCGCCGTTTAGAGGGGGCGGGTTTAAAACGCGATTTTCTCTAAGCTGTTCCAATCGAAAATGTTCAGCCTAGTTAATTATTAACGAAAAATCGCTGGAAAACCCCGTCGCAAAAGCTATTATTAGGTTTAAAGGCCTTGAATAATAGTTATAGTAGTTTAAAAATCAATCTCTAAACCCGCGACCGTCAGCAACCGCAGGGTCTCATAAAGCAAATAGCAGAAGTTAGGTTGTATATTTTTACATTAAAAAGGGCTTCTAAAGATCCCTTTATACTAAGTTTAATATTGCGAGTAGCTCAATTTGGGCCCATTATATCGCGCAGTATTTTTCTCGGCATTTGGGGCACAAATCTACCGCAATGTGAACGTTCTAAACCAGCGCGTTCCACAGGGACCCACTGGAAAGCTGATTTAAATGGGCATTTATTTACAGCAATTAAACACTAAATTCCTTCCATTTGGCCTATAAATTAATGTAAATGAGATTTAAAAATCATGTTTTATTGTGAATTATTTGTGAATATTATTTGGACATTTAGGCTATTTAAAAATGTTAATCATTTATAAAGAAATGGATAGATGTTTAGATCTAGTAATTGAAGTCTGAAATTAGCTACAATTAGGTAACTAACTAATTATATGCTTTAATTTCAGGTCATCCAAGTAAGATTATTTTATATTTGTTTCAGAATGCTTCAATCTATGATAACTGAAAATTTCATTCAGTTCTCTTAATTTTTAAGAAAGTTATGGGCTTTTGACTGTTCACGATCACAGCTTTTTTGTTATGTCCATAGAAAATCAATAGGGAACAAGATGCTCATTTCCGAGTATGAAAATGGCCATAACTTTTTAAATACTTGAGATATGAAAGTGAATTAGGTGTCAAATTAAACTTATTTTTATGCTTTATGTGATGGGATAAATTACAGACTTGATTTTTAAAATCTCAAAATTTTGTAACATTGCTACTGTGAGGCAGCAGCTCTCTCCGCTGCACCACTGTGTAATAGGCGTCATTGCAAAGATTTCCTTTAACAATTAATCTCTTCTAATAACCCGAGGCATGTTCATATAGATGCAGATCAATTGGAATTACTGTTAAGGAGCAGACTCATAGCCTTCGGACCTCCCCTTCGTGCATTTTCATAGCTGCTGCACTGTAGAAAACATAGCAGCTTGTTTGCATAACACAAGCTACTGCAAGCATCACTCCGACACACAAACCCGATAATCTACACTGGAGAAGAGAGAAGCATTGACTGAAACGATGGCTTAATATCCACTGGAGGTGGATCTGTTTTTTCCCCCTGTCTGGAGAATTCAGGAGCAGACCTTTGATTTAATATTCCCATCCAAAACACTGCACCTCCGAGTGCTACAATCCACTGGCACAGTTTCAAGGTCACACACTCAACTCTTGTGCTCGAATCCCTGTAGTAGGATATGAGCCCACAATCCTCCAAATCCAAAGCAAAATGGCGACCAAGTGATCTCTATGCCAAAACAAAATGGTTCTTTCTAAACATAGAGCTGCAGGATGGCGCAGCGGTAGGGTTGCTGACTTACAGTGTCAGAGACACGGGTTCGATCCTGTGCTGTCTGCATGATCTCCCTGTGACCACATGCGTTTTCTCCGGGTAGAAGCATAGAAAATAGGTGCAGAAGTAGGCTATTTGGCCCCTTCGTGCCAGCACCGCCATTCAATATGATCATGGCTGATCGTCCTAAATCAGTATCCTGTTCCTACTTTCTCCCCATATCCCTTGATTCCATTAGCCCCAAGAGCTAAATCTGACTCTCTTGAAAACGTCTAGTGAATTGGCCTCCACTGTCTCCTGTGGCATTATATAAATATGCATTTATATAACGCATATTTATATTTGGATATTTTTAGTTCACTACTAGGCCAGGTAATACCCATTCACCTCTCATCCAGGCCACAAATGGTTTCATTACTTAGGCTGAACTTAAAGCAGTCAAACAGTTCAATATCTAACTATTCTCAACTTCGATGCTTTTCAAAGCTTAGATGGTGACCATAACAATGGCTACACCACCCAATCATATGAATCACGCATCAGCGCCAGAAAGTGATCAGGATATTGAGGTAATTTCTCAGAATCGTCTTACATCATTTAATTGAACTGCAATTTTATTTCATAGTGCATGCATTAGACAGGGGCAGCATGGAAACGAGCAGAGAAGTCATTTGCTAGAGCCTCTTGTGCAAATTCTCTCAAGGTCGTTGGGCCTTAACTGGGGATATGTACAACAACTTTAGTGTTGACACAAAGTTGAACATGTTTCTCGTCGCTATTAAGTATAGTACAAATATACTTACTGTGTTTGTGTCCATAGTAAATTGGCCTACTGTATCTAGTACTGCACCTCACATCATTGTTTACGTTCCATTATCTTTAAAATAGTTTATTCTAGAGCATGAGGGATAAATCTTGTTGCTGTTGAATTCATGCAGAGACAGCAGGTTTGTAAGTTAATTGGCTTCTGTAAAATTGTGGTCAGAATGTAGAATAGAACTAGTGTATCGCTGTTAATAGAACGAGTCTACCCCGACTAGCCGGTCGCTGGTCGGCGTAGACTCGGTGAGCTGAAGAGCCCAGTTCCTTGCTACATTTTAAAATTAAACACAAGTCGCACAACTGGAAGAGCTGCTGCCTTACCGCGTCAAAGACCCGGGTTCGATCCTAACCTTGGCTACTGTCTGTGTGGAGTTTGCACATTCTCCTTGTAAACCCGTCAGTTTCCTCCCACATCCCAAAGAAGTGTGGATTTGTAGGTTACTTGGTCTCTGTAAATTGCTCCGAGTGTGTAAGGAGTGGATGAGAAAGTGGGATGTTACAGAACTAGTGTGACTGGTGTGGACACGGTGGGCCGAAGGGCCTGTTTCCATGTTGCATCTCAAAACTAATCATAACTTTAATCCACCCAGCAATACAAAGAGGTAGCCACAAACAGCTGGAGTAACTCAGAGGGACAGGCAGCATCTCTGGAGAGAAGGGATGGGTGACGTTTCAGGTCGAGACCTTTCTTCAGAAATACAGTCTCGACCCGAAACGTCACCCATTCCTTCAATCCAGAGATGCTGCCTGTCCGTCTGAGTTACTCCAGCTGTTTGTCTATCTTCGATTTAAACCAGCATCTGCAGTTCCTTTTTACATAATACAAAAAGGTATGCGTGGATGGCAAACAAAAAAGAGGTATTAGTTACTTCAGATGGCAATTAAATCCCTCAGCACACGTTGGCCAAAGTGGTATTAATCGCAACCCCAGAGTTTCTCACAATAGGGCCTAAACTCAAATGCAGGCTGGCAGCCAGGCCGAAGCTCAGGTGACATCATCAGATAGGCCAGTGTTCGCCGGGAGCAAAAATACATTTGTTTTCAGCGGAATTCATCGCTGGACTCTGGCCGCAAGATGTGACCCTGGTCTGGAGCGAATGCAACAGTGGGCAGAGGTAGTTTGGAAATTGTAATCGTTAGTCATCAAGCTTTCAAATAAAATTGCTGATTGTCAACTTGATGACCGGCTGTTAATGAGGGAGCTAACAGCAATCGAGTGTTTAAATAACAAGTAACTAAAACCAGGGGGGAGATATGGTTCGGAAAACTCATCAAACTGGGCAATAATTCCAGGCAAACAAAAAGGCCTGTGGCTTCCTTCCCCATGAGTTGGCTGCAGCAAACACCCTCGCCTGCCTCCCAAAGTAGCAGGCAGCACGACAATTAGCTGAGTCTTTCACAGGAAAACCCCCGCCCATCTCCACTGTGTGTGTGTGTGTGTGTGTGTGTGTGTGTGTGTGTGTGTGTGTGTGTGTGTGTGTGAGTGTGAGTGTGAGTGTGAGTGTGTGTGTGTGTGTGTGTGTGTGTGTGTGTGTGTGTGTGTGTGTGTGTGTGTGTGTGCGTGTGTGTGTGAGTGTGTTGGACCTGACCAAACAAAAAGGCAGCAATGTTTAAGAAGGAACTGCAGATGCCAGAAAATCGAAGGTAGACAAAAATGCTGGAGAAACTCAGCGAGTGAGGCAGCATCTATGGAGCAAAAGAAATAGGCAACGTTTCGGGCCGAAACCCTTCTTCAGATTGCAATAGGTGTTTGCCGCCAAGTGAGGTGGTTTGGTTTAGTTTAGTTTAACAATACAGCACGGAAACAGGCCCTTTGGCCCAGCGAGTCCATACCGACCACACGTTCACACAAGTTCTACGTTATCCCATTTACTTTCGCGCTCACTCCCTGCAGACACCAACTAACCTACAAACCTGCACGCCTTTGGGATGTGGGAGGAAACCTGAGCACCCAAAGAAAACTCACGTGGCCACAGGGAGAACGTGCAAACTCCATGCAGACAGCACCCGAGGTCAGGATCGAACCCGGGATTCTGGCGCTGTGAGACGGTGTGTCTATCCACTATGCCTACTGCTAATCAACAGAGCTTCTATATCCAAACAGGACAGCGTTATAAGTGGCACAGTGGCGCAGCTGGTGATGCTGCTGCCTCACAGCGTCAGAGACCCAGGTTCGATCCTGACCTCGGGTGCTGTCTGTGTGGGGTTAGCACATCTCCCCTGTGACCGAATGGGTTTCCTCCAGGTGCTCCAGTTCCCTCCTAAGTCACAAACATGTGTGGGTTTGTAGATTAAACAGGCCCAGTAAATTACCCCTTGTGTTACAGTTGTCAGAGGTTACGGAGAGAAGGCAGGAGAATGGGGTTAGGAGGGAGAGATAGGTCAGCCATGATTGAATGGCGGAGTAGACTTGATGGGCCGAATGGCCTAATTCTACTCCTATCACTTATGATCTCATGATTGCCCCTTGTGGGTAGGGAGTGGAAGTGAAAGTGGGAAAGCATAGAACGTGTGAACAATGGTCGGCGTGGGCTGAAGGGCCTGTTTCCTTGCTGTATCACTAATGAGGTTCTTCTTTTTAGCCCTAAGATTTAGCTCTTAGGGCTAAAGGAATCAAGGGATATGAGGAAAAAGCAGGAACGGGGTACTAATTTTTAGATGATCAGCCATAATCATATTGAATGGCGGTGCTGGCTTGAAGGGCTGAATGGCCTACTCCTGCACCTATTTTTCTCTGTTTCTATGTTTCCAGCCTATTGGAAAGTTTGCTGCAAACTACATAGAAACAAAAGGGTGACCTGAGCGAAGTCAATGTGATGTCAGACACCGATAATTAAAAGAGAAAATTTATAATAAAAGCAGAAAGTGTAGGAGATAGTCGGCCGATCAGGGATGAGAGAAAACGAGTTAAAGTTTCAGGTCAACGACTCTGCAACAGAACACGTAAACAGAATTATTTTCTGTGTGGAGAAAAGTCCCAACCCAAAACATTGCCTAAACATTGCCTCCACAGATGCAGCCTGCAGCCTGACCTGCTGAGTTACTCCAGCACTTTGTGTTTTACACAACACATCCAACTCCAATGCACCGTATCTATATAACAAGCCAACAGCTGCCAACATTTCAGCACAGTCCACCCTGAAAAGGTTCCTTGATTAAGTTGGCTGCTCTCCTGAGGAAGTGCGAAGTGTAGAGTTGGTAGAGAAACTCTGGAGAACCGTGGTGGACACAGAGAGAAAGGGACGGGGGTATGGAAACGGTTTGAAACAGGGATGAACAATTGAAACAAAAAGGCATGTTCCCAGACCCTGGAGATAACCTTAAGGGCCTGTCCCACTCGGTGATTTTTTTCGGCGATTGCCAGCATCAAATCAGGGTCACCAAAAGATTTTGAACATTTCAAAATCCAGCGGCGACAAAAAAAATGTTGCGACACTTGAAAAAACACCGCGTGTCATACGTGATCACGCCACAAATTTTTCAGTGACCTGATACGTCAGTCAATGATGCCGGCAGTCGCCGGAAAAATCGCCAATTGGGACAAGCCCATTAAACAGTGGACCATAAGACGCAGGAACAGAATTAGGCCATTCCGCCCATCAAGTCTACTCCGCCATTCAATCATTGCTGATCCGTTTTTCCCTCTCAGCCCCATTCACATGCCTCCTCCCCGTGACCTTTGACACCTTTAATAATCAAGAACCTCTCGATCCCCCCCTTTAAAAATACACAATGACTCGGACTCCAGATCCATCTGCGGCAATGAATTCCACAAATTCATGGCCCGCTAACCAAAGAAATTCCTCCTCATCTTTCTAAAGGAACATACTTTTATTCTGAGGCTGTCAAGTCAAGTCAAATCAAGTTTATTCGTCACATACACATACGAGATGTGCAGTGAAATGAAAAGTGGCAATGCTCGCGGACATTGTGCAAAAAGACAAACAAACAAACAACCAAACAAACTATAAACACTCTATTCCGAGACTCTCCCACCAGTGGAAACAGCCTCTCCACATGCACTCTACCCAGGCCTTTCATTACACAGTGGAGTCGTGCAGGAGGTGGGGAGGCCGATGTATGGATGATGTACAAATTGGAGTTAGTACAAATCACGATGAGTTCAGAGAGTGCAAAATGGGAAACCAGCCAATGGATTAGATACTGACTAGCAATACGTTGTTGTAACAAAACACTGCTTCGCCCGATTACCATTTAATGCGGAAAGGCCTCGGATACAAACCCTTGGAGTTCTACGCTACTTTTCCATTGCAAGTTCATAAGTTAGAGGAGCAGAATTAAGCCAGTCGGCCCATCAAGTCTACTCCACCATTCAATCATGGCTGATCTATCTTTCACTCTCAACCCCATTCTCCTGCCTTCCCCTCATAACCCCTAACACCCGTATTAATCCAGAATCTGTCAATCTGCCTTAAAAATATCCATTATCTTGGCCTCCACATGCATCCGTGGCAAAGAATTCCACAGATGCACCACAACTCTGACTGAAGAAATTCCTCCTCATCTCCTTTCTAAAGGTATGTCCTTTTATTCTGACGCTGTGACCTCTGGTCCTGGACTCTCCCACTGGTGGAAACATCTTCTCCGCATCCATTCTCTCCAGGCCGAGCCTTCTGCTAGCTTCACATGCTCAACGAACAAGTCTCACGCACCCACCCCCGAAATAGCCCGCTTCGCTAAAGCGGATTTGGAAGACAACCCGGTTTTAAAAATAAAAGGTGATCACACTAGTGAGCAGCCGAGCAGCCCGGGCCGGCTGGCACTTGAGCCCTGGTGCGAGCGCTGCCCATTTAAGGCTCAAAGATCGGGAGCTCGCTGGCGCTGCCAACCTCAGCGAGACCCGCGCCAATTGTCCCCGGGTTCTTAGCCCGAGCTGGGCAGAGAGGCCAGGAAGAATGAACAGTCCCACTGTGAAGTGTTATACAGTGACAGCTCAGTTTAAACCATGAGGGAGGTAGATAGAGAGCAAAATCGCAGTGGTGGCTGTCTATGAAATTCACAGTCAACCCGCCTGCCCATACCCAGTCGACTCGCACCTCAATGCAAATGTATTTAAATAATAGAATAGGCCACTTGTTTTTAGAAGTGGGAGAAATGTCCATATTGAATGTTTGTTGGTGGTTATCCGTTAAAACATAAGACCATAACAAGAGGGTGACACGGTGGCACAGTCGTACAGTTGGTGTTGCGCTCCGCCAGAGACCCAGGTTCCATTATGACTACGGGTGCAGTCCGTACGGAGTTTGCATGTTCTTTCCCGTGACAGCTTGGGTTTTCTCTGAATGATTCGGTTTCCTGCCGCACTCCAAAGACGTACAGATTTGTAGATTAATTGGCTTTGGCAAAAAAATTGTAAATTGAGTGTAGGATAGAGTTAGTGTGCGGGGATCGCTGGTCGGCATGGACACGGTGGGCGGAAACGGTTTCCACGTTGTATCTCTAAACTAAAGTGGAGAAGTATCCATATTGAATGTTTTTGGCAGCTACCTATTGAACCATAAGACCATAGACATCGGGGCAGAATTAGGCCATTCGGCCCATGAATTGTGTTCCGCCATTCGATCATAGCTGATCTATTTTCCCCCTCAACCCCATTCTCCTGCCTTCTCCACATAACCTTTAGTGCCCTTACCAATCAACAACATCTTCACTTTTTAAATACCCAATTACAGCCTCCACTGCCATCTGCGATGATGAATTCCACAGATTCACCACCCTCTGGCTGAAGAAATTCCTCCTCATTTCCATTCTAAATCTACGCCCTTTTATATTTGGAGGTTGTGCCCTCTTGTCCTAGACTCTCCCACTAGTGGAATCAATCTCTCCACATCCACTCTATCTAGGCCTTTTATTATTTGATAACTTTGAACGAGATCCTCCCTCATCTAAACTCCAGCTACAACCTATAACGCCCTGACTAAACATGGCAGTGTGCCAATGTTTGTGTCTTTGCCAAGGCCTCAAGAAGGTCGTCGGGTTTATTGTCATGAGCATAAGTACAGCGAGTTACAGCCACAATGAAGACCTTGGTGGCCTTGCAGCAGGTGAGAACAAACATTCTACTGTGTACTGGTGTGGAGTTCCACACCCAACCCACACCGATGTCAAATTAATCCGGCTCACAATGCACAGGTGGACCTGCGGTACAATTTCTACTAAAAGGAATTTCAAGGATCAAACTGCAGGCAATAATTAATTTCCTGGAAAGGTCTCAAACCAAAATGTCATTCACTCCACAGCTGCTGCCTGTCCCACCGAGTTCCTCCAGCACTTTGTTTATTTTTGTTGGGTAATATTTTTGGATATATAATCTCAAGGGCATGCAGTCATACAACTTAAGGAGATAATAAAGGGACACAAACTGCTGCAGTAATTTAGTGGGTCAGGCCGCATCGCTGGAGAACGTGGATAGGTGACGTTTCGGGTCAGGACCCTTCTTCAGACTCTTCCCCAGTCTAAAGAAGGATCCCAAACCCGCTGAGTTACTCCAGCATTTTGTGTCCTTTTTTGTAAGCCGGCATCTGCAGTTCTTTGTTTCTAAATGAAGAAGATGGCCATGTTAGAGCCCATTTTGTAATGTTTGGACAGTAATTAGGCTGGCACAGCGGTAGAGTTGCTGCCTTTCAGCGCCGTTGACCCAGGTTCCATCCTGACTACGGGTGCTGTCTACACAGAGTTTGTATGTTCTCCCTGTGACCCCGTGGGTTTTCTCCGGGTGCTCTGGTTTCCTCCCACTCTCCAAAAACACTAGGGTTAATTCCCTAGTGTGTGTAGGTTGTGTACGTGGAGATTGCTGGTCGGCGCGGACTCGGTGGGCCGCGGGGCCTGTTTTCATGTCGTATCTCTAAAGTCTAATGAGAACCTAACCAGACAGAGAGAGGCGATTCCGATGAAGGATTTTTGGAGCAACGATCTCCAGGAGGGTTGAGCAACGGCATCCACATATAAAACTCTGACGGACAAGGAGGTGCGATATGTTCAAACTGAGAAGGAGCTAATTGTTGTGATGCTTGGTCTGTGCGCAGTGATCACTAGCCTCTCGAGATCAATGCTGTGAAGCTCCAGTCTCTGCCTGACAAGTAGCTGATTCAAGATTCAGATGCTGAAACCACGAGCAAAAAAACAAACGCTGGAAGAAATCAGCAGGCCAGTCACGATCGATGAAGCGAACGGACAGATGACGTTTCCGTTCATTTATGGGCAGCGGAGTGGCGCAGCAGTAGAGCTGCTGCCTTACAGCGCCGGAGACCACGAGTTTGTACGTTCACCCTGTGACCACCTGGGTTTACTCCGGGTGCTCCTGGTTTCCTCCCACTTTCCAAAGATGTGCAGGCGTGTAGGTTAATTGGCTGCTGTGGATTTGTCCCTAGTGTGTAGCATAGAACTAGTATGTACGGGTGATCGTTAGTCAGCACAGACTCGGTGGGCCATACGGCCTGTTTCCATGCTATATCTCTACACTAAACTAATCTGAGAGATAGAAAAAAGATAGACACAAAATACTGGTGTAACTCAGCGGATCAGACAGCATCGCTGGTGAAAATGAATGGGTTACGTTTCAGGGGCGGGGCACTTATAACCATATAACAATTACAGCACGGAAACAGGCCATCTCGACCCTTCTAGTCCGTGCCGAACACATATTCTCCCCTAGTCCCATATACCTGCGCTCAGACCATAACCCTCCATAACCACCAGAAACGTCGTCTGTCCATTCCCTCCACAGAGGCTGCCTGACCCAATGAATTGTTCCAGCACTTTGGGTTTTTTTTGCTCAAGTAGCTGAAATGTTTGGCCATGCCCACCCCATAGGCATGATGGAAGCCGAGGTTACTGTGGTTGCGACAGTTGACAAACCAGGCCAAAGCCCAAAATCTTCCACTAAGTGTCATCCCATGCTAGCCCTGAAATGAGCAGTGGAGTGAATGAATGCACAGTCTTTTAACCAGAATAGGGAGAATCGAGAACCAGAGGACATGGGTTTAAAGTGAGGGGGAAAAGATTTAATGGGAACCTGCGGGGAATATCTTTACACAAAGGGTGGTGGGTGTGTGGAAAGTGCGGAACTATCGCAACGTTTGAGGAACATTTAGACAGGTACATGGATAGGATTGTTTAGGATAGGGGCCAAAGATGGGCAGGTGGGGCTAGTGTAGATGGGACATGTTGGACGGTGCGGGCAAGTTAGGCCCATTTCCACGCTGGAGAACATGACCCTTCCATCGCTGCATCACATGTGGCTCTGGGTTAAGACCAGGCCCCTTCCAGATTTTGTTTTTACACACAAGGGGTGGTAGGTATACGGACCGAGCTGCCAGAGGAGGTAGTCAAGGCAGCTACTATCTGAAAGTTTAAAGAAACATTTGGACAGATATGTAACCGAACATTGAAATAACATTGTCTTAATTGTGTCTTTGCACACAGTGTTTTTGCTTTTTGCTGTCTTGCAGAATTCATGTATAATTTATGGAGTTGTATGTTGTCCGAGTCTATGTGTCTGTGATGCTGCTGCAAGCAAGATTTTCATTGCTCCGGCCTCAGAGGGCAGTGGAGGCCGGTTCTCTGGATACTTTCAAGAGAGAGTTAGATAGGGCTCTTAAGGATAACGGAGTCAGGGGATATGGGGAGAAGGCAGGAACGGGGTACTGATTGGGGATGATCAGCCATGATCACATTGAATGGTGGTGCTGGCTCGAAGGGCCGAATGGCCTAATCCTGCACCTATTGTCTATTGTCTCACCGACCATCAATGCCCATGGCAATAAACCCCACTTTGCTTGGCTTGCACCTTTTACGCAGCTAACAGCAATGTGTTGCATGGGAGGTTGCTTTACAATATGATACAGGAATTCTCTAGGTTTAAAAAAAAGGCACACATTGCTGGAGTAACTCAGCGGGTCAAGCAGCATCTCTGGAGAACATGGATAGGTGACATTTCAGGACCCTTCTTCAGACTGATTGGGAGGGGGACAGAGGGGGAAAAGAAATCTGCGAGAGGGAAGAGGCAGGACAAAGCGCCAATATGGGTCAACAAAGAACCCGCTGAGTTTCTCCAGCATTTTTGTGTACCTTCGATCTTCCAGCATCTGCAGTTCCTTCTTGAACACTGGGTCAACAAAGAACTAGTGTGTGACCTGAAGCATCACCTAACCATGTTCTCCAGAGATGCTGCCTGACCTGCTGAGTTACTCCAGCACTTTGTGTCCGTGTGTGCATGAACTAGCATCTGCAGTTGAGCAGCACAGTGGTGCAGCGGGAGAATTGGTGCTCCGGTTTGCTCCCACAGTCCAAAGACGTACAGGTTTGTGGGTTAATTTGGCTTTGGTAAAAACTGTCAATTGTCCCTAGTGTGTAGGATAGTGCTCATGTACAGGGATCGCTGGTCGGCACCGACTCAGACAGGGACAATTTACAATTTTCCCCGAAGCCAACAATGCCGCTGCCCAACCGTGCATGACGCAAGTCTCTGAACAAACATCACGACTGACTCACAGTCGACAGAGTCTCCTGGTCTATTGCACAACCGTTTTTTTTCTAACACCAGTCACCACTAGATTGATGACATTAACCCGATGTTACTCTGTTTACAGTTTAGAGATACAGCATGGAAACTGACCCTTCGGCCCACCACGTCTACGCTGACCATCAACCACCCGTCCACACTAGTTCTATGTCATCCCACTTTTACATCTGACATACCGGGGGCAATTTACAGAAGTCAATGAACCTCAAGCTGGAAAGTGTGCAGAGAAGATTTACAAGGATGTTACAAGGATTCGAAGGCCTGAGCTGTCGGGGGAGGTTGAGCAGGCGAGGACTCTATTACTTGAAGCACAGTAGGATGAGGGGGTGGGAGATTGCAACCTTCACGTGGTCCACCCTGTTTCGACGAATGCAATCAAGCTGGTGTGCACAATCAAATAGAACAAGTTGTCCTACAACTTTAGGCTGTGCAGGCCATATGCAAGAAGTAGGAGATGGGGCGATTTTATAGAGGTGTACAAAATCATGAGAGGAAAAGATCTTGTACATGAGCAGAGTCTCTTGCCCAGAGTAGGGGGGGTTGATAACCAGAGGACACAGGTTTAAGGTGAGGGGGGAAAATTTTAATAGGAGCCTGAGGGGTAATTTTTTCACACAAAGTGGTGTATGAACGAGCTGCCGGAGGAGGTAGTTGAGGAAGGTACTATTGCGATGTTTATGAAACATTTAGACAGGTGCATGGCTAGAACAGGTTTGTAGGGATATGGGCCAAACGCAGGCAGGTGGGACCAGTGCAGATGGGACATGTTGGTCGGTGTGGGCTGAAGGGCCTGTTTCCATACTGCATAACTCCACGACTGACTCGTTAACCTACAAACCTGCACATCTTTGGAATGTGGGAGGAAACCGGAGCACTCACGTGGTCACAGGAAGAACGTACGAACTCTGTACAGACAGCACCCGTAGTCGGGATCAAACGGAGGTCGCTGGTGCTGTGAGGTTTTTGCTTCACGAGCCTTCATGAAAATCTATTCCCCGTGACCATTCAATTCCAACTCATAACCCTTCCAAAAATCAGTCCGAAATTGGCCCTGCTTCGTGCCCATTCTCCGACGCTGCGTTTTAACAGTTAATCTTAAAATACCCGTCCAAAATTAGTTTTTTTTCTCTAAAGGTGTTTACATAGAACTTAGGAGCAGAAAAACAGCCAAATGTGTCTGTCCGTGCTGGATTTTATGGGCAGCCTCTCACTCTATCTCATCCCTGCCAACTGGCCGATCACTTTCCCTCTTGTGGTCTGAACCCGCCTCCGCTTAAAGGCAAAACACAAAGTGCTGGAGTAACTCAGCAGGTCATCTCCGGAGGGACATGAACAGGCGATGTTTCGGGTTCCGAATCTTTCTTCAGCCTAATTCTGCTCCGATAATATATGATTTTTTTTTAATGGCAAAAAGACATAAAGTGGAATGTGACCTTACAAATGGCAGTTAGGCGAGATTGATCAACATGTGATTTTAGCGACTATTTTCAAAGACAAGGAATGCAGAATCGACATAGATGTTAAATTGGCACTTTGATTGATATTGTTGTGCATTTCTCCAAAGGACATTGCAGAAAACAGGCATTTTTTCCCACTGCTCAATAACACATAAACTAGTGTTTTCCTCATCCATAAACTTTCTCCTCTCGGAGAAGAGTACAGCAGCGGAAGAGGCCCTTCAGCCCACAGTGTCTGTACCGAATATGTTGCTAAGAGCAACTCTTATCTACCTTCACATAGTCTATATCCCTCCATTCCCTGCATATCCATGTACCTATCCAAACGTTTCTTAAATGCCACTATCATACCTGCCTCCACCACCAATTTACCTTCCAATGTTTTCCTGGCACTCGCCACACTCTGTGCTAGTAAACTACTCCACACATCTCCTTTAAACTCTGCCCCCTTCGCCTTAAAGCTGTGCCCTCTTGAAATTGACGATTCCACCCTGGGATGAGAAGCAAACCTTATCTATGTTTCTCATCATTTTATGTACTTCTATCAAGTCTCCCAGCATTCCAGGGAAAACAATCCAAGTGTGTCCAACCTCTCCCTGTAGCTCATACGTATTAATCCAGGCATCCACCTCCTTTGCACCCTTTCCAAAGCCTCCACATCTTTCCTGTATCGGGGGCGACCGGAACTGCTTGTAGTATTCCAAGTACTCCAACCTCCTCTGTCCTGTCGGACCCTGGCTCCAACCAGGCCAAACTGCAAACCAGACACCAGTCGGCTTCTTTACCAACGGTTACAGACCCAAGTCTAAAGCACTTTGGTGAAATACAGCAAGAGAAGGTTAAACACATTTACAATTGCTTCATTCAAGAGCAAAGTAGCTGGTTAAAGATATTTGGCCCGACTCCTATTTACAGGGCACAGTATGGTTGACCCTTTGTACCTGAAGAGGATATTGTATCATATGATTTGTACACGGTTAAACATTTACAGAGGTTTCACCAAAACCTGGCCCAAACGGAAAAACTCAGCGGTGGAGTTGCTGCCTTAAGCCCCTGTCCCACTTAGGAGACCTAAACAGCAACCTCTGGTGACCTGGCCCGCTAACCAATGTTTCCATGAGGTCACCGGAGGTTTTGGTCACTCTCCCTAATGGTCGAAAGTGGTTTCCGCGTGGTCAAGGCTTCATCTAGGTTGCTGCTATTTTTTCATCATGGTTAAAACCGGCCTCGACTAAAAATAGGTTGCCGTTTTAAAAATTGATAATTTTTTAGTCGCAGGTCTAGTCGAAGCCGGTTTTCTTCATAGTCGAGGAAGGTTTTCAACATATGTGTGGGAGGTGGTAGGAGGTTGCAGGTCACCTCGACCTTGATTTTTTTTTTTGGGTGGCGGGCAAGGTCACCAGAGGTTGCTGTTTAGGTCTCATAAGTGGGGCAGGGTCATTACAGCGCTTGCAGCGCCAGAGACCCGGGTTCGATTCCGACTACGGGTGCTGTTTGTATGGAGTTTATGTTCTCCCCATGACCACGCGGGCTTCTCCGAGATCTTCGGTTTACTCTCATACTCCAAAGACGTACAGGTTTGTAGGTTAATTGGCTTGGTACAAGTGCAAATTATCCCCAGTGTGTGTAGGATAGTGTTAGTGTGCGGGAGTTGCCAGTCGGTGGAGACTCGGTGGGCCGAAGGGCCTATTTCCGCGCTGTATCTCTAAACTACACTCTTGAAATAAAACCAGGTCCTAACCATAAGACATAAGAGCAGAATTAGGCCATTCAGCCCATTGAGTCTACACTGTCATTCAATGTGTAGGAAGGAACCGCAGATGCTGGTTTACACCAAAGATAGACACAAAATGCTGGAGTAACTCAGCAGGACAGGCAGCATCACTGGAGAGAAGGAATGGGTGATGTTTTGGGATGACACCCTTCTTCAGTCTGTTATTCCATCATGGCTAATCTATTTTTCCCTCTCAACCCCATTCTCCTGCCTTCTCCCCATCGCCTTTGACACCCTTCCTAATCAGGCACCCATCAATCTCCATCTTAAAAATACCCAATGACTTGGCCTCCACAGCCATCTGCGGCAATGTATTGCACAGGTTCGCCGCCCTCTGGCTAAAGAAATTCCTCCTCTGGCCATTCTAACTGTCCCCTTCTTAATGATGGGCATCACAAGCAAATAATTACATGTACTGAGAGTGGGTTAAATAGCCTAGAAACATTACTTAAACAGAATATTATAATATGAAACAGGTTTGAGGGTGAACCACAACAGTTTGTGTAGGAGGTGGTGTGAACCAATGTTGTCCAACTTCAACCCATCCTTTATTTTTTAATTTCCTTTCCCCCCCAAAAGTAAACTTAAATCAGAATAATAAATATATACAAAACAAGAATGGTGCAAAAACTCTTCTGACATTCTCAGTGGCTGTACGTACATTCATTAGCATTATATTTGGTAGTGTTCACAGAACTATCATTGTACAGGGCATCCTTGCCACTCATGTGGCCCCCTGGGGTGATATCCCTTCCCTTGTTTGAGGGGCGTCTCCACCACACCCTGCCCCCCAATGTCCAGCAGCGGAAGGACCCTAGACTGTGGTCCTCCCCCACCGAGCCTTGGCGTTGGCTGCACTGAGCTTCAGCGAATCCCTCAGCACGGACTCCTGCAGTCTGGAGCGGGCCAGTCAGCAACATTCCCGGATGGACATCTCACTCTGCTGGAAGACCAACAAGGCTCAGGCAGACCAAAGAGCTGATGACCTTCAGAGAGTCCTCAGTTACGGAGTTGTTTGGGATAAACCGTGACAAGGACCCTTGCTTCATTCTATCGACTCTGTTTGCAAATCCCCACACTGCAAGGAGATGAGCAACTGTCTCCTCTCCATAGCAGCCGTACTGAGGGCAACCCACCCTATGCAACAAATGCTTCAGTGCCATCCTGCTGTCACTGGCTCCTGGTTGATTTTAAGCGTTTCATCCATTGTTTGGATTAACCCAACATTATATAACAAAACTATCTGTGGGGTAGCACAACAGTGGAGTTGCTGTCTCACTGCACCGGAGACCTGGGATCGATCCTGACCACTGGTGCTGTCTGTACAGAGCTTGTACATTCTCCCTGTGGCCGCATGGGTTTCGTCCGGGTGCCCTGGTTTCCTCCCACATTCCAAAGACGTACAGGTTTGTAAGTAAATTGCCTTCGGTAAAATTGTACATTGTTCCTAATGTGTAGGATAGTGCTAGTGTACGGGGCGATCGCTGGTTGGTGTGGACTCGGTAAGTCTGTCTCCACACTGTTATCTCTAAAGTCTAAAGTCTGAAGTCAAGTCTAAAGGGCCCACTTGCATGTTGCGTGCCACTATGTTCTCACTAAGTAGACACATGGCGATTAATAGAGAATAAAACTCTTCCCTAAACCATTTTCTTTTCTTTTCTCCTTAGAAAAAAGTTTTGGCCTTGTTCCATGAAGATCTGAAATCTTAACTAGTGAAACTTAACGAAAGCAATTTGAGTCTTATGTCATCTCTGTAGTGATTTAAAATGTTCCATGAAATACAAAACAGCTGGAAGTGCGTTTAATTATGTAACTGGAATGAATCAATGAAATCTGCACACATTACGGCAGCAGCTGGGATTTTTAAGTAACCTTTCTGAAAGAATTACAAATCTGTCACAAAAGTAAGGGCCAAGGCCAAAAGCAATGATCTCCATCGTGAATGGAGATAGCACAAGAACAACAACAACACGCCTCAAGGCGCTACAGCAGTCACCCGGAGAGGTCATGCCTGCAACAAGATACTCAATCTCAGTCCACAAGCACAAATGGGCCTCAAACAAGTGCCTTAAGCAGAGCTGTCAGTTACTATGTGATGAGGGGTGATCTTATAGAGGTCATTGAGTGAGTGATACAGTGTGCAAGCAGGCCCTTCGGCCCAACTTGCCCACACCGGCCAACATGTCCCATCTGCACTAGTCCCACCTGCCAGTCTTTGGTCCCTATCCCTTCAAACCTGTCATATCCATGTACCTGTCTAACTGCTTCTTAAATGTTGGGAATAGTCCCTGCCTCAACTACCTCCTCTGGCAGCTTGTTCCATACACCCACCACCATGTATAACATCACGAGAGAAATGTACCAGATTAATGCACAGACTCTTTTGCAAAGTGCTGGTTTATAGGTGACCCGCTGAGTTATTCCAGCACTTTGTCTTTTTTTTTGCAAACCAGTATCTGCAGTTCCATGTTTCTACATCGAGTCATACAGTGTGTAAACAGGCCCTGCAGCCTAACTTCAGGCAACTGAACCATCCCACCAACAACCAGAGAGTGGTCCTGAACTACTATCTACCTCATTAGAGACACTCGACCAATCTTTGATCAGACTTTACTGGCTTTATCCTGCACTAAACGTCATTCACGTTATTCCCTTTATCGTGTATCTGTACATCGTGGATGACTTGATTATAATCATGTATTGTCTCTCCATTGACTGGCTAGCACACAACAAAAGCTTTTCGCTGTATCTTGGTACACATGACAATAAACTAAACGAATTAAACTAAACTAACTAACTTGCCCTCGCCGACCAACATGCCCCATCCACCTGCCTGCTCTTGGCCCATAACCCTCTAGACCTGTCCTATCCATGTACCTGTCCAAATGTCTCTTAAATGTTACGATAGTACCTGCCTCAACTACCTCCTCCAGCAGCTTGTTCCATACGCCCACCACCCTTTGCGTTAAAAAAAAGTTACCCCTCAGGTTCCTATTAAATCTTTCTAAAAACCCTGGTCCTCTAACAGCTGCAATACATGTTTATAGACAACATGAACTAACGCCCGGAAACACACGTGACAAAATGCAACGGAACTTTCACCTCTATGACACTTTAAAATTAGAACCAGGCATTTGTGAATATTGTCAGTGGCACTTATTCACACAGTTATTAGAGAGAGAGGGAGAGAGAGAGGGGAGAGGGAGGGGGTGAGAGGGTGAGAGGCTGAGAGGGAGGGAGAGAGAACGAGAGGTGGAGAACGGAAAACAACTCAGTCTGGAGACTCGAAACGCCACCTATTCCTTTTCTCCAGAGATGCTGCCTGACCCGCTGAGTTACTCCAGCATTTTGTGTCATATCTTAAACGGCAAACTTTACGTTTGAGTTGAGTTGACGTTATTGTCACGTGAGCCGAGGTACAGTGAAATGCTTTTGTTGCGTGCCAACCAGTCAGTGGACAAGCAATACATGATTACAATTGAGCCATCCACAGTGTACACACGTACAGGAGATTAAGGAGAGCACAGCTAAAGTAAGAAGTGCTGCTGTTGGAGTCGAGGTTTAAAAGGGTGGAGCAAGCGATTGTAATGCGTGATTGCAGATCCACTTCTGTGACCCGCCCACACAGAGTCGCCTGGCTTGGACGCCATCTTAGATCATACACAGACATTAAGCAGAAAATGCTCCAACTAGTCAGTGCCCGGCGGCATCTGTGGACAGTGAATTGAGGAATATACGAGCAGAAACAGGCCGCTCGGCCCCTCAAACCTATCCCACTATTCAATATTTAAGAAGGAACCGCAGATGCTGGAAAATCGAAGGTAGACAAAAATGCTGGAGAAACTCAGCGGGTGAGGCAGCATCTATGGAGCGAAGGAAATAGGCAACGTTCGCCTATTTCCTTCGCTCCATAGATGCTGCCTCACCCGCTGAGTTTCTCCAGCATTTTTGTCTACCCACTATTCAATATGATTACAGCTTTTCAGGTTCCCCCAAAGTCTTCAATTCACTGATCTTTCAAAAACGTTTCCTACTTCCAATTTTAGCGTCTCAGGGCATTAAATGCAAAACATGACTTCCATTCTTGTCTCTCCGCAGATGCCTGGTCTACCGAGTACCTCCAGCGTTTTAGTTTTCGTTCACTACTAAGCCTTTAGGAAGGAGATGAGGTGGAATTTCATTAGTTAGAGGGAGGTGAATCTGTGGAATTCATTGCCACAGACGGCTGTGGGGGCCGAGCCAATTGACATTATTAAGGCGGAGATGCATAGATTCTTGATTAGTATGGGTGTCATGGGGAGAAGGCAGGAGAATGGGGTTGAGAGGTAAAATTAGATCAGCCACGATTGGATGGCAGAGTAGACTCGATGGGCCGAATGGCCTAATTCTGCTCCTATAACTTTTGAAAATGCACATTGCATTTAGGTTTTCCACGGGAAATGGGGCTGATGTGGGGTGGAAGATTGCAACCTTCACCTGGTCCGCCCTGTTTCGACTAATGCAATCAACTCGACGTGCACACACAGAAGATCAAATAGAACAAGTTGTCCTACAACTTTAGGCTGTGCATGAAAGAAGAAGAGGCTGATGTCAGCCATGAGATCCTACTCCACTCTGCCTCTCACAGATGGAATGGTTTATTACGAGATCGGGCCAAAGACAGGGAGAGGCAGGGCAACTGATCAGGCATGGTAACCGGCTGGATTGCCTTATCCACGTCTGCTGACCATGAGCCACTGTTAAAGGTGGAGGTGGTGAGAACAAACAGCATATCTCTCCCACCAGCAAAGTCTAACCAGTCAGGGTGTTTCAAACAACGACTTAAAAAGCACACACCCTCAAACGATCAACACAAAGCGCTGGAGTAACTCAGCAGGTCAGGCAGCATCTCTGGAGAGAAGGAATAGGTGACGTTTCGGGTCGAGACACTCCATCGCTGAGTCAGTTACTCCAGCATATTGTGTCTATCTTCGGTGTAAACCATCAGCTGCAGTTCCTTCCTGTACACCATCAAAAAGATCTCAACTGGCGCCCAGCTCTTCCGATTCAAAAACACATTTGTCATAAGGTCATAAGTGATAAGAGCAGAATTTGGCCATTCGGCCCATCAAGTCTACTCCACCATTCAATCGTGGCTGATCTATCTCTCTCCCTCCGAACCCCATTCTCCTGCCTTCTTCCCATAACCCGTGACCCATTTGTGAAGTGTCTCCATTAAGGAGTCCGATTTCCAGTCAAAAAGGAAGTACTTAACTGGTTTATGTTGTTTTAATTAAGTGTAGCAGACTGGGCTAGATGGGAAGACTGAAGACTCTGTTTATCAACAAATAAGTCTATTTATAGAAACTGTTTAATTAAAAAAAAAAAGACGAGGGGCTGGCTATTTCAGTATCTTTGCTCATCTGTCAAAAAAAGTTTCGACGTGCGCTACTTAAAATGAAAGCTTCAGGAGTTACTGCAAACATCCGTTCTCACCGCACTTTTCTAATGCCTGGTGAGGTTTCTGCCCAACCGCCTCATGAGTCACTGCTACTTTAAGACGCATGTGCAGTTACCAGAAACCCCTCTCCGTCCTGATTTACAGTAGGCCAACGCAGTAAAAAAAAAGCAAAACAAAGAAACAGACCCTGTCCCTTTAAATAAAAGTAGCAAATAGAATGCTGACTGTTTTGAAAAATCCACGAACCAGCTTATTAAAAAGTAGGGCATGCAAAATGAATTGTGTCTATTTTGGACAATCAAAGTCATTGGTATGTTTTCAAAGGTTTTACCAATATGTTATTTAGTAGCGTGTATAGGATTTACACATACACACACAGTACCAATATTTAGACACATGCAGTGTCGGTCAATGGTTACAATGTTCAGCAGCAACTGTAGCATTTCATGTAGTTACGAGCGCTGTTAATCGCAACTGTGCAACAGAAAATGTTGCGTGTTTGGACTGGAGCCGACTGGCAATCCGCATACAGAACCCCCACATCACCGACTGACTGAACGGCCAACCCCAGCACTGGCCAGCTCCATCCCCAATCAACATCGCTAGCTGCCTTTTAATTTCTCTTCTCAACCCTTCCCTTCTCAACCCTTCCCTTCTCACAGTCTCAATTAAAAAAGGGAAAGGGGAAGGGGGGGGGGGGGGGGGGTGAGGGAAGGGGGCGAGGGGACGGGACGGGATGAGGGGAGGGAAATGGGTTGAGGGAAGGGAAAGGGGTTGAGGGGAGGGGAGTTGAGGTAAGGGAAGGATATTGAGGGAAGGGAGAGGCGGGGAGGGAGTGTGGGAAGGGGGTGGGTGAGGGAAGGGGAGGGGGTGAGGGAGAAAAGTGTCAAATCCTAAATGGACAGTCATGCGGATTTTTTTGTGCACTTTAATAAGTGCAATTTGTTTCTCATTTTTTCTCCCCAAAACAAAAATCTATGGGGTGTGGGGAGAGGGAAGAAGAAGAAATAAAGATATTGCGGAGGGCCGGGCCTAGTGCGGTGCCTCACACATGCATTCGCAAGTTGTCAGGCAAATGGGAGACAGTGCGTTTCGTTTCACCCCCTTCGGTTCCTTTTACCCTGTCGGTGTCTCCCCCGGTTGTGGACGTGCCGCCATTTTATTTGGGTTACTTTTCACCCTGGGTCTCATAAGCTCATATATATATATATTTTTTTTAAAAAGAGAGAGAAATGTATTGAAGCGGATTAAACGCGGGACGGGGAGGGGAAATGACCAGGGGGTGAAATGGCAACATTGTAGCGCGTTCTAGAACGTGGCAACAATCGGGGCCACAATGTAGCGACTGAAAGTAACAAACATCGGCGGCGCTTCCCAGTGAAACTCACCCAGTCTCCGCCTCCTTGCTGGGGCTCCTGCCCTGGATTTAACAGTCCCCCTCCCCTCTCCTCTTCAATAAGAGAGGGACCCTTCTTTGATCCGATCGCTGCTGGATTCGCTCCCTTCCTCTGTGCTTTCTGGATCTCGCCGCATAAAACGAGTTGACGATTTTAATTTTCTTTCCAATTTTTTTCACAAGGCATGCATGCTCTCTCTCTCTCTCTCTCTCTCCCTCTCCCTCGCTCTCGCTCTCTCCCTCCCTCTCCCTCTCTCTCAGGGCGAAGGACGAAACGAAAACGATACGATTCACACATACAACCAAATGAACCCCATCGGACGCCAGAACGCCAACACACGTGATGACCAACGTCACCGTCTTGCGAACGATGCAAAATACTTTGGAAGTTTTTCACTCTTGGGGGGGTTTTAAGTGGAGGAGAATCCGGGACGTCTGTTATGGGCTGGATACACGACCCCCCAGACTATCTACACCTCTACCCATTCTTAAATCCACGTCTTTCAACCCAACAAAAAGTCCAAAAACTCTTAATTTCAATCAAATCCCCATCCGGGATGATATTTTAAACCTCCTGCCAAATGCCCATCCCGAGATTTATTAAACGCCGCGACTGTACTGCTGCATGCCAAAGTAACTTCTCTCTGGCAGTGAAATGTCAAGACACGCCGCGTCTTTGAAAACATAAACATGTCAATTGAGTTGCAAATTGCCCGCCGTGTCATAACCGCTTATGAGTCAAGGTGGCGTTCGCGTGAGTGCTGAGTGCGCCGATCCGAGAGCGTGTTGTGTGTTTGAAATGAGCGCCTTGTACCTGGTATTCTTCTTGCCGATGGTCCCTTCCAGCTGAGTGGCTGGTGATCGCCTTCTCTCCAAGTGGCTGACGGTCATGTCTCACTCTCTCTGGTTGCTACGGTATTGTTCATTCCACCTCCCCCCCTCTTCTCTCTCTCTCTCTCTCTCTCTCCCACGACTTTAAACTCACCATTAACTGCGGGGATCCCCTCTGACACAGGCTCGTCCTCCACATTCCTCGGTAATCGCGAGTGTTATCTGTTCCTCCCCTCCCAGAAGTCACTCCCACCCACTCCCCGCCGCACTGATTCGCTTCCTTCCCCGACCTGAAGGATTGTTAGCAGCAAAGATCCTAGAGCTATGAGCTCAGGAAATCGTTATCAAAGGGGGGGAAATATTGTTACGAGCGTATTATGTATCAACGTGCAGAAAAAAAAACACATTTAAACAAGCGAGAGGTTTGTTTTTGCCTGAGTTATTTGTGTATAAAAGAGCTTTGACTTCTGTGCAAAAACAATCTCAGCCTTCCTTTAAACAAAATCGTTGGCTGGATATTTCACTGAAGAAGAGTCCCGAAACCTATCCATGTCCTCCAGAGATGCTGACTGACCAGTTGAGTTACTCCAGCACTTTGTGTCATTTTTGGAAACCAGTATAATGAACTGTGTTGGTCTGAAGAAGGGTTTCGGCCCGAAACGTCGTCTATTTCCTTCGCTCCATAGATGCTGCTGCACCCGCTAAGCTTCTCCAGCATTTTTGTGTACCAATGAACTGCAGAAGCTGGTTTATACCAAAGACACGCACAAAGTGCTGGAGTAACTCAGCGGGTCAGAGATACTGCCTGTCTCGCTGAGTTACTCCGGCAGTTTGTGTCTATCTGCAGTTCATTGTTTCCACAATCTTCTGGATATTTTACTCTTGATGCTAAATTGATCCAGTCTACAACTGTAAATAAAGTGTTGTCCACTCTCACCAAACTAAACAAAAACTATTAACCAGAGCTAAGAAACAGCCACAGAATCAAAAGCTTGCACACTCTCTTAATCTTGGTCTGCATTATCAGTCTGAAGATAGGTCCCGACCCACACGCCGTCTGTCCATTCCCTCCACAGATGCTGCCTGACCAGCTGGGCTCCTCCAGCACTTTGCTTTTTACTATCTTCAACATCTGCGAGAGAAAAAAACAACCTGAAGCCATCCCTAATACAGGGGGTCTCGACTCGAAACGTCAACATTTTTGTTTCTCCACAGATGCCGGCTGACCCGCTGATTTCTCTCTTCTTCTTCTTTCGTGTGGCGTGCACAGCCTAAAGTTGTTGGACAACTTGTTCTATTTGATCTTCCGTTTGGGCACGTCGAGTTGATTGCATTAGTCGAAACAGGGCGGACCACGTGAAGGTTGCAATCTTCCACCCCACTGATTTCCCTCCAGTGGTTTGGACACAAGGAACTGTAGGTGTTGGAATCTTCAGCAAAACACACAATGCTGGAGTAACTCAGCGGGTGGAGGGAAATAGACAGGCGACGTTTCAGGTCAGAACTCTTCTTCAGACATAAGAAGAAAATGAATAGGTGACGTTTCGGGTGGTGGCCTTTCTTCAGCCTGTCTGTAGTAGGGGGAGAGAAAGCGGGAAAAGAGAGGTGGGGGAGGATCAAAACCAGGCAGGTGATAGGTGGAGGTAGACAAAAATGCTGGAGAAACTCAGCGGGTAAGGCAGCATCTATGGAGAGAATGAAACAGGCGAGAAGGATCTCGATCCGAAACTTCGCTCCATACATGCTGCCTCACCCGCTGAGTTTCTCCAGCATTTTTGTCTACCTTCGATTTTTACAGCATCTGCAGTTCTTTCTTAAACAGAAGACAAAAGGGTGTCAGATAAGAAGAGATGAGGAGTGAAATTAAATGCACAAACAAATGACTGCTGATACTGGTTAATGCACCAAAAGACACACCGTGCTGGAGTAACTCAGCTGGTCAGGCAGCATCTCTCCAGGACATGGATACAGGTGATGTTTCTGTAGGAAAGAACTGCGGATGCTGGTTTAAAACGAAGGTAGACACAAAATGCTTCTTCAGACTGAAACGTCACCCATTCCTTCTTTCTAGAGATGCCGCCTGTCCCGCTGAGTTCCTCCAGCATTTTGTGTCTACCTTAGGTGATGTTTCTGGTCAACTCAAGCTAGACGGATGGAGATAGGACATATAACCATTTCTCCCACTACCCTGACCCTTTACCTCAACCCACACCCCACCCCCCACCCACCATCATTCCACACATCTCCTTATCTGACACCTTTGTTTCCTTTTCATCTCCACCCTCCCATCTCGAACCTCACGCTCATAAATGATAGGAGCAGGATGAGGCCATTCAGCCCATCAAGTCTACTCCACCATTCAATCATGGCTTATTTATCTTCCTGTCTTAACCCCATTCTCCTGCCTTCTCCCCATAACCAGACACACTCCTTTTCATCTCAACCCATCTGCCAACCACCCAACCCCACCCCCACTGGTATCCACCTAGGCCTGACCCACTCCCACCTCTTTTCCATCTTTCTCGCCCATATTCCCATCAGTCTGAACAAAGATTCCGACTCAAAGCCCAATCTCTCAGGCTGTCTGTGTGGAGTTAGCAAGTTCTCCCTGCGACCACATGGGGTATCACCAGTTTTCTCCCATACAGTATCCCACAGAAATGCAGGTTGATGGGTTAGTTGACCATTGGAAATTATCCCCGGTGAGTAGGTGAGTGGTAGAATCTCAGGAAGTTGGTGGGCATGTGGAGAGAATGGAATAGGATAGGTGTAGATTTATACAGTAGTGAAAGTGGAGCTGTGAGGTTGCATCACCTTCTATACATTATCCTTAGAAATCCTTAGAGAGTTGTGAGTCCTGTGGAATTCTCTGCCTCAGAGGGCGGTGGAGGCGGGTTCTCTGGATACTTTCAAGAGAAAGCTAGATAGGGCTCTTAAAGATGGTGGAGTCAGGGGATATGGGGAGAAGGCAGGAATGGGATACTGATTGGGGTGATCAGCCATGATCACATTGAACGGCGGTGCTGGCTCGAAGGGCCAAATGGCCTACTCCTGCACCTATTGCCTATTGTCTAAAGTTTTTTTTTAAATGATTTGGGTGCATAACAGATATTATTGAAGGGTTATAATAAAAAGCTGGGCTGTTAGACTATTATGAAATGTTCGTCATAAGAGTCACCTATTAGTTCCTTTGGTTTAGTTTAGTTTAGTTTAGATATACTGTGTGAGAACAGGCTCTTTGGCCCACTTAATGCCAGTTAATGTACAAACCTGCACATCTTTGGGATGTGGGAGGAAACCAGAGCATCTGGAGAAAATCCACGGGGTCACAAACTCCATACAGACAGCACCCGTAGTCAGGATCGAACCCGGGTCTCTGGAGCTGTAAGGCAGCAACTCTACCGCTGCGCCACTGTTATATGGTTCACCTTATTGTGTGGAACCCGTGCAACTGCCCCTCTCTGTTGACCAGCTAATTCAAATGGTCATTGTAATTGCAAACGTTTTAATCTCAGTCCCATAGAGTGGAATGTTATTACTCACTGAATCACAGGGGAAGTCATAAATGTGGAAGTTTTTATAAACCTTCTGGAGTAAGGGTTATGCACCAGGTCTTTTTCTAGTGAGCATTTCCTTATTATGGTTGTTAAAAGCAGATTTTAGTTCTGGCCCGTGACTGAAAATGTAATTAAAAATCACAAGCTTTGAGCATTTTCGGGTAATAAAGCTTCCTTTATACAGCTGACATAACAACTCTTCATTTACATTGCATCATCAACATCAGTGGAGCACAGTTTTCTATTGCAGTGGAGACGGTTACTATTTATTATTGTCAATGGTCAACTTTCAAGTCAACAAACATGCCAACTTGGGAGAACACGGATAGGTGACGTTTGGGGTCTGGACCCTTCTTCGGGCCAAGAAGTTTAAGATGAGAGGGGGGAAAGATTTAACTAACCGGATAGTGAAAGGCTTGGGTAGAGTGGATGTAGAGAGGATGTTTCCACTAAATTCAAAAGTTGATAAGTTATAGGAGCAGAATTAGGCCATTCTGCCCATCAAGTCTACTCCGCCATTCAATCATGGCTGATCTATCTTTCCCAATCAACCGATTCTCCTGCCTTCTCCCCGTGACCTCTGACACTAGTGGGAGAGTCTAGGACCAGAGGCCACTGCTTCAGAATGATGAGGAATTCCGTTAGGCAGAAGGTGGTGAATCTGTGGGATTCATTGCCACAGACGGCTGTGGAGGCCAAGTCATTGGATATTTGTAAGGCGGAGATCGACAGATTCTTGATCAGTACAGATGTCAGAGGTTATGGGGAGAAGACAGGAGAATAGGGTTGAGAGGGAACAATAGATTAGCCCTGATTGAATGGAGGAGTAAACTTGATAGGCCAAATGGCCAAATTCTACTCCTATAATTTATAGACAATAGACAATAGGTGCAGGAGTAGGCCATTCGGCCCTTCGAGCCAGCACCGCCATTCAATGTGATCATGGCTGATCATCCCCAATCAGTACCCCGTTCCTGCCTTCTCCCCATATCCCCTGACTCCGCTATTTTTAAGAGCCCTATCTAGCTCTCTCTTGAAAGCATCCAGAGAACCTGCCTCCACCGCCCTCTGAGGCAGAGAATTACACAAACAATTTATGAACATGAACTTAATATGAAGCTGAGGGGTATCTTTCTTACACAAAGAGAGGTAGATATATGGACCGAGATGCTGGAGGAGATACACTAGTTGAGGCAGGTACAATCATAACATTCAAGCGACATTTTAACAGCTACATAGATAGGGTAGGATTAGAGGGATGTGGGCCAAGCGCGAGCAGGTGAGACCAGTGTAGATTTGGCACGATGGTCAGCATGGGCATGTTCGGCTGAAGGGGCTGTTTTCACACTGTATGAGTCTAAGGGTCCACCCCAAGACGTCACATAATCATGTTCTCCAGGGATGTTGCCTGACCTACTGAGTTACACCAGCACTTTGTGGCTTTCTTTGTAAACCAGCACCTGGAGTTCCTAGTGTCTCCAAATGTGTTGGCTTTAGCGTTATAGAGTCATACATCGTGGAAACTGATCTTTCCACCCAACTTGCCCACACCGAACGATATGCCCCATCTGCACTAGTCCCACCTGCTTTGTCTATAAAAAATCAAATGTCATAGAACAAAGTTAATTGCATTCGAGCATGAACTAATTCTGCGACTATTTGATAACATGCTCAGTTGTTTGAAATGCACATCACTTCAGTGGATGGCGTTGATAAACTAGGTTACCTCACCCAATGGGCAATGTGTGAGATTGTGTTTTGGCAGGTTATTCAATTGTAGAGGGTTGGAACACCATAGATATGCCTGTCATTGTCCTTGCCGAATATTCATTCAACAGTGTTTCACTGGATGGAATTTGTGAAGAGTAATTTTGGCAAGTGCTTCCTGCCTAGAATGTGGTGTAACCAACTGGGACCTTGCACAAACTAACAATTCAAGTTTGTCTTAATACATCCCGTTCACCTCTCCTTAATCCTGTTCTCCGCAGCTTCCATTGACTCCTGAGGAAGCAGCTTCTCGGTTTTAAAATTGACATCGACGTTTACAAATTCTCCTGCAGCCTCGTCCACCCTGGAACCATTCGAGGTTTCACCCTAGAATCTCCTCCAGCCCTAGAACCATCCAACATCATTGCACTCCTCAGTCTCCCTGCCAGATTCTGGATCTTCTGCTACTTTAGACTTTGGACGTAAAACAGAGTGGAAACAAGCCCTTCGGCCCACCAAGTGCACGCCGACCAGCGATCACCCCGTACCACTGGCACTATCCTACACACTTGCGTATTTCTTGAGGTCTTGGATGGGGCTGTTCCCAAACCATGCTGTGATGCATCCTGATAAAATGCTTTCCACGGTGCATCTGTAGAAGTTGGTGAGAGTTGTTGGGGGACATGCCAATGTACAGTGCTAACCACAGTATTCCCTGAACCAAATCACAATGTTAATGAGAAAAATCACCACAATCTCTTGTCACGGTTACTTGATTCTAATTCTATGGCTTTGTGAACTTTGACATGTTGTTCCTGGCAGTGTTCGAACTTGCATTCCAGTTCTATGACAGCACAGTGTTCCTCAATTGTTGTAAAGAGAACGTTTAATTTCCTTTCTTTGCCGGCTGAGTGGAATATGTGTCTGCTATCTGCATATTACTGTAGTTAAAGAAAGTAAACTTTTAGTTTAGTTTAGTTTTAGGGATATATAGTGCAGAAACAGACCATTCGGCCCACTGAGTCCGTGCCGGCCAGCGATCACCCTGTACACCAGCACTATCATACAAACCAGGGACAATTTGCAATTTTTACTGAAGCCAAAAAAAACGACAGACCTGTACATTTATGGAGTGTGGCAGGAAACAGGAGCATCCGTGGAAAACCCACGTGGTCATGGGGAGCGCGTACAAACTCCGTACAGACCGCACTCATAGGAGGTCTCTTATATTTGTTTTTTTCATCACTCCAGCGCTGTAATACACCAATGACATGCAAGGTTGTGTAGGTAGTTTCTTGAGTCAGAAGGCTCTGGTTTTAAGATCTAAGCTGAAGACTTGAGGAAGAGAAATAAATCAAGGTTGAGATTTTAGTGAAGTTCCTGGAGAGGGCTGCCATTTTAGAGATGCTTTCTTTTCGACTTAGGGTGGCACAGTGGCGCAGTGGTAGAGTTGCTGCCTTACAGCTCCAGAGACCCATGTTCGATCCTGACTATGGGTGCTGTCTGTATGGAGTTTTGCACGTTCTCCCTGTGGCCATGTGGGTTTTCTCCAGGTGCTCCCATTTCCTCCCACACGACAAAAACGTACAGGTTCGTAGGTTAATTGACTTTTGTAAAGTGTAAATTTACACATTATACTAGTAAACTTGTTACATGTTGCACTTTATTTTGGTAAAGTGTTAATTGTCCCTAGTGTGTAAGATGTACGGGATGATCACTGGTCAGAGCGGACTCGGTGGGCCGAAGCGTCTGTTTCGACGCTGTATCTCTAAAGTCTACAGTAAAGTCAAGTCTAAAGACTTGACTCTAGGGCCCTGTCTACACTAGGGCCCAGCTGGCCATGAAAACATCCCAGACGACTGCCAGGTTGCACCGTGCAGAGTTAGAAGGCTCTCGGGGTGTACTGCCAAACCGACCAGGGGTGCGGAGGGCTGCCAAGAGTATCCCAGTGGTGGGGCCGCCGAGTCCATAGGGGGACATGGTGGGATCCGCCAACAATAAGGGGGGGGGGGGGGGTCCCAGTGGGGGGGCTGCAGAGAATGTAAGGGAAAATAAGACTGTTCGATTAACTTTTTGTAACTGTGTTAGTGCCAGAAATATGGTGACTCTTTGTGTACTGCCTAGGTGAGGTGAGGTCTGTTGTCTGATTCTACCGGCTTGTATGCAAAGGCAAAGCATTTCACTGGACCTAGGTACATGTGACAATTAAAGTAGCTTTGAGTTATTGCCAGTGTTGTGGGCATCGTTAATGCTCCAGTCCACTTCAGAATAGAGATGATCTGGTCATGATCTCACTGCTGTTGGTGGGTACTTACTGGACACAAAATTACTGCAGTGTTCATATGTTACAATGGTGATCACACATCATAAGTGCTGGAGTAACTCAGCAGGTCAGGCATCATTCCTAGAGAACATGGATAGGTGACGTTTCGGGTTGAGACCCTTCTTCAGAATGTGTCCTTTCTTTGAGTCCTTTTGTGCATTAACCAGCATCTGCAGTTAGTTGGTTCTACACATCATGAGGACTCATGAGGGTGGAACTGTGGTGCAGCGGTAGAGACCTGTTGCCTTACAGCGCCAGAGACCTGGGTTCTATCCTGTCTGCACGGAGTTTGTACATTCTCCCTGTGGCCATGTGTTTTTTCCCCGGGTGCTCCGGTTTCCTCCCACATTCCAAAGATGTGCAGGTTTGTACTTTAATTGGGTTCAGTAAAAATTAAAAATTGTCTCTGGTGTCTCGAATAATGCTGGTGTGCTGGGATCACTGATCGGCGCGGACTCAGTGGGCTGATGGGCCCGTTTCCACACTATCTCTATACTAAACTAAACTAAATCGAACTAAACAAAATAAACCAAACTAAACTAAACTAAATTTGCTTAATGGAGACACAAGGAATTGCAGATGCTGCAATTCTGAGTGAAACACAAAGTGCTGGAGTAATTCAGCAGATCAGGCAATAATGTCCCGATCTGAAACGTCACCTATCCGTTCCCTTCAGAGATGCTGCCTAAATCAGAGTCAATAGGCTGCTAAGACATTACCTTCATAATATGTTGAGTTGGAATCTAATTTCGAGCAAGTTGTTGAGAGTTGATTCAATAAAACAAACAAGACTATACTACCAAAAGTGCCAAATAGGCAAAATTATTACAACAAAATGCATATCGTTTTCACTTGAACTAAAACAATGATTAGTGCTGAACACAGTGAAATATCCCAAGGCACCTCACAGGAACTTAATTAGACAAAAATGCAAAGCAAGCCATAGTGGTCCAAATATTTCAACTGAAATATATGTTTTCAGCAGCATCTTGAAGATAATAAAATAGGAGATGGAAAGCTGGCCAAGGGAAACGATCCAATTAGTTCTAATAAAAATGAACTGCAGATGCTTTAGTTTAGTTTAGAGATACAGCACGGAAACAGGCCCTTTGACCCACCGAGTCCACGTCGACCAGCGATCCCCCGCACACTAACACTATCCTACACACACTAGGGACAATTTACAATTTTACCAATGCCAATTAACCTACGAACCTGCACATCTTTGGAATGTGGGAGAAAACCCACGCGGTCACAGGGAGAACGTACAGACTCCGTATAGTGACACACCCATAATCAGGTTACTGGCTTATTTCAATGATAGACACAAAATGCTGAGGTAACTCAGCAGGTCAGGCAATTTCTCTGGAGAAATTGGATAGGCGACGTTTCGGGTCAGGACTCTTCTTCAGACTGGTGGTAGGGTGAAGGAACTGGAAGCAAGAAAAGACCAGGACAACTCAGGGCCGACAACAGATGAACACAGGCAGGGTGGTTCCCTGAGAGGCTGATTGTTGGCTGGGGCCCAATAAGGATACATCGTTTTGAAGTTTGGAACTCAGTGGGTTTTCATGCTGGATGTCTAAACTAAACCAAACTAAATGAAGACTGAGACCGATGGATTTACTCTGCAAGCAGCATCTGTGATGAGAGAAATTACATTAATGCTCACAATTAATGTCACTTTCATTCACCTGTGAAATGTGATCCTTCATTCCACTTTCCATGAGATGGTTATGGCAGTTTTAAAAATTAAGATCTTAATTTTTATATTTACATAGAGTCATACAGCATAAAACAGGCCATCGGCCCAATGTGCCCACACCAACCAAGATGCCCCATCTATACTCGTCCCACCTGCCTCATTGGCCCAGATCACTCTAAACCCGTCCTATCCATGTACCTGACCGAATGTCTTTTAAATGTTGTAATAGTACCTGCTTCAATTGGCAGCTCATTCCATAAACCCACCACCCTTTGTGTAAAAAAAAGCTGCCCCTCAGGTTCCTATTAAATCTTTCTTCTCTCTGAGCCTATATCATACAAACAGTACCCATAGTCAGGATCGAACCCGGGTCTCTGGAGCTGTAAGGCAGCAACATTACCGCTGCGCCACTGTGCTGTTTCCCAAAAACTTAAAAAATCTTATTAAACACCTTAAATTTAGAAAATGAAGGGGTTATTTAATTGAACAAAAGCACACGTGCTTGCAACGAGTTGAGTTGTCCGTTTAACCTTGCCATCATTCCAGTGAATCTGTACAGCAACTGATGGTACACCAAGTCTAATGCTCTATCTCATTTAAAGCAGATAACATAAGAACACACTGACAATGATTAGTAGCATGGTTAAAATATTGACTGCTGTACTCCTGCTCTAACAGGCGGTACGCACTTAGTTTCCTGTTGAAAGGAAGATAAATAAATCTAACTTGGCCATGAATGTGGTTTAGTGACAGGATTACAGAACTGAACAAGATGACACCAAGTGCCGGAGTAACTCAGCGGGTCAGGCAGCATCTCTGGAGAACATGGATAGGTGACGTTTTAGGTCGGCACCCTTCTTCAGAAGCGTGTTCAGACAAGACATAGCCTTGCGAGTGATGGGTGGATACAGGTGAGAATGGTGGAGGGGTTGACAGACCGATGGCTGGACAAAGGCCAGAGATGGAAAAACCCCAAAATGTGTGAGATAAGGATAGAAGAGGTGTGAACTGCGGAGCCAGAGGAAGGGATGTAGGTGGAAGGGGAGGGAAAGGGGAGAAATGGGTGCAAATCGAAGTGGTGCACAGGGAAGAGAGGGGGAAAGGGAGAACAAATAAACAGAAATATATGTGTAGGAAGGAACTGCAGATGCTGGTTTGCACTGACGATAGACATGAAACGCTGGAGTAACTCTGCGGGACAGGCAGCATCTCTGGATAGAAGGAATGGGTGACGTTTCTTCAGAAGAAGGGTCTTGACCCAAAACGTACCCATTCCATCTATCCAGAAATGCTGCCTGTCCCGCTGAATTACTCCAGCATTTTGTTGTCTACAAACAGACAGACAGACAAGAGTGGTTGTTTGTAGGTTAGCTACACAGAATTGGAGAATGCCATGTTCATACCGTTAGGTTTGTAAGCTAACCAAGCAAACGTCACTTTCATTTTTGTCTCTTCGATTCCTTGTTTCTCTCTTCATGAGATGATCACACCAGTTTAAAAATTAAAATCCTATCTTTTGTATGTATAATATGATACAGACCATGTTTCCTTATTTCAAATGCTGGCTGATACTAATGGCACAGCCAACCCTACCAACCACACTCAAATATTTCCAGAATTAATTACTGCCTCTTTGTGGAGTACTGCTGATTCTTTTCATGGTTTTCCCAAGACAACCTCTTCTAAGCATCTCTCTCTGCAGGACTTGTGAAATGAGACACAGTGCAAACCATCTGCTTTAGATTCTAATTTAGTTTGATACCAGAAGAGCTATTTATAACAGTGGCAATTATTCTTCCCCAACATACGAGGTGGAAAGGAAAGGGAATGAACAGAAAAGGCTTTAATGCGGTTAGATATGGCAGAGGATTGTAGGAGCCAACAGGAAAAGCCTAGGATCGTTTTACAGGGGGTGATTAAAGAGTAATCCCAGAGCCTTTAGAAGCTTTAGAAAGGAGATGAGGAAGAATTTCTTTAGTCAGAGGGTGGTGAATCTGTGGAATTCTTTGCCACAGAAGGCTGTGGAGACCAAGTCAATGGATATGTTTAAGGCAGAGATAGATAGATTCTTCATTCGTACAGGCGTCAGGGGTTATGGGGAGAAGGCAGGGGAATGGGGTTAGGAGTGAGAGATAGATCAGCCATGATTGAATGGTGTAGTAGACTTGATGGGCCAAATGGTCTAATTCTGCTCCTATCACTTATGGCCTTATGACCTTTTTATGCTCAGAAATCATACTCTTTGAGCCGGCAAATCATGGTTAATTATTCCTGATACTCACATCACATCTTGATATTCCAGGTACGATTCAACCACCTATATGTTTACATTTCCAGGGCTACAGAATCCAAATATCTTAAAATATAAAATAGGAAAAGTATAAGACATAAGAGCAGAATTAGGCCATTCAACCTATCGAGTCTACTCCGCCATTCAATCTTGGCTGATCTATTATTCCCTCTCATGATTTCATGTCAAAGGAGCAGAATTAGGCCATTCGGCCCATCAAGGTTACTTTGCCATTGAATCACGGCTGATCTATCTTCAACCCCATTCTCCTGCCTTCTTCCCGTAACCCTTGACACCGCTATGAATCAAAAATCTATCAATCTCTGCCTTAAAAATACCCATTGACCTGGCCTACACAACCATCTGTGGCAATGAATTCCACAGATTCACCAGCCTCTGACTAAAGAAATTCCTCCTCACCTCCTTTCTAAAGGTACGTACTTTTATTCAGAGGCTGTGCCCTCTGGTTCTAGATTCCACACTCATGGAAATATCCTTTCCACATCCACTCTATCCAAGCCTTTCGCTATTTGGTAAGTTTCAATGTCCGCCCTTCATCCTTCTAAACCCCAGCGAGTAGAGGCCGGCCCAGTGCCGTCAAACGCTCATTATACATTAACCCAATCATCCCTGGGTTCATTCTTGTAACCCTGATCTGAATCCTCTCCAACGCCAGCACATCCTCCCTCAGATATGGGGCCCAAAACTGCTCACAATACTCCAGATGTCGTCTGAGAAGTGCCTGATAAAGCCTCAGCATTACATCCCTGTTATTTATATTCTAGTCCTCGTGAAATAAACGCTAACATTGCATTTGCCTTTCTTACAACTGGCAAATTAACCTTTTGGGAATCCTGCACCTGCACTCCTCGAGTCCCTCTGCACCTGAATCCGATTTCTCAACCCCATTCTCTTGTCTTAAATGGTTCAAATGGGGGTTGGTGGTGTATGTGTGTGCGCGCAGGCCCACTGGCCACCCATGTTATTTACAGCAGATCTGATATACTGATCAATCCTGAACACCCCATTTTAGGAAGCATATTTAGGAGGAAGTATTGTGTAAATTTACCAGAGGTATTTGTTCTCCAATATTTAAATTATATGGGGAAAGACATAAACCAGAGTTTTATACTCTGGAATTCATAGAGTTAAGAGCTGAGGTTTCCAGGAAAACATCGTGAGAAACAGTTTGCAATGATTAATCAGTGGAATAAGCAATTATCTAAAACTCGTGGCAGGGCTGTCAGGAACAATTGGTACTCACATCTTTGTGTAGAGGATTGTACAAGTTTAGAATTCTCATTTATAATCACCAATTGACATTAGCCCCAATTATAAATCTGAGGTTTTCGTTAACCCTGATTAAGGAATCAGGATGTGGAATTCGGTCACAGGTGAGTCACAACCTCCCTGAGTAGCAGTCCTGAGGACAATGGTCACCATGTTCTATTTAACAACTTATCCGAAAATTATGTTTTTCAAGAGGTAGAAATAGATCTGGACAGAACACAAAGTGCTGGAGTAATTCAGCGGATTAGACAGCATCTTTGTGGGATGTGGATAGGCAACGTTCTGGGTCGGGACCCTTCCTCGAAATGCCTGTCGTAGGGGGGTAAAGCTGGAAAAGTGTTGGGGGTTGGGATGAAGACCTTCAGACTATCTTCAATTGGACTTTACTGGACTTTTCTTGCACTAAACGTTATTCCCTTTATCCTGTATCTACACACTGAGGATGGCTGGATTGTAATCATGCATACATTTTTTTGCTGACTGGATAGCGTTCTGGAGGACAGGCAACAGAGAGTTTTTCACTGTAAACGTGACAATAATAAGCCAAACTAAGGATAATTTTGGTTCTTGGACTCTGGAGTACTGTTGGTCCCAGCGACGGAAAACAACCTAAAGGACAACACAGTGGGTAGCGCAGAGGCGCAGCGGTAGAGTTACAGCCTCACAGCACCAGAGTCCCGGGCTCGATGCTGACTAGGGTGTCAGAAAACCCATGCGGTCACAGGGAGAACGTACAAACTCCGTTTGTACGTTCTCCCTGTGACCGCGTGGGTTTTCTCTCACATTCCAAAGACGCGCAGGTTTGTAGGTTAATTAGCTTCGGTGAAATAGTAAATTGGCCCCAGTGTGTGTGTGTGTGTAGGACCGTGCTAGTGTACGGGGTGATTGCTGGTCGGCGTGGACTCGCTGGGTCGAAGGGGCTCTTTCCGTGCTGTATCTCTAAAGTCTGAAGTAAAAGAAATGTAAAAATCGGCACAAGATCTTAACTTGATGGATTTATTTGCTGTATTTAAAAAAAAAAATGATAGGAGGCAACATGTACAGCCAGGAATGGTGATAACACACAACGACCAAGGTACAAGCACATCAACTCCACTCGCGTGTTGGAAGCATTATTCTTCACAGAAGAAGCTGAAGATTACACAATGAACAAGAAAATGTGCATTTTCTGTGGCTGCAAATACGCATGGATTGCCCTGGATGCCCTGACTTTAGTGGCTGTCTTATTTATTTCTGAAGAGATACTATTTGTGAAAGTTGCTTCTCACTATAATCTACAGTGTTCTCAGGTCCACAGGCTGGCAATGGGAGTGGGTTACTCGACTATGTACAAGGTATACAGTTGGGTAGGTTTGTCTAAAGCTATTTATCCTACTAATGAGAAAAGTGAGCATCTTGGAAGCATAACTGACTAAGTTCAAATCCATGCCCACGATTTATTAATACATATCTCGCTTTGCTGATTATAGCAGATCTTGGCGTTCAGATTTAGAACTAACGCACAGATGAAGCAGTGCTAACACAGCCTTCTCCAGGTTTTCAGGCCGAATAAAATCAAACTGGACTAACCAGTGAATAAAGCTTACGTACAACTGAACTCCTCGCTTTCCAAAGCTGTGCTGCCAGCGATCTGGCCCTGTGGTTTTAGGCATTCCAGTGTGATCTTGGCTTTCTAAGTTTACCCAATAAATAAACTGATGACATGGGTGGCATCAAAGTTCATTCACAGATGGGGGAAAAGAATACAATCTGGCTTTGCGTGTAGCTTGTCACTTGCAGGCGTGAGTGGAATTGCAGACCAAAACATCAGGTAATCCGAGATTTCTTTGCCATCTGTGAAATGGACTGGAAGCAGAAAAAAAAAAACAGACAAAAGAAACAAAATTAGATGCACAGATATAGACACGAAAAAAAGATGGAGTAACTCAGCGGGTCAGGCAGCATCTCTGGGGAAAAGGAATCGGTGATGTTTCGCATCGGACCCTTCTTCAGACTGAGAGTTAAGGGCCTGTCCCACTTGCCGATTTTTTTCGGCGACTGCCGGCGTCATATCAGCGTTGACAAAAGATTTTGAACATTTCAAAATCCAGCGGCAACAAAAAAAATGTTGCGACACTTGAAAAAATACCGCGCGTCATATGTCATCACGCCGGGAATTTTTCGGTGACCTGATACGTCAGGCAATTAAAAAAATCGCCAAGTGGGACAGGCCCTTTAGGGGAGAGGGAAACTAGAGGTATGAAATTACAGCCAGCACCGATGACTCAAGAAATTAGGAGCCCAAAATAGTCCATTGTTGGGTGTGGAAGAGGTGATAATGAATCAATATTAACAGTGAGACTAGCAAGACGAGGAGGGTGGGGGAGGGACGTAGATTGGGGAAATGCAAGAGCTACTTGAAATGACAGAAATCAACATGAGGTGCTGTTCCTCATAGCATCAGAAGCATGGAGATTTACTTTTCAAGGAGTATCTCCATTTGCTAGTTTTTATCCACTTCTCTGCTGAATACAGTGGCTTTGCCATTTTAGAGGAACAACAGATCAAAACAAAAAAAACACCATTCCCTCCACAAACAACAAGTTAAAGGTGAATTGGAGATACAAGAGAATACAGATTCAGGAATCCTGAGCAAAAATAAAAGTGCTGGAGGAACTCAGCGGGCGAGGAGCGTAATCTTTTGGGTTGGGATCCTTCAGACTGAATTTGGTTCTTGCGGATCGTTTCGCCGAACACCTCCGCTCAGTCCGCAAGAACCTACCTGAACTCCCGGTGGCTCAGCACTTCAACTCCCCCTCCCATTCCCAATCCGACCTCTCTGTCCTGGGTCTCCTCCATTGCCAGAGTGAGCAACACCGGAAATTGGAGGAACAACACCTCATATTCCGCCTGGGTAGCCTGCGACCGGCGGGCATGAACATTGAATTCTCCCAATTTTGCTAGCCCTTGCTGTCTCCTCCCCTTCCTTAACCCTCGAGCTGTCTCCTCCCATCCCCCCGCCCTCGGGCTCCTCCTCCTCCCTTTTTCCTCCCTTCTCCCCCCCCACCCCCTATCAGTCTGAAGAAGGGTTTCGGCCCGAAACGTCACCTATTTCCTTCGCTGAAATAGACTGAAGACGGGTCCCGACCTGAAACGTCACCTTTCCGTGTCCTCCAAAGATGCTGCCTGATCTGCTGAGTTACTCCAGCATTTTGTGTCTTTATTTGTCACTGAAGCAACTGCAGATGTTGGTTTACAAAAGAAGACACTAAGTGCTGGAGTAACTCAGACGGTCAGGCAGCATCCCTGAAGATCATGAACAGGTGACGTTTCAGGTCGGGACCTGAAACGTCCCCTGCCTATGTTCTCCAGTGATGCTGCCTGACCCTCTTGAGTTACTCCAGCACTTTGTGTCGTTATTTGTCTCTGAAGAAACGGTTTGCTGGCCATTTCAAAGAGCAGCCAAGAGTCGGCCATATTGGCATGGGCCAGACTAGGTAATCTTTGCCAGTTTTTGTTCTTGGAGGATGATAATGGACAAGAAAGTCTGATAATATGAGGGTCATCATTAATGATCCAACGTTGCCTATCCATGTTCTCCAGAGATACGGCCTGACCCACTGAGTTACTGCAGCACTTTGTGTTTTGTTTTGTAAAGCAGCATCTGCGGTTCCTTTTGTCTCCATTATCCATACTAGTTGGCAACCACAGAGCTTCCTCAATTGTAATAAGTTTTGAATTTGCTGTCTACAGTAATCATTCTTTTTTTCTAGTTCAGTTTAGAGTTACAGCGCCCACCAGGTCCGCGCCGACCGGCCACCCCCTGTACACCAGCGCGATCCTACACACCAGGGACAATTTACAATTTTACCGAAGCCAATTAACCTACAAACCTGCATGCCTTTGGAGTGTGGGAGAAACCGGAACACCCGGAGAAAACTCCCGCAGTCGCAGGGAGAATGTATAAATTCTGTACAGACAGCACCCGCAGTCAGGATCGAACCAGGGGCCTCCGGCGCTGTAAGGCAGTAATTCTACCGCTGCGCCACCATGCAGCCTAAGATTCTGGATACCCAACCCAAAATACCACAGAAAAACATCCAGACCGACATTCTAATGCAGTACTGTGGCAATGCTGGTGCTGTGGACATCATCCATCAAATGCGATATTAAACTGAGTAATTGGCACAGTAGTGCAGCTGGTAGAGCCGCTGCCTCATAGCGCTAGAGAAACAGATTCAATCTTGACCTTGGGTGCTGTCTGTGTGCAGTTTGTGCCTTCTCCCTGTGGCACTACTTTTACAGCCCATTTTTCAGTGCGAGGTAATAAACAGAACGAGTGATAGGCAATGCTTACGGTTTTCTGCTGGTAGAAGTGTGGGGCAAGCTCTATCAACCATGAAGACTCGATTGCAGTCACATCCCTCATGAAGTACTTGGACGTCTGGATGATCTCATTGTATACAACCCTGAAGTGGTGGAGGCAGATGGAACGCAATAATAAGGACTTAATAGCTAACAATTTTCATTACATGAGATACTAAAGAAGAAAATGATATTCATTTACTCACCACTGTGGCTCCTTTTCCCCATATAGCACCGATGTTGGATGAATGTGGAGCTCATAATCATCTCGAATGGTCCTTTTAAAAAAAAAAGTGAGTATTTTTGTGAGCACAGGTGCAGACCCTTCAGCCCACCATGTTGTTGCTGAGCATGATGCTAAAATAAATTAATCTCAAGCCTGCACATAGAGCCATAGTCATACAGCGTGGAAACAGACCCTTCAACCCAACTTGCCCACACCAACCAACATGTCCCATCTACACTAGACTACATGATCCATTTCTCTCCATCCATGCGCCTATCCAAAAGTCTCTTAAATGCCACAATTGTATCTGCTTCCACCATAACCATGTTCCAGGCACCCACCACCCTCTGTAGAAATAGTTTGCTCCTTTAAGCTTAGTTCCTCTCACCTTAAAGCTACAGTGCCCTCCATAATGTTCGGGACTAAGACCCACCTGTTATTTTTTTGCCTCTGTACTCCACAATTTCAGATTTGTAATAGAAAAAAAAAATCACATTTGGTTAAAGTGCACATTGTCAGATTTTAATAAAGGCCCTTTTTACACATTTTGGTTTCACCATGTAGAAATTACAGCAGTGTTTATACATAGTCCCCACATTTCAGGGCACCATAATATTTGGGACGCAGCAATGTCATGTAAATAAAAGTAGTCATGCTTAGTATTTTGTTGCACATCCTTTGCATGCAATGACTGCGTGAAGTCTGTGATTCATGGACATCACCAGTTGCTGGGCGTCTTCTCCGGTGATTCTCTGCCTCTCGACAATAGATAATAGACAATAGATGCAGGAGTAGGCCATTCGGCCCTTCGAGCCAGCACCGCCATTCAATGTGTGATCATGGCTGTTCATCCCCAATCAGTACCACGTTCCTGCTTTCTCCACAGATCCCCTGACTCCGCTATCTTTAAGAGCCCTATCTATCTCTCTCTTGAATGTATCTAGAGAATTTCACAGACTCACAACTCTCTGTGTGAAAAAGTGTTTCCTCGTCTCTGTTCTAAATGGCTTCCCCCTTATTCTTAAACTGTGGCCCCTGGTTCTGGACTCCCCCAACATCGCGAACATGTTTCCTGCCTCTAGCGTGTCCAAACCCTTAATAATCTTATATGTTTCAATAAGATCCCCTCTCATCCTTCTAAACTCCAGAGTATACAAGCCCTGTCGCTCCATTCTCTCAGCAAATGACATCAAACCAAAATGTATAAAAACGGCCTTTAATAAAATCTGACAATGTGCATTTTAACCACATGTGATTTTTTCTATTACAAATCTAAAATTGTGGAGCACAGAGGCAAATAAATAAATGATGGGTCTTTGTCCCAAACATTATGGAGGACAATGTATATCCTTTAGTCTTTGTCATTTCTTGCCTCTATAATTTTATATACTTCTATCAGGTGTCCCCTTAGCTTCCAGCGTACGGCAGCAGCTCTATCGCTGCACCACCCTGCCTCCCTGAGGGGCAATTATTTTTACACAAAAGGTGTATATGGAACGAGCTGCCAGAGGGAATAGTTGAGGCAGGTTCAATAACAACATTTAAACTTCATATGGACAGAAACATGGATAGGAAAGATTTCGAAGGATACAGACCAAATACAGGTGCATATCCTTCCAAACCTTTCCTATCCATGTGTCTGTCCAAATACGGGTATATAAGACTAGCTTGGATGGGACATGCACAACTTGGATGGGGCATGCACAACTGAGGCTGACGGGCCTGTTTCTGTGCAGTGTATCTCTATGACTCTAAGATGGTGTGAGTAGTGACACACACAATACTGGAAGGAGAGTGCATATTATATTAGAACACTTTACATGCAAAGAGGTTTACAAAGGAAAGACAGAAAAGAATCAAGAATGATCATTACCTGTAGAATCCACTGTAATGAAACTTTGCTGCATTCGCAAAGAAGCCCAAAACAATACATCGGAGGATGGGGTCTGGGTCACCTGGGGAAGAAATCATCGCAGGTCATCTTTCCATTCTGATGGTCATGCAGCGGTTCCCTTATTCGCAGTGAATTTCAGTTAAAGTGTCAACGTTAAGCAAGTGGTGTGGAGAGGAATGGGGCTGGGAAGGGACGAGAGCTGGTGGATGGCATGTCACACAACTGGGGGGACTATACACCCGGTCTGGTGTGGTGGTCTGTTGTGGCTGAGATCAGTGGTATCGGCTGGGTTAGAGTCAGGTCCAAAGCAGAGTTACACAAGTAAATAATAGCAGAAGTAGGCCACACAGCCCCACCATTCAATGCGATGATGTTCATAAGACATAGGAGCAGAATTAGGTTAATCAGCCCATCGAGCCCATTTTCCCCTCTCAACCCCATTCTCCTGCCTTCTCGCTGTAACCTTTGATAGCCATACTAATCAAGAATCTATCAATCTGTGCTTTAACAATAACCAATGACTCGGCTTTCATCGCCATCTCTCTTGGGCAGATCACAACTGATCTGTCCAAGACGCCATCGAGTAATGCTACAACTCTGTAACACAATATGAATCGGCTTGGTTATTTTCCCCTTTGCACTACATATTGTCTTTGTATGTGGCTTGATTGTACTTACAGATTTGACTTGATAACACACACCATACGTGGCGATAATAATCGCCAATTCTGTGCCATTTTCCCAAGGCCAAAGATTCGCAAACCTTTCAAAAATTAATTTACTGTTTCTTTAAATACTGCTCCGCTGCCCTCCCAGTTTAGGTATATTATTGTCACGTGTCTTGAGGTACAATGAAAAGCTACTATACTACGCTGTACATCCATACAATCAAGTCAAACTCAAGTACAATAGATAGAGCAATGGGAAGCATACATAGTGCAGAATGTAATTCCCAGTGCACCAGTTCTATAGACAACGTGCAATAACTGCAACGGGGTAGAGGTGAATTGGACAGTACCCCAGCTTATGAAAGGACCGTTCAGAAGCTTGATGACTGAGTGGATGAAGCTGTTCCCGAGTCTGGTGGTATGCACTTTCAAGCTTCTGTACCTTCTGCCAGACGGGAATGGAGCGATATGTGTCACGTTCAGGCAGATGAGATGAGTTTATCTTGGAACTCTTCTATTTTCTATAATCATATTATCTCACAATTCTAAATTAAACAATAGCGAAAGTTCCAGCCAATTAACCTACAAACCTGCACGTCTTTGGAGTGTGGGAGGAAACCGGGTGTCACGGGGAGAACGCACAAACTCCGTACAGACCACACCCGTGGTGAGGATTGAACCCGGGTCTCTGGCGCTGCGAGGCAGGGGTCTATTGGGATTTCAAGTGCTTTCAGAGCTGTATCACAAACTGATACAACAAGGCACTGCACCTATAAATCATGACACACAGTAAATTCCTGAGGCAAGTCAGCTGTAGGGGCTGAGGGAGGGAAAGGAAGCTGACAAACACCAGCTGTGTCCCATGAGTGTGAAAAAAATGTTAAGCTGGAGCTTTTGTACAACCCTCCCATCAACTGGTCACTCTGCACTGTTGATAGGAGCAACAATCTGGAATGGGAGATGTTTTTACTATTTAATCTAAGCCAAGGACTGTGGGCTGCACAATTCCAAGGCTGAATAAATGCATTCAGGAGAGGCCCTTGGTTGCTGAAAGAGGCCGCAATGATTGCCTTGACTGCCAAATGTGCTACAAACAGCAAGCTGTTTCTGCACAGTCAGCTAAAGGTATAATAAGCAAACTGGCTAAACTGCTGGAGTAACAGCCAGAGGTGTCTCACTGATTTGAACACAAAGCCTGAATCCAACTAAGGTAGCTGGGGAATTTAAATTACAGTTAACAGTAAATTAATCTAGAATATACAGTAATGATACAGTAATCGAATAGTGAAAGGCCTATATAGAATGAATGTGGAGAGGATGATTCCACCATTGGGAGAGTCTAGAACCAGAGACTATAGACTCAGAATAAAAGGACGTATTTAGAAAGGAGATGAGGAGGAATTTCTTTAGTCAGAGGATGGAGAATCTGTAAAATTAATTGTCACCGATGGCTGTGCAGGCCAAGTTAATGGATATTTTTATGACGGAGATTGATAGATTTTTGGTTAGCAAGGATGTCAGGGGTTATGGGGAGAAGGCAGGAGAATGGGGTTGAGAGGGAAAGATAGATCAGCCACGATTGAATGGCGGAGTAGACTTGATGGGCCGAATGGCCTAATTCTGCTCCTAGAACGTATGAACTTTTGATCAAGATTAAATATTGGTTGGTTATTTAAAAAAAACTATCTGGTTCACCAATGTTTTTCAGAGATGGAGACAAACCCTCTGAACCTGACAGATATGACTCCAGGCAAACCAATATGGTTCATTGGTAGACACAAAGTGCTGGAGTAACTCTGAAGGTCGGATCGGGACCCTTCATCAGGTTCAGACTTCAGACTGGTTCACTTGTAGTCAGTTCGAGGGCAATTAAGGATGAAGAACCAATGGTGTCATCACCAGCGATGTCTAAAAATGGACGGCACAGTGGAGCAGCTGGTAGAACTGCAGCCTCACAGCCCAAGAGATCCTGACCTTTTGTGCTATCTGTGTGGAGTTTGAGCGTTCTCCCTGTGACCACGTGGATCTCCTCCAGGCTCTCAGGTCTCCTCCCACATCTCAAAGACGTGTGGGTTTGTAGGTTAATTGGCCTTCTGTAAATTTGCCTAATTTAGTTTAGTTTAGTTTGAGATGCAGCGAGGAAAAAAGGGGCCATTCGGCCCACCGAGTCCATGCTGACCCGCGAAAACTCCCGTACACTAGCACTATCAGAATCTATAGACATCAGAATTTCCCCTGAATAAGGGGATTAATAAAGTATTTATCTATCTATCTATCTATCTACTATCCTACACACTAGGGGACAATTTACAATCCTTACCAATTAACCTACAAACTTGTATGTCTTTCGAGTGTGGGAGGAAGTTCGAGCATCCAGGGAAATGATCTCGCGGTCACAGTGAGAACGTACAAACTCCATACAGACCGCAGCCGTAGTCAGGATCGAAAAAAAAATCCCAATTTTGGGGAAGTCCAGAACCAGGGGGTCACAGTTTAAGAATAAGGGTTAGGCCATTTAGGACTGAGATGAGGAAAAACATTTTCACCCAGAGAGTTGTGAGTCTGTGGGAATTCTCTGCCATAGGCAGTGGAGACCAATTCACTGGATGTTTTCAAGAGAGAGTTAGATATCGCTCTTCGGGCTAACGGAATCAGGGGATTAGGGAAGAAAGCAGGAAGAGGGTACTGATTTTGGATGGTCAGTCATGATCATATTGAATGGGGGTGCTGGCTTGAAGGGCTGAATGGCCTACATCTATTTTCTATGTTCCCATGTTTCTAACCCGGGTCCCTGGCGCTGTAAGGCAGCAACTCTACCGCTGTGCCACTGTGCCGCCAGGTGTGTAGGGAGTGAATGTGAAAGTGGGATAACATAGAACAAGTGTGAACAGGTGATCACGTGTGGCAGTTGTGTCAATGGGCAGAAGAGCCCGTTTCCATGTTGCACACAGATTTCACACAGAGAGTGGCGAATCTGTAGAATTCTCTGCCACAGAAGGTAGTTGAGGCCAGTTCATTGGCTATATTTAAGAGGGAGTTAAATGTGGCCCTTGTGGCTAAAGGGATCAGGGGGTATGGGGAGAAGGCAGGTACAGGATACTGAGTTGGATGATCAGCTCGAAGGGCCGAATGGCCTACTCCTGCACCTATTTTCTATGTTTCTATGCATCGCCAAAATAAACCAAATAAAAGCAGGCCTTTAATCATGAAACTCATTTGTGCAAATTTCAAATGCTTCCGCCATCCGTACCTTCGCTTGACTTCTTTGGCACTCTGAACTTTGACAGTAATTTTTTCAGTTGTTCCCGGACTGTTGTGGCTCTGACAAGTCCTCTGTAATTTAAGAAGTGTTTCTGACACCACTGCGAGTTCTTATTGTGCTGCAGCAGACAGACAGAGAGATACTTAGTGTTAATCTTTTGACTCACCCCAGGTACCTCCAAAATAAAAACATTATGCACAAAGGAACAGGTAAAGAAATATTGCCTAAAATGATCAACATCAATAACAATAACCTACATAGGAACAGCAATTTAAATGTCATAAAACCCATCTCTAAATTTGACCATGTTTTGCCCGCGCAAACCTGTAACCCCTACACTCTCTGCAGGATCATGTTTCTCATCAGTGATAGTAGTATGAGGCCATTCGGCCCATCAAGTCTACTCCGGCATTCAATCATGGCTGATCTATCTTTCCCTCTTAAACCCGTTCTCCTGCCTTGCCCCATAACCCCTGACACCCATACGAATCAAGAATCTATCAAACTCTACCATAAAAATATCCATTGACTTGGCCTCCACAGCCATCCGTGGCAATGAATTCCACAGATTCACCAACCTCTGACTGAAGAAATTCTTCCACATCTTTCTAAAGATACGTCCTTTTACTCTGAGGCTATGCCCTCTGGTCCTAGACTCTCCCACTAGTGGAAACATCCTCTCCACATCCACTCTAACCAGGCCTTTCACTATTTGGTAAGTTTCAATGAGTACAGGGAGTTCATTCCTGGGATCATTCTGATAAACCTCCTCTGGACCCATTCTAAGGCCAGCACATCCTTCTTCAGATATGGGGCCCAAATTCTCCATCTATCTAGTAAGATGTGTCTGTGTCACTCAAGTTAACTAAAATTGGAGAATTCTGCCCCCCTATCCCAGTGCTCTTCCATCTTTCCTCTCTCCCCCCCCCCCCACCCTGCACAATCTGAAGAAGTGTCATGATCCGAAACATCACCTAAACACGTTCTCCAGGAATGCTGCCTGACCCGCTCGCTGAGTTACTCCAGCACTTTGTGTCTTTTTCTGATCAATGGTCCCGCAGACACCCACAGACATCCTGTCTTTCATTCAGTGTACAAGGGAGTCAGTGAGCGTGGGAAAGCTATTCAACCTTTGAACCCTGGCTGTGCACTTTTCAGGAAAGGTCTTGGTGGCAACAAGCATGCGATGGGAACAAGTTACTTGTAAAACATTCCCAGAAAATGGGTAATTCTCAAAGCATATTCCAATATTGAAACATACAGAATAGTGAAAGGCTTGGATTGAGTGGATGTGGAGAGGATGTTTCCAATAGTGAGAGAGTCTAGGACTAGAGGTCATAGCCTCAGAATTAAAAGACGTTCTTTTAGAAAGGAGTTAGGGAGAAATTTCTTTAGTCAGAGGATGGTGAAACTGTGGAATGTTTTGCCATAGAAGGCTGCGGTGGTCAAGTCAGTGGATATTTTGAAGGCAGAGATAGATAGATTCTTGATTAGTACAGGTGTCAGAGGTTACGGGGAGAAGGCAGGAGAATGGGGTTAGGAGGGAGATAGATCAGCCGTGATTGAATGGTGGAGTAGACTTGATGGGCTGAATGGCCTAATACTACTCCTATCACTTATGAACTTATTGGGAATTGCTTTGACACGATTCCTTGCAAGGGCTGCAAACTTGCTCGGCTAGTCCTACGCAACAATTACTCTTGGGCAAGGTTTAATAATAGTTAGGCTATCTGTGCTATAATTAACACTACTTATTTCCGCCTCTGAAATGTCAATGAATTCTGACATTACCTCAGCTGATTAGTTTAGCTTAGTTTAGAGATACAGTGTGGAAGCAGACCCTTCAGCCCACTGAGTTCACGCCAACCAGCGATCATCCCATACACTGGCACTATCCGACACACTAGAGACAATTTACAATTATACCAAAGTCAATTAACCTACAAACCTGCATGTCTTTGGAGTGTGGGAGGAAGCGGAACTCCCGGAGAAAATCCACGCAGGTCACGAGGAGAACGCACCCACAGTCAGGATCGTACCCGGGTTTCTGACACTGTAAGCCACCGTGCCACTCAGGGCACTCTTGCATATAGACTGAGTGGGCTGTTTCTTTGCATTTGGTACTTAATTGTGAATTGTACTTATGTTTGGCAATAATATGGTGTGCAAAAAAAAATGTCACTGGACCTTGGTACACGTGATAATAAATGAAACAAAGAACCGTTAAACAACCTTGCCTCAGGTTGCTCAGCCCCTCACATCTGGAAACCCCTCCCTGAAACTCTACAATTGCTTTCTCTTTCAACTTGCTTCTTCAAACATGTCTTACTCGACCAAGCTTTTGGTGTCCTGTCCTAATTTCTCTTTTATATAACTCAGATTTTTCTTTTCAGCTTTTATTGATCCTTCTAGAAAGTGACTTTGTTACATTATAATAAGTGGTATTTATGTACAAATTGTGCAGTTCTATTTAATACAATATATAGGTCAGTAATCAATTTCCATTGGTTTCATAAACGGTAGGAAAGAAATTCTGTAACTGCTTTGATCTTGATGAGATCATTGGATTCAAACCTTAATGAAGGCCTCATAGATGTTGAGCATTGTGAGATGATCACCCTCAGCAACAGCAAACTTCCTGTGTTCTCTTGCCTTGAAAGGGAATGTTAAAACAACACAATAAGATATAGAGCAAACAGCTGAACCAAAATCAACCAGAGGAATAGACAAAACCTGGTCTCCTCCCCAACTACAAACAGTCTGAAGAAGCATCCCGATCTGAAATGTCACCCACTCATATTCTCCAGAGATGTTACCTGACCTGCTGAGTTCCTGCAGCACTTTGTTTATTTTTTTTATTGAAAGACGTTTTGGTTTTGTAATAAAAATGTAATTAATTGAAAAATGGGTTGAGATATCCTGTGCAAGCTCACAATAGTGTATAACTGAATGCAAATAGATTCATAGTTACATATCCATACAGCATGGAAATAGGCCCCACAGCCCAACTTTCCCATGCCAACTAAGATGCCCCATTACACTAGTCCTACTTGCCCCTGTTTGGCCCATATCCCTCCAAACCTTTCCTATCCATGTATGTACCTGTCCAAATGTCTTTTAAATGTTGTTATACTACCTGCCTTAACTACATCCACTGGCAGATCATTCAATATACCCATATACCTGGTTTATGTCAAAAACAGATATCAAAATGCTGGAGCTACTCAGCGGGTCAGGCATCATCTCTGGAGAAAAAGAATAGATGATGTTTCGGGTTGGAAAGGTCAGTCTGAAGAAGGGTTCTGACCTAAAATGTCACCTGTTCTTTTTTCCAGTGATGCTGCCTGACCCGCTGAGTTACTCCAGCATTTTGTGTCTATCTGTCTTCCCCCTCTCACCTTAAATCTATGTCCCCAGGGCTTATAAAACAATCAGAACTATCTCACCCTGTTTGCTGGAAAACACTCCATTCGTAAGCTTTTAACCTTTCACAATAAACAACCACCAACCTTATCATGATCATTATCATCCTTTTATTGTCATCATGCAAAGCAACAATTGTACAGTGCAAAATGAGAAGACGTTTCTCAGGGAATACCGGTGCATCGCACATAAAAACTTAAACATTTCACGCATAAATAAAAACAATCCAGTTCCTGATAAAAACAGTACGAATAGTTTTTTTTAAAAGTGCAGGTAAAAAAAGCAACATTAAAACACAAGTAAAAAAATAAAAAATAAAATAAAATAAAAATTGCAACCTGTGCTGTTTATAATGAAGGGGACATCAGCAAGTTACATCAACGTAACTCAAAACACAATACCTGCCTTTTTTTTAGCAACTGAAAAATTAATGGCAAGCATAAGAGAAGGGAACAAGGAGACACAAGGTACTGCAGATGCTGGTTGACAAAAATAAATAAATAAAAGGGCTAGATTGGATCAGCGGATCAGGCAGCATCTCTGAAAGACATGGATTTGCAACATTTTGGACCCTTCTTCAGGCTGATTGGAGTAGGGGGGCAGAAATCTGGAAAAGAGGTGGTGGCAGAATAAAGCCTGGCAAGTGATAGGTGAATACAGGTTGGGGGGGGGGGGAAGGTTCATTGGCAGATGTGCAGACTAGAGATGAAAAAGAGACAAAAGGGTGCGATGTAAGAGTGACGAGAGGTGAAATGTGAAGCCAGAGGGAGGGATATAGGTGGATGGGGATGGGTGGAAGGGAAAGAGGGGGCAAGATAATGGGAGAAATGCACCAATAACCCTTTTTTGCACAAAGGATGGTGGGTGTGTGGAAGAGGTGGTTGCTGGAAGAGGTGGTTGAGGCAGGTACTACCACAACGTTTAAGAAACACTTAGACAGGTACCTGGGCAGGATTGGGATCGAGGAATACAAGTCAAACACAGGTAGGTGGGACCAGTGTAGAAGGGGCATGTTGGTCGGCATGGGCAAGCTGGGCCACTGAACCCATTTCCACACTGTACAACTCTATGACTTTAAGATTCGTTTTGTTTTTCTTTATCTTGGTACACGTGATAATAAATCTTTTTGTTTATCTTTTCTTCATTGTTTGCCAAAAAGATGTTTTCAAGAGAGCTGTTGAAAATTTAGCCGAATGAAAATCAGTAATGTTAATATGCTAGCCTGCTTCTGGTTAATAATGATTGGGACAAGTGAAAGTGAAAAACCTCACGAAACGTTTAAGAAGCATTTAGACAGGTACATGGATAGGACATGTTTAGAGTCAAGTCAAGTCAAGTCAAGTTTATTTGTCACATACACATACGAGATGTGCAGATACGGGCCAAACGCAGGCAGATGGGACTAGTGCAGGTGGAACATATTAGTCGGCGAGGGCAAGTCGGGCCGAAGGGCCTGTTTCCACGCTGCATAACTCCAAACACATTTGCATAAAATCAAAAAATAAATTATAATAATGATCCAATTGGTAATTAGCAAATCAGATGAACAAATATTTATAAAGCTCATTGACTGCAATACGATTTGAAGCTTCTGCGTCACATTAGAGTAACTGAGAGGATTCACTGATGCTTAATTCAAGTGAGTAGCTGGTTCAAGGAAACTGCTGCTTCCACTGATCTCAAGCTGGGAATGCAATAAGTGTCCTGATATAAACCTGGGCCTCATTAATGAAGGGAGAATCTCTCTTTCATTGACTCCATTTACACCTCACGCTGCCTCGGCAAGGCCACCAGCATAATCAAGCATGTGGGAACCCGGCCACCCTCTCCCCTCTGGCGAAAGGTATAGAAGTGTGAAAACACATGCCTCTAGATTCAGGGAGAGTTACTTCCTTGCTTTTATCAAGCAACTGAACCATTCTACCAACAGCTAGAAGGCAGTCCTGAGCTACTATCTACCTCATTAGAAACCCACAGACTATCTTTGCTCGGACTTTACTAGACTTTATCTTGCAGTAACCGTTATTCACATTATTCCCGTTATCGTGTATCTGTACACTGTGGATGGCTCGATTGTAATCAGGTATTGTCTTTCCACTGACTAGTTAGCACGCAACAAAAGCTTTTCACTGTAGCTCGGAATTGACTGCAATGCTCTTCACAGTCAAATAGCCAGTTGATGATCACCACCAAGATGATCACAAGGTACTGGAGGAGAAACCAATCTTTACTCCAGCACATAGTGTGTTATTGGAAGGGCATTACGACCTCAAGGTCAAGAGTCAAAGAGAGAGTCAAGAGGGCGGCACTGTGGCTGCTGCCTCACAACATGTCAATTCCAATGGGCCACCCCTAGTTAAAAAGCAGCAGTGTTCTTAAGATACAGTGCTGTGGGTAGGTAACATGGACAGTTTTTTCCCCCAGACTGTTTTTAGTCCCAAGACAGCTTTTTTTTCCATTTTTTTATTTCCAAAGTAATTTTTAAGTGCTTCTCTAGTTACTGATCGGAATCACGTTATAACTAATTTGACACACGTAATATGAAGGGTTCCCTACTTTATCACTTGAGTTATATCGAATTTGTGCACGGGAATGTGCATTATAGCAGAACTACCTGTAATGCATCGTTAGTGTAAAATCTACTTCTCCCGTGAAGAAGGAGCGATGTCTAGGTGGTTGTGACCCAAATTGGAAATGTTCTAAACCTACCGCAGCACTTTTCTGGTTTGGGGGTACCACAAACACATTCTGTATCTGCATCATGGCCGCTATGCTCAAGATCTCCTGCGAACACCCAAAATTCCCTTAGATTAAAAGAAATAAACATGATTAGTAATAGCTACTTTTTCTATTTAGACAATAATGTTACAAATTAATCAACGATAAATGCATCCATTTAAAAATAACATCAGATTTTGCTCTTCAATGCAATCACCAGGCTGAACCAGTGCCAGATATAATTAGCTCTTCCTGGATGTATTAATCAATTGCATTTGGAAGAACAGTCCAATAAAAATGTGCAACATGTGTGTGTCAACATGTGTGTTACAATTTCTCTGAATTAATTGATTGCAGATTAAAAAAAAAAACAGCTTAAGGCGAAATGGTGTTAATTTGTAAGTACGTGGCAATTGACAGAAACTGCATAGAGTCAGAGGTATACACACAGAAATAGGCCCTCGGCCCAGTTCGTCCACGCCAACCAAGGTGCTTTCCTGATCTAGCAATGGTGTCAAATATGACAGCTAAAGCCGCCAATAGCTAACTTCACTTCCAATCTCATACAAAGCATTTTATCGGGATGCATCACAGCATGGTTTGGGAAAGCTGTTTTCTTGGATTGCAAGAAATTGCACAGAATTATGGACTCAGCCCAGACCATCATGCAAACCAACCTCCCTTCCATTTACGTGATTTACACTTCACGCTGCCTCGGCAAGGCCACCAGCATAATCAAGGACGAGTCTCACACCGGCCACTCCCTCTTCTCCCCACTCCCATCAGGCAAGATGTACAGAAGTGTGAAAACGCACACATCCAGATTCAGGGACAGTTTCCTTCCCAGTTGTTATCAGGCAACTGAACCATCATATCACGAACTTGAGAACGGTTCTGATCTAACATCTACCTCACTGGAGATCCACGGCCCATCTCTAATCAGATTTTGCTGGACTTTGTCGTACTAAAAGTTATTCCCTTTACCCTGTATCTGTACACAGTGGACGCATGACTGTAAACACATATAGTCTTCCATTGACTGGATAGCAAGCAACAGAAAAGCTTTTCATCTTGGCACAGGTGACAATAAAACTTAACTGACCAATCTGTTGCCAAGGAGGAGATAGCCAGCAGGTTGGGGATTGTGTCACATTCTGAAATTAATAACCAGTCCACCCAATATTTGGGGAAACATTTAGCCTATCTAATACTGGACGTTGAATGCTGGATACAAAGAAGCCCAGAGGTGACCAAACACTTGATTAAAGTGTTAGAGGTTTATGGAAAGTCTTAAAAAGAGGTAAAATGGTGATGAGCAGGCGCGCTCAAGGGGGAATTTGAGGTATCACTAGTTGAATTCATGTCTCCTGATGAATGAGCAATGTAAATTGGGATTGGTCCCAGATCAGAAATGGAGGAGTGCAGCTGTCTCAGAGGGGAAAGTGACAGAGTGAAGGTACGGAAAGGATGAAGATTAAGTTCATGGACCTGTTGAGTCAGAAGCCAATGTAGACCAGTACGCCCAAGGGGCCAGGAATTTGTGCATCACTTGATGGGGAACAGAATTACTTTTGCTGAACTTTATGGAGTGGTGAGGGAACTTTATGGAGTGGTGAGGGGGGAGGCTGGTCAGGAGATCATTAGAGATCTTTCAAAATAAAGTAAAATCAGCCAGAGATACATGGATAGGGAAGGTTGAGAGAGATAGGGACCAAACATGGGAAAATAAGACCAGCTTAGATGATACATCATGATAGGCATAGACTAGCTGGAAGGCCTTGTTCCCGTGCTGTAGGACTCTATGACACAGAACTGCATGGAAGAACTGACATAAAAGGATAGAAAATAATGCTGAATTGTATAGAGTCATAGTGAATGGAAACAGGCCCAGCAACTCAACACAGTCATAGAGCCATACAGCATGGAAATAGGCCCTTCGGCCCAACTTGCCCACACAGACTAACATGTCCCGTCTACACTGGTTCCACCTGCATGTGTTTGGCCCATATTCCTCTAAACCTGCCCTATCCATGTACCTGTCTAATTATTTTTCACATATTGAAATAGTCCCTGCCTAAACTACCTGTTCTAGCAGCTCGTTCCATAAACACACCACCCTTTGTGTGAAAAAATTAACTCTCAGATTCCTATTAAATCTTTCCTCCCCCTCACCATAAACCTATGTCCTCTGGATCTCGATTCTTCGACTCTGGGCAAAAGACTCAGAACAATGAGCAGGAAAAGTATAACGTATTCATTCAGAACGAGAACTTTGAACTAGCGTTTCTTCCTCTTCCCACCGCTAACCACTCTCCACCATCCTCACCGACCACCATTCTATCCCTACACTCTTCTGGAAATTACTCAAACACATTTAATTGTTCTGACCCAGAAGGTTACCTGATTCCAGCAGCATTTTAGCAAACATTGGATTTAGAGGAAATTCAGCCATGCGTAGACCAAGGGGGTCAGTGAGGAAGCACTGATCATTCAAACCTGTGAACAGGCACAGAAAAATCCTGCAATTAATAAAACGATTCACAACCCACAAACATATCGAAGGTTATGTGGCCAACATTTGTTATATTCAACTATGTAGGGGTTCTCGAAACACCCTGAAAAATAATAACTTAGCTTCCAATTCCCTTGTATTTGGCAGAAGTGCGACATATGAGAAGTATGTGTAGCCTTGTAAACAGATTTTGGATATTCCCTTCGCCCCATGTAACAGCATCACAATGCGTAAAACACAACATGGTGGATGAACTCAGCGGGTCAGGCAGCATCTGTGGAGGGAATGGACAGGCGACGTTTTGGGTCGAGACCCTGTGTGTTTAGCTCAAGACTCCAGCATCTACAGTTTCGTTTGACCCTATTAACATGACAACATGACAGACTACTGACTTCTGGGATCCTCGTTCCATCCAGAAAGTGTCTTGGCATTAAGATATAAACTTAAATGAGTTCAGGGTAGCACAGTGGCGCAGCAGTGGAGTTGATGCCTTACAGTGCCAGAGATCCGGGTTCGATCCTGACTACGGGTGTTGTCTGTACGGAGTTTGTATGTTCTCCCCGTGGCTGCGTGAGTTTTCTCTGGGTGCTCTGCTTTCCTCTCACTCTCCAAAGACTTACAGGTTTGTAAGTTAAAAATTGTAAATTGTCCCTAGTGTGTAGGATAGTGTTAGTACAGTATACGACGTGATCGCTGGTCGGTGCGGACTTGGTGGGCCAAAGGGCCTGTTTCTGGGCTGTATCTCTAAGCTAAACTTAACTAAGCCCATGTTCCTGTACTGAATTTTTAGAAACAACGTTCAAGAAAGACTTTAGGGCATGTCCCACGAGCATGCGACTGCATGTGGCAAGCGCGACCTAAAATGGTCGCTTGAGCCGTACGGCCTCGCGGGGCCGGTCCCACTTCGATCGCCAGAGCCGTATGGAGTTGTGCGGAGCTGGTCCCTATATCGCGCGGGGCTCCGAAAAACTGACAGTTCAAAAATTCCGCGCGGCAACGGCCTGTCGGCCCGCAGCCGCATTGAGGCCGTAAACGCACGACGCAACGCAGCGTCTTGACGGCTTACGCCTAGCGCGAACTTCCCACGGACTTCGCTCGAACTTCACGTCAACTCGTACGGGATCACTCGACATCCACGCGGCCCCCGCTTCCGGTTTGGTCGCGCTTGCCGCATGCAGTCGCATGCTCGTGGGACAGGCCCTTTAGGGGCTATACAGCCTGTCTGATAAGCTCAGAACATCTCAAAGTGCTTTACAGCCAGTGAAGCATTTTGGAAGTGTAGTCACTGCAATGTGACGATGATCTGATAGTCAGTTCTGTTAGCAATACTGATTGCGGGATAAATAACAGCTAGAATAGCAATGATAAGACTGCTACTTCTCCTCAAGATTGTGCCATGGGATCTTTTCCACTGGATCAGATAGTGTCTCGGTTTATCCAGCAATGCTGTACTTTCTCTCTCCTACAATGGAGTATCAATCTGCTCACTGAACAAGGGCATAGCCATAAAATTGTAACTCAGAAGGATGCAACTGATCAGTGGCTGTGAAGACTGATCTATGAAATGAGATCATTTCTAAACACCAGTGGATGTAGGCCAACCTGACTCAACATCAGTTCAATTCCCTTATCCCAGGAATCAATCAGGTTTTAATCAGATCGTGGACAGTAATAAATAAACCAACTGATAATCAAACAGAGTAAAAGCCACTCTACTTTATCACAGACTCTATTTGTCGCACCTCGAGAAGATGATTCAATGGCCAGCAGTTAACAGATAGGTACCAAAGCTGAAACAAAAACAGAGAATGCTGGAGAAACTCAGCAATTCGAGCACACATCTGTGGAAAGAAATAGTTAACATTTCAGGTCTACAACCCTTTGTCAGAACAGATTTTGTTTTGTTTGCTGAATTTTCCAGCATTTTGTGTTTTTAATTCAGAAATCCAGCATCTGCAGTTTATTAGACTTCCAAGGTGCAAGAACTAAATGACTACCCTGAATGATATCGAGTCGCATATTTCCGTCAGTACAAATTACAAAGTGCTGGAGTAACTTAGCGGGTCAGGCAACATCTCTGAAGAACATGGTTAGGTGGCGTTTCGGGTCGGGACTTTCTTCAGGCCAGTATCTGCAGTTGTTTGTTTCTATATTTCCTCCTGTATTTCTTTATCAAAATTATTGATGGTGAAGGCGATATTCTGAATACAAGCATATCCTTACCTCCGAGCGCATAGAGCAGTTCCAGAGCCTGAACCATTGACTGGGCTGGAGGAGGCTGTGAACAGAACAAAGAATACTCTAATAAAACAAGAAGATACAAAGTGCTGCAGTAACCCAGTGGGTCAGGCCACATCTCTGGAGAACATAAAATAGGACATGTTTCGGGTCGGGACCATTATTCAGAGTGATTGCAGAATGGGGGCGGAAAGCTGGAAGAGAGATGTGGGCAGGACAAAACCTGGTGAGTGATAGGTGGATACAAGTGAGGCAGATGATTGAACAAAGGCCAGAATTGAAAAGACAGTAAGTGTGAGATAAGGATAGAAGAGGAATGAATTGTGAAGCCAGAGGAGGGGATATAGGTAGACGGGGTTGTGGGGGGGGGGGGGTGACAGGGAAGGGGAGAAATGGATGCAAAACCAGTTGGGGCAGAAAGAAACATAGAAACATAGAAATTAGGTGCAGGAGTAGGCCATTCGGGGGGAGGGGGAGCAGGAGCAGGGGTGTGGTGAATACTCTGATGTTTGCCTTGCTTTGTGGCTATTACTACCTGACAAGTAATATAGCAGTACATCCATGTTTAAAGTCAGCTATACTAATTAGCAGAACTCTCATGTTTGCAGCCAAACATAAGAGTGGTAACAACTTTTTTTGTAGTGAATAATAACGTCATCAACCCCTCAGCATGCTATAATCTGCATCATAGTCCGCAATGTAGCATAATACAATGGACCTCCCATAATACGGGTCCAACCGATTTTCCGACACCTTTGGTTTCAGCGCATTTCTGGATTATCCTTTTTTGCCGGACCTTGGTGGGTGCTGAGGTCACGGCCTTGGTGGGTGCTGAGATACCGGTCCGCAGGGGTCAGCCGTGGAAGTCGACTATGGGAACGGAACTGCCAGCCCCAGCCGGTCCGGGGTTCCAGAGCCCTGGCCGCAGGGGGCATATTCAATCGGCGTGGAAGTCCCGATGAGATCGACCATCTCACCCGACCCATGTGCCATAATTTCGGGGGGGACCGCCAGGAAGGGAGGGGGGGGGGAGGGGGGATTTGGTCTGGATATGATTGGTGGAAAATTGGTGGTGGACCTGTAGCAGATAGACACCACATATTTCACCACAACATTGTGATATCTCCTGCACCTCTCACTGTGAGATCGTAATCTGCACCAAATCTTTCATTTTTAACACAGCACCCATTTCATTGTGATATTCTGGTATGCTTTGTATCCACTGCTATAACACCCTGCAATATACCCTACAATTGATATGGCTCCCACATCCAGCACCCTCTGATATAACTTGCCTCTCTCTCTGCAAGCCTGGCTTGCTGCAATTTGCGTTAGGAGAGGAGTCAGTCTCACTGTTCAATGACGAAGTGCCTTTCATCCTCATTAGGGCACATCACTATCAGCCTCACATTTTTCATTATAATACGTCTCAAATATAATCTATACCACTCAGCAATGTTTTCTTATCTGGTCTATCTTTCTCCGTGGAAATGAGGCAGCACGGTGGCGCAGCTGATAGATCTACTGCCTCAGAGCAGAGACCCGGGTTCGATCCTGACCTCGGGTACTGTCTGTGTGGATGCACATTCTCCCTGTGATTGCAGTGGGTTTCCTCCGGGCGCTCCGGTTTCCTCCGACATCCAAAAGACGTGCAGGTTTGTAGGTTAACTGGCCTCTGTAAGTTGCCCCCAGTGCGTAGGAAGTGAACCAGTTACACTTGTTCTATCCTACACACCAGGGACAATTTGCAGAAGCCGATTAATCAACAAACCTGCACGTCTTTGGAATGTGGGAGGAAAACAGAGCACCCAGAGAAAACCTAGGCGGTCACAGGGGGAACGTGCAAACTCCGTACAGACAGCACCCCTAGTCAGGATCGAAGCTGGGTCTCTGACGCTGTGAGACTGTAACTCTACTGCTGCGCCACCAGGTGTTTTTCCAGGTGTGGGGGAACTGTAAAGTACTTTATACATTCAGCAGCCTGAGACTATCTCCTAAGGACAGGGTCCAACAAATGACAATTACATTTCCTAACCTTGTACTTCAATCCCTATGTGGCAATGCTGCTTCCTACCTCTATCTGGTACAGCCTTTTTTCCACTGCCCTAATGCTGACTGTTATCCAAAATTGTATTTCATTACCTTCTTTAAAATGACTGACTGCTGCTAAATGCTATTTCTTTTTCCCAGCACATTAAACCCTTTTGAATTCACTGTATTCACAAATCTGCAGTGAGAGCATTTTATATTTAGCTATTCCTCGGTCCTACAGACTGCAAGATTTCAACACACATTGGCACATCAGAAGTGCCAATGCCAACACCTTAATATCAGAGGGCAGTTTTATAATGGCCTCTGCCAGAGTTTAAAGACACGGCTGCCTTCGAAATAGGGCTCTTGCTTCTTAGAATATTTCCTGATTCCTAGCTGTCAAAGCCATCTTGTACAATCAGCCAGTGGAAATGCAGCAGGCTGCTCCCAAGCTAATCTTCCGAGCTGCAACAAATTCCTTATCGGAGCTTAATCCATGAGCTTCACATTTCAGTTTTCAGGCCTCATGCACAGCATTATGTTCACCTAAGATGGACACAAAATGCTGGGGTAACTCAGCGGGACAGGCAGCATCTCGGGAGAGAAGGAATGGGTGATGTTTCAGGTCGAGACCCTTCTTCAGACTGAAGTTATTCATTTATTCAGACTGAAGATGGGCCTCGACCTGAAACGTCAGCCATTCCTTCTCTCCAGAGATGCTGCCTAGCCCGCTGAGTTATTTTGTGTCTATCTTTGGTTTAAACCAGTATCTGCAGTTCCTTCATACACATTATGTTCACCTAGTTTAGTTTAGAGATACAGCACGGAAACAGGCTCTTCGGCCCACTGACTCCACGCTGACCGTCGATCACCTATTCTACATTCACATCCGACACACTATGGTCCATGTCGACCAGTGATCCCCGCACACTAGCACTATCCTACACACACTAGGGACCGGTTACAATTTTACCAAAGCCAATTACCCTACAAACCTGCACGTCTTTGGGGTGTGGGAGGAAACCGGAGCACCCGGAGAAAACCAATGCAGTTCACAGGAAGACCGTACAAACTCCGTACCCGTAGTCGGGATTGAACCCGAGTTGGTCTCGGGTTAGGCTGAGAGACGGTAATTACTTACAGACAGAAAATTAAACCTCAGCACATTGTCAATGCCCAGTGCTTTCAGCTGAAGTACGACTGGGGCAAGATTACTGCGTTGCATCTCTGGCACTGTGGATTCCGGAAGCTTCTCAAATGTTTCTTCTAAAGTTGCACAAGAAAGAAAAAAAACAGTTAATGTTCTAAAGACTGCAATTCAAACTCTGCCACGTTGCATTCTTCAAGATGTGAAATAACAACAAGTTTTTCTATGAAGTGTTTGTTATCATGGCCTTAACCCTACCTCAGCTATCATGAATTTGTTTAATGTTGTATTTTAGCATTAATGTTTTGTTTCTTTTGCACTTTTGTCTTTTTCTTTTCACTGCTTTGCAGTTTAATGTACAATTTATGAATAATCTACAGCATTGAAGTACAGAGGGGTCTTGGGGTCCAAGTCCATAGCACCCTGAAAGTGGCAACACAAGTAGATAGATAAAGAAGGCATATGGTATTCTTGCCTTCATAAATCAGGGCATTGAGATTATGTTATCATGATGCAGCCCTAGAGGACTTTGATTAGGCCACAGTTGGAATATTGTATGCAGTTCTGGTCGCCCCATTATGGGAAGATTGTGGAGGCTTTGGAAAGGTTGCAGAGGAGTTTTATTAGAATGTTGCCTGGATTGGAGGGTATTAGCTACAGGGGGGAGGTTGGACAGACTTGGTTTGTTTTCTCACCAAAGTGAATTACTTCATTGTTTTAATCTCAATACCTATTTAAGAAAATTGAATGATGTACACAGAAATGTGTAGGGGAACTGTGTAGTACTTTATACATTCAGCAGCCTGATACACTCCCCAAGAGTAGAGGCGAACAAGTGATATCAAAAATTCATAACCTTGCACTTAAATCCCTGGGATTGCTGAAGGGTCCCAATCCAAAACATCACCTATTCCTTTTCTTCAGATATGCTGCCTGACTCGCTGAGTTACTCCACTTAAGTGAGGTAGAGAGATTGGCTACTTTGGGGTAAGTTGCCATAGATCAGTTTGGAAATGTAATCATCAAAGTATATAAAAGTAGGATAGGCCTGCATAGATTGAACATGGAGAACCCATTCCCTGAACATGGATGTAATGCTGTGGCTTAATAAGGCGCTGGTCAGACTGCAACTGGAGTATTGTGAGCAGTTTTGGACCCCATATCTGAGGAAGGGTGTGCGGGCATTGGAGAGGATCCAGAGGAGGTTTACGAGAATGATCCCAGCGATGATTGGGTTAACATATGATGAGTGCTTGACGGCACTGGAGTTTAGAAGGATGGGAGGGACCGCATTGAAACTTACCGAATAGCGAAAGGCCTGGATAGAATGAATGTGGAGAGGATGTTTCCTCTAATGGGAGAGTCTAGGACCAGACCTTAGAATAAAAGGACGTACCTTTAGAAAGTAGATGAGGAGGAATGTCTTAGTCAGAGGGTGGTGAATCTGTGGAGTTCATTGCCACAAACGGATGTGGAGGCTAAGACAATGGATATATTTTATGGCAGATTGACAGAATCTGGTTTAGTACGGGTGCCAGGGGTTTTGGGGAGAATGCAGGGGAATAGGGTTGGGAAGGAAAGATAGATCAGCCATGATTGAATGGTGGAGTAGACTTGATAGGGCATGTGGCCCAATTCTGCTCCTATAACCTATGAACATGAACAAAGTGGCCAAAACTAGGTTGCACGGATTTGAGGTCATTGAGGAGAACGGACTACATTAAATGTAGTACAGATATTTAATATTATATACAATATTGTAGAGATAACAGCAGAGATCTCAAACTCACTTCCTAAATGTGGGGTGGAGGCAGGAACTTTCATCATACTGAACTGAGCTACTGAACCAAGTACAACCGAAACGACACAAGGTGTACCTGTTAACTTCAAAGCTGCAGACGGAACACTGTGATCAGTCTGAAAAGCATTACATTGGTTTGCATGATCACACATAATCTTTACAACCCAGTGTTATGAATGTTGGTTTCTCTAATTTCAAGTAATTCCTGCATTCCTATTCTCCCCCTCTCTCACCCCCTTCCCCCACCCTAGTCGTTCTACTAGTTCCACTTCGTATCCTTGTATCCTTGTCATTAGCACACCTTCCCCAGCCAGCAATGGGCTACTATGGACTTCCACCCTTCCTGAAGTCATCTGTTGCCGGCCCTATTTTGTTCTGGCCTTCTCTATCTTTCAGTCTGAAGAAGGGTTCCAACCCGAAACATGACCTATTCCTTTTCTCCAGAGATGCTCCCTGACCCACGGAGTTACTCCATTGTGTCTTTCTTCTGTGTTTGTTCATTTGAAAGGGATTGTTGACATTCCTTCAAAAAAAATCCTCCAAATCTTTATTTTAATGTCATTTTTAATAATTCAGGTGTGTTTCAATGAGTGAATCTTTTTTTTGTTTTTCATTTGTTATCAATAGATTTTTCTTAACATCTTATTTGTCGTTGTTAACCTGCCGGCTTATATTACCCAATATACCATTCAACTTTCAAATTAAGTGAACTTCAGAATTGTTGTTATCCATAGATAATATTTCTCTGCAAGAAATTGCAGAGTTGCAGATCTAGCCCAGACCATCACTCAGACCAGACTCATCACCATTGACCCCCATCTACACTTCAAGCTGCCTCGGAAAAGCAGCCAATATAATCAAAACCTTGTCCCACTCTAGTCATTCCTTCTTCTCCTTGCACCCGTAAGGCAAGAGGTGCAGAAACTTGAGAGCATATATCATCAGACACGGTGATATATGGGGCAACACGGTGGCACAGCGGGTAGAGTTGCTGCATTACAGCGCCAGAGACCCGGGTTCGATCCTGACTACTGGTGCTGTCTGTACGGAGTTTGTACATTCTCCGTGTGACCGCGTGGGTTTACACCAGGTGCTCTGGTTTCTTCCCAAATTCAAAAACTTACAGGTCTGTAGGTTAATTGGCTTCTATAAAATTGTGAATTGTCCACCGTATGTAGGATAGTGTGAGTGTATGGGGTGATCGCCAGTCGTCATGAACTCGGTGGGCCTCTCTGTTATCAGGCTTCTGAACGATCCTTCCATAAAACAGGGATCTGTCCGATTCACCTCTACCCCATTTGGGACATCGGACTTGGCCTCTGGAACAGTTGCCATACAATGCTGGGAACTATATTCTGCACCCTTTGCTCTACCTATCGTACCTGAGTGTGACTTGATTGTGTGGTATTATCTGATCAGATTGGACAGCATGCTTTTTACTGTGGCTTGGTACATGTGATAATAATAAACCTACCCCGTTAAGTTTAAGCTAAAACCTACACGTAAAGGTATTAGTGGAAATGGATGGTGCCCATGGGTATTTTCCTTACCTGTGCACAATCTGTAGCACTTCCCCGAGCGGTTTCGACCTGCACGACCCGCTCGCTGGGTTGCAGATGCCTGGGATACAGGAGTTACCACAAGAGACTCGATACCTGTCCTGGGATTGTAGGCTCTCAGCTTCACAAAGCCACAGTCAATGACAAAAACAATCCCGCTGATAGTGATCGAGGTTTCTGCTATGTTCGTGGCCACCACTATCTGGATTGAGAAATGAAAATATACTAGTGTTGTACCTTTGTAAATAAGAGCAAAGAATGCCAAACCATAAAGTCATACTCCACCTTAAAATCTATTCACTGGGTTTACTGCAGTAACACATGAAAGCCCTGGAGTAACTCTGCGGGTCAGGCAGCATCTCTGGAGGACATTGAGAGCCAATGTTTCAGGTTGGGACATTTCTTCAGATTGATTGTAGTAGGGGAAAGAGAGCTAGCAAAGTGGTAGAAAAAAAGCCTGGCAAGTGATAGGTGGTAGACACAAAGTGCTGGAGTGACTCAGCGGGTCAGGCAGCATCTCTGGAGAAAAAGGATGGGTGACGCCTCGGGTCAGGACCCTTCTTCAGACCTCAGTCCCGCTGAGTTACTCCAGCACTTTGTGACCCGCTGAGTTACTCCTGCAGTTCTTTGTTTCTACCAGTGATAGGTGGTTACAGGTGAGGAGGATGTTTGATTGGCAGAAGGGTGGACAAGGGGTGCAGATGAAAAGGAGACAAAAGGAAGACAAAAGGGGGACAAACAGAAACAAGAAGGAGGTAATGCAGTGTTACTGTGTGTGCAGAGGAAATTTAATAACATTGTACCAGTATGAGTGGCTGTAGCTACGTGAAATGACTGGAGAAACTGGAGTTACCTTCCCTCGAGCAAAGAGAAGGTTTTCAAAGAGGTGTTCAAATTTTTAAAGGATTTTGATGGCATAAATAAGTAGAAAATGTTTTAGAGATTAATGCGAATTGCCAAGAGAGTTTTCTTTACGTAGCAAGTTGTTGACCTGGAATGCAATGTCTGGAAGCGATGGAATCATATTCATGAGCAACTTTCAAAATGCAATACTTACATTTTTCACACAAAGGATATATGGAAAGAGCTGCCAGAGGAGGTAGTTGAGGCAGGTACTATCGCAACGTTTAAGAAACATTTATACAGGTACATGGATAGGATAGGGTTAGAGGGATAAGGGCCAAACGCAGGCAGGTGGGACTAGTATAGATGGTGTGGGCAAGTTGGGCCAAAGGGCCTGTTTCCACGCTGTATGACTGTGAAGGAAGAAGTATATTGAAGTGCTACAAGGAAAGAGCATGGGAATGGGACATTGGATTATTCTTTAAAAAAAAAACTGTCACAGGCACATTAGGCAAAAAAACTCTCCTCTTGTGCTGCAACTTTACGATTCTCTGATGGTTTTCTTCTGTTAATATTTTTAAGGATTAAAAGGTACTGCACCATTTTCTACTACAACGGTACACTTTGCAACAGAATAAGAGGATTAAAGGATATGGAGTTAGTACACAATGGTGCTGCTGAGGTAAAAGAACAACTATGCGTTTACTGATTGACGCAGTAACTGCAAGGGTCGAGTGACCTATTCCTGCCTCTACATTTTAATTTTCCTTGACCTATTGTAGCTGGAAACGGTTCACAATTCTTGGTCAAGAAAGAAAATAATAAAAAAAACAAAACAAATTAAGGTAGAAACAAGGAACTGCAGATGCTGGTTTACAAAAACGGACACAAAGTGCTGGAGTGATTCAGCAGGTTGGGCAGCATCTCGAAAAAACATGGATAGGTGACCTTGTGGGTCGGGACTGAATGTAGTCGGGGGGCGGGGGGAGGACTCACATCAAGCTGAACATGGGTCCTCATCCTACCACTGCTGCGCCACAGACCTCCCATTTTGTTCTCAATCTCTGAGTATCAGCAGCAAGGGGCAGCGGCTATTGGCGTTCCCCTTCCGCGCTGGACAAGATGGTGCCAGGCAGCCATCTTGGGCCGCTGCACTCCATGTGGTGATCGAGGTCCCACTGTGCTCTCTGTGACATGGCTCCAGAATTCTGGACACTGGGCCATGATATCAAAGGGTTATAGTAGTCAATTGGCAATAACCGACAACATTTCCCCTCTCTCCCCCTTCGATGGTCCATTATAACGAGGGTTTACTGTGTTGATTTGTTTTAGCGTCTGAGGTGCTTGTAAAGCTGCGGCAGGTAAGTCTTTCATTATTCCAATTCACATCCCATGCAAATGACAAACACTCTTGACTACAATATTTCACCCTGACCAACCTGAGGGGCAACCGTTTTTCCCCCCACAATGGGTGGTGGGTGCATGGAACGAGCTGATAGGGGAGGTAGACTTTCACCCTGACTGGAGCATTAATAGGTAACTCTACCGATTAATGCCCTCAGCACTAATGGGGAGGTAGTGGAGGAACTGGCTGTAGCTGACACTTTCTAACAAGAGAAGTGTGTCTGTGTCCCACCTTCCTGCAGTTCGGGGACATTCTTTCAAAGACTTTCATCTGTTCACTGGAAGGCAACCCTGCATACATAGGAAGAACACGGAGGTGCTTTTTCATCCCACTGCGGGAAAGAGCACGGGCTTGCTCGATCACCATGGAAACCACCATCTCCACTTCCTCCTGCAAAAAAAGAAAATACTGGTTAAAAAGGAATTTCAGTGCAGTTGCTAATGTTGGTCTGCAATCCCTTGCTCCTCTATGTCAAAACAATTCACACCGACATAAACACTTAAGATCGACACAAAATGCTGGAGTAACTCAGCGGGTCAGACAGCATCTCTGGTGAAAAGGGATAGGTGACGTTTTGGGTCGAGACCTTGCTTCAGACCGAGAGCATGGTTTTGACGGAAACCAGAGGTATGAAAAGGTTCAGAGCAAATCAGAGCTGGAACGATGACCCAGAAAAGGGTCCGAAACATAAATACTCAGCTATTTTTTATAATTTCCCTTGGTGCGGGTTCTTTTACTTCTTCCTATGTTATGTTATGTTGTGTATAAAATCATGAGGGGCATAGATATTGTGAATGCCCAGAGCCTTTTATCCAGGGTAGGAGAATCTAAAAGCAAAGGGCAATGATTTAAGCTGAGAGGGGGTGGGGGGGAGGGATATTTAATAGGAACCACAGGGGCAACACCTAGTGGGTGTATGGAATGAGCTGATAGGGGAGGAAGTTGAGGCAGGTACTATCACAGCATTTAAAAGACATTTGGACAGGTACATGGAAAGGATGGGTTTAAAAAGACATGGGCGAAAGGTGGTCTGGCGGACTCGTGTAGACAGGACATGTTGGTCAGCGTGGGTAAGTTGAGCCTAAGGGCCTAAGGGCCCGTTTCCACGCTGTATGCCTCCATGACTCTATGCTCTATTTTTGGCAAATAGCTAAAAGTACAGCAGCTGCAATACTTTCAGTCCGGGCAACTCAAACATTCCCAATAAGCCGGTCAACAATTGCATTAACATAAATTTAAACAACTGTGTTAAAAATAGTATCAAGGGAATTAAAGCTAAAGCATAAACATCCATTATGTTAAATTTTACCACAAAGTGGCAGTTAAAAAGACGAATAAGTAAAGATAGTGAGACTCAAATATGCATGTTTAGCAAGTGTACTGCGATTATCGAAACAATACACATTTCATCACAACTAGGCAGTTGCAATATGCTTCAATAAAATGCTGATTAAAATTTATCTTTATATCCTGAAACCTATTATCATGAAGATAAATTATATCATATAGAAGATGACCTGTTGCATTTAGTTTATTTCGTATAGAGATACAGTTCGGGGTATAGAGTTTTATTGCACAAGGGGCTACATAATGGTGCAGCAATCGAGCTGCTGCCTCACAGCGCCAGAGACCCGGGTTCGATCCTGACTACGGGTGCCGTCTGTACTGAGTTGGCACATTCTCCCTGGGTTTTGCCCCGGGTGCTCCGGTTTCCTCCCACATTCCAAAGAGTTCCAGGTTTGTAATTGGCTTCAGTAAAATGGTAAATTGTCCCGAGTGTGTAGGATAGTGTTAGTGTCCGGGGTGATCGCTGGTTGGCGCTGAATCGGTGGGCTGAAGAGCCTGTTACCGCATTGTATCTCTGAAGTAAAGATACAACATGGAAACCGACCCTTCAACCCACCGAGTCCACACCGACATTGATCACCCATTCACACTAGTTCTATGTTATCATACTTTCGCCCCGACTCCCTACACACTTGGGGCAATTCCCTTCCACCTTCATCCCTCCCTTTGGTTTTACATTTGACACCTCTTCTTTCCCTTTGTCTCCTTTATTCCCCCCTTTGTCTCCTTTTCTCCTCTAGTCTTTGTCCATCCACCCAGCCATCAAAAACCCTCCTCACCTGTAACCACCTGTCACTTGCCAGGCTTTGTCCGGCCTACACCTCTTTTCCACTTTCTCCCTCTTAGTTTAAGTGTGCGAGGATCTCTGGTCGGCGCGGACTCATTGGGCCGAAGGGCCTGTTTCCACACTGAATATCTAAACTAAACTGAATACAAGCACGTTGGCCTAACTTCAAACATTAAGAGCAATTAAGCAACTATTAATTTTAGCAAAAATGTTTATTAACATATATCTCTGGGAGCTTGCTATATAAATTGGTTTTAGTTTTAAGTTTTAGAGATACAACACAGAAACAGGCCCTTCGGCCCACCGAGTTTACGACGACCAGCGAT